>NW_028277034.1:41785833-42425000 GCF_059951505.1 Python bivittatus
GCAATAAGCCTTTTCCCCATTGATTTTTTTAAAAAAATGAAATTGCTTTTGAAAACATTGAAGTCAGATGATGCAGGAAGGCTGCCAGACTTCAAGAAAGATGTCTATTGATGTCACTGTCCACATGGACACCATATCATGGCATCTCTCGCCTTCTCTCTATTTATTTCTCTACATGTCTCTCTGTCTACCCTTACGCATATGTGTGCATCGATAGATATGATAGAAAGTTTATGCGCAGATGCTTGTTCTCTGCCTGTGAATGGTGAGAAATATGGAAGGCACTGAATTCTGGAGCAGAAGGAAGGAGCACAGGGGATTATTCTCCAGTTCACTTGATTTTTACCTGATGATTTACAAGGTATGTAAATTAAGAGACAACCACAGAAGGTACATTTAATGACATCTTAATGCATCACAGGATTTATGACAAGGCACGAATAGCTTGTGCACTCAACCATTGGTAGCAGATGCGGCAGTAATTCTACTTAATACTTAGAAGCAAAGTAAAGCATATTGTTTTTCATACAAATGTTTATGAAACATTAATAAGAATAATATGCACCATTCAGCATTGAACATGCCATGTGAAATGTTCTCCTATAAATATTTATAAGCAGGCGTTTTTTGGTCTCCTGATTTCCAGCAGCAGTTTCCAATCCCTCCCCCCCCCCATCTTTCTTTCCCCTTCCTCTCCCTTGGTGAGCTTTGCTTTCCCAAAAATAAAGCTGGGAAGTCGGGCAATTATAGCTATATCGTACACAAACATTATGGATGGAAGAAGTTATTTCTGACAGCAAAAACATTTCTATTTGCATGTCTAGTATTGGTGTCTAGTATCTAGTATTAGAGTATGACATACTGGAAACTTCTCTCATTCCCCTATTTTTTAATATGGTTATATAAGATTGCTACTATGCAGATGGATAGAATTAATGAGCTTCATTAAATGGAAGAGATTACATGGTTTGCAGACTCTTCTTTTTGCAGTCTTGTAGGTTTCCATAAAACAACACTACAGGAAACATGCAGTTTCCCTCATGGATAATTGAAAGGTTTGAATTAGCCATTCCCCACTGCCAATTGTAGACCTTTGGGGAAAGACTGTGTGTTTTCAGCACACACACAAAAATCTATGCTCCAATTTTACTGTAAATTTGATCTACCACTCAGGAACACTTACAGTCTTATTTTACTTGCTAAATAGAGCAGCAAGGCTTTTCCATCATGTGACTTTCATTAAGGAAGTATCATTTCTATTCACACTTGTATAGTGTTTCTCTTAATGATTCTTACCCACCACTAACTAAACCTTTCACAGGAGACTGGATATAGGCAGTTCTTCCCTTGCCATTTAAAAATTAAGCCCCCCCTCCCCCAATTGCTCTTTGTTATTCAAGTTTTATCTTCAAGTATTCTCAGCTAGGCAGAAACTGTCAAATGAATCAAGCTGGTAAGTTTACTTTAGATAAAGCATCCTTACTCCTTTGAGAAATTGGACCCGGATATTCCCAGAAACAGCTCAAAGGATTTAATGAAGTGCAGCCCAGTAGTAGATTTGACCCTTAAGTGCCTGAAATAACAAAAATGATAATTTTATCTTCTGGGAGACTTTGGGTTTTATAATATCCAGGGATGTAAATATCATTCTCCATCTAGATCAGTGTTTCTTAGCCTTGGCAGCTTGAAGATGTGTGGACATCAACACCCAGAATTCCCCAGCCAGCCGTGCTGGGAGTTGAAGTCCACACGTCTTAAAGTTGCCAAGGCTGAGAAACACTGATCTAGACAGTTTAACTATCCATGTTAGTTAAAAAAATAAAAAAAAAACCACCCACCCACAAACTGTGCAACTTTTTTCATTTGCAACTTTTCCTAACTTATATACTTGGTTGTTGATGTAAACCTCCTAAGGATCTTTAAAGTAATTGTCCCTGATGTGACTTTTTAGTGAAAATGTCTGCAGTGCAGGCTCCTTTTAAATGTCACTAATTATAAGTTATGCATTTTTAATACGCTGTCTCTCCTCCTCCTCTTCCTCAACCTTCTGAAATAGGCATTATTTTTTCAGATGCATCTTTCTTCCCTGCAAATTATTGACCAGAGGAAAAAAATAAATACAGTAGGTTCTACTCAATGATTCCAGCTATGTGATGGCACAGTCCACTCTGAAGGTGTGAGATGGCAGCTATATAAATAAATTTTGCAAAACCACACTCATAGAAGCCCTTCTTCTTCTCAGTCTTGCATTTTATTGTGATATTCCACCTATCTCCTGAAACTGGCCAGCGCTAATTTAGAAAGAAACTCACTGCTTCATTGTGTAGCATATGCTCTGGATGCATGAATTCATGTCTTCACTCCTCTGGTATTTCCATGGGAAAGATTTTGAGTATCTGTGATAGGAATAAATTCTGCTTGAAGGCCTCCCCATAAACATATTCAAAATCATGACTGACAAAGCAAAGGTAGAAGGCTCCTTTGGTCTGATTTTATAAAAGTATTTTATTTAATCTAAAACCACAATTTAGCAAGCACTGCTGTCAACTCAAAAATAAGACCTGTTTATACTGCCCCTTATTCATTGTTTAGATTGGGGCAAGGTGATGGGAGAACAGTAAGCAGCTATGAGCAAGAATGCTGAAAAGAGAGTAAGCAGTTGCATGCTGAATTTTGGGATATACTTTTCCTCATCAAAGATTCCAAAGAATTCAGATTGATGATTGCAGAGGACACTAGCCCAATACCAGGAGCATATGACGGGATGTCCATTGTTACAGGCAACTGCTAAAACTCCAAAATCAAATGAAAACTTCCAATAGAAAATATTGAAATACTGAAATGGAAATCTTGGAAGATGTCATCAAAATCTCATGAAATTTCAGTGATCTTGCATGCAAGGTCACCAAAATCATAAGAACCTTTGGCAGTCAGAGGTACAACTGATCATGCCCAGAAGATGTTGCTGATTTCTGTCCTATGCAGGCATTCAAAGAATATATGGAATGTGCCTGCTGGTACTATCCCTCCCTGTGCTGAATTTTCATTCATGAACCACATTCAGCAGGAAAATCTAAAAAAGTATTCCTAATTTGTTCATGTAAGAACTCTCACTGTAGTTCAGATGCCTTCCCATTCAATATGGCAGCATATGCATTCCCTGTATTTCTTCCATGCCTTATTGTCCACAGGGAATCTTTGAATTAATCCTTTGCCAAAACTTACTGTGCAATTTCTTAGAGATTATACTGCCTTACAAAAAAGGCTTCTGCTTTTATTCCCCATTTTCAGATTGCCTGGATTTCTTTCAAATTTCCCTTGATAATATTTTTGAGCATTTCTAGGTTTTTTTTTTAACTGTGGAAATGTGGAGTGGCGTTGACCACTGGTGTTGACACTTTAACTGACATATCTTTTTATCACTCAAATGTGTCTGTGGCTGACTGCATCTCCTGTTCTGAAAAATACTGATAGGAGGCATTCTCCTATGACATTTTTACCTGGAAGATGGAAAACTAGGGAGCTTGTAGGCTTCCTGAGAATCGATTCTACAGTGAAAGACACAACATTCACACCCACCAACACACACCCCATGGCAATCTCTAAAGAAATGCAAGAGCATCATTTTCCATCCACAACCATTTTGATCCATGTTTTCTTTTCTTTTGGAAGAAAATCTGGAAGTAATCTTTCTTTCATCAAATCACATGACAACTGATAGAAAAAATGCTGGAGAAATTTTCTCATGGCACTTCTCAGAATCTCTCCATAGGGCCACTGTTTTATTGCTGTGCATTATTACTACTACTACCACTACTATTACCCCATTAGTAGCTCCTCTGAGAGCTTTTCTTCGTAAGAGGAAAGTATAATTAAAAATACCACCGAAGAAGAATAAAGGGAATTGGAGGCTTAATAAATTCTTAGTCTAAAGAAAAATGCTGGTTTCTTCTATTGCCTACATATAATGCCATGTGAATTCAATTCATATTTGCAACTTGGTTTCAGGCTGGCTAAGCTGCTTCCAAATGTTCTTCCTCATTTGGACCAAAATATGCATGTATGTATCTATGCATGTATTTAAAACAGATTTCTACCCAACCTCAAATCAAAATTATTCTCAGCAGCTTACAATTTAAAACATTTTAAACTATAGAGGACTGTAAGAAACAGCACCCCTTCATGGATCACTGCCTTGTCGTGGCGAAGGGGCTTGCGTAACTCAGTGAAGCCATGAGCTATACCGTGCAGGGCCACCCAAGATGGACAGGTCATGACAGAGAGTTCTGACAAAATGTGGTCCACTGGAGAAGGAAATGGCAACCCACTCCAGTATCCTTGCCAAGAAAACCCCATGGACAATGTTAAAAGGCTAAAAGATATGACGCCGGAAGATGAGCCCCTCAGGTCGGAAGGTGTCCAATATGCTACTGGGGAAGAGCGGAGGGCATTTCCAAGTAGCTCCAGAAAGAGTGAAGCGGCTGGGCCAAAGCCGAAAGGACGTTCAGCTGTGGATGTATCTGGAAGCGAAAAGAAGGTCCGATGCTGTAAAGAACAATATTGTATAGGTACCTGGAATGTAAGATCTATGAACCAAGGCAAGCTGGATGTGGTCAAACATGAGATGACAAGATTGAACGTCGACATCTTGGGAATCAGCGAACTGAAATGGACAGGAATGGGTGAATTTAATTCGGGTGACCATTATATCTACTACTGTGAGCAAGAAACCCTTAGAAGAAATGGAGTTGCACTAATAGTGAATAAGAGAGTGGGAAAGGCAGTAATGGGGTACAACCTCAAAAACGACAGAATGATCTCAGTGCGTATCCAAGGCAAACCATTCAATATCACAGTCATCCAAGTCTATGCCCCAACCACTGATGCTGAAGAAGCTGAAGTTGACCACTTCTATGAAGACCTACAACACCTTCTAGAACTGGCACCAAAAAGATGTCCTTTTCATCATAGGGGATTGGAATGCTAAAGTAGGAAGTCAAGGAGTAATCGGAATAACAGGCAAATTTGGCCTTGGAGTACAAAATGAAGCAGGGCAAAGGCTAATAGAGTTCTGTCAAGAGAACAAGCTAGTCATAGCAAACACTCTTTTCCAACAACACAAGAGACGACTCTACACATGGACATCACCAGATGGTCAATACCGAAACCAGATTGATTATATACTTTGCAGCCAAAGATGGAGAAGCTCTATACAGACAGCAAAAACAAGACCAGGAGCTGACTGTGGCTCAGATCATGAGCTTCTTACTGCAAAATTTAGGCTTAAATTGAAGAATGTAGGGAAAACCACTAGACCACTCAGGTATGACTTAGATCATATTCCTTGTGAGTACACAGTGAAGGTGATGAATAGATTTAGAGGATTAGATTTGGTAGACAGAGTGCCTGAAGAACTATGGACGGAGGTCCATAACATTGTACAGGAGGCAGCAACTAAAACCATCCCAAAGAAAAAGAAATGCAAGAAAGCAAAATGGCTGTCTGATGAGGCTTTACAAATAGCTGTGGAAAGAAGGGATGCGAAAAGCAAGGGTGAAAGGGAAAGATATAAGCAACTGAATGCAGATTTCCAGAGAATAGCCAGGAGAGATAAGAAGGCCTTCTTAAATGAACAATGCCAAGAAATTGAGGAAAACAATAGAATGGGGAAGACTAGAGATCTCTACAAGAAAATTGGAGATATGAAAGGAACGTTTAGTGCAAAGATGAGCATGATAAAGGACAAAAAAGGCAGGGACCTAACAGAAGCAGAAGAGATTAAGAAGAGGTGGCAAGAATACACAGAAGAACTATACAAGAAAGATCTTAATGTCCCTGATGTCCACGCTGGTGTGATCACTGACCTTGAGCCAGACATCCTAGAGAGTGAAGTCAAGTGGGCCTTAGGAAGCATTGCTAACAACAAAGCTAGTGGAGATGACAGTATTCCAGCTGAGTTATTTAAAATACTAAAAGATGATGGTGTTAAAGTGCTGCACTCAATATGCCAGCAAGTTTGGAAAACGCAACAGTGGCCACGGGATTGGAAAAGGTCAGTTTATGTTCCAATTCCAAAGAAAGGCAACGCCAAAGAATGCTCAACCTATCGCACAATTGCACTCATTTCACATGCTAGCAAGGTTATGCTCAAAATCCTACAAGCTAGGCTTCAGCAATACATGAACCGAGAACTACCGGATGTACAAGCTGGGTTTCGAAGAGGCAGAGGAACTAGAGATCAAATCGCCAACATTCGCTGGATCATGGAGAAAGCACGAGAGTTCCAGAAAAATATCTACTTCTGCTTCATTGACTATGCAAAAGCCTTTGATTGTGTGGATCACAACAAACTGTGGCAAATTCTTAAAGAGATGGGAATACCAGACCACCTTACCTGTCTCCTGAGAAATCTGTATGCGGGCCAAGAAGCAACAGTTAGAACCGGTCATGGAACAACCGATTGGTTCAAAATAGGGAAAGGTGTACGACAAGGCTGTATACTGTCACCCTGCTTATTTAACCTATATGCAGAGTACATCATGAGAAATGCCAGGCTGGAAGAATCACAAGCCGGAATTAAGATTGCAGGGAGAATCATCAACAACCTCAGATATGCGGACGATACCACCCTAATGGCAGAAAGTGAAGAAGAACTAAAGAGCCTCTTGATGAGGGTGAAAGAGGAGAGTGCAAAAGCTGGCTTGAAACTCAACATTAAAAAAACTAAGATCATGGCATCTGGACCCATCAATTCCTGGCAAATAGAAGGGGTAGAAATGGAAGCAGTAACAGACTTCATTTATTTGGGCTCCAAGATCACCGCAGATGGAGACTGCAGCCATGAAATTAAAAGACGCTTGCTCCTTGGGAGGAAAGCTATGGCAAGCCTAGATAGCATATTAAAAAGCAGAGACGTCACCTTGCCGACAAAGATCCGCATAGTCAAAGCTATGGTTTTTCCAGTAGTAATGTATGGCTGTGAGAGCTGGACCATAAAAAAGGCTGAACGCCGAAGAATTGATGCCTTTGAACTGTGGTGCTGGAGAAGACTCTTGAGAGTCCCCTGGACTGCTAGGAGGTCAAACCAGTCAATCTTAAAGGAAATCAACCCTGATTGCTCATTGGAAGGATCGATAATGAAGCTCAAGCTCAGATATTTTGGCCACCTAATGCGAAGAGAGATCTCTTTGGAGAAGACCCTGATGCTGGGAAAGATTGAAGGCAAAAGGAGAAAAGGACGGCAGAGGATGAGATGGTTAGATAGCATCACTGAAGCAATGAGCATGAAACTGAGCAAACTCAGGGAGGCAGTGAAGGACAGGAAGGCCTGGCGCAATATGGTTCATGGGGTCACGAAGAGTCGGACACGACTTAACGACTAAACAACAAACAAAGAAACAGCAACAAAAGCAAGCATCACTCAAAAAAACCCCCCACAACAATAAAACAATAAAAATAAAGGATGGCATCATATCTGAGCTCAGGGAAAGCCTCTGAAACAATTCTGTTTTCAAAAGTTTCTGAAAAATCAGCAGGACTAGCCTGATCTCTAGCAGGAGGCTGTTGGTGCTGGCACCTTCTCGATCCAGCCCTGCAAATCTCTAAAATGTGTGGAATTTGCTTCTTCTAGTTGTTCTAATAGGTTGGGACAATAGTGGTTGGAGTAAGTGGTGCTATGGGTTTCAAGCTATAAAGGGCTTTAGACATTTAAAAAAAAAATAGCCCTTAACTTGTATCTGGAAACTGATTGTCAAGCAATGCAGAGGTTGCAAAACATTGTATTATATACACGCAACACTGGAAACCAGAGAGTATGTGGGTTGCTGCATTTGGGACCCATTGTAGTTTCTGAGTAGTCTTTAAGGGTAGCCACAAGTGGAAAACATTACACTGATGGTATCAAAAGCTACTGGGGGGCCAATAAGACCAGGAGGGGTGCATTACCCCATCTAAGTCTTGGCTTACAACATCCAAAAGAGCAGCCAATGCTGTCTCCAACGGAACTTCAACTGAAAAGGGTCCAAATGATCTACCTCCTCTAAGATGCCACAGAGGTGATCTGCCACTATTAGCTCAGGGGAAGGAAAGGTTGGAGATCATCTGGTGGTGTGAACAGTAAGGAAGATTTTTATTTTTATTTCTTTATTTTTCAAATTTATATATGCCATCCATCTCACTATACAAGTGACTTTAGGTGGCGTATGGTGACCTTGCTTAGATATGCGACCTCTGTTACTTAAGTGACAAGATAAAATGTATATTAAGTCCACAACAGACAGATAGTGTCTGAAAGTGGCTAAGATGGACACCTCACTAATTCACTGAAGTAGGGGGAGGATGTACAATGCAATCAGACTTGCAAGATTCTGTTACTGTAGCCAATCTCAATAAAAGTAGTTTTAGCTTTCCTGTGGAGTTAATTTCTTGATCTGGTCTACCACTCTCACCTGAAGCAATATTCACCAATTGATCTGGGGAGAAAACAAGCCAGGCTCTGCGGAGATAACCCCCTTTTTCACAAGTGACTGGATTCCCCACCAGCTGTAATCTGCTGACTGGATATGTGAGTGTGGGTTTCCTCCCCTCCCCACACCTCCTTACCTCTGCCAGTGGTGACCCAGTGACAACAATCCAGCCTGTCTTCTCAGGATCTGGCAGCTCTTCTGCCAGTTCAAAAATGCTGGCTCCACAGCCTGCAAGCCAGCTAGTCAGATTGCACTGCCACTTAGCCACAGCCCAAACCTGAAAAGCAGGAGGTAAGTGATACCAATAACTAGGAATGATGCACATCAGGCTAGCAGGCTCAGAAAGTCTTAATCCCAGGCCATGCCCCTGAAGGTTGACCATCTTCCATCCATCATCTTCCATATCCAAACAAAGTGTTTTTGTCTCTCACACCAGCACCATCTCCAATAGGCAACTGGTATCCTACAACAACCGGAGAACTGCCCCCCAAACTCCATCAAATACCCACCATTCAATGATCCCTGACACATAACCCCCCCCCAAATACTAAATCAAAACAAAACAAAACAAAACCCTACCAATAAATGCAAAAAAAAAAAAAAAAATGAAACAAGGATAAACATGGTTGGAAGAGCTAAGCAAAGGTATGTTCCAACACTGATGCTACCTTGGGATGCCATCTCTTATTTGAAGCAAATGGTGGAGCAAAATGGTTTCCAAAGAGAATAATCATTTGAAGGGATTGACTGAAACTAACTTCTCTTTGGGAAGGGGAAGAAAACTAACATTTCTGAAAATGAGGCAGTTCTTCATTTAAGATGAAGGATGGTGTCATTTTTAATTTCTTTCCCTTAACAAAGAATTGACATTTCCCCCAGCAAGGATGACCATATCCACTGTTCTTGGAATGTCCTGGGAATTATATTAACATTGGGAAAATGGGAATGCTGCTAGTTTGTTGGGATAACAGCTCAGCCGTTGCCTGGCAGATGTGGTCATCCCTTTTTCCAGCATGGCCCCCACAAAGAAATTGCTGAAAAGAGATCTATCTCACTTTTGCCAGTTACAGATGCTGTTTGGAGACAGTGTGTGTGTATGTGTGTAAGAGAGCAGCTCCACTCTGGTGCCAACCTTTCATAAAGCAGTAAAAAATGTGCTTCAGGTTCTTTTTAAACAATAAACAAGCACTTGGATCCTTTGTACAACCAACTGAAGAATAGCAGTCTTAACCTAGCCTTAGCCAGACATGCAGCTCTTTGGAAGGTCAATAAATCTCCTGTTTTCCTGAATTACAAGGACTGCAAGAACAAGAAAAACTGTCAAGCGCCAGCAGGTCATTATATATGTCTAATGTTGTGCTGTTGCTAGATCTACCCACTAGTATATTGTAATAACATTTTGAAGAGACTTGTGATACAGATAGAATTCCAGTCTGTATAATTCAACTTTTTCTGTATATGTCTTTATTTTGGTTCTGATATCACTGGTTTTGCTGGCAAACAATAATGACAGAAGACAAATATGATTTTTTAATGTTTTCGACTCTGCTGACAGATCTTATCTCTAACAGTTAATATGAATGTTCCTGCTCTTGTCCTCCAAACTCAAGTTCTACCTTTCTCACGCTGTTTCTAACTCTTTCCTATTTTTCATTGAGGAAAATATACGATAAAGCTAATCATCCATTTCACAACTTGAAATAAGATCAAAGCTTTGGAGAATAGATTGGAAATAGCAGGCCTGAAGGGTTAAGCAATGTAAATTAATTGATATTTTCTTCTTTTTTTTTTATTAGGATGATTTATCCAGTGATTTCATTAACCTCAGACCTCGTCTAAGCACACCTCCTAAAACCTTCTGCCTTCTTCTGAATGATGATCTCTATTCCCTAATGGCAGGAGGAGGAGATGATCAGGTCATGGGAGACAAGACGATATGTGGTTATTTCACTTCTCAGTAGCCGTCGTAATGGAAAAGTGCAATTAAATTTAATTAAACAGGTTTAATGAACAAAATGTTAATACAGTACCAGTTTATTATTATAATCAGGCCTTAATGTGTATTTGGTCTAATTGATTCAAGGCTGCTGTAAACCTTCATTCTGTCTAGATATGCAGCTTTGGGGCTAGATTCAGATCAGCATCTCCTAGAATTGCTCAGAGGAAAATGGTGAGGGGCTTCATTGCTGGCAACCAAATTGCACTGCATTCACACTTAATCAACTGTTACTTCATTCTTAGATATAGCAGTCCAAAGTGGGCCAAACTGTTCATCCAGACAGTAAGACATAACATCAGGCCTGCAAGCATGGCATTTTCTTTATGACATTTTGGAGACTAATCAGCAAAATGCAGTTACTCAGGCGTAACATTTTGTTTGCTGTTTTAAAGTGTCCAGAATAAAAGAGAGCAAAAATATCAAAAAGGAAAAATGAGACCCAAAGTGAGTTCTCTGATTATAATCCTCATCCTTGTCCTCCTCCTAATTTTTGTTTTATATATTTCTGTAAGTTGATGACTGGACTAAGAGTGTCCAAAACATTCCATCTCTTCCTTCTAATAAAAGATGGGAAAATACCCTTTCCAAGTGAAATGGAGTCTTCATGCCTGTTATTTAACAGACTTAAATGATCTTGGCTGGTTAATGTTTTATTTGCAACTTAATACTGTAACTAATAAATAATAGGATTCTCCTTCACTAGAAAGATATTTTGCTAATCTATGGTTAATCTAGGATATCCAGGATATCCCTATTAGGCTATAAACTCTTTTTCCTTAAAAAAAAAACAGTATCACAATCATATTGTTGCAGTGGGATGTTGCTGTGCAAATTACTATGGTTTGGTACAACTTCCATAAGCAAGGACTTTCTTTATTAGATTTGAATACTTTGAACAGTTACAGGAATACTGGGAAACCTAATATTCTCCAGATGTTTCTGAACTACTCTGCCTTGAAGCCCCAGCCAATAAGATAAAGGGTGAAGGGTCCAGGGATTTATAATTCATCAGCATCTGGGAGGCTACAGGTTCCTCAACCATAAGCTGGATGCATGGCCTATGGTTCTAAAGTTCTAAATGGTATGGGAACCAGATAAATGAAGGAGTATAGTTTGCCATGCCTTGAGATCTCCAACAGAGATATTTCTTCAAGTGCCTTCAAAAGGATTCATCCACTTCTTTGCAAGTGGGTATATTGGTACTATGACGTTGGAACACATACATGGATTTTCAGTGACTGACCAAAAGCTTAAGAAAAAAAGCCCTTCTGTAGAAGAATGGCAAAGCGAGTTATGGGAGTTTGCGCTGATATCAAAACTAACTCCATATTTTGGACTAAAATCTTATGAATTAGTTTGTACCATATCCACAGTTTTGGTTTTTCCCAATATAAAACTAAAATATTTAATCTCTTTATGATCTATTCAATGTGCCAATTTTTTTAGATTAGGCTGAAATTATTGCTTTTTAAAATTTCAATTTACAACTTATGAGTCATAATGATTACATTTTTAATTACTGCATAATAGCTTGATTTTAATATTGACTTATGTTGACTTACATTTAAAATTTTTTTAAAAAGCTGGCATAAGATATTCCAATATGCAAATTTATATCAATATTGCTGGCTGGCTGGGGAATTCTGGGAGTTGAAGTCCACATATCTTAAAGTTGCCAAGGTTGAGAAACACTGTACTATGCAATACCTAATGGAATATTATATTTAAAAAATCCCCTCTCACCCCAATGGATGGTACTTAGAGGCTTTAGACAAGAAAAAGAGTCTAAATACCAGCTGCCTTTGGGATTTATCGTTGGAATGGGATGATAGTGTCAAGTGCATTTTATAAGGAGATTGTATGTTTTGTTTCTTAAAGAAAAAAAAATTCCAGAGCAAGAACTGGGTAACCTTTACTTGTTTCTCACTTAGATTCTAAATTGGTTGCTTCTTCATAGAGTTTAACTGCAAGAAATAGTCTTGTAGCCATCCAATACTGTAAATATATGTATATGTATATGTATATATAAATAAAAATTCCCCTCTCACCCTTGTGGGTGGCACATGTCTTCCTCAATCTTGGGTCCTCTACCAGAGGCCTGGGAGTTTGAGGGTTCTGCGCAGTATCTTAGCTGTTCCTAACACTGCACTCTTCTGGACAGAGAGCTCTGATGTTGTTCCTGGGATCTGTTGGAGCCATTCTCCCAGCTTAGGAGTCATGCCCCCGAGTGCTCCTACCACACTGGGACCACTTTGGCCTTTACTTTCCACATCCTCTCTATTTCCTCCTTCAGGCCCTGGTACTTCTCCATCTTCTCATGCTCCTTCTTCCTGATGTTGCTGTCACTTGGCACTGCTACATCTATCACTACCACTGTCTTCTGGTCTTTGTCTACTACCACAATGTCTGGTTGATTGGCCAGTACCTGCCTGTCTGTCTGGATCTGGAAGTCCCACAGGATCTTAGTCCTGTTATTCTCCATGATCTTCTGTGGAATATCCCATCTGGACTTGGGGGGGGGGGTTCTAGCCCATACACTGTGCAGATGTTCCTGTATACAATGCCAGCTACTTGGTTGTGCCATTCAGTGTATGCTGTTCCTTCCTGCACCTTACACCCTACCACTATGTGTTGGACTGTCTCTGAGGCCTTTCTGCACAGTTTGCACCTTGGATCCTGTCCAGTGTGGTAGACCCCTGCTTCTATGGATCTGGTGCTTAGTGCCTGTTCTTGTGCTGCTATGATTGGTGCCTCAGTGCTATCTTTTAGTCCAGCCCTTTCCAGCCACTGATAGGATTTCCCAATGTCAGCCACTTCAACTATCTGTCGATGGTACATCCCATGCAGGTTCTTGTCTTGCCATGGTACTTCCTCCATTTGAACTTCCTCCCATGTCTTCTGCTGCCTCAGGCATTCTCACAGCAGCTCTTTGGGTGCCATCTTGGGGGGGGTAAGATGGCACCCAAAGATATATATGTATGTGTGTATGTGTGTGTATAATTGAAAGTTTTAACAACAATAATAATAACTAATACAAACTAAAATAGAATGAAAAAGAAGAAACAGAAAGGGAGAAAAAAAAAGCTAAAAGTACAAAAAGAAAAAAAGTAGAAGAAAAATAGAAAGAAGGAAAAAAGATATAAAGAAAGATATAAAGTGGCTTCTGATCATCTTCATAGCAGCTGTAAGTACAATTATATTTTATCTTTTCTCTCTAACATTACATCATGACTCTCTTCTTTTTATAATCTGTCCTGTCAAATCATGAAAACCATAAATCATAACATCATTTTTTTCTTTTTTACTCAAAAATCCATAAGGGGTTTCCAGTCACCAATAAATATAGATATTGTCTTTTCTCTAATCAGACAAGTCAATTTAGCTATTTCAGCAAGTTCTATCATCTTCACCAACCACTCCCCCATTGTAGGTAGTGCCAAATCTTTCCATCTTCATGCATATGATAATCTCACTGCAGTTTTCACATATAAAAACAGTGTTCCATGGCTCTTTTCTGTTTATCCATCAAGGAGGAAAAGTTCTGCTTTCAGTTGAATGTTAAGCCTAATGTACTATTATTCTGGAGCATTTTGGGAAATTTAAATGACAGCTTGCAGATACGGGCATTTGGTGTAGGAAGACCTGGGCAGGGCAGGCATCAGTGCTGATAGGTTTAGTAACTGCCTTGGACAGCAACTATTCACAGTTACGAAGGTGATGAAAATGAAACTTTGTGACCAATGTCTGCATTTGAGACCTTTGCAGCATCTCTCTCTCTCAGTCATGTGCTCCAATTGCGGTCACTAAAGAAGGACTATCTATTCTGGTCCATGGCAGCTACATACTGTTGCTGATGCTGAAGTTGGGCCTCTTTGTATTAATGACATTACAGCATTGACTCAGAAGGGCTACTTTTGTAGATCCCTTGCAGCCCAACCTGTTTATATATAATTTTGAGTTTGTCCTAACATTCCTGTCTTGGAATGCATGGATTGACTGAATACTCTGGGCAATTGGAATTGATTCTGAATAATTGAAAGGTGGTATATTGATTCTTGGCCTTTGATGCTGCAAATGAAAAATCAAAAGAGCCTTTAGACTATTATTTTGTGTGCATACAGACACCACCTGTTAAAATAGCTCAAACGCTATCTTAACAAATTACATCCTGCTGGAATGTATCCTGAATTGATACTCCTTAATCCTTAGAGGTTGGAAACAGTTGCTGCTCTGAACACCAATGCCTTCAAGAAGAATTCATTTGCCTTTTGTCTTGGAGATTGGAATGGAATTAGGATACAGTGGCTAAAACATTCAGTATTCCTAAACTGTGATCCTTTGCATGGTTCTTAGGCAGTAAATCCCAGGGAAGCGAGGAACAGAATTGCAAGCTTAATCTGTTTTATTTGATAGTACTTTTTTTTTTTAATGCTTTCTAAAAATTATAATATTTTCTAACAAAAGATGGACGAATGTAAGAAAGACATCACAGAGCTTATATGTTATGTTTTCACAATCAGAAGGTCTATAGGACTTTTGTCCAGATATGTCTTCTAACTAAGGAAATATAGAAGTGCAGGAGACTGCATTTCTTATAGAAGACAATTAAATGTTACATTATATAGGCTTGATCCATATTTCTTTGATCCAGGGATGGCAGCGGTGCTGATGAGATGTGTTCAGAACCTTTCCACTGCTATATAACTTCTAATTAACTGCAACCATTGTACGGATGATGAGATACTACTCTTTCTAGACAATCTTGTTATTTTATTCTAATAAAAATTATATGGATGCCCATATTATATAAAATAACCCTAGGCAGCTCACAGCCAAGATATACAAATAACAAAATGCATGAAGTTACTCTTACACACCACCAGGCATTGCATGTAAATGACATTAAATTCCTAATCTGAAATGAACCTTGGTCATAAGGTAGCTCTTGAAATAACTCTTCCCAGATATTTATTAGTCCTATCTTCCAGCTTTTCATACTTCTTCCTCTGTCAAGTGTGTCAGGGGAGAGAAGGAGAACAAAGTTTAGGAATCAGATAGTGTAGCGAAATGTGATTATAATCAGTGAATAGGAGAAGGAGAAGCTCATAGCTGATATGGCAAGGAAGAACCCAGAAATTACATAAATAAGAGTTATTTAGGAAGTGAAGTTTTTTTTTACTAGAAAAACAGGATAAGGACTATAAGCAATTTATATATTTGTTACTGCAAATGAACGTTGTTATTCAGCTGAAAATTTCAGACCAAGGGAAACAGAAATGCTGGCACAAATATGGGGTTTTTGAGGAATTTGAGAGAATATCCTAAACCTCCAGAATAATAACTGGATACTAAATAATTTTCATAGCTCTGTGAGTGCTATGATGCAGTTCTCATAGTTTCAACTTATCAAAATATTTATTTAAATTAGCAATAAGAAAATATTTTTAAAATGTGTATTTAAATGGCAAAATAGAACATAATGGAATTATGGCCAGTCAGTGTAAGAAAATTACACTGATTTATCCATTCTTAACCTCAGATTGGCTCACAAATTTGGCTGAAAATTTTGAAAAGCCAATTGTGCTCAGTTTTATCCTCTGACAGTTTGGGAGATAATAAATCCATTCATTTCAGGAGTCAATAAGAGGCAGGTAGGAATGAACACCCTGGGGTCTACAACTAAAGGTAAGACTTACATAACCATGCTTATGGTCTCAATTTGGAAATTAAACACTTCACGTTTGAAGATAATGAAATGTGTGGCCTTCTTTTATATGTCAATTGAGAACTGAAAGAGAAAGCATGCACTATCAAGCAGATCACATGTCTCTCTTTTTATAGCAATAGCCCAGATCCAATGATGTTGTGAATCATCAGAAATGTTAATCAAGGGCATAAGTATTTAATTTGCTTTTCTCCTAAAATGGAGAGAGACAAATAGAAGGAAGGGAGGGGAGGGGGAACAACCCCACTGTACAATTTACCTAAGGCTTCTACATTCTTAGAGTTGAGTAGTAGTAAACGATTTCACACCACGAGCAGATTATGGAAGCAGTGAAGGCCACAGCTGAAATCACAAGCTCTAATATGCACATTGAAGGTTCTGGAGGTCAAAATCCATACACATGTGATTACAGTAATCATGTGATTACTGTTTATAAGGGAGAAGGGAACATAAAACCTAAATATTTCAGTATGTCAGATATGATTTTAAAATGTGTAGGATTAAAATGCAAGATTTCTCTGCAATGACCCCCCCCCCTTCTCCTCTGCATTCAACCTAATAGATGAGGAGGGACATACAGAATATTCAAATGATTTCTTTTTTTAAAAAAAAAAATGATTCTTTTATCTGTGGGCCAGTGAAAATAGGGGTGATATATCAGAAATCTATTGCAGATAGATTCCATAGGCAGGGAGCTTTCAGTTAGGTACAAGGTACTAGGAAAAAGAGAGCTAGTTTGGGGTAGCGGTTAAGGCATCAGGCTAGAAACTAGGAGACTGTGAGTTCTAGTCCCGCCTAGGCACAAAGCCAGTTGGTGACCTTGGGCCAGTCACTTTCTCTCAGCCCTAGGAAAGAGATAATGGCAAACCACTTCCGAAAAACCTTGCCAAGAAAACTGCAGGGACTTGTCCAGGCAGTCTCTGACAATCGGATGCAACTGAACGGATTAAAAAAAAAAACAACAACTAGGAAAAAGGTCTGAAAACTGTGTGTAGCAGATTATGGCTAGAATCCAATGAAGTGATAGCAAGCACAACTAAAACTAAATTTAGCTCACATGGAAAGATACAACTTTATTTGTTGTTACCTAAAATACAGTATAGGCAAATTGTTACTCTAGTAGTTTGTGTCTTCAGCAGTGAGAACTACTGGAAAAGCCTAGGTCAGCAAAGGTTTTCCATGATTTCTACCTTTTCTATGGAATTCTGCTGTACACAGTTCTACACATGTGTCCTCTGGAAATAGGCAAAGATCTTACTTCTGAAAGGCAAGGAGGTTGGGTCTTTGGAGAATTACATCTGATTCACAAACAGTTAAGCTACTTCAACACCTCATGCCTAGAACAGCCTTTTAATCTTCTTCAAAAGAGAAAATAGTGCCAAACCTGCTTACGGTAAAAGGAAATGCTACACAAAGGACTCTGCACCTTTAAATCAATTGTTAAAATACATTTATTGTTCTTATTGATTGATTAAGCAAGCCTGTGATCTTGCACTGTTGCTTGATTACCTTGGCCTCCCTGGTATAAGTAGTAATTCTTGCAGACTCATTGGACTTAGGTTTTGTGAAAGTTTCAGTAAAGTGAGCAGCAGGAAAACGTACTCTTGACTTTTATGTCTTGGGTGATCAGTAGAAAAGATACAATGCATACATGCTAGGATTTATGCCAGAATTCAAATTAACCCTTCAGAAAAATTCTACCAATAAGACAGTATCTAGAATTGTTGCTGCCTATATAGATCTCATTCCTGTATACCTCTAACAAGCCAATGAGTCAAAAATGCTGACTGGGGGAAACTGTTCCATTTTATAGTAAGACTGACATTTTTATGCACTCAAAGGAGTCTGGCAGGTGGGGGAATTTGGGAAAAGGATCCTACTCTGAGGAAAGCAGGGTGCTTTCAAGAGCTCCTCCCATGCCCCCCTGTGTACAGAAAGTCTAGTAGGAACAAAGAATAAAAATGATATGAAATGAAACCAAAGATGACCTTTACAAATGGCGATTGGGCATACACTTCCCACATGAGCTTTCCCAATGTGGAGAACTAAAACGAGAAGTTTAGCTTTAATTGACTGTAATTCTCTGGAATTGTTTTTGGTGTGGCATTTTATGACTGTGCTAAGATGCTGTCAATTATTTAAACCTATAGAATATATGTCCTTAGCAGAGGATACAGATTTAAGGATGTGTAATGCTGCTTCCTTATCTCTCTCCATCCTTCCACAGTAAAGTACAAGACCAGCATGTTAGAATAACAGTTAGAGCCTTGGCACCCCCCCCCACAAATATCAAAGCTGCTTTGTTACATTTCAGTGAACGTGTTTGTAGTGTCTTCACACTTTGAATGATACCAGTGTTTCCCTTTTTATTATTTTGCATCCTTATCAGTTGTAAAGCAATTATTTCTGTATTTCAGGTCTTCTATCAGTATACACACATGTACAAACTAACTTTCTGTGAAAGGCCTATGAAACCCTGGAGCTCTTGCTTTTTGTTATTTTAAATGCAGGAGATTCACTGTAATCTGCTACTTTAAGAATTAAAATGATTGTTGGATCCTCTCTACCTGTTGGCTTTTGGGGAGTGAGTTTTGCACCACAACTCCCACATTCACCAGCTTTGTGCTTGCCCCCAAAATCAACTTCTCTGAGCCACTTGAGGCTAACCCCTTCATGGACTGGAATCTAGCCAGTGTGACTCCCAAGTGGACAGAGCCCTATCAGGATCTTCTGCTGAATTCAACTTGTAATTAAAACCTCAAAGAGGTTGTTGGGCCTTATCAGAGCTGAATTTAGTCCCTCCTATATGTTGATTTCCTGGACTTTGAAGCAAGTTTTACTTGGTCCCTGAAAGCAACCTATTCATCTGGGTCCAGAATCAGGCCAAGAAGTGGCATATTAATGAACTGGTCTGAAACCCTATCTCTAGGAGAACTGCGGTTTCAGGAAACCAAGGAGATACAGGCAATATGCAGGCAAACTGATGCTGCAACCTAGGTAGGATCCTTGAAGCAAGTGCTTAATCTTAAAGTGGAAGAAGATTGCTGGTTGACCATAAGCAGGTCCTACAGATGAACACTCTTTAGCATAATGTCAGTTTCATGTTCAAGGCCAGAATTCTGGCCAGAATTTTACCATCATCCTGAAACTCAGAAGATGAATTCCCTGCAGAACTTCACAGACTTCTGAGATGGCAAAATCTGAGACAGTTCTTCTAGAGAGGGTAGAATTGACCACAATGTACTGTAGATCATACCTGCCTATATAAGGCAGTTTAAGAGCAGGGCAAAGACATGTTCATATCAGAAATCGTGGATATAGACCTCTGTGAATGAAAAGAACTTTGAGTCATGCTTTAACATTGTAACAGGAAAACTTTAGTCAGCCAGAACAACTGTCTGGAGGAGCTACCCAATGTCCTATTGCTTTCTTCCCCAGAGAATCTCTATCATGTCTATGACTTTTCAGATAAGGGCTCTGCCTTGACTGTCCACGCTGGCTAGGCTTCCTTTGAGAATTACAGGTAGGCATATAGTGGAACAGTGATGAAGAAGTTGAAGTGCATGATTCAAATTCCTGAAGACTCTAGTGTCAGCCTTACAAGGTAGACCAGTCAGGAAACGATCAGATGAGCTAATTCTACTTTATTGTAAAGCTACATTAACAGAATCTCTAGAGTCTGAAAGTACATCTCTCCCCCGTCTCCTTTACAGCCCAAGAAACTAGGGAGAGTCTCTTCTGAGCCTCTTGCCCTGTCCACATTCTTGCTGCAGGCTCAGCTGCTTTTTATCTGACTGTTCCCTTGGTTGTGTCTCTTTGCCCTGTCTCCCAAGCTTATTCCCACATACTGTTACATCTAGCTTGAGATTTGTCCTTATTCCAAACCATTTTACATACTGGGAAATGAATCTTAGCCATTCCTTACATTTTAGTGCAGGAATCAGCAACATCTGTCCCTCTGGATACTTCTGAACCACAGCTGTCAGGCACCCATGCAGTAATTCTAATGGTGAGAGAGGCTGGAAGTTGTAATTCAGCGACATCTGGAAGGAAACATGTAATCCCCCCACCCCCGGAAAACAGTGCTTCTAGGTGTAATCCAAGGTGCTGGTTATTACCTTTAAAGCTGTACATGGCATAGGGTCAGGTTGCCTGCAGAACCAAGAGTCTCTTCCCATTCCACCGGATGCAACAGGGTCAGCATGCTCCAGGTCCCATTATCAAACTGTATCATCTTGTGGGACTGAGGAGATACATCTTCCCTGTTGCACTGTCTGCTCCATGGAACAGCCTCTTCCTGAAGATTTGGACAGGCCAATCCTCTTGGCTTTCCATAGGGCTGGAAGGACCTGACTTTCTTCCCAGGCATTAGGACCAGGTTATTGGAAGAGCTGAATATACATGAGTTGGTATTGTGAATTTGTTATGTGGTTTGCTTGCTTTTTGTATTAGTTTATTTTTAACTTCATTTTTTGGTCTTGTTTATAGGTTTTTTTAAAAAAATATTGTTTCTTTTGTGAATTGACTTGTTAGCTGCCCAGAGTTATGTCTTCAAGATGGTAGCCATATAAATCTTCTGAATAAACAAGCAAATGTAAACAATTGTACAATAATCACGTTCGAATTTACACTTTGCATGCCCACTGTTCTCAATAGTATGATGTCTACACTGGCACACACGATTTATTACTAAATTAAAGAATGCCACACTTTTGACCTAGCACCATGTAATGTTGGCAATGCTTAGGTAAGAAATTATGGGTAAAGACAACGAGAAATGAGTGTTGGGTCTTAAGGCATGCTTGAGATATATTGCCTCTGTAAGCATTGGTGTTTCTTGTGCTATCTTCATTCAGATTGGGAATCACTCTCATTAACCTGCAAATAGCTGACAATGCATGCTTTAATCCAGCCAGCCACAAATGTGGAAAATGCAATGGCCCTGATCCATGTATATTTGTGAGTAATCCATCATCACCTATAACGTGCACCTAGATGAAATTTGCATCTCTTCCGAATATAAGAAATTAAAGTGTCCAGCTAGTTCAGTTGGGTCTGGATTGTGTTGTAACTGAACAACTGAATGTGCAGAACAACTGAACAAGTCTTTGCTTTGATGCTGACAATGCACAAGTAAACCCTGTCTCCAAAAATAATTCTTAAACCAACTATACAAGAAAAAATCATGGTGTCCGCAAATCTGCAGGGTTCTATCCTGTCTCTCTAATATCTGTTTTTACAATGTCTTCTTGAGTGTCCAGTTTTAAAGGAAAGAATTGCTTCTTGTTAGGGTACCAGCTTGGCATGGGCAGGCGAAAGCTTTCCCCCACATGTCCTCTGAGTGTAATGGTTTTATAATTTGTATTTATATTTTCTCCTCGCCAGTAATTCAGTTGCAGAGGCTATATGCATAAGGCTAATAAAATTATCACACCGAGTATATTTAAAGGCCTTTCAAACGACCCATTATCATACTGTATAAACTTCTGTCAGAATAAATGGGTAGTGATGATGAACTGTGCCTTGCTTCTGGCTCGGAGGGATAAAAAAAAAAAGCAACAGCAGCAGACTTTCCTCATTTTACCAAAGGCAGAGCTGATGAAATGCCTCTCTGTACCTGTCCATGAAAGGCTTCTAGTCCAAATATCATTCCATTCATTTTCATTACTGAGATGGCTGGGCCAACAAAACCAATTGTACCAATTGAAATGCAGCAGTAAATCCAATTAGACAAGAGAGCTTGATTCTGCTTCTCCTTTGCTAGGCAGCATTAAAGGTGGCCTAATAGAACTCATAGTAGTTATTTTAGATTTACAACTGATTTAAGCAGGGTCAGCATTTTGAAGAATGGCAGCAGCACATAATGCTTTATAGGCAGACTAGTTGCACAGATGCAGAAGAAAACCAGAACCAAGTCCTTGTCCTGTTTTACAGGGCTCATCCTCACTTCCTGTTTCCTCCAGTGCAAGGATGTTCCACCAAATGTTTCTGATGATATGAATGCACGATGTCATCCTCAACCCACCCTGACCTCTCTTTTCTTGTTTTGCATCAAAACTAGTTTTTTCCAACATCTTCTGCCCCAAGTTGTGCAGTCTGTCACACTTCACTTCATTGCAGCCAGTGCCTCCACTCCAGCTGGCTAGTATACTGTGTGGTGGGTAAGCCCTCTCCTCTTTGGACACTGATCTTTGCCCTCCTCAACTCTTTTATCCTGGGCTGCTGGACAGTGAAATGTGAACGTTTTGGTTTGTTTTTTAACCAATCCACTGGTGAACTGATGAAATGGTGACTCTTTGTTGCTGTTGTTGTTGTTTTATTGTAACCTGTCCACTGGTGACATGGTGGGCCTTTCTTTTTCCCTTTTCTTTTTATACCAGTCCCACTGAAACTACCAAACCAGTCCCATCAAAAAATTAGGGAAATGGCAGAGGGAAAGGAGGCTAGAGCTGGCTGGTAGAAGGGAAGAAAACATTGCATGATAAAAAAGTGTGCGGGAGGGAAGTTCTCATGTGTCTGTAGATGCACTCATGTGGCGAGCATAGCAAGGAAGCAAGCAAAGCCCAAGCCTCTTCCTGACAATCATAAAGAAAAGGGAGGAAAAAAAAATCAATCCTCTACTTCTCTCAGTGCAGATGTGTGTCTCAATTCTCCTGGGCTTGAATCTAATAACATTTTTGCCTTGTTGAAGCTCCCTCTAGGAGCAGGCATCTATTTGGACCCAGAGCAATGACCAGGTTGAAATTGACAAGAGTATGCAGTTTCCATTTCTAGTTTAAGTAACAGCAAGAATGCTGAAAAGTGAACTTGTGGCATTTTCCCCAGTACTCATCCACCAGTGGACTGGTGAAATCTCATTGTGAGCAGGCAACTCCTGCAGTGAGCAGGGATTGGACTACATGAACTCTAAGCTCCCTTCCAATTATACAATTCTGTGACCAGTAAATGTTATTTGTTAAGGCAGATGGAAACCACATATTCTCAAAGACCCAAGCATAGAAAGAAAAGCAATTGTCATTTGCTTCCTACATGGGTGGAGAGATAAAGAAGCAGGGATTCTACCAGGGCTGTAGTAGCTGCTATGTAGACAGCCCTGGCCAACATCATTGCCAAAGTCTGAAATCCAGACAATTATTTCTTTTTAAAAAATATTTTTATTGAAGAGTTTAACAATACTAAAAGAGAATACAAACTAAAATCAGAAAGAGATAAGAAAATAGAAAGAAAAGAAATTCAAAGTGCAAAAAGAAAAGGAAAGAGAAAAGAAAAGAAAAGAAAAGAAAAGAGATAGGGAAAAGAATATTTAAAGAAGTGACTCCCAAACTTCCTTGCAACAAGTGCAGGCAAATTTAATATTTCCCCCCCGTAAGATTACATACATAATTCACTTCTTCCCGTAAAGCTCTCATCCTCCCTTTGGCTGGAGAGGTTCGGTTGGACCAGGTTCGTCACTGGCCCATCAGTTTTATCCACATCATTGTCTCTGCTCCTCCGGAGACATCTTAGCTTAGTATCCTTTGGAACTCACCTGGAGTCTCTGAAATCAATTATTTCTTAAGGCAGCTTCATTTCTAGAGGGTATTAGCCCAGGAGAAAAGCAACTTGAGGTTGGTTACCATTAGACAAATTGTCTTCAGGCAAATATTGAGAAGGCTTCATCTTCCTTCTCGTTCTCCTCCAACATTTGATTTTCAGAAGCAAGAACTATGAACCTCATCAGAAAACCTGATTAATTTGGAAAAGGAGTAGCATAACTATTTTTGACTAGCTTTATACTGGTATACTCAATGTTAGGCTATTGTAATGCGTTCTTTTTAGATCTACCTTTCAAGATGTTTTGGAACAGCAGCTAATGCAGAATGTGAGTATGATATTACTAAATTGAGCTGGCTATTATTTATATTGAATTATGTCTGCAGTCTAACTGGTCTGACTCCTAGTCAAATGCAAAATGCTGCTCTTGTCTTTTAAAGTCTGTTAGGATTAGAATACTTGAAAAATCATTTATCTCTATATATTGCTACCTGAAAAATCACATCTGGGGTGAGGTAAGTGACACTGACACCCCAGTTTGGGATTCTCAGAAAGGTTAACCTAATACTTCTCTTATTATTTCCTTTGGAACCAGCTGTCCTCCCCCATTATTTTCTCATGCTTTTAAGCTATTATTTTACTCTTGTTTTTTAATACTCTTTTAATGATTCTGTTGGCTTTTTAAATGATTTTTTAAAATATTTAACTTTTGATTTATTTTACTTTTCTTATTACCTGCCTTGAGGATGTGTTACAAAAGCAGTTTAAAATGTCAGTCAATCAATGCATTAATTAATCAGTCAATCAATCATTGAATCATGAAGTCATTGAGTTCCATGAAACTGATTTGACTATCATTTTTCTGAATGGATCTACAACATCAGTGTAAATTCAGAGAAAGTGAATTGATTACAGTTGGACAGTTCCTTTTTCTGTCTAGCAGTGCTGGCTGATATACTGATGTATTGTATGTAAGTATTTTCAATCCTATCACTTTCTTTCCATTTTCACAAATGTATATAGTTTCTTCCTTGTTCTCCCCAATCTCGCTACTAGTTAAGGCTCAGCCCAGGAAGCTGCAAACAACTGGGGAGATTTAAATTCTAAACTAAGCAGAATGGCTGAATTGAGCTATCACATTTTTATTATTATTATTATTATTATTATTATTATTATTATTATTATTATTACTACTACTACTACTACTACTTCTGCTACCCACTACTATTAATCCAAATAAATTTGCTACAGAAAGAAAACCTCTTCATTAATTATTATGACTGTAATCTGCCACATTGTTTGAGTGTGGGTGGTAGATAGATTTTTTTTTTAACGACCTTGTCTAAGTCTGAGAAAGAATGACTGGCCCAAAGTCACTCAGCCATATTACATGCCTAAGGGAGGACTAGAAACTGGGTCTCCTCACTCCTAGCCCAACAGCTTAACCACTACATCATGCTGGATCTCACACTGTATTATACTGCATTATTAATATGTATTACTGAATTCCAAATATAATGTCCCAGATTAAAATAAGTTCTTTAAGGATAACCAGGTGGTGTGTTGGTCCCCAATATATCAAATGATTCTGGTTACATGTAATTTTATACCAGAAAATATGAAAAGATTGGGGTTGCATGATAACACAGGGGTCACCGGATGGAGAGGGCACCTGCCAAACAGAATTGGACTAAGTAACATAATTGTCTTGGGTTTCTTTTATCCCCAGAACACACATAGATAAGCTTTTAGAAAAATAAAAGCTTTTATTAATTTGTTTTTAAAATATCCTTAGCAAAGTATATGGGTTTTCCTTTTCTTTTTTATCCTGTTGCCATACCTAGAAATTCTGTGCTCTGGGGTTTCTGTCTAGGTGTTTGTTTTTTAAAGTAAACTATTTAATGTAATAAAAAAGGTGATGGTTCACCTATAAAGTTGGTTTTTCCCCATACCACTTTTCCCCATCCATATTTGTTTTGTTATTAATGTTTCTGTTATATGTTTCTCTTTGTACAAGGTACTGAGTGGTGTGTACTTGCTTTTTTGTGTGTGCCTTTTAGGTATAATTTGTTTTCAGCATTTCCAATACTTTTCTCTCTTCAGTTTTATTGACCATTGCCCCATTGTGGAAATCTGTGGGCTTAGCATTTTTGGATAGCTGTTTTGAATGTTTCCAATTCTTTTTAATATTTGTTTTTATTGGCCATTGCCCCATTGTGAAACTCCATAGGTGTTCCAATGCATGAATCTGGACTGATTTTTTTGATGATCAGCAGTGCAGCCCTAGGTTACATATCTGTATCCATTGAATTTACCAACACATGAATTCAAGACCGCATACCAAAAATCACTTCTTTTCGGTGGAGTCACCTACAGTGAGTAGATCTTTCCATCTAAATGATGAGATGATATCTTCTTGCAAAGAATGATCCATTAGGTCAGTGTTGTCCAAACTTGGCCACTTTAAGATGAGTGGACTTCAACTCCCAGAATTGAATTGAATTGAAATGTAAAAGTAAGTAGGATTATAGGAGGGCTAGAGAAAAATGGAGGGGGGAGGGAGGGTAGAGGGAGTCACAGGTACTATTCTTGTAAATAAGTTTCTTGTAACTGGTTATGTTACTCATGATATCCATGGTCTAAGTGAGTAAACCTTTCCCATCAGCCATTTTACAGGGCTGATGTTCACAATATGTTGTTCACAATATGTTCTCTAGATTGGGGGCTTGTAGTCAGCCAGTACTGGCCTGGATGGCCAAATAGTCTGATTTAGAATAAAGCAGCTTCCTACCAAGTGGTGGCAAACCAACTGAAATGTCACATTTGCAGCCATGTGAGAAAAGCTGGATGCGTGAATAAGGATGGAAGATGCACGTAACTGGCTTCCTACAACTGAAGATGTTTGCCAATGTTCAGCACTTCTGAATGGTTATGTGAAGAGTACCTAAGGTAAGAGAGTGGGAGCAAATGATAAGACAAGGGACAGGAATGTGTTCAGCAGTTGCTGATGCAGGCTGTCAAAATCATAAAACCAAGCCAGCTAGAATAACTGTATTCAATAGCAAGCCAAGCAAGGCTGGATCATTATGTGTTCAGGCAGTGGAAAAAAAGGTGCTTCTGTAAAGGATCACAGTGTCCTTTATTTGACCTAATTTGGTTTTAGCATAACTGGACTTGTTTCCAGATGCCATTCATAACTATTCATGGTGGCTGTTGCAGTCAGAGGCACACTAAGACTGCATTTGGAGGCACTCATGGCGGCATGCCTCATTAATTCCCAAGCAGTTGCCATGGGTCTTGTGCCAAAACTAGAACTCTTGAGTTAAAAGACTTTTTTTTTATGCATATAAAAAAACAAGGTTAAATCCCACCTTCCTTCTTTCCCCTTGGCTTCAGTCTCATCTCCTTCAAACAATCTTTTCATGAGATGAAACTTCAAAGTGTGTTAGTGATATAAAAAAGGAGGAAAAATAAAGAGTGCATTTTGGAGAAGCACGAAGACACACTGTTGCCAGAATGCATGAGGCAGTCATTTTAGCTGGCAGGAATGTTGGCATCTCCATTTCAATGTATTTCAACCCTCCCTGCAGATTTTCACTGACTGATCACCTACATCTGTCCACTACTCCATTGCCATTTTTCTGTGTATCTGAGGAGCAGACAGGTGGTAGCCTTGAGGCAAATTTTAGCTGAATGAAAATTGGGCCTTTTTCCCCTTCTGAGATTCTGGACTGGATGCAACAATTCAAGGGAAACTGAGCCCTCGTATTTTACCTTTACAGTTAGAAGAATAGCAAAAAGCAGGCAAGCACACAAAAAGCTGAAAGCTCTAATGGAGTCAACAGATTTCAACCACCTTTAACTCTTTCAAATCATAGGTTAGCAGTCAGCCTTCTAAATCCCGAATGCCTTTGATCTGAGCTAATCAGTGAAGCCAATTGTTTATATATATTAAGTTTGAACTTTATTTATGTATTTTTAATTATTGAGAAAAAAACACACATAAGAAAGTGCTTTAACAAAAAAGTGAAAGAAATACAAAGAAAAAAATGTTAATATATCATTATAAGAGTAAACAGTTACAACTCTATATATACTTGTATGCATTTATTTAAAACATTTAATTCTGCCACCTATTATAGGTATTTGGACTTGGTTGCAATAAACAAGTTACTGATATTTCACCAGTGAATTAACCTGATTCATTGATATCTTGTAGAAATTGATGGGCTATAGGTTTAGAGTCTCCAACAGTGCCTGTTGCTTCTACTGGCAACTAAGCAGAATATACACATTGGGAGTTCAGTTATTGCCCTGACACAAGCAGAGATACACTGGATTAGACCAATGGCCTGCCCCAGGGCCCTCAGTGCCTTCCAAATGTTTTTGACCTCAACTCCCATTAGCTCTGTTGGTATAGCCAATGTCAAGGAAATGTGGATTCTATAGGGCAAAACACATAGAAAATGCTTGATTGCTGATTCCAATCAACATCTCATCTTCCCAACTTCTTCAGTGAGCAATCTATGCTAAGTCCACATATTGCTGTGCCCTAACAACTAGGATTAAGAAGTCTGCTATCTGAAGACAGCATGTAGTCCCTGTAAATAGTCATAATTAAACTGGCTAACACAAAGTTTATTTTCTTTTGTGTCTTCAATTTGTCTTAACTTCCTGCTGTGGCAACATTATATTTTTAGTTGACCCAGTTGTTTTAATGATGTAATTGATTTATAGCTTTTATCTTAATGATTTCTTGTGCTTTATGTTTTAAAGCAACTTTGGGAGTCTGAAAGACAATGAAAATTTGCAAATATAGTAAATAAAACAGAGTAAGTGAGCAAGACTGTGTGTAGCTTATAATGAAAACTAGGACACACAAACATTAATGTAAACAGAGTCTACATACACAGACTGTCATTACATATTACAGCTTGAGCCTGTCCCAAGCCTCAGTACCTGGCTTCATTCAGCACACAAAGCCAGGGGTGGACAACCTGTTTTCCCAAAGGCTGCATGGAGATCCCAAATACTTTTCATGTATGGCTCTTGGAGGTCTATCTAAACTACTGCCAAAAATCACTAAAATTCTAATGAAAGCTTCCTACCATTTCGAGGTGACAAAGAAACATAAACTATAAGTGCTAACATGAAAAGTGAAGCTTCAAGAACATTTCCCCATTCCCCAAAAGGAGAGGACCCCCCCCCCCAAATGTTAATTTGTGGAAACTATGTCAGTAAGGCTCTCACTACTCACTATGTTAAAAAATGTTAAATGCAGCTTCCAGCCCCCAAAAGATTGCCTATCACTAAGCTAACCCATAAACCATCTCTATCTCTATCTATCTCTGTCTCTGTCTCTCTGTCTCTGTCTCTAGCTCCATCTTTCCCTCTCTGGAAAACCTAACAATCAGTCTAAGGTTGCCCACTCAGACTGGAGAGATGAATCTAAGTCTGATTCAACTCTGACTGGAAATTTGAACCTAAGCCTTTCCACTTCTAGATTAGCACCCTAATTTTTAACCTTTTGTAGTTTTAACACACACACAAACACACAATTTTATAGTTTTTATCTGTAATGCTGCCTAGAGTCACTTGTATAGTGAGATGGGCAGCACATGTAAATCAGGAAAATAAATAAATAAATAAATAAATAAATAAATAAATAATCACCACTTTGTGCATTGTCTATGCAAAACTAGGAAAAACTCCCATCCTTGTGGATCATACCACCTTTTAAAAACTACGTAGCCATTTTATCCTGCCAAATTTAACTTAAAAAGAGGGGAAATGCTTGCCAAGCATAAATTAGTTCACATGTGTTACTCTGGCAAGGAGCTTGTATGTAAATAGATATTAACTTATAGATCATTTTTGTAACTGTGAAATGTTGAAATGCCGTTTATGTCACAAATGGAGCCATACTGTATATGCTAAGTAAATTGGTGGGATCAGTTGCTTGTTTCAAGGGGACTGCAATCAGCAGTTTGGACTGCATTATTCTCTTTATAATTTCTCCTTAAGAATATTTTTTCCATATATGTGCACTTACAGAGAGAAAATGCTGGCATATATATATATATTTAAAAAGTTCCCATTTCTGGATAGCTTTCTATTCCCTGAAGAATTGACTGATTTTATATCAAGGTAGGTTTATGAATTCTTTAAGTCCCTCTCTTGTTCCTAACTGTAAAATTAATCTCTTAAATTACCAGCTTTAATACCTTGGTTAAAGCTCTTAAGAATAAGATGGGGCGGATCTCAATCAAAGACTGTCTAGAGCAGTGACGGCTCTCATTCGAGGCTTAGCTTTCTCCAAGCCTCATAGGGAATCATCTCAGTGATGCAGTGATGTAAACAGGACCGTAGGGGTGAAAAAATGCCCTCTTATGGATTTGTTTTGAGGGGGTTCAACAGTTCTAAAGGTCAACATGTACATGTTACACAGAGGCTTTCATGCACTTAGTTTTCACTTTAAATACTGAAAAAAGAAAAAGAAACTTCCAGTTTGCAGTTAAAGTTTGGCTGCATCATTTTGAGGTGCTGGGGTCTGGTTCCATATTCTTGTGCTAGAGCAATTGCATTTTTGATGCAAAGACATACTAGGTGAAGCCCCAAATGATCTTCCATGTCTTACCTGGAAATGAAAGCTAGCCAAATCTAATTTTCTGTCATGCCTCTCTCTCTCTCTGTTTCTCTCTGTCTCTGTCTCTCTCCCCCCCCCCCCCCTTTACAGAGGGGAGTGTTAAGAGAAGGAAATCTGATAAGTAACATTTGTTTCCAGACTTTTTTTTTTCTTGATCAAAGCCTGTTGCTTTTTCAGCCAAGCAGAACATTAATTCTGATCAAAAGATTTCATAAAACACTTGGGACTAAAAGCACTTTTCCAGTAAAGATTTAGGTGTTTCTTTTCTATCTCACATGTCCCATTGTGTATCTCGTATGTGTATTTTTAAGATCTGAAAGACAAACTGTACTTTGTTAGATTTAAAAATAGAAAATAAAATGTTTATTTCCTCTTCTCTTCTATGATTGTATTTTGCAGTCATAGTCTAGCAGTTTATTCTAACCAACGTTCCTGGGAGTTTTGCCAAACAACCATGGAATAAAAATCAAATTAAGAACCTCATGGTGTCAAGTAATAATCAAAATCCATTTTGCTTTGTAAGAAAAGAAAAAAAAGATGCCACTACTTTGAGAGTTATTGTCACTTTAATGCAATTCTTTAAAGCATCATCATCTTTGTTTCAGACTCACACAGAATCCTGAAAAATGGGTTATTTTAATTATGTGCATTTTCCAAGTCATTTTCCAAATGTATACAGCCTTAGTATTTAATAAAACATATAGCTTGTCCTTAAGGTAGTTTCTTCACTCTTCCTAACATTATGACTGCCCCTCCCTGTCCCAAATAAACAAAAATAAGATTGAGTTTCACATTACAAAAAACAGTGTATCTCAGAGATATATATTATTTATTCTTTTTGCACTCTCTAATAAGCAGAGGTTAGTGTCTTGGGAAACACATTGTAACTATTCTGAAAGAAGATAAAGGGTAGATAAGATTATAGTAAGGGAACCAGAAGAGAAGGTGGAAAAAGCTATTTACCTAAGTATAAATTTCGGGGGGGGGGGGCATTAACAAACTCTTTTCCTTATAGCACCATGTATAAAAATAGCCAAAGCTTTTCAAATAAAAACTAAGGAGAGACTTTAGTTCAGAGATTCCTGAAAGAACATTTCCACAGTCCCGCTTTCTACAGAGGATCAGTTTCCTGATTATTTAGCATTCCTCAGTAGCCCTGACCCTTTTCAATGTGTGGCACTTGCATGATGACTTTTCATCTGCAATTTTGCCTATTTTGACCTCCTCTTCCCACCTGTGGATGCTGCTTATTTCTGATTGTCATTTTGGGGCACCACATCTGGATTGCACAAATCTGGCCAATCGTTCGATGGCAGAAAAGATTTAGAGCTTTCTCTGTATCTCTTTGCCTTTATCTAGTGGTTGACTGGATGTGTTAGCCCTAACCCATGTTATATACCATTCAGGCAAACATCAGTTCAGCAGACAAGCATGCCTCATATTCTAAAGAATGTTAAAGAATTATAGTTTTCTTAAAATATAATAAAGAAGAACCAGTTTGGTGTAGTGGTTGAGGCAGAAGACTGTGAATTCTAGTCCTGCCTTAGGCATGAAGCCAGCTGTGTGACCTTGGGCCAGTCCCTCCCTCTCAGCCCTAGGAAGGAGGCAATGGCAAACCACTTCTGAAAATCTGCCAAGAAAACTTCAGGGACTTGTCCAGGCAATCACCAGGAGTCAACACTGACTCGAAGGCACACACATACATAAAATATAGTAATTGGATATTTATTCTTCTTGATTAGAGCAAACTAAGTCTAAGCACCAGAATCAATTTAAAAGTTACATTTCACCCCAAGACCACATAAACATTTTCAAGTTGCTTTCCTTTTATTAAGAAATGATCACAAAGAGGCTTACCTGACAGGGATTAAGGGAAGATGATTTCTCTAGGCAGTAGTGAGCAATGATGTTTTTTTCATTTTGCAAAGTAAACTCTGCTTCCAACTCTTATTAGTTAATTTCTTTTTCTCATATATTTCTGTTTAAATATAAGCATTGAATTATGTGGTATGAACAACAAGGGCTACGGATGATCTGAATATTAATGAGAGATGACTCTAGGAGCGCAACATTTAAACAGAAGAACTGCTGTGACTACACAAGACTTAAATCCTAATTCCTGCAGTACATTTATTGAAAAAAATGTTGGCAACCCCCCTCCCCCAGTTTCTTTTAATTGAACCAAAACTAAGCCCTCTAGTTCAAAATGGAAAGGGAGGAGAAAACTAGCCCCACAGGCTGTCTCTGTCACTCTTCTTGATATGGCTTTCCTTCAGATATACAGACTAACTCCCTGAATTCCCAGCATGGACATGCTGGGTGGAAAATGCTGAGAATTGAAGCCTACCCATCTGGATCTACCTGGTTGGGGAAGATGGAGTTAGAGGGTTAACTCGTGAGGATTAACTTTCTATTCATCCTTGGATAATTTTAAGCTTTAGAACACTAGGATTCTACATTATGAAAGGAACCATCCTAAATAAAGAATTATATCCGCTTTAGAAGTTAACTTTCTAACTCATAGAGAGACAGGGGCAGGGAAACCAGGCTAATGTGCTTGCCCATATGTTTTCCTTCTTCACACTTACAGTAATAGTGGTTAAAACAAGAATTTTCAACATTCCATTAATTTTACATGTCTTATTTGTTAAAAACTGCAGGTAATTGTTAAAATCAGATAATATATAAATGTTGATGGCACAATATAAATCATAAAATAAGAATTACAATAATTTCTTTCTGAACAGTGAAACATGTCTCCTTATTTGACAGTTCATTGAAAATTGGCGTATTAAGACAATGTTAAGAAAAACCCAAATTTTGGTTGTAGTACAAACTCATTTATTGTGATGGAGAACTTGGATGAGGAGGTTCAAGGTCATGGGGAGAAGCATCTGCTCATCCTACAGCCTGAGTGTGTGAAAGCAAAGAGGATAAGACTAGCACCACCCTAAGGAATTCGTAGTGTTTAGTTGCAGACTTTGGGAGTTAGAGTTAGTCTGGCAAGATTCTATCTAGCAGGTGTAAGCTATTAAAGTAACTGAGCAATTCCAGAACCATCCCGTGGAGTTTCTTGGGCTGAACCTGACATTTATAGAGCTATAATCCACAAATGGTTTCCAAACTGGATTAAATTCTTTTTCAGATTCAGTTTTGAGATGTGAAATTACTTTGGACATTGAGGCATGCTTCCACAATTGCAGGTTGTCCTTGCTTAACGACCACAATAGGGACTGGAAAATTGGTCCTTAAGCAGGGCAGTCATTAAGTGAGTCACCATGTGACTGGACCTGATTTTACAACCTTCTTATGATGGTTGTACAGCGAATCACTGTGGTCATTAAGTGAATCATGTGATTGTTAAGCATGTCACGTGATTGTTAAGTGAATCCAGCTTCCCCAATGGATGTTTTTGCTGGAATTCACCTAATGACCATGTGATTCATTTAATGACCATCATAAAAAAGATTGCAAATTGTGATCATGTGACTGTAGGATGTTGCAACCAGTCGTAAATGCAAGGTGGTTGCCAAGTGCCTGAATTGTGATTACTTGACCACGGGGGTGGTGTAATGGTTTGCAATGGTTGTAAGTGCAGGTAGAGGTTGCAAAGCACTTTTTATGAAGTGGTCATAACTTCAAACCATTGTTAAATGAATGGCCATTAAGCAAGGACTACCTGTAGCTGTTCTACTGCAGAAGGAACTGTGTGTCCTTTCCAATAAAAAGCATAGAGTATCCTTGTAGCAGTTACCATGCGCAAAACTCCTTCAGTATACTTTATGGGCCTATAAGGGGTTTTTTTGTGTGTGTGCACCTTTTAGTCAGTGTTGACTCCTGGTGACTGCCTGGACAAGTCCCTGCAGTTTTCTTGGCAGATTTCAGAAATGGTTTGCCATAGCCTCCTTCCTAAGGCTGAGAGAGAATGACTGACCCAAGGTCACCCAGCTGGCTTCATGCTTAAGGCAGGGCTAGAATTCATGGTCTCCCAGTTTCTAGCCTGATGCCTTAACTACTACACCAAACTGGCTTTCTCTCTATGAGGTTTAGTAATATTAAATTAAAAAATAGCAGGTTGGAAAGAAAATTCAGCTTTTGGAATTTGCTTCATTCTATTATAAATCATTTTTCAAAGTTGCTGATGGTAATTTGAGACATTACCATGAAACGTACAAAAATGATCCAACCTGATCATTACATTTCTAACAATTTTTAGAAAATGAACTATCCATTTTAGCACTCAGTACTGAAATAATATACTAGTGGTAAAACATACCAATTTTCTCTAATATTCAGTATAAATTTAATGCTTTTCTCCACTGAATTTCCCATTGCTGCATGCCAATTATTATTTCTAATTCTGCATCCAATTTATCATGTTTTAAGTTGTTCAGTTTCTGAATCATATTTTGCTAAGAATGTTGTGACATATGTTTTCAAAGTTAGTCTTTTTGCAGTTCTTTAGAAATTGTACTACTTTTTTGAAGATACTGAAATCAGTCAGATGATCCTGGCCATTTTGAAGAGCCAGTCTCAAAAGATTTGATCTTTGTCTTATTAAACTTTAGTCTTATTTAATCCCATGATTCTTGTAAATTCCCTGTTCATTCTATACAGTAGTACCTCGGGATACGAACTTAATCCGTTCCGTGACTCTGGGCATATCCTGAGTTGGTCGTAACCCGATGCAAATTTCCTCATAGGGTTCAATGTAAATCCGGTTAATCCGTTCCGCCCTCCGAATTTGGTCGCACCCTGAAGCAAATTTTCCCATAAGGTTCAATGTAATTACCGTTAATTCGTTCTGGCGTCTGCAGACCACGCGTCGGGGGTGGGACAACGGCCGGGCGCCAGGTGGCGCGGTGGGAAAACGGCCACGGACCATGTGTCAGGGCGGAAAAATTTGCGTCGGGTTACGACCAAATACCCCAAGGCGGAGTTCGCATATCGAGGTAAATTTTTGTGGCCAGAGCTGGTCGCAACCCGAAAAGTTCGTTAGTAGAGGCGTTCGTATCCCGAGGTACCACTGTATTTTTGTATTTTTTTCTATAAAAAATACTTTCTAAAAAATGTTTAATAAAAAAGAATGGTTAAAACAAAGCAAGAACATTTGGTTGATTGATTCTATTTCTTGCCATGTTATAGCTGTAGAGTGACCATTTGTTTTTTCTTTTTTTATCAGAAAGTACTCATTTTAAAAGGCAATCAGAGGACAAGCTTCAGTTTCAAGGAATCCTTTATTCAAATGTAGTTGTCTGCTCAAAGTTTGATTTAGAAATAATGGTAACTGCAGACTGAGTAAATCACCTATGATAGTCTTTCTAACTATAGTGACATATAGATAACATCTCTTTAAATCTGAGTAATGATTTCCACATTTGCATCCCTCTCATAAATCTTCTTATAAAGGTGGGGAGTATTTAATATTTTTAAATGATCAAATGGGTTTATATGTTTTTATTCAAGGAAGTAAAATTAACCAGTTCAGATATAATCTCAAGAGTTATTCATTATTTCAGATTTTCTTGTGAAATCTCATTTACTGGGCCATTCACTTCAGTGGACATAAAAAAAGGAGGTGGGGAATATTTTGATTCGGAGATTTTCCAAGACTTTAAAATACCATATACATTAGTACATGCAAATTATGTATTCTTTGGGTTCTCTTTTTTATAGTGTATTTTTACTTTTCTCTTTCTTTTTTTGGCCATCCAACAAATCTAAGAAAAAGTGATTCTCCAACCGAGCAGATATGAAACAAAGAGACTTATCACAGAAGTACAATGAGAGATTACTTGTACTGTACTTGTAAAAGATGAGCTGTTTATCTGGTGGTGAAAAGAAAAAAGTTATTTTTCCCCCCAAGGTAAAGTGTCTGGTGGTGGGGGAAAAAAAATTCCCAAGGGAAAGTTGGGAAATCTTCCAACTGTTGGGTTCTTGGTGCTCTCTGGGCTTGGATGTTTTCTTGTAGATGTTTTTCCCAGCATTACCAGGCTAGGTAACATCATCATTGTGAGGGAGAGTGGGGTTTGCTGGCTGTTTTATCTATGGTAGCTTTTCCGGTTGGTCTTGGTGGAGGATCTTTGATGGTTCCTTTATAGGGTATTGTTTCTTTCCTGGTTGTTTATTCTGGGGCTGTTTCCTGCTTAACTGGGTGTGGTCTGCTAGACGGGATGGACTAGGGGGGATGTACTCTGTGTTGTTTGCTTCCTTCATTGACTTTTGGTTGTATCTTTTAAATGATATGTAAATGGGGTTAATTTCACAAGATAGAGAGAGACTGAACTACAGTTTCAATTGGGAAACTTATTAGCATTTTAGAACAGGCCAAATCCAAAAATCCTAGGGAATTCCTGGAAGCTTGGCATTCAGACCTCTGCCATCAATAGATGCTTGCAGACATTCTCTTTTATTGGAATCCTCCAACTGTTTATCAGGATGGGTGCTAAGCATTACCAATAGCAGAAATAGAGGAATTTATGCGGTCTCCCTTTTCCCCCTCCCCAGGTTTGTACTTAAGGATGTGGTAGCTGTAGGAAAAGTAGTGGCAGTGTGGCCATCATTTGGTATCCTCTGTGGTAGTTTCAGGATGCAATGTACGTGTGTAAGAAAGGGCAGCTACCAGTGCAAAGGAATTGGATAATGCAAAAATATTTCATCTTTTTGAGGGAGGAGGAAATGAAAAGAAAAAGGCTAAAAAAAGTTTTATGAGAAATGTTGTTTCTTTAAATATGCATAGTAATTCCTATAACAGAACTGAGATACAATGAATAAACATGATAAAACAGAAATAGCAAAATCCATAGCACTTCACTTTGGTTAAATTTTGCTGACGTGTTTCCTGAATGGCACTCAGTTAGATTTTAATTTCCTACTCTGCACTGGATATGTGCATATATTTTATATATTTTCAATGCTATTTATTATATACATGCATATGTACAGTACCTCTCATACTGATAAAACTGGTTTATATAAAAATCATTCACTATACTATAAATTTTTCACTGAGTTATTGTTCTTCCTTTTTTTAAAAAAAATGTTTTCAGAAATGTTTAATGTAACTGTAATTCAACCTGATGATTTTGGCCATCATTTTCATCTTCATCTTCACCATCATCTGCTGAATAGGATCTTTTGAATTTCTACAAGAGATTCAAAATGCTATTTTCAAGCTTGTTTGATTGTATCTACAACATCTCTTCCACTGAAACAAGGAAAGGCCACCATCTGGGCACTTTTAAAAGTTCTTATAATTGCCTAGATTATGCCCTTTCCTTGTTTCAATGGTTTATATATTTATTATCCCCCAGGAAGCCAAAAGAATACAGTTATAGTCCAAAGTTAAAGAAAAAAAATCACAGTTCAACAAGTTTGCATTGCTTCTTGTCTTGTAGGCATAAGGTGATTCTGTCTGAAATAAGCAAATGAATAAATGAAAGCCACAAAGGCTTGCCAAGAATGAGAATTATATCTACTATTTACCTCTGAATTTGACTTTTAAGGAGTCTTAGCTATGTAAGAACCTTATTAACATTTAAAGCAATATATACCTAAACAGCAAGCATTGTGACCTTTTATGTGCAAACCTCTATCATCTTGTGTTACTGTTTTTTTCTTTTCCAAAAGTTGATCTATATTGAAAAGCTTAGGCTAGAAAGAGAGCTTGTAGGTGGAAAGGGCATGGCTGAAAATTCATTGCTTTGATAAATGTGATAATTAAGGGAAGTGAATTTTGCTGTGCTGTAATGTTGAGCTTCATCACAGTGACATGAATTCAAAGTAAATTTGATAATGACTGTCCTGGAATAATTTAAGATTTATAAGAATGTGAGCACCCAGTCATCTGCCTAAATACCATACAGCAAGCAAGTGCCACTATGAGCCATGTTTTTGACTTCGTCTCTCTTCCCTCACCAATCACCTTGCATCTTATCTTTCCAATATCAAGAAAAATAAAATAGCATTTATACACCACCTTGATACCAAGCTCTCTTGGCAGCTTTCAATAAGAAAATATCAAAATACAACCCAAATTCAATATATAAGCTGTAGTATGAAATTTCAGCAGCAAAAAATAAACTTTAAATCAGGAGATATTCTCCAAATACTTTAAATTTAAAATACAAGGTTACAATATCTTGTCCTCTGATAGGGCATTGTAGGGATTATAGGATTTTTAGATTTTTTTCCTGTCCAAAGGCTCAACTTTGGAGGATGAAATCCAGCCATGGAGCTTTCTTATTCCACTCCTATAAAAACTCCAGAGGTGTTTGTTTTCAACATAGAAACCTTGGTATCAGAACAGAAAACAGGCCTGCTGGATATGTCTAGGGGATGACCTGAGAGAAGCTGGAGATGCTTCTGTTCTTCTTCCTTCCCAACAGGAGATTAGCAGACATTAAAATCTTTGGGCTCCAAGGGTTTTTGAAGAAGCTCCCTACTGAGATTGAAATTTGAAACAACTGGCAGTGAACAAAGCTGCTTATCAACATGCAGATAAATAATGTAATAAGATTAAATTGTTCACAGTTTTTGAAGTGTGTCCAGTTCTGAACTCTTTTATTGCTAGACTTAGAGGGGGGTATGAAGTTGGCTGGTAGCACACAAAGATATAAACTCAATTAATATATTTAGCCTGGAGAAGAGAACCAAGGGAACACATGATTTGTTGTTCCTCTTTTATTCAGTCAGTTCTGACTCTTTGTGATCTAATGGGCACCATTTTGCAAGGACTGTTTGTCAATAACTGCTTCTCTGAGTTCTTGTCAGCTCATGCTGGTATCCTCAGTAATAGAATCTGGATGCATTCTCTTTTTTCAGCCTCTTCTTTTGATTCTTTCAATATTCCCAGGCATCAGGGTCTTCTCAATTTACTCTTTCTTTGTCTTGTGTGTCAAAAATATTTAAGCTTTAGCTTCATTATCAGTGCTTCCTGTGAGTGGTCTGGTTTTACTTCATCTAGTACTGAATAATGTCTTATTCTTGTGGTCTAAGGAATTCTCAACAATATGCTCTAGCACTACAATTCAAAAGCATCCATTTTTCTTCATTTAGCCTATCTGATGGGTCCAGATTTCACAGCCATATATTACAACTGAGAAAAATCATGGCTTTGACAATATGTAACCTTTGCTAGCAGTGTGATGACTCTGCGGTTTAATACTTTGTCTAGGGCTGTCATAGTCTTTCTCCAGGGTGGTCTTTCTCCCAATAATCTATTTCTATTTCATAGCTCCAGTCATCAGCCCTGTCAATATTTGAACCTAGAACAATAAAATCATTTACTGCTTCAACATCTTCTCCACTTATTTGTATGAGTTGGTTTTGCCTATTGAGATAATCTTAGTTATTTTAATATTGAGCAGCAGACTAGCTTTGCATTCTCTTCATTCACCTTCAATGAGAGATTAAGTCTTTCCCATTTCCAGCAATCAAAGTGGTATTATTCTATAAATAGCAACAACAACAGCAAAAAATCCTGGGTACCATGGGTAAGAAATATTAACTCATTAAAAATGTTATTATGTCCTCACAGTATAATTCCTTGCCAATTTAAGATCTGGTTGTTAAATCCAGTTATTAATCAGAACAGACATTTTTTTAAGAATTAAAAACTGCTGCATTATATCAAAGATTATCTTATCCAGCCAAGTCTTATAGCTTTAGGACTGAGTGGTCTATTATACCTAGGAGCTCATAAATAAAACAAGAAGGAGCTATCTTCTGTTACCCAGTCCCTTCATTTTAATAAGAGGTATGTTATAGAGTCACATGATGGTTGTATATTATTCTTATAGATAGCAATCATTGGTAGCCTATAATTTGCTTGCTTATGAAGAAAGCATTTAAAGTAATAATATTATGGTCTTCTGAATGGGATGTGTTTCCAGTGCAAAGGAGGGGGAACCAGAAGTGTCACAGAAAATGGTAAATTTATTCCAAAACATTCACCTTAGAGTGAATAAAACATGTTTCAGTTCCATATTTCACCAGCATAATTAATTATTTCTCTAGAACTGCATGCTCCTCCACCCCTTTTCTGACCCACTGTGATCCCAATTTAATTTAATAGGTGGTGTCATCAATGCTTTTTTGCCATTCATTTCTATGTTTCCATATGAGGCTTCAACAAATGAAAAATGCTGTGGAAAATATTACTTTTTATTCACTGTGACAAACAAGAACAAACCATCAGAAAAATAAAATGGATCCTTCTCTTGGTTCCCATAAATTCTTCTGCTTGGCTTGCCCATTTTGTCAGGGGAATTGTGAGGAAGAAAAACAGGGTAGGGGTGTGTGTGCTTGGGGTGGGGGGAAGAACCAAGGACCTATGTTGAGGTGATCCATTTAGAAACAGGTTGTATCTGGAGTTTTGTTGAAAGCTTTTCAGATGAGAGCCCCCAAATGACCTTATTTTCCAGCTGCTGACACTGCTCTCCAGATTAAAAGCTGTTGTCTTCTATTGAAATAAACAAGTACCGTATATTGAACCTGCTTTGTGCCACATATGTCAAGAGTAAAAATATTTCCCAGGAACAATATGACCTGACATGAAAGGCAGATAACAAATGATATCTTGTACATGTTTCCAATTTATTATCCTTTCTCTTGTAATTTTTTTGGGGGGTGGGGCACAATACAATACTACTTTTCTTATAATCATGGAGATATATACAGATTATATGTTTGTGTGTGTGTGTGTGTGTGTGTATACCCATGATTATAAGAAATTACACACACACACACACACACACACACACGTATGCAAAAAATATATAAAATGCCTAGGGTTGTTCATTGTTTCCCAATCCTGATCCCACAATACAAAAAGAGAAAGGCTGAGTTAAATTTTTCATTATTTTATTCCATTTCAGATCCAATTAGATGAGGGTGCTCAATCACTTTCACAAGTATATTTGCTACAACATCAGCTGCCACAGATTAATCAGTCCCCTTCCTCTTTCTACTCAGCAGACACTGGTACTAAATCATATGGTTCCCAAAAAAGGGGGTGAATAAGTGGGACAAGAAATGGATGCAAATGAATACCAAGGGAACTCCCTTTTGTGCAATTACAGTGGGAAATTATTAGAGTGGGTGGCCTTCCAATCTATTCCTCTACCCCCAAAGGCTTGGAAATGCATCAAGTGGCTGTCACACATCTGTCTTCATTGCCTAACAAAAGGAGACAAGACTATATGCCTCATGCTGCTTTAATGTGCTGTTGCCACTTTACATCACTGAATCAGCACCTTTGAATGTTGCTGTGGGCACTGGCCTCCTTGGGTTGAACTATTGCAACTTAATAGGTTAGTAGATTGAGAAATGACTGCTTTGGCATCTCACACTGCCTTTCTAGAACTGAAAGCTGGTGTCTCGTTTCTCTATCTTTTAGGGAGTCTCAACAAAATGAGATCATAAACAATGGAGATATGTGATTTGTGAGGGCTGTCTGTGAGACTGCTATGATTTCCATTGCTGAAAGAGCTGAGGGTATATTAAGGAGCGTTGCTTGCTTCACCCTTAAAACTGTGCTAACCATGCTAACTCATTCTCCTGATGTGCTTGTCATCATGTGTGTATAATGTTGCTTATAATGAAGTTACGTCAAGTTTATGTTGCAATGCACTCTAATTCTAAGGGTGCTGTTTAAGGATCCTATTTCTGGTATATATTTACTCTGAAAAGGATGTATGTAAAAGTTCTGCTAGATGAAAACTTTTATATTTCATGCATATTTTCTTCTGAATTAAAAAAAATGTAAGGAAATTTGATATAATATATAGTATATTATATTGTACTTTGCATGTGATTTCTAATAGATACACAATTCCAATGACATTGGGTGTGCCCATCACACCAGGGTTGGAACAGGAAGACTAGTAAATTATTTCCTATTCACTACTAAGAGGGCATGAGTTAAGGTTATTGCCTTATTCTGTGAAGGATCTATCTGACTGAGGCATTAATTCAGCACAGCTCTTAAGACTGCTCATGCAAGTACTTCATCCTGAGGCACTGCATTGTGGAGATGCTTCAGAGAAGCATCTGGCTGTTGCCATCTCTGAAGTACCAGTCCATACCAGTATCTTGTTGAGAGGTCTTCTCAAAACAAGGTCTTGTGAGGCACGTTGGAGAACTTTACCTTGTTTTTCCCTCTCTCCAGAGCAAGGCATTGAGAAGACATTTTGGACCATTACTGAATGGTTGGAGAGACAGTGACTGGCTCAAAGTCGCACAGTGAGCTTCTGTGGCTAACAGTGGTTTTAAACCTTATTCTCCCCAGTCCTAGTTCAGGATCCTAACCATTCTATCACACTGTTAGATTTGAAACAAGTGCTTAATGAAATAAATATATATTGCTCTTTTGTAACTGGAAAAAATATTCAGCTGAAACAGCTTAAGATAAAATATGTCTCCCCATCTTTCTTAATAACTGCCAAATTCTAATTATTATGCTTTTTCTTATGCACACTCTCACATAGCCAAGACAACATAAGACTTTTGAATTTAATAATTTGCAAAAATGTACATTTTCTATGAACGGAAGAGAGAAAAGTATGGTTAAAAACTGTATGTGGAGAAAAGCAAAACTCAAATTTATTTATCCATGCTCTAGGCTTTGCAAAATTAGCTCATAAAAATACAGGTGTAACTCCTGAATATTCAAACATGTGAATAATGTTGGTGCCTCTTTTTTTCTGATAGGTTCTTCAACTTTAAAAACTTTATGGCAGGCAGGCAGGTCCTCTCTGTGCTGGGAATAGGTGTATACTGAACTTGCCTAATGTAGATCAGTGAGAATTTTGCTTGGTTTTATTTTTTATAGGACTTCTGGAAAAATTGTAGTGTAAGAGAAGGAGAAATGGACAAATCTGTCCTTCATTTCCCTTAGTCACATCATCGTATAGTTAATTCTAATTTTAGAGTATTGGGTTATCCTGTTCATTGCCTGATTCCTGATTTTGTTCAATTGCCTATGAAACTCAAGGCTGAGAAAAAATGATAGGCAAACCATCAGCAATCAGAACATAATCGTGGTATTGAACAGGACTTGAAAAGGTGGATATTTTTATGGACCCTTGTTCTCACAACATACTTAACTGGTCAAGGGAAGAATTTGTATGTTGTAGAAACATTTAAAAGTATCATCTTGACTCAATTAGTTTTAGCTCCAGACACACCTCTTCTTTTCACAGAGGTCAAAATGATGTTCTTCATTCAACATAGAGTTATTGGACTAGCTCTCTACTTGCACAGATTGGTGTAGCTGTTTGGAAAACAAAAATTTACCTGGTATGGTGATATCTCTCTGTAGTTTGAGAAAGAATCCAAGCAGGCAGAAAGAAAAACAAGTACTCGATAAACACTAAGGGAAAGGATAACACGGTACTTCTAATTCTCTTTTACCCTCTTAAATCATATATGATAGAAACAAATAAGTCACGCTCCAGCAAGTATCTTAAATACTGTTGTTTCCCTAAAAGGATTATTACACTGTATGAATTCTTATTTCCAGAAAGGTAAATGTTTTCATGGTGGCTGCAGTGTAACATTCTATACTATTAAAATCTGATATTAAAAATGCAAATGCCTATGTAAATAAGCAGACTTGTGATAAACAAATACCTGTCTCCACCTAACAGATTAACTGAGCTGAATGATAAATTTTCATCTACTAATGTGATGTAACACGGTGTGAAAAGGCATATAAGTGGTGGGTGAATATGGCATTCAGAAAACAACAATAACAACAGCCTGAAGACCGCCTGGTAAATGGTGAAGAGGTAGACAGGTATCATGGTTAGTATAATCCTGTCTTGAAAATTAACTGGAATTTTTGTACTTACTAATAGACCACAATTGGCAACTCATCTGAAAATTCAACAACTGGTGCAAATGCTCTAATCATGATAGCAGTGTAACATATGTAGTTGTGGGCTCACAATGCTGCTATAGCCTCCTCTAGTAATCTAACCCTAATGGACCAGTATTCAACATACATCTTGTACAAAGTATGAAAATGTTATCTTGCCATAGTAGGATAGTGCAGGAAAATTTATGAATTATGGATTCCTTCAAGAACTGATTCCATGTAGCCCACCTGTGGACATCATCTGGTTGTTGTGCTATAAGCAAACAGGAAGATTAAAAAAAAAATCACATAATAATTTCATACCAATGGAAGCACCAATACATATGATCAGTATCTTTGGCTAGTTTCTTAGCAACAGATCAACAGTTCCACATATTTATAGAGGTGAATACTTAAAGATTGCAAAATCCAAGTCTCTCCTCCCATAACTCTTTATTGATAGTCATCCCCATTATTCATCACCACTTCATCATTACTATAGATGGAAGCTGCATTGTTACTTTGCTCTACTTCACTTTTTTATTTAATGTGGATCTTCACTAGACTTTATCTACTAGATCCATCATCAGAATTCAAAAGGGTCAGCACAAAATCTTTTGTCCCTGACCTAGTCCTACTTGGTATTTGTTTAAGCTATTTAATTTAAGGATAATCTAAATTTTACTTTACTAGTATGGAACTAGTAAACTATTTGTAAGTTGACAATATGGTTGATTTTCATTAGGTATGACCTGTACAATAATTCTTTCTGTTCAAAGAATATTTTATATTTCATTTTCAAATTTTATTAGGGCTTGGAGCTAGCATACTCAGAAATAAGTAAAGAAACAAACAAAATACCAGAACACCTTTAAATATATATGCTTAAAAATTAAGATATAAAATTATTAAAATAAGAATACTAGTGATGAGCTCATAATCCAACATGTTTTAAAAGCTAAATAGCAAAATTTGGTGACAATATGTAACATAGCAATTCTTATTGGCTAGAAGAAAGGCTATATAAAAGTCTTCTGTTTGGACTGGAATTGCTGCCAATAAAGGAAAAACTGTCTTTTCCTAAATCCAAATAAAATCAACAAAGTATAGAACATGAGTAATTGTTTCAACTTCCTACATCCCACATGGACATAAGCCATGTAGTTTGACTTTTAAATTAATTAATTATAATTAATTTTAATTAATTAATGGGGTATTTATTTTTTAACTGTTTGTGGATTTTACTTTTATTGTGAGACGCCAGAGTCACCTGCTGGGGGAGATGGGCGGCATACAAATTTAATATATAAATAAATAAATAAGCTGAGAATTGTAGGAATTTTAGCATCTCTTCCCTGCAAAACTGTGGATGGGAGGATGTTACTATACATCTTTTTAAAAGTCCAACCATAACGTTAGGGGGTCATAATTCTCTCTTGAAAAATTAGACAAGTGGATTAAAACAAATGGTTCTTATGACTAGAAATTATTGATCAATTCTTTGGAGTAGTCCTGATCTGAAGTACATAATAGGAATGGAAATGGATCACAGAGTACCCTTCTTGAATGAGGACTTCCTTCCAAATGAAATTAAATGTATCATCGAAGATGAAGTAGATCAGTCTGAATGGATTAAAATTATGTTTGTGCCAATAATTAATTAATATTCCAGGTCTTTTATAAAATAATTTATCATTTATTTCTGAAAACAATATATGGTTATGTTTAGCATAATGCAAAAACTTGAACTCCCAGAATAAACTTCAGTAGTGCAGATTTATATTTTGTTTGGTGTTTTCCACAGATTTAACTGTGGTGTGCATATTACAGTTGATATTTCAAGGGCAAAGTCACATATTATATAAAATATTCACTTTGGAAAAACAAACATTAAATCTATCTTTGAACAAATGTGAGCAGCATACAAGATTTGTCTTTGTCAGGTTTAATATGCATTTATTAAGTTTTACAAGTCGTCTTCTTTTTTTCTTTAAAATGTCCCCACTGATGCTGGAAGAAACATTGGGTTTCAGGCTTACAGTTGTAAAAGCTTTGCATTCAGCTTGATAGAAAAACTTCACCAAAAGGTTGTCTACCCAAATGATTCATGGAAAAAATCAAAGGTTTGTGTTTGTTTTCTCTGGATTATTTGTTCTCCTCTCTTCTTTCTGATGTAAAGACAACTTTCAAGAAGACTTTGCATTTTTTTTAAAGCACATCCATGATTCCCAAACATCTCAATGGTATGCATTTCTCTATAGTGGGCATGCTATAGCTGATCATTGAAACTCACTGTCGCAAGATACATTAAAAAAAAATTATTTGTGTCAGAAACCATTCTTAAATTCTGTCTGTAGATAAATGTAAGCAACATATGGGATTGCAAAATTTCCTAGGTTTTCTGTAAAGCAGAATGCTATTTTCCCCCCAGAAACCTAGGAGCAATGCCACTATCAAAGCATTTTTTTACTTCACAAATCTTTCTTTAGGTACTTCATCATACAACATCACTTGTATTTATAAATGCTGCATAAAGTTTTGCATCCTGTCCGTCTATGTGGTCACTAGGCGTTGAAAATGGCTTGATGGCACATAATCAATTTATCAGTCATAAGGTGGATTCTTCACCAAAAAGTTCCCTGCCAAAATGGTTTGAGAGATGCATCAAGTTCAGCCTGTTTATCTCTGGGTTACTCTGGAATCCTGTAACCCAGGGCTACCACATTCGTGCTGCAAACATCCAAACTACTAGATGGCAGCAGAGTTTTCTGTACTTCCTGGTTGCCACCTAATGGTCAGTCAGATGTTTGCAGCCCAGATCTGGTGGGCCTACTAAATTTGTTCTCATCATTTCAAATTCAGTTACAAAACAACCTTTCACTGCAGATGTATAACATTCCCCATTGTTATTGAGAATCCCCAATATCTGTTGTGAATGATACTGAAGTTAAACATGCTTAACTAGGTCAATGAAGGAATTAATGTGTTATGGAAACAGTAAAAGGGCTCAACTGAGCCAGTGAAATAACTGTTGGGAGATCAAATTAGGCCAAAATAAACAAGACGTGAACAGTCAGTTATATTCTATAGCATTTTGCATATCTACTCCAATGAACAACACTGAGGAGAAAGAGCAGCTGGAAAAGTCTCTCCAGTCCATAACTGGCAGTACAGAACATACCTCCCAAGTCATGCTTACATTGCCTGGCCAGTGGGGAAGAGCCTAGAAATGTCATGAAGTCTTGCCAGTATTATTTTACTATGCTGCGGTCATGGCTTATCACACAGTTCCTGATGAATGTAGGTGAAGGCTCTCTTTATTCAAAATGGTGTTGATCTACTTAACATGATTCTGTCCTGCCAGAACCACTGGTAGAGATTTAAATGGGCTGGTGTATTATGGGAACAGGGAAGATATGTTGTTGTTGTTGTTGTTTAGTCGTTAAGTCGTGTCCGACTCTTCGTGACCCCATGAACCATATTGCGCCAGGCCTTCCTGTCCTTCACTGCCTCCCTGAGTTTGCTCAGTTTCATGCTCATTGCTTCAGTGATGCTATCTAACCATCTCATCCTCTGCCGTCCTCTTCTCCTTTTGCCTTCAATCTTTCCCAGCATCAGGGTCTTTTCCAAAGAGTCCTCTCTTCGCATTAGGTGACCAAAGTATCTGAGCTTGAGCTTCATTATCAATCCTTCCAATGAGCAGTCAGGGTTGATTTCCTTTAAGATTGACTGGTTTCACTTCCTAGCAGTCCAGGGGACTCTTAAGAGTCTTCTCCAGCACCACAGTTCAAAGGCATCAATTCTTCGGCGCTCAGCCTTCTTTATGGTCCAGCTCTCACAGCCATACATTACTACCGGAAAAACCATAGCTTTGACTATGCGGATCTTTGTCGGCAAGGTGACGTCTCTGCTTTTTAATATGCTATCTAGGCTTGCCATAGCTTTCCTCCCAAGGAGCAAGCGTCTTTTAATTTCATGGCTGCAGTCTCCATCTGCAGTGATCTTGGAGCCCAAATAAATGAAGTCTGTTACTGCTTCCATTTCTACCCCTTCTATTCACCAGGAATTGATGGGTCCAGATGCCATGATCTTAGTTTTTTTAATGTTGAGTTTCAAGCCAGCTTTCGCACTCTCCTCTTTCACCCTCATCAAGAGGCTCTTTAGTTCTTCTTCACTTTCTGCCATGAGGATGGTATCGTCCGCATATCTGAGGTTGTTGATGATTCTCCCTGCAATCTTAATTCCGGCTTGTGATTCTTCCAGCCTGGCATTTCTCATGATGTACTTTGCATATAGGTTAAATAAACAGGGTGACAGTATACAGCCTTGTCGTACTCCTTTCCCTATTTTGAACCAATCGGTTGTTCCATGACCGGTTCTAACTGTTGCTTCTTGGCCCGCATACAGATTTCTCAGGAGACAGGTAAGGTGGTCTGGTACTCCCATCTCTTTAAGAACTTGCCACAGTTTGTTGTGATCCACACAATCAAAGGCTTTTGCATAGTCAATGAAGCAGAAGTAGATATTTTTCTGGAACTCTCGTGCTTTCTCCATGATCCAGCGAATGTTGGTGATTTGATCTCTAGTTCCTCTGCCTCTTCGAAACCCAGCTTGTACATCCGGTAGTTCTCGGTTCATGTATTGCTGAAGCCTAGCTTGTAGGATTTTGAGCATAATCTTGCTAGCATGTGAAATGAGTGCAATTGTGCGATAGTTTGAGCATTCTTTGGCATTGCCCTTCTTTGGAATTGGAACATAAACTGACCTTTTCCAATCCCGTGGCCACTGTTGCATTTTCCAAACTTGCTGGCATATTGAGTGCAGCACTTTAACACCATCATCTTTTAGTATTTTAAATAACTCAGCTGGAATACTGTCATCTCCACTAGCTTTGTTGTTAGCAATGCTTCCTAAGGCCCACTTGACTTCATTCTCTAGGATGTCTGGCTCAAGGTCAGTGATTACACCAGGGTGGACATCAGGGACATTAAGATCTGTCTTGTATAGTTCTTCTGTGTATTCTTGCCACCTCTTCTTAATCTCTTCTGCTTCTGTTAGGTCCCTGCCTTTTTTGTCCTTTATCATGCCCATCTTTGCACTAAACATTCCTTTCATATCTCCAATTTTCTTGAAGAGATCTCTAGTCTTCCCCATTCTATTGTTTTCCTCAATTTCTTTGCATTGTTCATTTAAGAAGGCCTTCTTATCTCTCCTTGCTATTCTCTGGAAATCTGCATTCAGTTGCTTATATCTTTCCCTTTCACCCTTGCTTTTCACATTCCTTCTTTCCACAGCTATTTGTAAAGCCTCATCAGACAGCCATTTTGCTTTCTTGCATTTCTTTTTCTTTGGGATGGTTTTAGTTGCTGCCTCCTGTACAATGTTACGGACCTCCGTCCATAGTTCTTCAGGCACTCTGTCTACCAAATCTAATCCTCTAAATCTATTCATCACCTTCACTGTGTACTCACAAGGAATATGATCTAAGTCATACCTGAGTGGTCTAGTGGTTTTCCCTACATTCTTCAATTTAAGCCTAAATTTTGCAGTAAGAAGCTCATGATCTGAGCCACAGTCAGCTCCTGGTCTTGTTTTTGCTGTCTGTATAGAGCTTCTCCATCTTTGGCTGCAAAGTATATAATCAATCTGGTTTCGGTATTGACCATCTGGTGATGTCCATGTGTAGAGTCGTCCCTTGTGTTGTTGGAAAAGAGTGTTTGCTATGACTAGCTTGTTCTCTTGACAGAACTCTATTAGCCTTTGCCCAGCTTCATTTTGTACTCCAAGGCCAAACTTGCCTGTTATTCCGATTACTCCTTGACTTCCTATTTTAGCATTCCAATCCCCTATGATGAAAAGGACATTTTTTTTTGGTGCTAGTTCTAGAAGGTGTTGTAGGTCTTCATAGAACCGGTCAACTTCAGCTTCTTCAGCATCAGTGGTTGGGGCATGGACTTGGATGACTGTGATGTTGAATGGTTTGCCTTGGATACGCACTGAGATCATTCTGTCGTTTTTGAGGTTGTACCCCATTACTGCCTTTCTCACTCTCTTATTGACTATGAGTGCAACTCCATTTCTTCTAAGAGTTTCTTGCCCACAGTAGTAGATATAATGGTCACCCGAATTAAATTCACCCATTCCCGTCCATTTCAGTTCGCTGATTCCCAAGATGTCGACGTTCAATCTTGTCATCTCATGTTTGACCACATCCAGCTTGCCTTGGTTCATAGATCTTACATTCCAGGTACCTATACAATATTGTTCTTTACAGCATCGGACCTTCTTTTCGCTTCCAGATACATCCACAGCTGAACGTCCTTTTGGCTTTGGCCCAGCCGCTTCACTCTTTCTGGAGCTACTTGGAATTGCCCTCCGCTCTTCCCCAGGAGCATATTGGACACCTTCTGACCTGAGGGGCTCATCTTCCGGCGTCATATCTTTTAGCCTTTTAACATTGTCCATGGGGTTTTCTTGGCAAGGATACTGGAGTGGGTTGCCATTTCCTTCTCCAGTGGACCACATTTTGTCAGAACTCTCTGTCATGACCTGTCCGTCTTGGGTGGCCCTACACGGTATAGCTCATGGCTTCACTGAGTTACGCAAGCCCCTTCGCCATGACAAGGCAGTGATCCATGAAGGGGGGAAAGATATGTAGCCATTCCCAATCAATTCCCTAGGCATATCACAGCCAAGGATTCAAGATGAACCGTGCCATTTTGTCCCTTGATTGCTCCCCAGCTTTGCTTTGGCTTGCTTCTTCCAGTTCTGCTAAATTCCAGTTACACGCATTTCTAAGATTAATACTGGATTTGCCAAAGTTTTCAGGTGCTTCACTTCATTTGCATCTTTGCACCCATGTGAGTGATAGTAACATAACATTGATTAAACACTTATGATCATATAGGGCTTCACTTCCTTGGTAGGAATATAGAATTATTCTTAATTAATATCTGCTTATGACTCCAATCAAACTGAATCAGAATACGATAACATCTGCTCCAAGTGGCACTTCTATATGCTGAGTATTTTCAAGCTCTTTTTACATGTTATTTTAGCATCTTGAACCACTGTCTGCAAAAACATCATATTTAGTACAGTATAGGAAATGTCTGCATTTTTTTTCTTCCAGTTTGTACTCAGTTTGATGAGAACTTACTTCTGATATTCTTTCAAAGGAAAGGAGAAGAGAAGCTTCAGTGATGGAAAAGAGTACAAAAGAACATAACACCAGCAATAGCACTCTCTGCTAACTTCAGCAGTATGGCACGTTCAAAACTAGGACCAAAACCATTTTGAAAGAATTTCCCAGGCACCCTGCGAAGAAGGCTCTTTCACAGCTGAAGAAAACTTTGGAGTAACTGCAGGGCAAATTTTGGCAGAGGATTAATTCTATCCTGTGCACTCCTTTATACAAATGTCCATTTATATTTAAACTAGTGCTTATGCTAGTATGGACACAGGTAGGAGATTATCCAGCTATTGTGGTAAGGAAAGACATTGGCCTAATGCTTTATATCCCATGTTCAGTCTTTGGCATTTCCAATGAATGATCACAAATAGCAAGGCTTAGCAAGAAATGGTTTGTTGTTGAAGCCTGATTGCAAACTGTGCAAGTATATGGTCATTCCCCAATGTGCATCTGCTCATGAACTTGGAGAGAGTGCTTTTGGGAAAAGCCTTTGCCACATTCACCACATTTGAAGGGGCACTGTCCTATATGACTTCTTTGGTAGATAGCTAAAAAATGGTTATATTTAAAGACTTTCCCACAGTCTTTGCACTCAACTTCAGGACCACTATTTTCTTCTCCCGTTGGCCCTTTTTGTCAGCCCACTGTCCTCTTCATCACCAATAAATTTATAGTCTTTTAATTTGATTGACCACCATATCCTATGTTTGCTGTAATGACGCTGACTGATCTGTGTATTTTGGCACTTATGCTGGTCTTTGACCATAATAAAGATTTGATTGACTAGTCATCATACCAACAATTTGAATGCAGAAGAGTTTGTGTTTGAACTTCTTGTTCTCTTCACCCTCTGCTGGTATCTATGGAATTCCCATGAAAAGAGAATAAGTACTGAGTTTTAGATGTTAGCCAATGACTAAATAAATATGCAATTGCCTTAGTGTAGGGCTATATTTAAAGCTGCACATACCGAAACCTTTGTAGAAGTCAAGACTGCAGGATTTATGCAGCTTCACTTTCACTGGCTGTAATAGAATATTTGCACAAAGTGTTTAAGATCTAGGAGAGTGTATTTGGACAAAATATCTTTTCTCCCACCTCAGTCCACACAACTGTGAACTCTGAACTTCTGATGAATATTTTAGTCATCTCCTATTCATCTTGATTTCAGAGGGTCAGTATGAGATGATGACCCAGCAGGAGGCACAGAAAGCAGTCTGGTTTAAAGCTTCTTGTAGGTGATTGTAAGAAAAATGAACACACCACACATGACTGAAAACTATGGAGCTGAATTGGGAGGGTGGAAGATATGGGGACATGCTGTTCAGCAACTGTAATATGGAGGCACAGATTCAGTTCACTCTTTTCAGGGCTCTAGATTTCTGAGCAGTTGCTTTTCCATAATAGGAGGAAAGCTCATTTCCATGTACAACTTCCTGTCCAATGCAGAAGACAATTAATGTTTGGCTTTTATATGTCTCCAAAGTAGGAAAACATACCATTTTTGGAGGCAATTGTTCCTTTGTTGAACAGCTTGTTCTGTTAGTTTGCTTAATGCTGAGCTAAAACATACTTTTTTGCCATCTCCATGCATGACTTCTAACTAGACCAACGGATAACAAATTTGTTTCAGCTTCTGTGTGGCAGCCCTTCAGTTCTTTGGCTTCTCAAGGTTAAGGATAACTTTGGTTTTTCTGTTCCAAATTAATTGTTTTATTATAAAATACAAATAATATGTTACAGAATACAAATATATAATACAAATAGCAGTAGTGTTTATGCAATAGAAACTCAAAGTTATCAACATTATGATGATTAAAGTGAATTAAATTTTTCATAATAGAAAATTTATATCAGTGTTAAATATGAGAACTCCAGTTTTTCAACTGTTCCTCTTTGGATTTTTTCCCCCCTAGATACCATCAGTTGTTCTCCTTCTGAACACTCTAATTTTGCAATGTACTCCAATTTTGCACTGCCTTCCTTTTTTTAGTTCTAGTTTTAATAAAAAAATATAAAAAATGAATCCTCAAACTGGATTATGCCTAGTTTGCCATAGTTTTCATTATGTATTTATTTCTGAGATTTTTGAAAAACATTATTTTGCTAAAAAGTACAGTGGTACCTCGGGATACGAACGCCTCTACTAACGAACTTTTCGGGTTACGACCAGCTCCGGCCGCAAAAATTTACCTCGATGTGCGAACTCCGCCTCGGGGTACGGTCATTTTTCCGCCCCTGACATGTGGTCCGCGGCCATTTTTCCACTGCGCTGCGCGGCGCCCGTCCGTTTTCCCACCGTGCTGCGCCGCACCCGGCCGTTTTCCCGCCCCTGACGTGTGGTCCGTGGACGCCAGGACGGATTAACGGTAATTACATTGAACCTTATGGGAAAATTTGCTTCAGGGTGCAACCAAATTCGGGCGGAGGGCGGAACGGATTAACCGTATTTACATTGAACCTTATGGGGAAATTTGCCTCGGGGTGCGACCAAATTCGGAGGGCAGAATGGATTAACCGGATTTACATTGAACCCTATGGGGAAATTTCCTTCGGGTTACGACCAACTCGGGATATGCCCAGAGTCATGGAATGGATTAAATTCGTATCCCGAGGTACCACTGTATATAGGAATTGAAAGAGAGCTGAAGTGAATAAGTCTTCATTGTCTAGTTTTTTTTAAGATTCAATTTGTGTTTGTGAGAGTATCATCATTTCAGGAGGCAGTGGAAATAATTTGCTTTATTTCTAACAACCATTTTGCTGTTGTTATTCATACGTTATTAGTTCCATTATTTGTTTTGACTTTCAGAAATTCAGATGTTTAAGACACCTAACAACAAAGGAGACAATGACAGCAATCTGTGATATTCCCCTGAAGGAACACACTTGAAATCTTTCTTTCATAAACTGTTGTCCCTTATGGATCTCTTCGGGACCTTTGCCCCCTAGTCCCTAGGAGAACATCAACAGGAGGTATAGGAAGTTTTCTCATTCAACTGTAATAAGTCATTCACCTGCAAGTGGAAAAGGTGTCCCTCATCACCAGCAGGGCTTTTACTTGTCCTTTTACAGCACCTTATTTCTGGGAGAGGCATATAACATAATCACTTAAAGTAATAAAATACTTTAGTAGTGGCCTGAAATAGCCAGCAGACTTGATGAAATGTGGTGATGAGGCATTGGAATAATAGCAGAGACAAATATAAGATCTCTTAAGGTAGAAACAGATGATCAGAAAAAATAACAATTAGAATGTATTCAAAATTATGTTCTTCCTTAAGATAGTTCACCATACATTTGAAATGACCACATGCAATAAATGAATGAATGAATGATCACATGTTCCATGTTCAGTTTCTGCTAGTAGACTGTGCCATTTCATTCAGCAGATATTTTGAATGCTTTAAAACCTAACTTGCTAGACTGAAATAGCACAGCTTACCAAATTCTGGGCTTCTTTTTCTTAAATTTCTTCCTTTGCTATTTTCAGAAATGTCTATGTGCATATAATGTATAAACATGCAATGTTTTGACAATATGCAAATGTCAATCAAGTACAGCTGTAGATGGGTGATATTATTGATCCTTTCTTGAGGTGGCATGTGCTTGGTTCTTGAATACTGTATCCCATGTCTTTTCAAGATCAATGCTCTTTTCTCCAAAGTTTTTTGGATTGGTATTTCCATTTTGACTGCTTCTTGGATGTTTTCTTATGCACTGGCTTCAATGCCTCAACTTTCATTTAATCTTATAAGATCATGTGATGGAAAATGGGAGAATCTGTCCCAGACTTCCAGTGGGAAATGGCAGTGTAATAATCTCTCCTTTCAAGTGGAAAGTCATCATTATGGAAATTTAAGGCTCAGGCAGGCTTCCCAGAGCCCAAAGACTCTGGAGAGTCTTTAAGGAGAATCCCAGAAATCGTTCCACATGACCTCTGGACCGCTCTTCACAGTGGGAAGATCCCAAAGTTTTTTGGGATCGACTGGTGAGTGATCAGCTGGGAGGCGAGGTTACCATCAAGTTCCAAGCTGGGATGAAGCAGTGAAAAATGGACACTTGTGCTGACCCTCTCATTTCTAAGATCACCTTTTTTTTGCTTTTTTTACTTCTATATGGTTAAAGAGAGGCTTTCTTGGCTACAGTATACTTTCTCCTTTTCGTGATTATTGGTACTTTGTGGAAAGATTTCATTTTCTTTTTTTGATTGGGACAGAAGATTTGTTAATTTAGCAAAGGGAGGCAAAGGTTTGGATTTTTTATTAATTTTTAAGAAACAAGAGAAAATACATTTATTTTTATTATTTTTTTGGTGAATCTGTGCTTGGGTTTGTGTTAGTGGATTGTGGATATGGGTGCTGTGTGAATTCTGTTTTGTTTTCCTACTTTGTGCTGATTGGAGAGGAATGTTAAACAAGATAATTGGAGTTTCCTCCTTTTCCTATTTACTTTGGAAAGAATGTAATTTATATTTTCGACACTACAGAGCGCTATTGACCATGGCTACTAAGAGATCACACTGCAAGGATGAGTGTTTCAAGATTGTGTTTCAAAATATTGCAGAAAAAGTATTCAGTCCCTAGAAGTTAAATTTGATAATTTGAACAAGAAACTGGATGCCAAATTAAATGTTGTTGATGTGAGACAAATTGATGATGAGTTGGATATTTTGGAGAATAATATGGATAATAAAGACATGGAAGACAGTTGAATATCTTACTGGACTTTAATGAAAAAGAAACTGTGGATTTACAGTTACTTCAGAACAGCCTAATGATGATATTATTTTGGATTTACAAAAAAGATTTTAAATCATTGAGAGATAACAAGAACTTATTGAAGAAGAAGACAAGGAGAAAATGATAAGGATTCAACTTATGGGGTACTGTTTGCTAGGACTAAAGATTGAACTCCATAAAAGTAAACAGCAAGTGTATAAAGTAAATCTGTCTGATTATGGTTAAAACATAGACTATGGTTTCCAACAGATTAATGTTTTTTTGGAACCAGGACTGTATGATGATGTTAGGATTATTGTTATTTAATATCAGAAAAATGGGTATAGGTTGTGATTCTTGATAGTTATTAGAGGGGTTTCTTGTTGATTAGGACTGAATCAGGATGTCGTTAGAATTATATAAGGGACTGTTAGTGTGTGTGGGAAATATGAGCAATATGAAAGTGCTTTCTATTATCTTTGGGAAGGGATGATGGTATATAATAATAGTATTGGGATTTTTATATGCACACAGATGGCAAAACACACCGATATTCATGATATCCATATTGTCAGGGAAGATGACAATAACGGAAGTAGCAGGGAGGGTGAAATAGATTATATTGAGATAAAAAAAAGGGGGGGTTACCTTGTTCCTGTTTGGAAATCACTCTTGTTTTTCTTTTTTGCTTGGAATTGTAAAAGTGGCATGCTGATTTGGGGGTTAGACAATTAATAGAGTTTAGGATTAGAGAAGTGCTTTGTATTAGTTATATTCTTAGAGTAAAAGATGTATGTATTTTATATTTGTACCTGTAACAGAAAATCGGAAGTCATCTCTTTTTCTCTTCTTTTCTCTTTTCTTCTTTTGCACTTTTAATTTAATTTTTTTTAACTTGTCCTTTTCTCTGTTTTTTCCTTTGCCTTACATTTTACTCCTTCCTGAAAATTAATAAAGTTTTATTAAAAAAAAAAGAAAGAAAAAAAGAAAATGGGAGAATCTATCCCAGAATAGAAATATATTCTCTGTGAACAACTGTATGGTAGTAGTAGAAGCAAGTCCTCTTATGATACACCTCCTGTTTTTGAATCAACTGCCTCAGAAGCATTAAGAATGGAACAGGAACGGCAGTGTAACTTTCTATATGCTGTAGCAAGAAAGGTCTCCAAATACAAATCTGTTATCTACCATAGGAAATTGTGGCCTGCAGCGTCTCACTGCTCCTCAGCTCCAATTCCCGGGAGCATAAGATTGCTCCCTTAGATTAGTTAAAGACTCATTTAAGTATTTCATTCCTTTTTGTTCAATGTATGCATAAAATATTCATTTTATGGTGAGTGTAAAATCAAAGGCCAATTTTCTGGCTTAAGTTCGGTTGGATAATAACAACAACAAAAATCATTTGTATTTATTTTATTTGTTAAGAAAATGATATTTATCCCTATAGCTCTTATAGTTGCTCATTTCTCAAATTCATGTAGGTTCCTAATTTTTTTCTTGAAATTAACTGGGACCTACAAGCTCAACTATGACTGGAAGGCACCAAAGTGTACAATAAACTTTCATTTAATAGAATGGGTGTTATAATGGGAAACTGGACAACTTTACTGCATAATTCCAGATGTCTGGGATTCAACTTTTAGAATTCTCAGCAATACACATCTGTCTGCAAATTCTGGGAATTGGAACCGAAACATCAAGAAGATATCCAAATGAGGAAAGCTATTGGAAGAATCAAGAGGGGGAGACAATATTAAAACTTTTCTATTAGTAAGTGAAGGTATTTGGTTCTGTGTATGTGAAACCCCTCGCCCCCAGAACTAGCTACATTGCAAGAAATGATTTGGTTTGGGAAAGTTGGAAACAAAATTACACTCTTCTAAATTTTACAAAGTACTTTCCTAGATTGCCCGATTAAATTTGTTAGGATAAGGATAAATGCTGAAAATAATTCTTTTCCTTGAAAGATCTAGAATGATATGGCTACATAAAGGCTAAATTGAAGAAACAGCTGGGAACCAAAGAATTGAAGTCTTCTTTTCATCTTTCCTTTGTACAGATTGTACTTTAGATTGTGGGAGCAAGAACAGCTGTGTTACTTGTTGCAAAATGGCTTGCAGTTCAGATCAGTATATGAATTATCTGGATAGAAGTAAGAGGTAAACCCAAAGACATCTTTTTGGGACCAATAATTAAGAACTTTGGAGAAGACAGATGATTACCAACTCCACCTTTTCACTTTATACTCCACTCCCAGATTCCAAGAAGGTGGAAAGAGCTTCCACTGTAGGATGAGGGCTTCATTTCTCAATGTGGCCCTTCACTACCCTTCACCACTTCATCAGGATCATCTTGGGGGATGTTCAAAAAAGTCAAGATGGTGACTTGAGCACCCCTCAAAGTAACACCTTCTTTGACACCTATCAAGCACTCTGTCCCTGATAGATATAGAGATAGAGAGGTAGAGGTAGAGATAGACACACTTTAAAGTAGACATGAAATGGAACTCTGGCATGTGTTACAAAGGAAAGTAATACTTGTGTTTATTTCCATCTCCCACATATACATCACAGAGACATTAAAAATCAAAATAATACGGGGCTATTCTTTGGCTTTTGTTTAAATTGTATTTAACTTCCCAGAAACACACAAACAAACAATAAAAAAACTATTCTAAGAGATGGCAATAAAGATAATGGTAGGGAACAACCTGTTATGACTCCCAACTTTCTTTCCCCGTGTGCAATTACTTTTTCCTATCAGCCTGTGCTCTGTGATGAGATGCCACCATCTGACATTTTCTATGAATTACCTTCAGAATTCCATTGTGCAGAGAACTAGCTTGACTATGGCATGGCACAATCCAAGGGCTATCAAGTAATGGGTGAATCTGTCACATTTGATTTTGCTCTCTGTATTATTTCTCCACACGTATTCATACACTTATGCATGCATATACTAGAACGATATCCCATCTTTCCTTCAGGAGTTTCAAGGGGCACACTTAACACTTATTCTTCCAATTTTTCCCCACAACATACCTGTGGTTGGGTTGAGAGAGAGATTGGCTGGAAGAATCCAGTGAACTCCATAGACAAGGGTGGACTGAATCTAGTCCTAGTCCAACACCTCAGTTGCTATACCATGCTACACATTAAATTCCATACCCATTTTCCACAATGGCCGGCATAAAAAGAAAGACCTTGAAAATTTGTACTTCTTTTTACTAACATACATTTGTATACATTTTTCTTAATGCACACACTTTTCAATCTGTTTACTTACTAGCAGGTATTTTTGCATGCCCTTTCTCCTAATACTCACATGTTGTTTGAATTTTTTTCTAAATGTCTTTTTTGTTGTTCTTTTAAAAATGCAGTTTACATCATAATATTTGGAAAAAGTATGTTAGCATAAAGTTATGTTGCTGTATTTGTGACTGCTGGTTAGTTTTCATTTTTTAAAAAAGGAACTGAGCAAATTCTCCACCAGTCCTTCATATGTGGCACGCGAAGCAGAATTTTCTGGTTTTTGCTTGCTTTCCAGAATGTGTCCTTTCCTCTGTTTCATGATGAAGACACCATGATGAACATTTGCTCTTTTTATCCCAGCTAAGAACAGTAGAATTTGCCTTCTTCTGGGTCATACTATTCATTAATGTAGCCAAGTATTGTCAATAACTGGCACTGGATTGTTCTGGCAGTGGGAGGGTCTCCAAACTTATATGAAATTTGGGGATGAAACCTGATCCAGGCAAGTGTTCTATCACTGGGAATGGCCCCTAACCTAATGTACTAGTAGTGTTTTGACTTTGTTATTGAAATAGCAAAATCACCTAGGTTCCTTCTTCAGTAGCACACCTTTTATGAATTGCAATAAAGAAAAAAGCTGTGATGGAAATCACTTGTCTTTCTTTCTTTTTTAAATGATGACTTTGAAGCAACATATTTCCAGCAATTCAGAGCTGGAAATATCTGTGCATGCTGAATTATTCATAGAAAATAAATAACAAATGAGGACCAATGTGGGAACAACTCACACACAAACACACACACACACATACTCACACACACACACACACACACAGAGACTACTATATAAAGGACTGATTATATTTGCATCAAATGCTTCCATGGGGAACACCATAACTTAGAATTTGCAATGGGGAGGATGCTGACAAAAATGCTGAGTGGACAGGCCTAGGGCAGGATTCCTGAGAATATATTAATACAGTAGATACTGGGGAAACTGACAAGGTTCAATAAAAGCCTGTTGTGAAATTTGGACCTGCAGACTGAAAACCTGAAACAGACTGAAGTCTCCTGCTGAAACTTACTGGGGAAACAGCAGGAAGAGTCAAGGACTTGTTATCTGAAGTGCTTCCACCACAGCTTTATGTATTGTCTGGATAATCAATTGATGCCATGCAAGGGGCAAATCATTAGCTACTTTTCAATCCTACATGAGTGGGTATGTGCCATGGATTACAATAGGCCATCAGTTTATTTATCTGGGTTTCACTAAGTGGTTAAAACAATGCCATTCTTCCCATCATTTAAGCCCATGAATGCTATTGGTTTCCAATGATACTTGGCAAATAGAACACCCCAGGAAGATGTGGTGGTTTGTAGAGATAGAGCTTCTGGAAAAATAGACAAACACTAAAAAGCAAGTCTGCACTTGTACTCTGTTAACGGATGCCAATTTTAAGCTGCTGCACAGTTTAGGCTGCTTTCCTATACATGAATGTATAAGAATATATTTTATTATTATCTTTGATTCAATGTGAATTGAATTGGGCTGCAATCAAGCAGTAAAAGCATTGTAGTGTTTCATGTCCCATCTAAATAGAAAAGATCTTGTTCCAGTTGAGATGTATAAGAGCATAGGTGGAAGATGTTTTTTGGCTTCTTTATCATAATTGTGCATTTGTGCATCTGTTTATTCCTTTTTTTTTTTGCTATTAATTTTTATTCATTCTTTTTTTTTTCTAATCTACCCCAGATCCTCACTTCAAGTAAAGTTTTGTTGGAATTCAGGATTACTACTGCATGTAGATATACAACACTTTTATCATTACTACTGTCTAATTCTGAGGATTTTTCCACCATTCTGTGTAAGCTTCCAAGCATCATGGGCTGTTCTCCTAAGCTACAAATGTGGTACATACATAAGAAACTAACAAAATGTGCTGAATGTCATCTGATCTAATCATGAATTAAAATCACTTTTAATGTATAGTTTGGAAATTTCTTTTGGAAAGATCCCTGAGTTATAGAAAAAGAAATACACCCATCCTCAAACAGTAAGTTTGCACAGAATTTCTTGGGTCCCGCCAGGATAATTTTTCTGAATACATCTCTGTCTGCAGTCCCAAAGATATAATTAAGTTATGCCTGAGTGCACACATTGCACAATGATAGTTTGCTTAATAGTCTGTTGAATAAGTCACAGTTGACTGGGTTCATGCAACAACCTAGCAAGCCATAAAGCAAGTTTGTGAGGTTATGTGCTTTATAAACCACATTGGCTAGATTCACTCAACATGCTAAGCCAAAACCAAACATTATGCTTTAATTAGAAGGTATGAACCCAATTTAGACATTCATTTAATCCAATACTTTGTCTGTATTCTATGAGTATTTCTTACAGGCTTTTATATGCTACCAGTGCTATCTGAATGGCAAATAAATGGCCATAGTATTCCATTTCACCTTTTTTTGGTTTAGTAAAAAATATGCAATTATTATATGTATGCTAAGTCTGCTCATTGGAAGGATTGATAATGAAGCTCAAGCTCAGATACTTTGGTCACCTAATGCAAAGAGAGGACTCTTTGGAAAAGACCCTGATGCTGGGAAAGATTGAAGGCAAAAGGAGAAGGGGACAGCAGAGGATGAGATGGTTAGATAGCATCACTGAAGCAATGAGCATGAAACTGAGCAAACTCAGGGAGGCAGTGAAGGGCAGGAAGGCCTGGCGCAATATGCTTCATGGGGTCATGAAGAGTCAGACACGACTTAATGACTGAACAGCAACAGCAAAGTCCAGAACACAGCAGATTTTCATACTGGGCTGCCTACAATTGTAAATTCTCTGTACTTGCCTAGCACCACCAGTGCTTAAACCTAAGCAACTATCCCCTGTTACACATTTTTCTTTTGTTCTGAAGGATTCCTGGCTGCTCACACTTCAAGCTGAAAAATCTCAGCATAAAGAATTATCTCATGATGTTTTTCAGTAGGATTAAGTTGAAGCATGTGAAGCTAGGAGGCTATAGTCTATTGGGGAAAAGATTGTCCAATGAAAGACATTCTATAACTATCTCATAACTGAAGAAAATTCAAGCATTCACTATTCCATTGACAGAATTTCATTAACATTCTTCTCCTTTGGTAGATAGGAATATTTTCCATTCAGGTGAATGAGAAAGGTAAAAAGTTATTCCATATAGCAATAGTAAATATGATAGATTATGTGATGGAATGGAATTATGAAGGCCAGGCTCAGGGAGATAAGCATTTTCTTAGCTTGCCGCAGGAGGGTGGGAACGACAAGAGGATGAGACTGGCACCTCCCTGAGGAATTCTCACTGTTGTGGCTGGCTGACTTGGGACCTGGGGTTTGAGTCTGGGAAGATTGATGTCAGGCCTAGCCCAAGGAACTCCAAGAGACAATGCAAAATCAGTTCAGCTATGTTTATTAGCTACAACCTCTAGCAAGAATCTTCCCAGACTGAAACCCCATCTCCCAATTCAGCCAGCCACAACAGTGTGAATTCCTCAGGGAGGTGCCAGTCTCATCCTCTTGTTGTTCCCACGCTCCTGCGGCGAGCTAAGAAAATGCTTATCTTCCTGAGCCTGGCCTTCATAATTCCATTCCATCACAGATTAATTGTTTTATTTTATTCAGTGTTATTAAATTTTGTTTCTGAAATTGTCATCCACCCAGATTGTAAGAATGAGGTCGATTAGGCTCTCCTTCTCCTTCTCCTTCTCCTTCTCCTTCTCCTTCTCCTTCTCCTTCTCCTTCTCCTTCTCCTTCTCCTTCTCCTTCTCCTTCTCCTTCTCCTTCTCCTTCTCCTTCTCCTTCTCCTTCTCCTTCTCCTTCTCCTTCTCCTCTGTTCATAAGCTAAGGGTGGAAGTATTACTACTATTATGCTTAAAGCTTTAATTATTTCCTGTGGAAAGTTGGTTTTTAAATCTAATGTTATATATTTTTTAAAAAACGTTCTTTGTAAGCTGTAGTTAGTTTAAATTTAGATGTAAGTTAGAGTGACCAGTTAAAGCTGAATCTATGAATCATATGAACTAGCAAAATAATTCCATACACAAATTTGTGAACTGTGGGTATTGTTTAAATCATTTGGCTGTTTCAGACACTGAATCATTTTGGTATATCATTTTTTCATCTATAGTACCAGAATGTTAGAAAATGAGTACATGAGGGCTGAGAAGAGCCTCTTCCTGCAGAAGCACTGGCTGAGTTGTCTTCCAAGCTAAACAGCCCTGATATGCTGTGAGTGGCTACCTATCTGACCAGTGGCTGAGAGAGATGACTGATGTGAGAAAGCTCCTTTCTGACCTCTGGGCTATTCCTACCTCTTCCCAGCTGGCCAGCATGTCAGAAACCTGCAGTGGGGGCCTGCAGTGGGAAAGGGCCAAATCACTTCTTCTGATAGTGCTGTGGGAAAAAGCTGAGAGAAACCATCACCTTCAGCACTGACCAAGGTACCTGCCTTGGGTTATAGTCAGTCTAGAATCCCCTCAGCACACATTGAAGGACTTCCAGGCGGGATAGCTTCAACGAGAACTACAGGTCACTTTGAAGCCACCCAGGCTGGAAGCACTTGGGCCAGCAATGGGAAAATTTTCCGAGGGTTTTTTTTTCTTCAGTTTCTGGCCCAAAGCAATTTGAGGTTACACAGATTATTTCACTGAAACAAACTGAATGTCTTTTCAGTGAAATGAATGAAGTTGCCACCATGGCCTGAATAGCTTTGTTAAAGCAAATCACACTGGCCTATTTTGCATGCTTGATTTACCAAGTTAACTCCTGTCATCTTCGACTAAAACAATCAGGTAGAAGGTAATGGAAAATGAGAAACCTCTGCCTAAATTCCTGCGCATACAGATTTGTCTTCCATAATCTTCCATCACATGGAAAATTAAACTTAGTGACAGAGCAGATGCTTTGCATTATGGTCCTGGGACGGGCTGGTTCAATTGGTGAAGGGCCAGATTGGGGAGGGAAGAAGAAAAAGGAATTTGAAGCACCTCCTTTCTCTTTCTAAAAAAGAAAGAAGGAAAAGCTGAGGCTTAACCTTATGATGCCCAACTTACAAATAAAGGCTTGGAGGTCCATACACAAAGCAACTGACATCAAGAAGAGGCTGTTGGTCAAAATCAGCATGATGGTGGACAGAGCATCATGATGCAAGCTCCACTCCTTTTAAACATGTGTGCAATGCATGCCTTGCATACAAAAGGGCATGGCTTGCATTACAATGCTCAACTGCTGGTGCGCTGACTTTGATTGCCCCCTCTGCAGATACTGCTCAGGAAAAATAACAAGTTCTTATGTGTGGAAGGAGGATATACAGTGGAATATCAGGCATGTGCAACTAGTGATCAGTTAAACCAAACAAAAATACAGGAACCACTTGTTTTGTCATCCATCTTGGACCATAGAACAGGGATCCACAATATCTGTCTGGTTGACTTCACTCAGTTTAGTGGCTTAGTTGTGTAGTTGTATTATGTCCCATTTCAGCTAGAACTTTTTGCACATGAAATTAAAACCACACCCAGTTGGTGCTCTGCCTGCTCAAACTAACACTTTATTGTTTCCTAGAATTTTTAATCTTCCTTGACATGAGTCATATGTCTACCTACCTGAATGACCCCATGGATCTTTGAGTAATGGTTCTAGAAGACATCTGAGATGTAACAAAGTTGATTCTTTTAAAATGTCACTTCAAGCAAAGGACTATATTTACAGCCCACAATAAATATTTGTGATTTTAATGTATTGCTTTTCAGGAAAAAAAAAAAATCATGGCTTCTTTTATTTGAAGCTGTTTATTTGAAAACACCAATTCCTCATCAAAACAAGTTGTAGAGCTTATGGTATTTCTCTGGCAAAATGATTTCCATAAAGAGAGCAGGATACAATGAAAGGGAACATATATAAAGATTAATGCATCCAACTTTTGAGTGTACAATGACTAACTGCAATTCTGGAGACTTAAGTTATTGAAAAGAAAATCTCTGTTAAGGAAAACAGACAACAAATTCAGACTACCTGAGCAGCACGGGTAATTTGCTTTCCTGTGATTTTTTTAAAAAATGTAGCTGTATAACCATTTTTCCTGGCCTTATTGATTTCACATGTCATTTTGTACAATGATATAATGCAGCTGAGTACATAGGCCCACACACATACATGCACAGAGGGGAGCAAATGCTTGTATCGTTCGTCATCTTGAGCTCCAGTCCCTGCTTTTAGTGTGCAGGATTTCAAGGGGAGTGATATTTTCAATCTAAATGCCAAGCGTGACGGCAACAGAAAGAGACACATCAGGGAGAGAGAAAGATACTGCTTCAAATACGAAAGGTTTAAGGTATAAATGATATATATATATAGATACATATATATATATATATATATACATACATATATATATATATATATATACATACATATATATATATATATATATATATAATTTATACCTTAAACCTTTCATATTTGAAGCAGCACCTTCAATATAATATAATATAAATATATTAAAGGTTTAAGCTATAACTTGATCTGAAAAGCTGACCCTGCACTTGCGGGAAAAACCCTAGGATGATGATGATGATAATAAACTTCACTTCCTTGCATTGGTTCACTTCTACAACCAAAATGGACTACAAATAACAATAGGTTATGTAAAGTTGCAATCTTTACTTGGCCTAACAAGCAGATTTATTATTGACTGGTTTGTGCTCTGAACCTCAAGAATTGCCAAAGTTACACATAGGGACCCTTTTCAGATGAGGTAAAGCTGTTTTTTGTTGAACTCTTTCGTAGGGAAGTAGGGAAGCAGGAAGGAAAAAGAAGAAGAGGACAACCAGCAGCAAGATGGATGGATTCAGTTATGGCGGCAATGGGTGCACCATTGGAAGACCTGAAAGACCAGGTTAGGGATAGATCTCCAAGAAGAAAATCTATCTATGTGGTCACTAGGAGTCAAAAACAACTTGATGGTACATATTCAATCAATCAGTCAACAAGGGAAGCAGAGTAGAAGGGATGAATCTTTTGACATGGTAGAGACCTATTTTCTAATTATGCTCTTTGCTTGAAAGATAAGGTCTCCCTTGAGAAGAGTTTGACTTCTAGTGATGTCAGAGTTGCATCTATGTAGTTTTTGTGCTAACAATAGGGAATTGGTTTGTCATTCTTTCTTCTGGGATTTTTTTAGTCCCCAGACTGGCCTGAGGTTTCTTGTTCATTCCCCGTCCAACTATTAACTATTAACAGTTTTCACCCTTTTAGCATTTCTGAGCATGGCTGAGGTTGACTGGGTGCTGCAGTTTGCTTAGAAACAATTGAATTATTAGTTGATTAATTGGTAGAAGGGGATTAAATGGTGGGATTAAACAGATAGGTTTTTAATTTAATTTATTTGAATTGTTTGATGTTATTGATTCTGTTAATATGAGAGAAATAATAGGGTGATTACACTGACATTTGTATATTACATATTTTAAGTAGCATGAAATAAAGCATTTCTTGTTTGTTATTAAGGTACAAACTTGAAGTGACATCAGAGATCTGTCATTGGCTTCTTGCAAGTTTTTATTATGATAAAAGGAGCTTCCCATTCTTTTTCCCTGAAATCAGACTAAGATGGCCAGCATGTTGATTTTTAGGTGAATTGCCAGAGTCCGGAATTGTGCATCAGTTATCTAAGTTATTCTTTTTTTTAAATTCCATCCTGTTTTCTAGTTCTGAATTGCTTCCCTAGAACTGTGATTTCCTCTGCTTGGAATGCTCACCTTTTTTGGAACAAAAAATAGAAAAAAGGTAGGATAAGGTACATAATTAGATAATGTAAAACCATTATTTGCTTATAATATAGGATTTGTTTATTTTTTAAATGAATTTCTTTAAAATATTAATTCTGCATTTGATTGATGCTGCTGGCATTTTTTCCACATCAATAATTATGATGACATTTTTCATTTGTAATATACTTTTTTGTTGATATAATTCAATGCCTAATTTCATACTGACCTCTCTACATGATAATTTTTCTGAATGGAAAACCTGTCCTAAATAATGACAATGCTACAGAAAATAACACACTACCCCACAAAAAGTTATTAAATTGAAACAAGAAACAAACTGTAATTCCTTTACACTCATGACAAAATGAAACTTCAAATAAATCTTATCTAGACTTGAAAATTTACCATTGTATGTATCCTAATACACTTCGTTTTTGTTTGCCTTTTTCTATGATTTTATATTGAACTGTGTTGCATTTGAAAATAGAAAGATTCTCAACATTTTCCAAGTCAGCATTAATAAAGGTTTTGCAATGGAGCTTGACAGAATAAATGTATTCAAGTTTTGTTGGAATAGATGGAATTCAAATACAGCTCTATCAGTTTGATTAACTAATTTCCAGAGCAGTTTTTGATTTCACCAGTACAAGACAAACATTGCCAGATGAAAATTTGGCAACATGGTGACTATGTTCCTCCTTCATAGAGCCTAGTCTTTCAAATCCAAGTCCATTTGAAATATAAAGAATATAAAAGAGAGAGCAGAAGCCTAAAAATTGCAAATAGTTGACACCTAGATAAGCAAAGTAAATAGACAGGTACATGGGTAAATTGGTTGCAGTCTTTCACTTTAAGGGGAGATGAGTTGTACTACTATTTGTCTTTAAATTATTTTAACATACACACATTCACAATATTATAGCATTATCTTTTTAATAAGAATGCAAAATTGATAGTGACCTATTTTTGGGTGCATTTGTGTGAAACATAACTATTTATCCTTAGTTTGTAGATTTTGTGGCACTTCAGCAAAATACAAGATCAGCTTTTTTGTATCTCACTGCACACATGCTTCAGTAATGTTGGGAAGTGTTTTTATTTATTTTTTAATGTATTTAGGAAGCATTGCCATCATTCTGCATTTACAGATTTACTTGGCCAAGTCTGACTGACTATGTAGCATCCATGATATAGTCTCATGGATGCACGTGATCCCTGATTGGATGGGTTGCTGTACAAGTAATCCAGAAAATAATAAGTACTGTATAGTAATGAGAAAGAAAAATGAACCCTTTGGGGCAAGAGATGAGATAGGAGAACAACATTGTGCAGGGAAAAAAGTGAGTATCTCAGAGCTGGTAAAGCAGGTGCTAATTAAAGCTGGAAGGAAAAGAAGATTGGCAGGCTAGAAGACCAAAGTCAACTATACATGCAAGATTGGTTTTTAATAACACTGCTCCAGAAATTCTAGACTCATTGTTCAACAATAAGTGCTCAGCATTCGCTCTATTGGATTTCTCAGGAGATACAATGAGCTGCCTTATACTAAGTCTAATTTATTAGTTTAGTATTCTGTCTGTTTACTGACAATGGCTGTTCAAGGTTACAACCAGGGTTGGAGTCTTACTGGGAAAGTGAGGGACCTAACCTCAGGCCTTCAGGTTTGTATTTGCTTCTAGAGTTACAGCTTCACTGTCTTTAGTGTGGGGGCTCATGAACAGACTAAGACACAAATATTTTCAGCATTGCCAATCAAGCAAACTTTGACTAGATATGCAGATAATGAAACTGACTTCCATATTAACAAAAATGATTTGTCCTTGTCAACATTAATGTATCTTTTCTCTTTTTCTGCTGGTGGGCAACATCAAAGAGATCTGAAAAACTCTGTTTCAGTGTTTAACATACTTGTTGGAGACAAGACTATCCTGGTGTCAAATTATGGAGTGTAGGAACAAACAACAAAGGAGAAGAACCTCAAGCAGGTCCAAAGAAGAATTCAATTTATTAACACAATCCACTTGATCAGTACAATTTTATGTGGAGGGTCCTGCTGTGCAAACTAAAAAGAGCCTTTTGATATTGAAAAATACTATGGTTGCTTGAAGTACAAAAGAATTATTGAAATGTATGGAGCAATTCATTTGGTACCTGCTGGAGCTTTATCTCTTTCAGTTTGTTTTCAGATTCTTGTTGGCATTTATTTTCAGTTTCTTTCTTTGTCAAAAAGCAGTTTACTATTTTTTACTTAAGCAGATTGCTTGCTAATGGTTAAGGATGATAAATCCATTGAAAATGCTTCAGTGGGAGAAATAATGTAGATGTTTTCCTAAATGGACAATCTGCTTATATTGTGATTCTTGTGGTTTAGCCTAAGGAAGCAAAAGAAACAGAATGAATTTGGCACTTTTCACTTTTCTTAAACATTGTCATAAAAGGAGGAGAGGCCTTGCCAAAAAGAAACAAAAGTGGAGAACAGAAGATCCACCATTTCAATATTAATTCTGAGGGTGATGATAGGTGCTGATTTAGAAATATTTACTATAATTTCATAGAAATAAAACATAACACATTATCATAAGCAAAAGACCAACAGGTGATCTATGTGTCTGCTCCATCTGCTGTCCAAGCATTAATGTGCAACTTTAAAACCACAGCTTTACCTTTTATGATTTTTGGCTTGGATAGGTCTTTAAATTAGAGATACCATCAAATAAAATAGTGCACACATGCCCACTTATTTAGGGATAAATATTCCGACTGAAACCTGGGAGTTTAACTGGAACTAGATAAATGGAACATAAGCTCGTGAAACTATAGAAGTGGCTTTGTAAGAAATGTGATACAGGATTAGTGATGGCACTATCTGCTTCAGAAGTCTGTTTCCTGCCTTGTATGCTTTTTAAAATCTATTTTCCAATAACTTGCAATATTGTAAAGGCCAGGTTTTTCATTATAGGGAAATGGACCTGTAAAAATGCTACTTCGTGAACACTGTACTATTTGAGGGAAAGAGTGAATTAATCTCTTTTTTTGTAATAATTTTATAGATTTAAAAGAATGTAGTGAGAGGCCAATTTTGTTATATTTAAAGGAGTTCTTTGGAATCAAATTGTCTATGAAATACAAAAAATGGTTTGAATCAGTTTATTTTCTGATTTGTTTAGGAAAGAAGAGGGCTTTTGCACATGCCAGAACCCAAAACATGGGGAAGGAAGAAGAGATTGAGCATATTATTAAAAATAAAAATTAATAATTAAGTTTAGGTATACAATAAAACTCAGATAATTAAAATTCATTATTAGACTAGCCAGATTTTCTTAGCAATTCAACTCTCCTTCTTCAATTCATTCTTTGATCCCAGCATAATTTCTTTTTTCCTGATTAAATGCCATCAAGTTGGTGACACTTCTTGGATAGATTTGGAGGTCATTTAGATAGTGACCTCTTGGATATATTCTGTCTAGAATCATCTGTAGAGAATTATTTATCTGTCTTCAACTTGGCCTAGTTACGTGCAACAAAAAGGAAACTTTTAAAATAAATAAATACATGAATAAATAATCAGGGTGTTCTAAAAAAGTCTTACCTTCAGTTTAAAACTAGAAATGAAACTATGTGAAAAGAATTAAAGGAATAAATGGAAGAAGAACAAACAAAAAATAAAACAATTCTGCAACATTTACCAAAAGTTATAGAAAAATGTATCCTTTAAATAATTCAAGCAATTGTATTAAGCAATTTCAAAAAGTGTTTAATGTTATATTTCAAAAAGGCAGAGATGAAACCAAGATTTTTATTTATTTTAATTTCTGCAGTTCCTATTTTCTTCCCAGGACCCATTATAAATATTATGCCCCACTTATACAGTCACATTAAAATGAAATTAAATTCAATTAAGACATTTTTGGCAAGTAGGTATATTAAATTATCAGACCCCTGCAGTTTAAATCTAAGTAATAAGGTATTCTGTGGCATCAAAGAGATCTTCTGTTATGGGCTTTGATAAGTGTCTGGGAATAGGAATTACACACAAATTGCCTTTTCAAAGATTCAGATAACTCAAAGATAGAACAATAAACCTTGGTGCAATGGAATTATGGTTTCATTTGATGTTGCAACACCCTTTACATCCATAGACACAGAACTAGTGAAAGAATCCATGGCTACACAAGTATTACACAACACACCTGACCTAATCAAATACACTAAGATTGAAATACCCAGAATCATGGACCTCATCAGTCTCTACCTACTTTCAGTTTAATGGACAAAGAGACCAACAAATCAGATGAACACCCATGGGATCACCACTCTCAGGATTCATAACAGAGACCATGATGCAATGTCTAGAAGCTATAGCACTCCCAGACGTACAACCAAAAGAATGGATCCATTATGTAGATGACACCTTAGTCATAATAAAAAAGGAACAACTAGAGAGGACACATGAGACAATCAAAAACATCTTCAAGGGAATAAAAATCACAAGGGAAGAAGAAAACAGCATACTATCCTTCCTGAATATCCTCATCAGCACAGGAAACAATGGCGAATTAGAAAGCCAAGTCTACCTGAAAACGACCTACACTAACCAACTGATAGAGGAGAATATGTGTAGCTCAGGGTTGAACTGTGGAGTCCTTGGGTTCTTTGAGCTTTGTTGTTTTCTTGCAGACGTTTCATTACCCATCTAGGTAACATCTTCAGTGCCAGAAGGGAGCGGGGTTTGCTCTCTATTTATATACAGTAGCTTGCCCTGTCAGTGTTGGTGGGGGAGTTGTTTTTTTCTTGGTAGTTCCTAGATTAGGCTGTTGTTTACTGCTTGATCTGTCTGAGTTGGTAGTTCCTTGATTAGGGTATTAGGGTTTAGTGCTTGATTGTTTGGCTGGTGTTAATCCTGGTATTAATCCCTGTTTATCTGTTGATTGCTGGTGAGAAGGTGTTCTGGTCTTTTTGTTTCCTTTTTATTGTCTTTTTTGAATAGTGTTAAAAAGAGACAAAAAAAGGAAATAAAAAAACACTGTTCAAAAGAGACAAAAAGAAAACAAACAAAAAACCCCACTATTCAAAAGAGACAATAAAAAGGAAACAAAAAGACCAAAACAGCTCCTCACCAGCAATCAACACTCAGATAAATACGGATTAATACCAGGATTAACACCAGCCAAACAATCAAGCACTAAACAATACCCTAATCAAGGAACTGCCAACTCAGACAAGCAATCAAGCAGTAAACAACAGCCTAATCTAGGAACTACCAAGAAAAAAACAACTCCCCCACCAACACTGACAGGGCAAGCTACTGTATATAAGCAGAGAGCAAGCCTCACTCCCTTCTGGCACTGAAGATGTTACCTAGACGGGTAATGAAATGTCTGAAGAGAACAACAAAGCTCAGATAACCCCAAGGACCCCACCAACCAATTGTTCCACTACCAAAGTAACAATTCCCACAAGAGAAGCTGTGTAAGAGCATTATTCAAGATGAGCACAAACATACTGCGGTAACCTGGAATGCCAGAAAGAGGAAACAGACCAACTATACAACTTCTTCCAACAAAATGGATACCCACACAACTTTATCAATAATTTCCTGACCACCCCACCTTCTATAGCATAACCAATACAACCTATGAAAAGAATAACACTCTCATATATCAAAAACATCTCAGAAGCAGCCAACAGACTATTACAACCAACATTACTGTAGCACATCAACTAACTAAAGCCCTCCAAAGCATTTTAAGCAAACCAAAAGACCCAGAAGCCCAAGAAGAAAAAACAGGGGTCATCTACAACATACAGTATATGTATATATACAGCCACTACGTAGGACAGATTAGCAGAAGACTAGCAGAGCACATCTACAAACACCAACTACAGTCAAAAGACATTATGGCAATTCCTTAATTCTAAACATATGGACAGACTCAGTCACAGTTTCAACTGGGAAACTACTAGCATCTTAGATCAAGCCAAATCCAAAAATGTTAGGAAATTCCTGGAAGCATGGCATTCAGACAAATCACCCATCAATAGACATATAGAGATAAATCACATTTATACAGCATTCAAAAGAAACAATAAAAAACCTCGGAAGGAAACAAAAAGACTAGAACATGTCCCCTCCAGCAGCCAACACTCAGTTAAGCAGGAATAAACACCAGACAAACCATCAGGTAGAGAACAATACTCTAATCAAGGAACTACCAAGGAGGAAACCACAGCCCCACCAAATCTAGCAAAGCAAGCTACTATATAAAAACAGGCAGCAAACCCCACACTCACTTGCACTCATGATGTTATCTAGTTGGGTAATGAAATGTCTGCAAGCAAACAACTAAGCTCAGAGAGCACCAAGAACTCCACAGTTCAACCCTGAACTACAGATTTTCTCTTCTATTGCAATGCTGTAAATCATGAATTCTTGGACTTAGGGTGTGCTTTCTGATCATAGATATCCCAGTTCTGCTAGCAAACTACAAATAATTTTGAACATTTAAAATGGGTTGGCAGCATGGCACCCAAAATGTCCAATATATCCAACCTTATTGGTGTTATTATTATAATATTACAAGATTTTACAATGTTTGGGGGGAATTGCTGAGGCCCTAGTTTGAGTCCCTGATCCCTGTTTTTTAAACAGTTGTTTTTAAAACTCCTGCTTTATAGATATCATTGCCAAGATCTTATTTGTTCAGATACATTGCTCTTTGGATATTGATTGTTGCATTAAAAAACTATGCTGGCTGGCATTCATAACTGTTTCATTGCATTCTTTTCTTTCCCATTTACACTGGTAGACTTCAGTATGTCTGAAGATGGCCAAAGCAGAAGAAAATTTAGGAGAAATAATCTTATAGCAGTTCAGGAAGTCTCTGCTGCTGCCAGTTCAACTTTACTCATGGAGGACTGATGAAATGGCATGACTTTGCAAAAGAAAGGAGTGATTACTACACAAGAACATATCATAAAGTAGCTTCATGAAGTACAATAGTTTATACTGAAACACTGGTAGCTTTCCAGATATTGTAAAATACCTTGGTGCCTCCACTTGTTGCCATTTATTTCAACCTTTGGTGGCAGGGAATACTTATGCAGCTTTCAGTTGCTGATTTCTGGTGATTAAACTGCTATAAAAGCATGACAGATCCCTTATGTTAGATTTTCTAACATTCAGAGATGTTCCCTGGCAAATGAATCTCAATTAACGTCAATGGTATACTTGCAAATGTCCTCCTTAGGAACAGTGGCTTCAGAGCTGCTAGGCCATATCAAGGTCAATGCTTTACTCCTTTTCTAGACCAATTATCATTCCAGAATTGGTGTCCACTTCACAAAGCCAAAACTGGAACCTGCCTGGCATGAGCCATCCTTTTAATCAACAGTGGATGAGACAGACCTAGCCCACACCATAGGCTTGATCTCTAAATACTAGGAATTTTTATAGAGGGACAAGATGTGGCTTTGCTTTTGAAATCCCTTGAGGGACATCAACTAGATATAATTAAGGAGCTGAAAAGCTATTTTTAATTCCTCACTGAGTAGTATGCTTATCTCAGAAAAAAGAATAATGGCCCTAATCCCAATTAGGATTTCTTGTGAATGTTAATATATTGTGCTATCATCTGCTATGATTAGACATGAAGCAGAATCTTTATCCAGTATCTAACTAAGGAAAATAGCATTGGAATATGGAGTTCATGTTACAGAAGTGAATAAACCATGGAAATAAGCATTTCTAAAAGTTCCTTTTTATTTCAGTCCTAATTCTTGACACATACTGTACTTCACTGTTTACATTTCCCTAGTTACAGCCTGTCCTAGTTGTATCTAATTAACTATTCTATTGAATTAATTAAAACTTACTTTTCAATAATGACAGAATTGAAATCTTAAATTAATATGCTTTAAACACTCAACTGACATCTCACAACCTTTATCATTCCTCATATTCCCCTCTCACATTGGCCTTCCTGCCAGTACTTATTTTTCAAAGCTGCTTCTCATTCACGTACACCCTGCTTGCAAAAAGGTTCTACATACAGTGTGATATGGAAGTCTATGTTTCCTATAAAAAACATAGAAAGTGATCTTCCTTCCTTCCTTCCTTCCTTCCTTCCTTCCTTCCTTCCTTCCTTCCTTCCTTCCTTCCTTCCTTCCTTCCTCCATGTAACTGTCACTGAATATGTAAATGCCAAGCCAAACAAATCCTACCCGTGATGTACTTATAAAACAGTTGATAGTAACCTGTTATTGGTACCTAGGATTCTTCCAAATGTCCTCTCTTGACTCCCTTTTGGATCTGTTTATATTAGGACATTTCAGAATATTCTAGTCCTCATCTCCAGCTCCACCTGTTCAAATGAAGCTCCAGATGCAGCCTTCTCCTGTGTCCATTCTCATCTGTCATTCTCTTTTTCTCCCAGACTCCAAACTTCACAGTGTTCAGTTTCTTTCCTTCTGCTATCTAGGGCCCCTGTGAGTCTTCTACTTTGCAACACATTCCTACCTTCTTCTAACATCCCTACTTTGGATGCATCATGCAAAGACCTAGCTCTCTGGAGAAGGCTCTAATGCTGGGAAAAGTGGAAGGAAAGAAAGGAAGAAGATGACATCATTAAGGTAGATGGACTTAGTTACAGTACAATGTATACACCATTGGAAGATCTGAAAGATCAGGTTAGGGACAGATCATCATGGAGAAAATCAATCTATGTGGTCACTAAGAGTCAACACCAACATGATGACACATAATCAATAATTCCATCCATCGCTCAATTAGCTTAGGTATATTTCTCCCCATGCTTTTGGGCCAGGGCCAACTGATTGCCTGTAGCTTGATGAACCATAAAAAGAAAAGAAAAGAAAAGATAATAGAAAGGTGGACTTCCTTCCTACCTTCCTACCAGAACATTTTGTCTCAGTGAGAAACTTGGTGTAACAGAAATTATAACTATACAATCTGCTTTTTCTTTATTGAAACAGCTGTTCTTTTAGGACTTACTAGATTTCCTTCACTACAAATCCCAAGGATTAGCAAACTTTTATAGTATATTTCATTGACTTTGAAAATTTTTACATGAACCTTGGAATGTTTACATCCCTTTGTTTCTAAGGGGACTTTCTTCTTTGTAAGAGAGTTTGATGGCACATCCAAAATAATCCAATTACATTTTAGTTTTTAAAAAAAAGCTAAGTGGAAAGCACTCAGCAGTTGGTATGCTGTCAGATCTTTCTGAGAATCCAGAACTAGAAATTTAAGACCTCTTGATTGCAAATAGTGTGCAATTATAGATAGTTATGGCTATCATGGTAACTTTTTTTTAGCAGTGCAGTATAGACTTACAGTTTTCAGTTACTTTTCCTTATAGTGAGCCTTGAACTTGACATTTCTTCAAAAAGCATGTTTTAAAACAAGCTGCAACTTGTACTTCCTTCTCCAAGAGAAATTTGACAAGCCTACTTAGGCTGGCATTTAAGAGGAGCTGTTTCCAGTACATTGCCTTAAGTCATTTCAAAGTACAATGTGACAGAAGTCAAATTAATCCAATGTGTGCCAACAACAACAACAACAGCAACAACAACAACATTTTTCAGAACTTAATCAGAACTTAATATCAGAAGAATTAACATCGGAACTTAATATACAGAAAACTGGATCTACTTTCTTATCTGACATTAGTCTTTGGTATGTCTTCAGTACAAACAATGATGGTGCAAAATAGTATCATTGCATTGTATCAATACAGCTTCCAGTAGACTCAGGAAAGCTCTTTTGATTTAAAGTAAACTGGGGTGAAAAGAAAGAATGAACAGAAAACTTTGAGGAACATTTTCCGGTGTAAAACTGGTCCTTTTTCAACATAGTCACTATGGTACTATTCAATGCCTCAACCAATTTTGGCACGAATTCTTAGAACCACAATCAACAATAAATAACGGAAAGTTATACAGCTGTTTACAAAAAGGAATTGGGCAAAACACATTTTTTACTATGGATATGTCCACATTTGACCATTGACTATGCTTGTTTTCCTTTTGTTGTGCCTATGGAGTAGCAATCATAAGATCCTAGAAATGTGGCGGCTTGTAATGAGTCACTTTGCTAATTCACACTCCTATGCTCTCTGGAGCAACTTTCCAGAATCAGATCCAGTACATTGCTCAAACTAGCATATGTGCATTTGGATTTATTTTCATACTTATCTTTGTATTGTTTTCATCTTCATGGTTCCCAACCATTACCCAGATCAAATGCAGGTTTTCTGAACAAAAAATGTTGCCAATCCCTGCTTCTGCTTTTTCTTTTTAAAAACATACCTATATAGAGGGCAATTTTCACTCATGTGTCCTTCCTAACTGATGCACTATGGATATATTTTGTATTTAAAAAACCTGCCCTTCTAGACTTTCCTATAAACAAACCAAACCAGCCTTGGAAGTGTTCATGACTCTGCTAGGTTTATTGTAAAACAAATTCATGTGACATCCACTCTGCTTAGATGACAAAATGAAGCAATTGAAGAGAAAAAGAAATGGATTGTATGAGAAACGACCTGTTCACAAGAAGACTATGACAGAACTAGTGTTCAGGTGGTTGCAAATAGATTGCTTTTAATCCCTTGAAATTTTTTGTGTAATAATTTTCATATTTGCATGAATATTTGGTATCTAGGAGAATGGGAGAGAATGGGGAAAATGATTTGAATGAAGACTATGTGACAGGTTTAATTAAAATTAAAGGGGATCAAAAATATAAAGGGGATCAAAACTGAAAAATTGAAGCAACCTGTGAATCATAAACACTACTAAGTATATTAAGAATTGTACTTCAGACTCAACTACCCTGAAGCTGGGATAGTTACTAGCTCCTCCAGTTACAGTGTTTTATGACTTATACTGAGTGACTTTGGCCAGGCTGGTGCTTACATAGGCACCAAAATGTCTGGGAGCGTTCACAAGAAAACAGTAAGCTAAACATTTCCATCAAGGTCAATGGCTCTAAAACATTCCCTCTGCCCAGGAGCTGAAGGTTTGTGGACTGTTCAGCAGAGATGTTGTTGACTGTAGGCCAACAAAAACCATTCTTGTATCAACAAATGTAATCAGACACCCCATTGTGCTAATGAATCTATCACACTTTTCATTAGCTGGGAACATTCTTTTTTCTTTTCTTGTTTTTGGGGGGGAGGGGAGATGGTTTTCTTTTTCTTCCAAAGTTTTCAGCATGTTACATGATCTGTTGCTAACAATGGATACCACTCAGGCTTTCTTCTCTCCCTTGCACTTACACAACCCACACAACAACCCACACACATATATAAAACCTTGCCTGAAGATTCAGTCAAGAATGTGACATTTCTAAAACATAACATTTTGATAAGACTTTAGGGACTTTGTGAGGATGGAAAATTGGGATTTTCAAATACTATCAGAATATTTATACATAAAATCAAAAAGTAGATCTAGAAATGGAGTGTGAGGCTTAGCCTTCAATTTGTTAATACTTCCACAGCAATATAATCACTGTCCAATTGTACATTGCCATAGATTGGGTTTTTCATTTTTAATGTTGAAATTAAAGTAAACAAACAAATAAATATTGGTCTGATTATAGGATTTCTGTTACTGACATACTGCATTGTACTTCCCTGCTTCCACCTATGCTGCTATCCATGCTCCAAGCTTGTAAAGGGAGGTAAGAAAGAAAAAAAAAATCAAATTGATGGATGTGCATAACTAAATTGTAAGGGGACGGAGAATCTATATTTGCATCCATGGTACAGTTTTAATTACAATATTAATTGCAGGAGTATGGTTTCAAGTTGCTGTAATTATCCTGATGTATGCAACTGAATTATCTACACCTTGATGAATACAGAAAAAAATTGGACAGGCTCATAATAAAGTTGAAAGTATGATGTGTATGTACACACACACACACACACACACACACACATATATATTCAAAAGAACTTTGGCATGCACTGCTTGGTTTAATTTAGATCACCTAGTTTAACCCTAGATATGCTGAATTGTTTACATACTGTGGTTCCAAACTTAAAAAAAAAAAAAAACTAACATAAATCTCTGCGAGCTTCATTCCAATCTTGCTCCCACAGGACTTCCAGGTGACCCCTGTTCATTATTGTTAAATATTGGTGTAGAAGCATATTACACCATATTATGCCAAACTCAAGATCAGCATCCTTATTTTTTAGAGAGCTGATGGTTTAGTAAAATGAATCAGATGTGTTTCCATTATTTCAGTTCCTCCAAAATAATTTGTTTGAAAAAAGATGGCAGTCCATTTCAGTCAGGTGATCGATCTTTTGTGTTATTTATACAGTAGTGTTGTCTGATATATTTTTCACAGTCTTCAGAGGATCCAAATGTCACATCCCTTTAAAAGAAGAGTTGTGTTTTGTACTTTTGACTATCTACACAGGAAGAAAAGAAAAGAAAAGAAAAGAAAAGAAAAGAAAAGAAAAGAAAAGAAAAGAAAAAATAAGTTTCTCTCACATAGCCAGTTCTGTTACCAGCAACAATGGGAATGGCTTATCAATTTTATAAAGGGTGTCCAAGGGGCCAGAAATTACATTTTCAATCTACATGACTGCAAGAGACCTAGTTTCACTAATAAACTTAGGCATTTTGTTACGCTTGGAAGACAGATAAGAGGATGCCTAGTGATTCATGTCTTTAGAGGTAGTGCCAAATTAAAACTCTGAAGGGACGGATAAGCTGCACATTCACAGTTCCCAAAAGTCCACTGAGGCAGAGTGTCCAGTTTTAAGTCCAAAGCCCTTAAACCTCTTTGCAGCTCCCTGGCTGTTTTGCAGGGACTGGTTGAAAAACTTGAAAGTCTTGGTATACAAAAGGGATTTCAAAGCCAGACCAGATTTGAGCAAAGCCGTTCTTCATGCATATAGGCTTGAGGAAGCAGATATTTTTAAGGAGTTATGCAAACAGCAGGGGATTTCTTGAGAAGGCATAACACTAAGTAACAGAGCAGCAGTGTAATTCAGCCTGTATATCACTCCAAAGCTTTGTACCTCGTTTATGCAATAATACCCTAATTCTCACTGAATAAAAATGTTTATTTCTTTAGATGTCTGCAAAATCAGGGTACTTTTTATTATCATCATCCACGTCTATTGGACAACTTGTAGTTGAAATTTATATTTATTACTTTCCCATCCTCTGAACTTGCCTTGAAGTGTGAGAAAATAAATCTTATCTCCTGGAGTCTCCTAGAAGAGCCACTGTCCCTGATTATATGGAATAATAATGAATGACCTGCATAGTGATGGAAGGAACTCATGCATTCCTTCTGCTAGCACAAGTAGTAGCAAAACAAATCAGAAATGGTTTGTTCACTGCAGCAACTTGACCTCCCTCACAATACGTTTGGGATGATGGCTCTCAGAATTGCCATCCGTCAAGGCCAGCGCTGTTTTCAAACGAAATTTGTAAACCAAGAAAACGCTTGGTGGGTGAAGAAATGGCAGCTTGTGCTGAGGAGCACAAACCAGATTTTCTGATTCAGATGGCACAGTAAAGAAACTATGTACATTTATCAACCAATCGTAGTTGGTAATCCCAGATGAAGAGTGAAATAATATATTGGATTTAAATGCGAAGAAATCTGATTCAAGTTAAAAACTTTTTGATAATAAGAACAGTTTAAGTATAATTAATTTTTCTAGCAGAGGATGGACAGTCATCTGTCACAGATTATTTGATTTAGATTCCTGCAGACTTGATGTACCTGGGGGCCCAAACAGACCCTTCCAACTGTATTGCGATCTGATTTTATGAAGGAGACAAAGGAAGTAAATAGCTTACCTATGTAATATGTATGCACCAACATGCATCCAACTCATGTAAAGACAAGATTTTCTAAATTCATGGCTTATTGCTCCCTGGCTACTATCTTCTGCCTTTTTGTAAATGTGAAGAATCAATAAGGTCTTGTGAGTTGACCCTTCATGTACAGAATAAAAATGAAGAATAAAAAAATGATTAAGCTGAAACATACTAGGACTCTCAAGTAAATAAGTTAGTACAGAGAAAAATTCAAAGTTCCTCATTTAGGAAACAGAAATCAAATGCACCGGTGTAAGATGGATGACACCTGACTTGGTAATATTAGTTGTGAAATAAGATTTTTGAATAATAGTTTATTACAAATTAGGCAAAAAAGGCAAATATAGCTTTAGACTGTATAGACAGAACTATCGTTTCAAACCAAGGAAAGTAAAATATCTACCTTATTCTTTGTTGGTCAGATCACACTTTGTTTTATGTGTAAAAAGCTGGAACAGCTTCACAGAAGGATAGTGAAGATGATCAGGGAACTAGGACCTAAATGCTGTGAAAATAAATTGAAGCAATTGATGTTAAGCATTGAGAAAAGATAACTAAGGGTGAATAGGATTACATTCTTCAAATACATGAAATAATGTCACACAGTAGAAACTCAAGACTGGTTCTCCATATTTTGAGAACACTGGACATGAAATAAAGTATTTAGGTTATAGGATGACAAATTCTAGTTGAATGTTAGAAAATAATTCCTAAGAATAAGAGCAATTCATCTGTGAAAACAATTAGAGAAATATGGTGGAATCTCTTTCAATGGATATGATCAAGGGGAAGCTAGATAGCTGTCCCTCTGAGATGCTTTAATTTGGATTCCTGTATTGAGGAAGACACAATGATCTCAATGATCCATCCAATTCTATGATTTTATGATTCTATAAATAGATAGAAGACCCTTTTTAACAAAAGGGACTTTTAATATTTATTGACAGTTTAAACTAAGCTATACTACATTATTATACTTGCAACAGAACATTTCTTATGTATATTCTAAGAGCCAAAGATATGCATGATCTAATAAGTATACTGGACACCAAGAAACTTGTGTTCAATCATTTATATAGGCTCTTTTTAACTGCCTCTCAGGTGAGAACTCACAAGTATTTACAGAAAATTCCTAAAAGAGTAATCATTAGTAAAGATGTGGCAAAACAATGGAACTATACAGAAAATCAATCAGCCAGTAAGTGAATCAAAGGTGTATGAGACAAAACCATCAAACAGCATGAATTCTACACAGAACGTTTTTGGCAGTAGCACTCCTAACTGACCTTTTTCTTGCCCTGCTTTTAATGAACAGAAACAATCGTTTTGTACCATCACACATTTCACAATGCATAATATTTTGTCATTCTCTTCTTTGAATCCTGAATCCATGTTTTTTGCTCCTGTGTTTTAGGAGAAATTTTATGATACATTTCTGGGTATTTAGCAGAGAATGAATGTAATCAATAAAGTAATCAATCAGCAGTAAAATACCAAGCTGAATAAAAGGATGTTGAGGGAAGGATAGCAGAAATGAAGAAGCCCTTTAAAAGAGATTTTTTATAAGTGTGACCCCCAGACCATTAAAAACACTTATTATGGATTGTTATTAATACTGTCCTGAGAAATGCTTGCAATTTCTCAGAGGTTTTTATCCTTTTAGAAGGAGACTTCTGGTTTGTTTGCTTGTTTTTTTTTTTAAATCACCCTATGAACTGAGAGTTTCTTTTGAATTTTTCTTGATAGTGTTTTTGAGCTTACTTTATTTTGGGATATGGTAAAGACATCTGGTGACTTTCTGTTATCCATCTTTTCATTACTCTGAATCCTTTCTGAGTGCCCATATTTCCAATATGAAAAAAGACTAATGGAAGGAGTTCCTTCACAATGCCTTCCTTTAGAATTTAATTAAAGCATGGGAAGTCAAGGAGGTTGCAGTTCCCTGGAGAGATTATTGTTCATTGAAAAGCAGCACATTCACACACTGCTTTTGGCTGATTTATTTATTTATTTTCTAAAATGGAAGTCATCCATGAGAATGTCACCAAAATGATATTCTCTTTTGCAAGACATTTCAAAAGCAATCCATCTTTCATCAAATGGAGTGAGAACTTCTAGAAAAGTGACAAAAATACAGATTGTGTGTGTGTGTGTGTGTATGTTTGCATGTGTGTGCATGCACTACATTAATTGTTATATGCCATGACTCATGAGGATAACAACTCTGGACAATTCCATTGCTTCATAATTTTTCTGATCTATGATTGTAGCAAAAGATTTTGATTGATTTGAATTTTTTAATTGCATCATAATAGAAGTACATTAAATCTCAATGAATCCACTCAGTCATGTATGTACAAGAGACAAATATTTTGTCATTATACTGCATTGTAGTGTATGATACTTTTTATAATACTTTTCTCACTTGTCCTTAAATCAGTCAAACAAAATCAAAACTGGAGAAATAGACCAACAAAATTGAGTGTTCCCTTGAAGTTTTCAGTTCTATGGAAGGTGAATCATATATGGAATTAAATTGCAACTTTACTGTCCAAGTTTCAGTCTACTCACTGCTCATGGTAAGATTGGGGTGGTTAACAATATATAGGAAATAAATACATACATAAATAAATATTTGTGTATCACCCTAGTCATAATAATGCTAGCCAGTGCACAACACAACAAACCCATAAAACTCCAGAACACCTCAAACAGTCTAAAAGAACAATAGCAATAATAGTAATTGATGGATGTCAACCAATCACCACACTATAGAGTCTGAAGGCCTATTGAAACAAAATGGTTTTAAGGGCCTATTGAATGAGGTGAAGAAGATAGAGACCAATCATATTTCTGGAGGTACTATGTTCCATATTATGTTCCATATTAGGCTACTACTGAAAATTCTGCCTTTTGGTTCAATCCTCCCCACTGAACCACATGTAGGACCTTTGATGTTTGGACTGGATGGGCAGAATCATTATTGGCTTTATAGGTAATAACCAGCACAATGAATTGGGCCTGGAAGCCTTCATTGTGCCATGACAGCATTAGTGTGTTCTAGTTGGTTTATTTTGCAACATTTGAACTCTTTTTTGTAGAAACCTATTTATACATCTTACCACAACTTTCCTCCCAGACATATTTGAAAATCATATGTACATAGGAGAACAGCGAGTGTTTAAAAAACAGCTTCGATATTACAAAAGTTATGATGCATTGAAAATGGAAAGCAAAATAGGGGTATGTCAGAACTTTGTAATGATTTTTGCAGCTGGAAAAGAATATTATACAGTGTAGTGAAAGATCTACCCATTTAATACAGTTTCACGAAATATTTTCTTTTACCTAAAGCTATTTTTAAAATGATTTTATTTTTTCCTTTTTTCTGTTCTGAAGAGGGCAGCAAGAATTAGAACTACAGAGGAATCCTCTAGTCCTATTAAGTTAACTTTGAGGAAATTCTTCCTCCAGTTCTCTTCCAGGAGCCATAAGAATTTAGAGAAGTAATTAAACAAGTTGTCTCATGCTGGTTAAAGCTCCTGTGGAGAGATCAAATCACATTCTATTTTATATCTTAGGTAATTACATAGAAATATGTTAAGACTTTAGAAGTATAGACGAAAACAAAGAAATACCGCATTCTTGTTGAAATTGTATGAGTTGATTTTCAGTGGCTCCGCCCACCCTAGTCCTTTATGCCAATAGTAGCAATTGATTAATTATGATTAATATGAATGAAGTGACACACCACCTTTCAAGTGGCTAAAAGAATCTCCATTAGAACAGCTGAAATAGACAGGATATTGGACATATTAAGAGTGTCAAACAGTTCCAGATGTTAAAACAACGAATGTGTCTCTGATTTCTATAGTGCTTTTGAAAGTCAGTAACAGACATACACCCACATATTACAGGGTTTATTTATTTTACAGCTCCCATCCCTTTCATTTCCTCCTTTTCTTTGGTTTATAAAATGCTTTTATGTTTCTTTTCATTGGGTGGTAGAAAATTCCAAATATCAACTTCGGTGATGTTTTGGATGTCCATGAAATCATTTTCTGAATTTTGTTGAAACTGAATAAAAGGCAACAGCTGATACCTCTTTTGTACAACTGAAACACATTATAGTTTATGCAAATGTCATTCAATTTTTCTTCAATAGTGTTTACTTTCCTGGGAATTATATTAATCCATTGCCATGAGAATAAATAACAATACACGGCATTTTTATGTTTTCACAATACTTGGCAGACAATTTTGGAGAAAGATTAAGTGTAAAAAACTATAGCCAATGAACTACTTTTTAATTTCGTGTGTATGTGTATGCATGTATATGTGTATGTGTATGTGTATGTATGCATATATGTGTGTGTGTGTGTGTGTGTGTATTCCCCCTAGGTTTTTCAGTAAAGTGGAAATCTAAGAATCCCTTTCATATCCTTTATTTAAAATTAGCTCATTCTTCTTGTATTAGATTTTTTAAAATTTTGATTAAATGAATACATTTTGAAGTATAGATTTTCAATGAGAAAATTCCACAAGTTTACAACTGGCACAGAATTTATTCTTGTAAATTCTAAACAAGGGATAGCATTTTATTTTGTAGCTGTTGCAATATTTCTTAAGAACATATATAGATGGTGAGATAATTTAAGACAAGAAGCTAAATCCACTCCAGTCCTGGAAGTGAGACAATACAATCTCCCTGCTGCCCTTCATGGATCTCATGAAATCATAACTGGGGCCTTGCAATTGCAAGCCATTTTGATATATCCCTGTGCCATATCCATATTTATGGACATGGACATTTAATTTCAAGTGAATACTTCTTCAGAAATGGAATATACCACTGTGCTCTCATTGGAGGAGATTCTTGGCTTGTATCACCTCCCAGCTCCTGGGATCACATTGCAGCAGTATGCTGGCATGATTAGGCAAAGGCAGTTCTGCCAAAAATGTTCAAGGCCATGAAGTTTTGCCACCATGGTGAGCGCATAAATATGGAGAAATGTTAGCAATTTATTCTCTTTTATTTTTATGAAAACAATATGTGTTTTAGACTCAGACCTGAGGAGACTGGCTCAGGCACTCATTTTCAGGATAGCAAAGGGGGAAAAAAAACCCGGATTGGCTGGCACCTCTCGCTGCTTAGCTATTTGCCAAACAGGGCAGAAATTGCTTGGCTGGGGGTTCTCTGCAAACTCTGTTGGGTTGTAGACATGTAGGGAATACATATGGAGTCCTGGTACTCAGATTGAACTGAAAATAATCAAAATCAGTCTTGAATGCATTTTAAACTGAATTCAGGAGGGTTAGAAGATGGAAAGATTAGTTGTCTGGAATGGCCTACATATAATAATGATGACTAATTTATTTTCCTCCCATGCTTTTTGTGCATTTTTTTTTAAAAAAAATTGAATTATACTCTGGAATCACAAATCTCCTAATTGGTAACAGCAGTAATAAAGCCAAAATGGCGCTACTGAAGAGAACTCCAACATTTTCAGAAGGGTTTATTTAAAAATACTATGATTCCTTGCAGGTCTTTCTCCACCTTCATTAGAGCTTAATCCTTCACAGATAGTTCAGGAAGAATTTGTGCTATCTTTGTGATAAAATTGCAATACTTCTGGATAGGTAATAAAACATTTTCAATATTTTGAGTTGACTGAGTAGTGTTTTCTGCTACTCTCAGAGCAATGGTGATCATTTGTGTCTTGAATCTCTTAGTTACTGCATCAGCAAGATCTCTGTGTGATGTATCAATGTGGCTACCAGTGACACTAGGATAAAAAAGTGGCTGTTGCCATCAAGCCATTAAGTGAAATACCACTAAACTATCTCGTACTATTGTAAACATATTTCACTATTGAAATTCATGTTAAACTTAAACTCAAATATTCATTCCCTTTCTTGAAGTTTGGGTAGGTTTTGATTTTGCTGATAAACCATCTTGTAGTACATTGGGTAATACTAATTATTGGTTGATTAATTATGGTTATGATCTTGTACTGTTGCTTGATTATCTTGGCCTGCCTATACTGTATATGTTGTAGTTCATGTTCAAAAAAGCTCTCAAAATTCAGCTTTGGAGAACTAGTAAAAAAATGCAGGAACATTCAGCATCAAAAGCATTATTGATTCAAGAGCATTTCAGGTTTATACACATAAACAGGAAAAAAGAGAGTCCATTGCAGCATAAGAAGCTGAATTTAAAGAGATAGCTGAACACTGCAAATTTAATGATAGGCTATATGATGCATTGAGAGATCAGCTAGTCTATGGCATTCTGAAATAAAGCATTAAAAAGAGGCAGATTTGAAATCATTATCACCATGGAAACTGCTGCTAGAAATACTATAGAACTTCAGTTAAGAGTAAAAGCAAATGTAAATAAACATGTGATAACAATAAGCAGAGAATAACAGGTCAAAATGAACTGTGCTATCATTGTGGCAGAGGTTTAGAAACACCATCTCAATGTAGATTTAAAGGTAAAACCAGCAGGTGGTTTTGGATGTATTCAGAGAGCTTAGCAAACTATTTGCTAAAAATAAGCAAACAAACCAATATTTTAAAAGGAATGCAGTGGTGCATGGTATAGATGAAAAAAATCATAATGAAAGCAAAACAGGGAGAGTTAAACCAGAAATCTATAATATTAAAGATGAAATGAAAACAGCAACATAGCTCATACCACAAGTGAATGACAAAACTATATACAGTAAATGCAATTGCTCACTGTTGTGGCCAAGAGGGCCTTTCAGCAGGTTCACTTCATATGCCAGTTGTGCCCATTCCTGGATTTGGAGGGTCTTCATACAGTCACTCATACCTCAGTCAACTCTCAGTTGGATTACTGTAATGTACCCTACATGGGGCTGCCTTTGAAAACCATTCAGAATCTATACCAGGTCCAGAAAGAAGAGGCATGGGCTGTGATGGGTGTGTGGTATGCACATGTGTTCCCTCTGCTTTGTGACCTACACAGGTTGCCAGTTGGCTTCCAGGTGCAATTCAAGGTGCTGGTTATCACCTATAAAGCCCTGAGTGGCATAGGCCATGGTTACTCAAATGGGGTTGGGTCCCTTTGGTTGGTCATTCACTTTTTGGCTTCTCTGGTCAGCTGTCTTCTTTTTCTCTTTATATATTTTCTTTTCTTTTAATGTATTCAGAGTCTCCATGAGTTGGGTAGCCTCAAAATTTAAATAAAAAGTAAATAAATAAGAAGCAGGTTGCTGATAGTTTCCTCTTACTTTCTATCATCTCATGTTTTTTATTCAAGTCTTCCTTAGGGATCTCACATTAACATGATGATAAATAAATAGTAGGTTGGCTTCTAAATGTGCTAAAGTGTCAAAATATGTTTTCCCCGCACATTCCCAGATGTTTACATATTGGCAAATGAAAGTGATTTGGTGAATGACTTGAAAATACACTGAAGCTTTCCTTTCCACCCACCCCTTTGGTAACAGAAACTTTTCTTAAACCTGGAATTTCCTTGGAATGGCTGGTAAAAAGCCATGGATAAAAAAGCCATTTTATCCTGATAAACAAGCAGGATAAAATGTTTCAGAGTATTTTTTTTTCCAGCACAACAACTTGGAAGAATATTTGCAAAATGTTTGGCAAGAATACTGCATATAACTTGGCAGCAAACCTCACTCAGGAAACTGGTATTAGGAAGAAGCCAATAGAATATTGTCAAATCTGTTACAAAATCAGCCTTTCTGAAGAATCTATCTACAAAGAAATTTTGATTTGCTTCTGATAGATTATTACACATTGAATGGTATAGGGCTTAAAATTTAAAACTTAGGACTCAAGAAATTATTCCTAGTTCTTTACTTTGCACACACACACAAAAAAAAATCTTCAGATTCTGGCAAAAGATCAAGCAAATGTGGAAAAAGATAACTGTCATGGTACCAAGAGTGGCTGGTGTCCTTGATGCTGCACCAAAAGTTCCGAGAAAATATGTGGACATAGTAGGAATGGACAGAACTTCAATATATCAGTTACAAAATGTTGCATTGCTTAGTACAGACATATGTTATGGTAGTACCTTTAGCTATCCTAGATCCTTGATGAGGATCTGATAGTTGAAAGTGCCAAATCTAGTCAGAACTATCTGGTAGACTGTGTGTAACCACCACCACCACCACCACCACAACGTAATATTTTTATCTACCACTTTCTTCTAAAGGAGACCAGAAAAATAGACAAAGCGATGGAAACAACAATAACATACAGTAAAACAGAAGTGCAACATTTAAGTGTACTGCAATGAAAAACCTTTTATCAGCTTCAAAGAACAAAATACTAACTTACTATCATCTAGTACTAAAAGGACCATCATCTTGTCAATCCCGAGGTAAACAAATATGTCCTGTGCTGCCATCTAAAATTAAACAGCATATTCATCTCAGTTCTAAAACCTTGTTTCTCTGAGCACTTGGCCAGTACTTGCTTTTCTGATCTTTCTGTCCACTGATTCTAATCTGCCCTCTGAGGAGGAGGAATAATATAGCAAATATTGCTTCTGATTATATCAGATAAAACTATTTATTACAATTTTATCTATATTATGTGAAACCTCAGTTCAACAAACTTGGGCTGCCATGGATGAAACCTATCTGCATGCTATATATTTCTTGGATACAAAACACATATGCTATTTTAAACCTGCACAAAAAATCTAACATATACATGCATAACATTCCCTTTTTAGGCATGCATAAAACCCCATTTGGTTTTTATGGACATTCTGCTCCAGGGGAGATCCTTTCCTCTCTGTTAGTCTAGTGAACTGAAGGTTAACTGAATAGATTAGCAGTTGCTTTGCAGAGTTTCAGACTAGAGTCTACCTCAGCCCTGCCTAGAGAGGCCTAAAGAGTGAACCGTGGACTTTATGCACCCAAAGCAGATGCATAAAGCAGGCTCTGAGCTCCAGTCTTTCCCTAGTCTGCTTCATTTTTTAATGGCAACGGTTGAAATATTTGGAAATAGTAATTGTGCCTTTTTTAACCATTTTCCCCCTTGGCTAAATATACCCTAACTTTTCTGCAAAGGGCTCAATTTCAAGTTGCTATTATATTCTAGTAGCCTTCCGTGGGATCCTATCTAATTTCTCAATGTTCTTCCTAAAGTGTGATGTTCAGAATTAGACAAAACTGAAGTCTGACCAATGGAAAATAGAGCAGTATCATTATTTCCCATCGGCTGGATATGATTCCTCTGATTGTGAAAATTAGATTTTATTTCCATTTTTACCAGCAGCATTAGCTTTCTGGCTCCTATTCAGCAGGAGATTAACTTTCCTGAACTCTTTAGAGGTTTAAAGACCAAGTGGCTGCTAATCATTATCTTGACTGAAGTTTAGAAGAACATCCCACAATTATTATGAACGATTAAAATGATTTTCTTTCCTGAACATGAACATGTTGAGAAATTATAGTAATTCTTCTCACCAGGAACTAACTGAAGAAGAGGAAGAGTACTAAGTAGATGGAAATCTTTCCCTTTGAATTCAGCTACCAATGTAACTATCTAGCATCAGAAGAGGAAAAACTTAGCTCCAGCTGCATGTGAATCTCCCCCACAAGTTTTTGGAATGATATGGGTGCCCTTTCTTGAAAATATGAATGGATGGTCCATGGCATGTCAGTTTGCTGCAGGAAGATCTGAGGACATTTGCTTCAAATGATGCTGGCAGTTGTGTGACCTTTGACTACCAAGGATGTTTTCCACCTGTCAAAACATGGATACTGTTTCTCTGCTCCACAGGGCTGTTGTAAGAATAACTCATTGGCAATTGTGAGATAATTACTTACTTCGCTGTGGAAACCATATAAATATCACAGACAGACATAGGATCTCTATTTAGATATAATAAATGTTAGCACAGGCTTCATCTTGAAATTCATATCTTTACTTTGCATGAGCTGCTCTAGAGGAGATGTTAATAATAAGCTGTAAAGAGACCTTTACAGTTTTAATTAATGAAGCTGTATCTCCTCTGTCTCCAATTCTTCTCCCAGTTATATTAACGTGCCTCCTCTGGCTCACGAAGTGACTTATACACAGAACTAAAAGAAATCAAAGGAATTCTAATTCAGCTCCATTTTGTGCATGTAATCCTGCTGTGTTCATGTCTTAACAGGGAAAACTTTGATCTTCCTTTAATAACAAGCAATTTTAGATCTTCTACACTGACATAACTGAGGATCTTAGGTTCATATCATTTAATACAACACTCACCATTGCTTTTCTGGCAGACTTGTCAGCAAGAGTTCAAAATTGCAAATATAGTATTTTCAAGACCTAACGTTACTAGATAGTGTTATAGCCCAGGAAATAAAATAAAATTTTAAAAAGATCAGCGAGGTTAAGAAAAAATGAAATTTGATAAAGTAGTCATTGAGCAAACAGGAGCCATGCTGATTTACTTACAGTGGGCCAAGTGAAAACAGAAGTTTCTTTAATGTAATGATGCATACTGAAACACCATTTCACTTTCAGTAAGGAGAAGCAAAAGTGATTATGTTGTATTGGGGACAGGCATTTCCAGCATGATTCAGGCATGGTTCTTAGATATATTCAAGATTAAATGGAAAATAAAATGTTCTAGAAGAACATTTAGATGTAATATAAAATGCTGCAATATATCATCATACTGTCGGTCCACCTAGCTCAATATAGTCTACACCAAATTTTCCCATCCTGGTGCTCTCCTTTGAGAGATTTCAGCTCCCATAATCTCTAATCAGCAAACACGTTAGGATCATGGATAATGAAATATAACACAGTTGGATGGTAACAAGATGGAAAATGTGTACCCATATTAGAGTTGGGCACAGATGACTTTTCTGAATTAACCATAACACTTGTAAACAGAAAAATAGGGGTAATCTTCCTCTTGAGATGGGCAGTGACTAAATTTGAAATACAAATAAATAAATTTCCAGAGGAAGAAGAAATTCTCCAACAATTTAACCAGAGCAAGATTCTCTCTTACTATTGCCACCCATACAGCCCACAGGGAGAAGTTCCCTTCAGAGAACTTCTCTTTGGAATTCACTGAAGTAGGGAAAGTCAGGGAAAATACAGATTGCTTGAGAGATGATTGTGCAATGAAGAACTCACCATTCACATTTATCTATTAGACATCTCACAGCTAATGTAAATAAGTGCAAGAACACAACCCTCCACCCATGAGAATTTCTCCAGAAGTATCTTCTCTTGTCAGATAATTTCTAGTGCCAATTCTGTTATCATTTGAATAAGAACTCTAAGGAAAAAATTGCTGTATTTAATTTAAGGCGAGGCTGTTTCACATGCCCTCTAAACATGTAAAAAAAGACCCATTCAATGAAACGAAGGGTCGTAGTGTACAACGAGCTTTCATATATTATCAGAAAAAGTAATATTAGAGAAACATTTATCAAGAAAAAAAAAAGCAGGATTATTTCTCTGCCTGGCACTAAAGCATATGGATTAATATAGTTTTCCAGGGTTTAGGGAACATAAGAATCTGTCTCATACTGTATGAGACTTTGGTCTAGCTAACCTACTGCAGTTAGTGATGACTGGCAATAACTGTTCAGGTATTTCAGGATAGAGTTTTTGTAGTCCTTCTTGAACTTGAGACATCTTGCACACAAAGCATATCAGCTACACCCTTTTTCATTTGGTGTGGTAACTTGGGTCTATGGCTTAGTAACTATTGGGGAAGAGGATGTTTCAAAAATCATTTCGAAGAAGGGTTCAGAATGCACAGGAGCCTGGACATTCCATACAAGCCTGAAAAAAGAAGCGTCAGATTTATTAAATGTGAAGTGGCTGCACAGCTGAATGAGCAAAGCATGCTTGCTTTTAACAGCCTTTCATCTGATCCTAAACGTTCAGAGGTTGCAAATGTCTTTTTCAAATCCTTGCAACTGTGGCATCCACCCAGGGGGGAGCTCAACAAAGTCAAGATGGTGGTCATAACCATGTATTCAAGGCCCCATCCTTTGCACACGTGTGTGATATCAATGGATGTACAAAAAGAGCAAGGCTTTCACTGTACAGTTATGATCACCGTCATGACTTTTTTGTCCCCCATCCCCTTGTGGACACTGCTGATTGCAATATCTCTGCTATGTTTGTGACAAGAATTTTTATGGGGTGCAAACTAGATCATCTTATCTGGATCAAAGGTCAAATTCCTTTAATGAAATAGCTAAAAGTAGCTTCTCTCCATGATGTTTACAATGTAAACCATGATTGCAGCGCTCTGCATTGTACATATTTGATTGAGTTCATATAGAACCTTCACTTAAAGTCAAGGATTTATGAATAAGGTTTGTGTTTGTATAGTTGTTCACTTTCCCACTACTTCCGAAATAGGACATGTTTGTGTAAATTTAGTAGATGGCTCTCAAGTGTTAGAAATCAGTTGCTGATCAGGAGGAAAACATTTGGATCATTATGTTTCTAACTATTCAAGCCTAAGAAGGTAAAACAGTTAGGGAACCAGCCATGTGACTGCTACACTTTAGTCTTGAAGGATACTCAAGGGACAGGTGGAACTGAAAATTTGTCCCCTGACTAAGGAAGAATTTTTTTTTTTTTTTTTTATCATCACTTTAATTGCTCTGAGGAAACTCAGGAGACATATACCCAACTGCAGCTAAGTAAAAAATTTCCACTTCAGCAAGTCATTCAACTACAGGGAATTCTCCCTTGCTATGCAATTGAGTGTATTCTTGCCCAGAAAATAGAAATCATTGATCATTCCACACAAAAATGTATTGTTCTTTCACATGTCTGATGGGCTGTGATTTAAGCATTTCATCCTGATCGTAAGGACTAACATGAATTGATGTGAAGACTAGGCTATTATTCTACATCATTTAAAGGTTGTTTCCTGTAGCCAAACCTAGAGCACCTTATTCCATTGAGCAAACACTCATGGAAATACAAAGTGCATTTAGTTTTGGGAGTGAGGAGGTAGATTTCAGAAAAAAATATATAGAACATTAAATGAGAGGTACACAAACCTTTTATGTAGCTCTTTTTGAGATTTAACAGCTTCTCAAACTGGGGTTTATTGATTTTTGTAGAATGGATTTTCATGTGGCTGTTAAGTCTGATGTATCTATTGCAGGTCCATGTCATTTTTAGCATAGTTCATTCATAAACCTGGTCATCCTGTTTTTACATGGAGTAAGTTTATAGTGGATAAAGCTGGAGCTCCTATCAGAATCTCGGTGAAAATCAACTACCTTTTGAAGTGTGTAGCCTGTGTTAGAGTGCTTCTCATTGATTCAGCTTGTAATCTTCCCCTAGGAGTCACTTCCTAGTGAGATTGGTGGTGGCCAAATTTGAAATATAAATAAAAAAATAAAATTGAACACACACTATATTTTGTTCAAAATATTTTGGCACATTCAACAGCTGAATATTATTTGGTAAGGAAGAAACAAACAAACCAGAAATGTGGTCACCACTTTTATCTATGCTTTTAAATAGGGGCAGATTATCCATCTAGTGAGATTCAGAGCATCAGTAGTAACTGTGCTCTACAGCTGGTAGTAACCTGTAGACAGGTCCCTGAGAAATGCTCGACCCTTCTTACTGCTTGTAACTTTCAAAGGAGCAGAGACAGGATCTGCATAAGATCAGTTAAGTTATATGTAATCAAGTAGGTCTACAGAAGATCTTCACCGGATCCATATTTTTCAGTGCATAAACCAAAAGTAAGCCCTGCTTTACTTGCAGAATGGAACACAGTAACACTTTAAATTATACACTTTTCTGAATTTATAAAAGCTCACAAAGAGGACAAGAAATACAAACTGATATCCATTCCATCAGGTGGCAGCCAGGAGGGAGGTATGGATATACTGGAGTGCATCCGATATATTGCGATTGTCAGAACATCCCAACCTACTCTTAGGATTGCTCTGCTCTTTCATTTTCCTCTTCACAAACTTCATTCTTCAAGGAGATACTTCTAACAGTGCCATAATGATATTCTGAAAGGGGAGAAAATCACCCGTATGACAAAATACCTCTTGAAACATGCTCCTGAACAAATCTCGCCTCCCTGAAGGTATTTCCAGTAGCAACTGCAGCAGCCACAAACCTACCTAAGCTTTCAGAGAGCAAGCTTTTCAACACACTGAATGTGTAGAATTCTTTCAAAACAAAGGGCTGATGAAAACTAGCTAATTAAAAAAAAGTGCAAGGAACCAAACATGTAGGTAGACAAAATAAACAAATGAATGTACAGGAAATATTCGATAGTCATGCTGGTCTTATATGACAATGTTCTATGAAGTTTGGCTGAGTGGTTCTGCATATCTATCCTTCTTCCCACTTCCCCCAAGTTATAACTTTTTACGATGGTTGCCTTGAATCTGGAAATCCAACAAGAAGCTATTTGCACCGAAATCAAGTCCTTTACTAGTCTTACAAGTTGCTACGATATAACTGCTGTGCTGACAGCGTAGCCTAAGCATGCAAAGCTGGGTTCTTCTTCTGACAAATGATATATTGCGCAAACTGTCAATAGAGGATGAGATGGCCAACCCATAATGGCAGCATCTAAATATTTTATGAGCCTTCCAATGTACTGTAAGTGACGAAACTCTGCAATGAGTGCTAAGTATGAGCAGCTTATGAGATGAAGAACATAATGAATGCCTTTCATAAAAATGAATATTTAATCAGTGTTGTTAGCTATTTTAAAATTGTTCAGCCCTGTGTGATACCAGGCGATTTTGCTGCTTTTGCTGGGTCTTGAGTCAAAGAAGTACTCTTGGCATTTGAAAATGTTAATTTATCAGATGCAGACAGAATCTGAAGAACCTCTTTTGTGTCAGAATAGTCCTGCAGAATGATCTCTCAGCAGCTGCATTCCATGCTAATAGTGGGTGAGGCTGAAGCAAGTAGAGGATGGGGCCAGAACCAAATTATTTCTGGCAACCTATTCTACTACCTTCTTCACTAACACTCACTCTTCTCTCTCTTTCTTCACTGGGAATCCACCATTGGAGAAAACAATTATTCTTGCTAAAAGGCTTTTGAAGTTAGACCAAGGGCTGCATGAAATTAAGCTGATGGTCATATGTGACCACTGGCACCAAAAGTGATCTATCCCTTCCTTTGCAAATCCCGTCTGCCACAGCCATTATAAATGGCTCAGAGTTTGCCTCTATCAGGAAACTAGCTAAAAGTTAATTACATGTCAACCAAATCTTCACAGAGAAATAAGGGATTGGCTAAGCTATTTGAATTCTATAATGAAAATGTTTGAATGAATTCAAATTTGATATCCCAAAGGTTAATAATCAGAAAAGGGACGGACCAGAGCTTTCCATTTTTACCTCCCCCAGAACCATCCATTGTATTTAACATTCATAGTTGTGATGATTATACAGGAAAAGCTAGGCAAAAATCCATACAAATTTCGCAGTTTATCCACCAGGATATTAATTACTTCCTTTATTGAATACTAGAATTGGTGTTCAAGAAATCATAGATATAGTTTTAGTGATTATGATTTGTTCACAATCTGGTCACAGTTTTTTTGGGTGTCTTTGAATCATTGTTGACTCCTGGCAATTGCCTGACTAGTCCCTGCAGTGTTCTTGGCAAGATTTCAGAAGTGTTTTGCCATTGCCTGTTTTCTAGGCCTGAGAGAGTGACTGGCCCAAGGTCACCCAGCTGGCTTTGTCTCTAAGGTGGGACTAGAAATCATAGTCTTCCAGTTTCTAGCCTGGTGCCTTACAGTTAGCAAAATATTTGAAATAATTCTTATTGAAATTCTCTGGTTTATTTACTGAGTTCTGTATTTAGCAGAGGATACATATGTGAATAAAACCAAGCCCATTAAGACTATCTAGAAAGAGATATTTAAGGTCAAGATGAACAAATACAATTTAGTAAGAAAGTAATATCCTCTGGCAGAAAGCCTGCATCTCCGAGCTTTCTGTCCTCATGATGGTTGAAAGGAGAAGAAAGGAAATATGATATTCTTCCTATAGGAAGCAGGCTGAAGTTGAAAGCCTAAGAATATCAGTCTTACAATATGGAGCAGTTACAATGTGAGCAACAAAGAGGGAATCCCTTGCTTCTTTCTCTACATCTACTGGACCTGGTTAATAAGATAAAAGATGCAAAGAATCAATATTTCTGCATTTCCGGCAAACGGGCTGCCAGATACATGGAGAGCTGAAAGTACAACTCTTAACAGAATTGGGTATGAAGTTGATAAGAGAAGATGACCTCGGCAGAATTTAGGAAGTTTGGTTCTGTAAATATAACCTAAGATGATCAATCTAATAATTTCCAGAAGGTTTCCCATTTTAGTCTACCACAGAAAACCACAACAGACTCTTGAAGCATCTTGGAGAATAATAACTCATTTCTTATTCTTCAGTATATCGTAAGATTTTTCAGTGGTTAGTAGCAGACATCACAAAATGGCATTTCAGGGGACTGAAACAAAGGAGGGGGAACCAAAAATCCAGAAAACTTCATAACTTAAGGGAAAGCACAAAGGCAGAAAGACAAGTAAAAGAGAAAAGTTTGCAAGGAGAACAGCTGGTTTTTGACCAGACTGAAGAGCCACTGGACTGCATAGGAAGTGAAACCATTTGGGGAAGGTATTTTCATCATTATCCAACCTCAAGTGGGTTGTAACAAAGGGCACGAACAACTTACATTGACCCAAGGTTCCTCCATCCTGATCTTGTTATATCAAAAAGGGAACATCAGTGATTTCAAAGTGATTTTCAATTACAGAGAGACAATTCCAGCTCTGTATTTTATGTTTCAATGATCTACTTGGCTGATTGGCTTAGCATCTTAGAAACAGTCTGCAGTAAAATAAAGCAGCAAAACAACTGCAAGAAATGTTGATCAGGATGGCATTTTCCTGACAAATTTGCTACTTGCGAGAGGGTCATTTTTTATCTCTTTCTTGCAGACTGACTTCTTCAAAGCATTTGCCTGGAGTATATCAGCCATTATTTCAATAATCCCCAGATGTTATCAGTATATTACATATACCTCTAGCAAACAAAACAAAACAAAACCAGAAAACAAAAGCAAGTGGATGCATGATATAATAAGATAATATGAGCTCTCAATAGAAAAGAATATTTGTAGCTCAGGGCTGAACTGTGGAACTCATGGTGCTCTCTGAGCTTAGTTGTTTGCTTGCAAATGTTTTGTTACCCAACTAGGTAACATTATCAGTGCAAGTGAGGGTGCAGTTTGCTGTCTGTTTATATGCAGAAGCTTCCCCTGCCATTTTTGGTGGGGGGTGTCGTTTCCTCCTTGGTGGTTCCTTGATTAAAGTATTGTTTTCTGCCTGTTTGTCTTGTATTGATTCCTACTTATCTGTATGTGGGACACTGGAGGGGATGTGTTGTAGCTTTTTGTTTCCTTCCTAGGTTTTTTATTGTCTCTTTGAATGGTGTATAAATGTGGTTTATTTCTGTGTGATGAGTGATTAGTCTGAATGCCAAGCTTCCAGGAATTCTCTGACATTTTTGGATTTAGCTTGGTCTAAGGTGCTGATAGTTTCCCAGTAGGAATTGTGATTGAGTCTGTTTATGTGTTATTAGATTAAGGAGTTTTCTTCTGACAGCTAGTTGGTGTTTGTGGATGCACTCTGCTAGTCTTCTGCCTGTCTGTCCTACATAGTGGCTGCTGCAATCCTTGAGATCTGTTGCAAAGAATGGATATTTGCGGAAATAATTGAACATAGCTGTGCATAAGAGTGTTCTTCCACTTTGTTATATGATTTGGGAATATCAGGCTAAACATACATGGAAGCTGAATGCAGCATGAATGAGGTAGTTAAGAAGTAAGTATGGTAAAAGAAGATATAAGGTTAAGAATGAATGGGCATTGAATTAATGTGGATTGAATACAAAAATGAGTGACCAGTATGAAAGAAGTAAAATGAGATGGTTGGCCATATGGAGAAAAAGATTAAATTGCAAAACATATATAATGAAGAGAGAGTGAATGGTCATGAGGAATGGTAAGACTGAGCAAGTCATAATTGGATGAAGTTTATGAGAACTCCAAAGAGGAGAGAGAGAAGTTTGAAGAACAAAACCGCTGTAATGACTGCAGGAGCTGAAGTTGGAGATGAAGCAGAATCAATAGTTCTCAAGCCAGAAATAACTATTATGAAAATATAACCTAGTTGTAACTGTCTCTCCTGGCCTTGAAGAGAGTGGTGAAATATCCATTGATTTGGAAAGGTAGGTGGGAAAAGGGTAAGATTTAAACTCTGGAGCATGGACTCTAGGCTTTGATTGTTGTGAATTGTGGTACACAGATCTTTGTGTATGTTATTTATTTCCTGGCTGCCATGTCAGGTCTATAAAGTTACTGGTATTACTAAATGTGGAGTTGAGTTTCTGGACAGTAGATATTTATAGCCTAGTCTGGTGGAGTCTGACAGGCAAAGTAGAACAAGGATGATTTGCAAGAATAGAAAGGTTTGAATAGATACAGAGAATGGTGCTAGTGTATACAGGATTTATATATATTTCCTTTCCTTTTTCTTATCTTATGCCTCCAATTCCTTTGGCTTACTATTTATTACTTCCTTTCTGCAGTTACATAGAAAGTGGATAAGAGATGGCTATGTAGGTGTATCACACACACACACACACACACCCTTTTAACACTTTTATAGGGAGTGGGTTAGGGAACATAAATAAAGCTATTTTTCAGAAATGTAATCAATGGAGAAAGACCTAGAAAGCTTTTTGAATGTGCCCAAAACAGGGATATCTTTGGGATAATAATAATAATAATAATAATAATAATAATAATAATAATAATAGATATATTTCAATAAAATCAAGGTCCAACTTTGATATTGTCTCCAGAACTCTTGAAATAGTTAAAGAGTGATTTTTATCCCCCTCGTCTCCAAAAAAGGAGAAATATTTGCAAGGGTGTGTGGGTGTGGGTGTGGGTGTGTTTGTATGTAACAAGATTCCAGTAAGGAGTAATCATGCCCAGCTTGACAGGAAGCAGCAGAGAACAATTCTTGCGTGACCTGTTTGGTCATTCTCTGGTTAGGTGGGTTTATTGCAATTACAACCATGTTTAACAGCAATACAAAAAGAAAAAAAGTTTCATGTTGATGTGACTTAATTGGAGGGCAAGTTAAAGTGAGATAGGGTCAGAAGGATAAAAGGAAAAAAAGAAAAAGGAGATAGGGCAAGGAAATTGAACAAAAATAAGGCATTAATAAGAATCTAAAGAGACCGAAAAAGTTTTTTTCTATAATAAGAAAATGCGATTTGCTTTGTGGGTCTGTACAGATGTGAGGGAAACTCTGGGGAAATATAGTATCTCACAGCAGAACAATAAGAAACCATTCCCATATTGGAGCAAGAACAGAAGCTGTTTTAGACAGAAGGAGATCTGCAACAAAATCATTTTTAATTTTAGTTTCTGAGAAGAAAATTGATTTTTGAGGATGCCAGAGTTTCTCTAAAATATTTGCCTTCTAAAAGTCCTAAGGTTTCCACATCTATTCTTGGCTTGGCACTCTTTCTCCCCCCTTAATTCCTTCTTTCTCTTCTCCTTTCTCAGGTAGTCCCAGGGATGGTCCCAACCAATGAGATATAGCACATTATTCTTTCTCCAGTGATTCTAGATTGACTGTGCAACACTGCACTGTCACATGTTTATTCTAGGAGGTACTGAAAAACTGAGGGGTGGTGGAGGGAAGGGACCCATCTCTACAGATAGCCCAGTGCTGTTGTAAATGTGGAAGTCCTTTTAAAGGTTAAACAAAGTTAGAAGAAACTCCATGACTACCTGATACATTTTAAACAGTAAGTGCAATTCCTATCCTCTTCAATCTGATCAGTTGTGTGTGTGTGTGGGGGATGTTGTTGTTAAATCCTTTAAAAATTTAGGAGTTCTCAATGTGGATTGTAGAATGAAGTGGGTTTTTCAGGAGCTGCACACTCTAAAGAAAAGGGATTCTCTCAAACTGCCAAAAAGCATTAACAAAATTCAGAGATTTGCTTCAGTTTTGTTCCGAGAAATTCCATTCTTGAAACTATCAGGCATACCTTTCTGTGCTTTTTACCCAGCCAAATAGTTTTAGAATGGAGGCTATGTTTTCTAGTTGCCAGGCGACTGAAACCAGTTTCTTTTATTAAGCTCCATTAAAATGGTTCTCCATCTGGGCTTCTATCACCATAGCAACCATCACCAGGGGCAGTTGTTTGGTCTATAAATAGGTGGTGAGATGGTGACTCTGGCACATTCGGTATACTAGGCAGTTGTCCCATCTGTTAAGTAAGTGGGTCAGCATGCTCTGTGTGTGTGAGTATTTATTGAGGTGGATGAAGTAGAGATACTAAAAAGGGAGCATAGAAAGTTCCTCTAAAGAACTAACAAATCAAGTCAAATCTCATAATGGTTGAGGATGTAAGTTTGAGAATGTCACACCTCTAACTCTGCAAAAGGCTGCCTTGCTCCCAACATCTCAGGGCTGTCCTGATACCTCCTGCTCTGTAGCAGGTCATGCTCATAATATATGTTCTCCCCTGGTTCACTCTGGCCTATTTTATGCCATTCCCTTTCTAAATGCAAAACCCAGTCGATTGTTACCTTCCACCCCCAATTCTTGGTTGCGAAATGAGTTTCATTGTAAGAATAGCTTGTGTATTAATACCTTAATTGACCTAATATGTTTTTACAGATTTATCATTTGCCTGCATCCTAACCTTGATGTTGTCTGATTGGTCATGTCACAATTGTTTCATGCATTTGAATGGAGCTGTAAAAAATATTTGCTTGAGTCAGTTACCTACAATGGCAAATACAGAATTGCACTTTGGATGCCAAAGCCTTCCTATATTTTCAGCAGGTTTGATCATAGTCTTTAGAATCAGTTCATCTTCAAATAATAATAAAATAAAAATTGCTGTTTTTTTTTTCAAAATAAGGTTAAAAAAAAAAGACATGATTCTTTTCTTTCCATCTTCTTGCATTCAAACTTAGGTTTCCCTAATACACTTCTCTATTCCTTAAAATTGATGGCTTTGTGTTGTTTCCCCCCTAATGATGTGAGGTACAAAGAGTGTGGAGCTCTCATTTAAGTCAGTGAAATCAAAGAATGGTTATCAAAGCAAGATTTCACGCCTGGATAGGAAACGGCAGCTAGGAGTCGCATCTGCTTCACTGATATATTTAATTGGCTTTTAGAGGAAATGTGGTCTTTTTAATACACAAGACAGTGGGTACTAGCAGCTGTATTTAGTTCTCCCCAACACTTAGGTTTGCCTAAATAATTCAACACTACTTTATGTGAAATGAAAGAAAAGTAGGTGGAGAATCAGAGGTACAAGGCTGAGTCTAAAATTCCCAGTGAATATGTGCAAAGACTCATGAAGAAGACAAGTGAGGGGACACATCCAGAGGGTGAATGGGCACAGTGGAATGCCTTTCAGAATGTATGATAAAAAGTGAAAATTCAGAGTGAGCACATTTATAAAAGACATATAGTATGAAGAGGTAGATTGGAGAAGCTTTTACAGTTCATTTAACGGGACTGACAAATAAGAAAGTACAGTGGGAAAAAAGAAATAAGAGAAATCGGGAAGATCATTTAGGAAGGCATCATAGACACCTGCTTCTAACCAAAATGACATCAATGAAATGAATGAGATGTCCCCATGAAAACTCCAACCTTTTGTACTTGCGTTGCAATATCACATACAAGCATATATAGGGTGGGAATGTTCTGACACATTTTTGGTCACTTCTCCATTCTATGGATGAACCTCTATGGAGGGCATCTTACAAGAATGAAGTAGTAATCTATATTAACAGCACAGCGATTTAATCAGAGCACTATCCAACATCCAGAAAACATCAGATTGCAGAAGGAGATTTTGGGATCTGTTCTACATTAGATTTCAAAATATTTAACAGAGACTGATGCATTCCAAAATTAATTTTAGAAAGGTATGGAAATTATGCAGTGTAGCTACTCTATCTACTGAAGTTACCACAAGTGACAGTGCAGTATTGTAGTTATGATGTGAGACAGAGAGTGGAAGCATCATGTAGATTCAATAGGTGACTTTTGGCCAGTCTCTCTCAGCCCAACTAATTTCCATAAAGTAACAGAGATGTTATGGAGAAAAATGAGGGGAGACCATCCAGACCATCTGTGACTTTCAATATCATTGACTTGGCTATGGTATCCTTTTGGACTAGCTTCAGAGACTGGGGGTGGAAGGCACTGTTTTACATTGGTTCTCCTCCTTTCTCTGTGGCTGGTTTCAGTAAGTGTTGACAGTTAGGAAGAGATCACAGATCTCTTACTTGTGGGGTACCAGTCTGACAGTCTTTCCCCTACTGTTTAACATCTACATGAAACCACTGGGTGAGGTGATACCCAACTGTACATCTCAACCCCAGGCTGGTTGGGTGATGTGATTGAAGTGCCTGGAGGCTGTGCAAGTCTGGATGATAAAGGCTAAAACACCAAGTAGCTCCCTGGATGCAGAGATATTCCACCATTGACTCTCAGTGGGCTTGGACTTTCCCATTCAAGTCTTTTGCACAGTCTGTGGTCCTCTTGGATTCTCAGACTCTTCTCAAAGAGGGTCTTTGCATAGGTACATCTAGTTCACCATTTGCATCCTTTCCTGAACTGAGAAGACCTTCAGACAGTTACACCCTGATTACCCCATAATTGGATTACCATAATGTACTCTACATAGGGCTGCCATTGCAGAGGGCTAAAGCTAGTCCAGAATGTAATAGTACAGGCACTGATGGGGGTGCTGCATTTTGCACATGCGACCCTGCCACTTTAGAAGCTGCACTGGTTACCAGTTGGCTTCTGGGTGCAATTTAAGATGCTGGCCAATCTTTAAATGCTTAGGGCCTGGCTATCTGAGGAACCTCATATCTCCAGTTGTCTCTGTCCATCCAGTTCAGTCCAGTGGGGTGGTGTGCTCCAGGTCCAATCCATTAAGCAATGTGGGACCCAGGAAGCACACTTACTCTGTTATAGTACCTGTCTTCTGGAACAATATCCTCCAGAAATTGATGTGGCTCCCATCCTTATATTGTTTACGAAAGACTGGCTGTTCTCTCAGACCTTGGGGACAGACTGATAGTGGACCCCCATTCCCTTATGGTTGGTTTATAGTTGATGTTCTGTTATTGTGTTCTGATCTGTGTTCTGTTCTTTCTTACAGATATTGTGTTTATTTGTAAGCTGCTCAGAGTCATCATGGAGTCAGGCAGCCTTGAAATGTTATTAAATAAATAAATGTCACTGAATTTCTAGACAAAAGGCGGGATATAAGTGTAGTGTAACAAAAACATTGCCATTGAAAGGAAGAGTAACTATTCTCCCTAATGAATTTACAATGAACAATCTTGTTAAATAGTAATTATGTAAAATTAATTTATAATGGACAATCTTGCTGAGAATATGGCAATGGAGTCTGAAGAGGGTTTTATTTTTCCTATCCATGTCTTCCTTTGGGGTATGGCTAATCTTAAATTCAGGGTTGCTTTTGTTAAATAAAGATGGTAATGGTGGTAGTGGTAATTGTGGTGATAACAATAGTTAGTTATTCCTGAAGATTTTTTTTTTTTAATTAATGTGGAAGCCAAATCAAAATTTGGAAGTCTGGTGGTGACATCCCCCTTTTCCAGCTGGAGGGAACTGTAGATGGATGACATAAGGTGAATGATAATAATTGATTAAACTTGTATGCCACCCAACTCTCAATGACTCTAGGTGGTTCACAGCAATCAGAAATTACAATAAAAAAAATAAAAAAAATAAAGATAAAAGATGGCAAGCATGATGAAGTGAGGGGTCTCACTCTCCCTCACCAAAGGCCTGTATGAAGAGCCAGATCTTTACGGTTCTTCTAAACAACAGCAGAGTGGGGGCCATCCAAATCCTGGGGGGAAATGTCATTCCAGAGGGTTAAATACTTACAGTTGTCACTGTTCAGGGGAGCCTGAAATGGCTGGTGCAGTGAAGTAGGATCACTCCAGGCTACCAACTCAGAAATCATGTCTTCCTTGGTCCCCTTGACTTCACACCATGTGCCTGGTTGTCTAGCCCTTCAGGGCGATAGACAAATGCAGAACGAAGAGTCAAGCCTTTGCATGCATTCTGTTTCTATTTCTGCTAACTTCTGCAGTGTGGCTTAAGAGGATGGTAAGGTTAACAGAAGGGTGAAAGTTAAACTGGATGGGCAGATTTCCTCATCAGTTTTCCTTCAGAAAAAAATTAGACAATTCCTAAAGCTCCCAGGGGGAGCTTCAGAGAACATACCCATCTCTTCTTGCCTTCACTATGCCGCATCTCACTTCATATAAATTAATTTCCTAAGAATGATGCTTGGCGTTATCTAACTCTTCTACTTTGAGACTAATTTAGCAAGAATAATTGGCATGTCCTTTGTATCAGCATCATTGCATAGGTCCAAAGTGCCACATGACTGCAGAAATACTGTTTTATTTTGTTAATTTCCCCAGACTGATCACAAAACTTCTCTTTTTAATGTCACTCATTTGTCTCCCAACGGTTTCTGGAAAACAGAACATTTTAGATACATGATGGGTGTATGTATTTGCAATAACTATTTTCCCAGTTTCCGTTATTTATTAATAATACATTATTTTTTAAAGTCAGCCAGTCAAAAATTTAGAGAAACTGGGAATATCACAATGTTGCATGAAGTTCACGGAAATGCCATTATACTGAGATAATGAGGGTCTGTTAACACAGTCAGCTATCCTAGGAATGCAATCCTGTAATTTGCTTAAACTGACTTGTTTCTAAAGTCCTGTAATAAAACTCAAGAGTGAAATTCACAGTTGTATAGACTCAACATGATGACCTGTTAATGACCCCAGACAGCAAGAAAAGAGACATATAAATCACACTCTTTTCTTGTTGATTTAGGGGGCTATGCTAACAAATTTGAGATTTCAGTGACAGCTTAATTTTAGAGCCAGGTGCAGATGGTCTTTTGAAATTCTCCACCAAAAAGTAGAGAGAAAAATTGAGTGAATGTTTTCTTCAAATTTCTCTGTGGGGGGAAATATCTAACAGTTTCTCAATGGCAGGACTTCCAAAACCAGAAGGAAAATGCCTAAATCCTAACCTTAATCCTTATCCTAGGGATTTTATGCAAGACTGGAAAGCCATGGACATTGCAGACCACTGGAAAGAGGGTGGGGATAGTGAAATATAGGACTATTCCTAAACTAAAATAAGATCAAAAGCACACATACAGTACTTCATCCTTGAGACTTTCACTGAAATTTGCTTCTTCCTTGAAAGAAATTTCAAAGACAAAATTGTTCCTATAGAAATGAGGAGACAGTGTTTGGTTTTGGTTTTAAATAGTCTTGCCAATACTTTACTACATAGAAAATTATTCAGTGAAAGAGAGGACCATCATGCAGATATACCCCCTTTGGCTACCTCATAAATATGTGCAAGAATATTCTGTAATTCTCTTGTCCCTTGAAATAACTTCCGACACCCAATTCTTTTTCTTTCAATTTAATGAGAACAAAACATGCAGGAGATCTTCCCTGCTTACTATTATTGAATATGAGGTTGGTTCACTGGACCTCACTCATAAGAAGAATTAAAACATTACCAGACAAGGAGGTATTGGGATTAAAAAAAAAACAAACCCTCTTGAGGCATCCTGGTGCTATGGATACATCAAGAGTTTGTCTTCTAGTAAATTAATACCTTGTGACTGACCATACCCACCACAGCAGCCTATAAAGATTTGAGACCCTTGTTGTAATAATGATTACAACAGTATGAGATCATTAGACATCTGAGAATATGATGGAGTAATGTATTTTTTAATGGTTTTTGCTATGTGAATCCCCACAACTCATTGTGCCATCAGGTAGTATGTCCCAAACATCTGGTTGCTACTTTCACATAGTTTGAATATGAATGGTGACATTTTTATCCCATTAGGAATCCCTAGGGTTGCTCCATTTTCTGGTGTGATATTACCAGAACATGAATTAATAAGGCAAGTTAACATGTTTTCATGTATTAATAAACTAATGCTGGTGTCAAAAGCAGCTGGTTCTTGTTTGCTATCAGCTTTTCAATTTCCCTGATGTTTCTTTCACCATATATTATAAAATTAAAAGTCAGGTTTTCCTGCAGCTTTATCTAACTTGCCTGTTGAAAAAAAATAACCAAGTAAATTCATCTTTCATAAAGGAAGATTGTCAGTCAGATGTAAATTACACTCGGTGTAAATGTCATTTCATCACTTACAGCTGGTGCTTTACATTTAGCCCTTAAACAGTGCTGCCTGTTCACATTATTACCATCAATGCTTCTTTGACAGCTCTGGTATTAATTGCACCATATTGCTTGCCTTTTACAGTAGATTTTCACTTAATCAGAGAGATACTTTAAGAACTTTTGGGAGAAAATAGTTCACTTTAAACATCTGAATAAAAACAGTGTTTTGGGCTGTATGTAAAGTCAGTAGGCAGAATTACACAGAACAGAATTTTAGAGTTAGAAAGGATCTTGTTGATTATTTAATCCATTGTCATCCATAACTTCTTGAAGCAAATTGTTTTATTAACAAACAGCACTTACCATTCTTAATGTTTAGAACAAATTTGCTTCACCTCAGTTTCTTCTTGGATCTAATCCTGCTTTCAGGAGCAATAGAGATCAAGTATCTCTCTCTCTCTCTCTCTCTCTCTTTTTCATTGTAGTCATTCAGGAATTATGATAGCTATGATATCTCTTTCCTTAATTTGTGTCCTCTGCATTGAACATAGCCAGTCCTTTCAACAATTTCTCATAAACTCTGGCTTCCAAACTCTTCATTTGGCTCTGTATGCTGGTCATGATCCAATTGGTATTAATCCATCTGGAAATATAGTGGTCTAAACTTAACAGTTTTCCAGGTGTTAACTGACCAGTGAAGAAGAACTCTGGATATGATGTTTCTGTTAATGCAGGATTTTGGACTTGATTTTCCATTCATTGGGGTTTTTTTTCCCTCTCTCTTTTTGGCCAGGCCAATTTATAATGACACAGTCATCAGACTACTTTATCACAGGCTCAGAAATGGATATCTGGGCCAAAGAAAAGCAGATTAGCAGTAGATAAAAATGAGTCCTGGAAGTAGATATTAGAATCTAGTCTCAATCCCATATTTCAGCTAAATAGGCTTAAACTACAAAAAATATGATTCCAGTATCTTACATCATGAAAGTAAGCTGCTTTTTAGCACCACAATACACCAGGGATGGATGGATCTGTCAGCTCATGTTCTAAGACATTTTAATTTTTTCTGAAGAATAATCTTGCCCTCTTCCATTTTTTGCAATTTAAATATAATTTTCAATGCAATTTCCCCAATACACATGCTTTTTTAAAAACAAGAACTTTTCTGCTGACTTTTTGTCTTCAACTTTCTGTAATACTTTGGAAGCAATCCCTAAAGAACATACATTTGTACACATATTTATTGAAGTTTTTCTTTGCAATATTGGGAGAGATATCAGAGCCAAATTATAATTATGTTCTGGTTCATATATTAGTTTGGGAAAGCTGACGCACATAAGAATAAATTTTGCCTTATTTGTACAATACTCCTAAAGCAGAGGTAATTGACATTTGAATAACTTTTATGCTTTATTTCCCAACACTTATTTCTGGGGATAGGCAAGATGGTCAATATAACTTCCTTTTCATTTCTAATTTTGTTTTGATCCTGTATCTGTATCCCTCTGTAAATTCAGGGACAATCTGCCTGAAAGTTCATCTGCATTTTAGTTAAGTTTCTCTGAATACATGCATTTTTGTACACACTTTTTTGAGCCTACACATTCTTTGCAAGAGTTTTTAAATTAACATTATGCATTTATATGGATATACTTCTATAGCATAGGTTTAGTGCATTTCTCTCCATATAGCATCTCTCTCTCTATTTTTGAGTTACAAACTGCATCACATATTTCTATAAACATGAGGATTTGGGTTAAGCAACATTCTAGTTCGCATTTAGGTTTGGGGTATGTGAACTGAGCAAATTTGTAAAATTAAAAACTCACAGAATCAATGCATGCATTGACTGATTTTCTTCACTTTTTCAACTTTTTTCTTAGTTTACTGACAGCTTAATATTTGTCAAATCCATCCCCCAACCACCCTCCTTAAGAAAGAACCCAAAATAGATGTGTTTAGTTAGAAGTCAATACAACAGTGCAATAGTCAAAGCAGCCTGTTTTACCCTGGAGAAATCTCATGAGTATTCTCCTGTTCTTGACTTGCTAGGCTCCCATTGATCATGTAGATCAATGAAGTGGCTGAAGGGTATCTAAGTTATACTGTCTAAATAGAGTTTTCTACTTGGCTGGCTTCGTGGTTTGGCTGAACTTCAGTTTGAACTTTTCTCCTCCCTAGTTGCCACTGATCTAATTAGGCTTGGATATGAAAGCTGTTTAAAGACCTGGAGAGAAACACAATCAGAAAATGAAGATTTCTTAGTACAGTTAAGACCCTTGACAACCAGAGCAGGATGGGACTAATTCAAAATCCATTTGTGTCATTGGTGGCTAGGCAGCAAGTTTTATTGGAGTTTGATTAGGCCTTCAGTACCATAAAACCTCAGGGTCAAAAATGTGCTTTTAATTTTGTGGTACATGATAAACAGTACACTTCAGCATCTTTTGAAAGAAGATAAAACAGAAATTCATTAGCAGATATTCTGTAGGAGTAAGCTTGCTTAATTTCAAATGCCAATTTTATATGCCACCTTCATGCTAGAAAAATGTGCACCACATCACTTGTGATGGTTATTAGAAGTCCTACCTAAGTCATGTGTGCTTAATGTTTCCATGTTGAAGGAACAACAATGTTTTATATTTTAATATTGCATATATAGCATAGATTTTGTATGGAGTATGTAGATAGATAGATAGATAGATAGATAGATAGATAGATAGATAGATAGATAGATAGATATAAATTATGCTTGATACACATGCTCTATAACTTCTTAAAAGTCCCTAACACTTGATGGCTATTTCATGAGTTTAACCTCTTATGTGGAGATTAGTTAGTGAGGTCCCTAAAACATGGACTGGAAAATAGACCTACCTTAGCCTATTAGAAGATTAGAAGAGTTGGCCAATTTTGAAAAAAAAATTTTTTTTTACTTGTTGCCTTTATCATAGAAACACATTCCAGGCTCAAGTATGTTTTGAGATGTTTTGAAAATTTTTAGGCATCAGCCACATTGACTGAGACTGATGTCAGTTGAAGTCTAAAACATCTGCAGGGTACCATTTATAGCCAATACTAGTATCTGAACACAACATTCCATGGATATATAATAAAAATGTAAGAACTTTGTTGGAGCACACCAACATACATTTCCAGCATGCTGGACTGGGTTACTCGACTTCTGATAGTGAGAGAGGAAAACCTCCATTTTAATTTATATTAAAGGTGGGAGTCATTTCACTTTGTTGCCAGTATTGCTGTTTAAAAGATGAAGTGGTATTTGTGCCACATTTTGGAAAATAAAATGTCAGGAGCTAAATCACTCGATTACATTACATCTTCTAAATATTGTCATCCATTTTGTCCCAATGCAAGAAAGTATAGCTAGAAGCAAGCTATGCTTCTAGACACCTATAACATTCTGATCTCTTTATTGATTAGCTGGGATCAGAAACCTTCTTAAAGGAAGCTTATTAGGAAGCAAGCAAGTAGTAAACTAAATCTTAGATTCCACCCCCCCCCAAAAAAAAAATCTGGCCTAAAAAGCTTACATAACACAGACCACAATTGATGCATTGCACTGTAACATATACACAATAAATCAAACATTGCAGTTCTTTTTATCTCCATTCTTCTTCTGAAAAGGTAGGGAAACAGAGACACTAAATAACTGTGTTTCTTCACAGCATATATGAGCATGATGCTGAGAAAAATGACAAGACCCATACAATGATACAAAATCTGTTAAGAAGACAAAGCTTTACCGTAGATGACCTTATCTTTCAACTTAAAAAAACATGCAGTTGTTCAGATGTGTGTTGCTTCTGGTTTCTGAAGCAAGTCTAAATGATTTGTATAGATCAGGAAGAAAATGGTAGCTAAAAAGATGTTTTCCCCACATCTGTTCTCACACCATTTCCAAATACACATATTTGAATTTATTCTCTTCTTCATATGTACAAATAATTTCCAGTTATGTATAACTATTCTTGTTTCAATGATTTTAGGGAACAATGAGCTCCTGTTCTGTACTGAGTTTCAGAAAAGGCAGACGCGGGTTTCCTAGGCAGCTGGAGAAAAGAGAAGCTTCTGTGCATTTCTGTGAATGGAGCACATCTCAAATTGCTCCTCTGCTTGGCAGAATAATTGAAACCTGTTCTTAATGAGGCAGAAAAAATGGAAATGTCCTCTTTGTTCTAGTCAAATGAAGGTGGCAGCTCTTACCAAATACAGCTTCTGAGTCAAAGAGAAAGACACTCTTCAAGTGCCGAGCAGCCTTAAATTCGAAATATCTCTTTGCTCTGCAGAAATGCAAACGTTGCAATATCTTCCACTGAGTGCAGTACTTTGGATTCAAAGGCAAGAAGGTGCTTTAGAGCATGAATGGGCATGCGTCTGCACATGTCTGCAACTCTTTCCACCAAACTCCTCCTGGGATCCTATGGCAATGTTTCTAGGAAAAGATGCAGCTGCTTGATGAATTGGAGAAGGTGCTACCTGACTGTCCCTGCACACTCTGAAGCACACTTTTCCCTTTGAATCTGGTATAGCACTGCCCTGATATTTCCTGTTCTGGCCAGCGCTAGATAACACAGGAGACATCAGGATGCCAAAGATGACAGCCCTTGAATCTTCACTTTTCTAGTAAACTGTAGAAAGATTGAGCTCATGAATGTCCCAACCAGAAGATTCAGAGAGATGGGAAGATACAATGAGATAACAGTGAGATGATACATTTTTACAAACTAGAATTTACACATATAGGAAGAGTTAGACAGAGGTGTCCTATTTTGTTCTTAATTGAAAAGAATATTGTTATCATTTTCTTTTGAGTTCTGAGAAGGATCAATAACTGTCTGTAACCTCTGCTAAAAGCATGACTACTGATTTTCCCCCATCCGAGAGCTATGTAAACTCTAATGGATGTTGATGGACAATGCCCATCTGAACATTTAGTCTCAATTGAAGAATGCAGTTTTTTCATAGATGTGTTAAGGAATCTAGCAATCATATTTGCCCTCCTGGAGAATAAGGAGAGAGTGTGACAAAAACAACTAACAATTTCACAATGTGCTGATAAATGGAAACACCTCTTCTTTGAGATGCAACATAAAATGCACACATAGACATTTGTTAGCATGTGTGAGTGAATGCAGATTCACATACACAGACACACACACACACTTGTAGAATTGGTTTGATTTCTCATCCAGGGTATCAGGTGGATAGATCAAGGGAATGTGTTAGCAGGGGTATAAAACATTTTTCAAGTTGGCAGCCCCACTCTTAAGACCCATGAAAGAAGAGCAGGGCACCTGGAGAAAAAAGCAAGTTTGATTTGGAATACATTTGCAGTAAACTACACCATACTACACTACACTCTGCTTCAGGCGCATTAAAAATTAGATTCTATTCTACTGGCAGCTGGGAGGTTGGGTACAGGGGCTGTAGTTCTGGTGTTTCAGGTTGCACATCTGATCTATAAAATTGTTGAACTTAAGTCAGTACAGATTGAGTAATGCAAGGCACAGGCACTGCTGGAAATCCTATTTAAGCTCTCCCTGGAGGAAAGAGAGAAGGTATATTAGGGCTGTGTGAAGTGGCTGCCATCTGCCTTGATTAGGTGCTTTGCACCATTGAGACAATCCTATTTATCTTGTCAAGGCACAGAAGTGACACTATTAACCTCTCTGAGGTGCTGTGTGTACCTCATTGAAAGAGGCTTCAGTGCATGCACAAGGCATGTGAAGAAGCTTTTTCCAGAATAAAGCTCCAAATGAGAGGAAGTTTAAGGAGCACAGTTGTTTCAGAATTTAAGGGGAGGGGACTCTCTTGCTTTTCATCTTTAAAGAACTGTCAAACTGAAGCATCCCTTTAAGTTTTGCAGTGCCCTAAGATCATGTATGATAGCAAGTCTGCTTTACTGATTAAGGCACAGGGCTAGAAACTAGGACACCATGAGTTCTAGTCCCACCTTAAGCACAAAGCCAGCTGGGTGACTTTGAGCCAGTCACATTCTCTCAGCCCTAGAAATAAGGCAATGGCAAACCGATTCTGAAAATGTTGCCAAGAAAACTGCAGGGACTTGCCCAGGTAGTCACCAGGAGTCACCAAATCACAAGACTGATTTGAACACATAGTCACACACACATATGTAGTTGTGAACTGCCCAGAGTTTGGTATAAGATGGGCAGCTATATAAATGTTTGAAATAGATAGATAGATAGATAGATAGATAGATAGATAGATAGATAGATAGATAGATAGATAGATACACACAGACTACACATATACTCATGACATAAAGGAATACAATCACCAAAAACATAAAGTAGATGTTCTGCCTTCTCCTGGTCACAAAAATGTCTGCTCCAATATATTTTCCTATAGAATCAATATGCAATGGGAAAGAAGAAAGGGAGAGAGGATACATTTTAGATTTTTAATTGTGCTCCTGTAATAGAGGGCTGGGAGAAAATAACCCTCTTTTGTCTGAAAATCTCATGGTGGTCAGCATTTCTGCTGAATGAATGAATAGCTTTATGATGGAGCAAACAATCTAAAATAGCCAGGGAAAGTATAAATGGCTTCCCTCAAGGCCACTCTGGCACTCCTCCTGAGGTTCTCCATTTTGATATCCTATGATCCATTTCCTATGCATCTTTCACTGCAGTATAGGAGTCTTGGATCAAAATGACACGTTTGGAGAAAAGATGATAATGGAGCAGCTGGAAGGAAGAAATAATTAAATCTGATTGAGTAGCACTTAATATTTTCCCTTGTTACTCTGACTTTCAGTCACTAGGAGCACATTAAGGGTAATTGAGTTAGGTCAATTTGTTATCCAAATGATATTAAGGTAACTGTGTACTAAAAATGAGATTGCATGGTGTCTTTTTAGCTCAGCTCTGGCAACTAAAAGGAGTTGTTGTCTCTTGGACTTTTTCTCTAAGTGGGGTGGGGGTGGGGGGGGGTAGAAGAAGAAGAAAAATGCTAAACATTTTGCTTAGCTATGTGATTGTTTTCTTCAGGTCTTATCTATTAAGAGGAAGGAAGGAAGGAAGGAAGGAAGGAAGGAAGGAAGGAAGGAAGGAAGGAAGGAAGGAAGGAAGGAAGGAAGGAAGGAAGGAAGGAAGGGAGGGAGGGAGGGAGGGAGGGAGGGAGGAAGGGAGGGAGGGAGGGAGGGCATCAAACAACTGTTTCCCAACATCCAAAGGAGTATTTGAAGGTCAGAAGCTGCTATATCATGCCGGCCTGCAACTCATGGCTATTATAATAAACTGCATGGGGAGTGAACATCTTGTCTGAATGCCTGATTAATTTGCTGCATTTAAGAATTATATTATTAATAGTTCTGTTGCATGGTTCATTTTGGCACACTGTTGCTTTATATTGCTCCATTAAATGTATCATAATAAGTTGCTCTGAAAAAAGCTTTTTGAGAATGTATATATCTTTTAGGGAAACCTTATACTGTATGCAGTGCCAAAAAAAAAAAAAAGAGGACATTTCTACAAAAAAGGAGGTCAAAAGCAAAAAGGAACATATATTAGCATAATATTTGCATATGCTTAGTATGAGATAAATGCAAATAGAGAAGTATTTAGTCTTCATCTTTTTTAAGTACAGTATCTTACTGGGGATAATTGTAACACGGTAACTGTACTTATTCAGTGATTGCCCTGATGCTAAGTGCAGAAGGACAATTTCAAGACTCCAGGTGCCATCAAGGTAAAACTTTGAGATAAAAGCCCGGTTCCCATTACCATCATGAAAGGTAAGCCCTGAAACAGAGCAATTTGTTTGAGTTCCTTGGAGGAAAGGAAGGAAATAATAATAAAAAAGATTTATTATTATTTATACAATTAAGATGAGACATTAGGAGCACACTTCAGCAGGTGGCAATATCAAGCTAGCCTTGGTTAGTACCTGGATGTGGAAACATCTGGAAATTCCAGGGTTGTTGGCCAGATTGGAGAGTTGAAAAAAAAAATCCCAGAAAAGGTAACAACAAATAGCCACAAAAACTGCATGGATGCAGTTAGTCCTAGTGGAGAGGGTGTAATCTAAATTCCTAAGACTGATTCTGTGGTTTCCTACATGTGTTTCCAATGTTGCCTTAAGAATGGAACTGGGTGTCACAAGAGGGAAGGCCTACTGTAGATCTGGATTTTATTCTCAGGTACTGGTTGAAACAGGTGTATAGTCCAGTTGGGCTGATTTCTTTAGCAATCAGAGAGAGCTTTTGTTCACAGTGGAAGTGAAGCATCAGAGATAAACTGGCCTTACATGGCTTCTTATTGGGAAGACCTGCAATTGTTGACCGAGATAGTAAGGTCATAAAACTGAGAATTCTTATTGTAGATTAGCAACATGTGATCAGTCTTGATGTTCTAGCTATTCTACACTATAAAAGCACACTCGATGCCAACTCCATAGCAACGTCTATACTGTACTGTCAATTGTCCGTTTTTGCTTCTGCTATAATGACCCGAGAGGTTAATTCATTTTTGGTTATATAAATATGTTTAAATGTGCTCCTATGATAAGTAATGCTTTTCTTTTTTTAATGACTATTAACAACTGTTTGATTTTAGGTTTCAGCCAAGTGAATTACTTTAGATAGTTCATATAGTTTTCTAGTTTTAGATAGTTCATGATTTCTAGTTTGATAATATGTTGTATATTTTATTTGTTACACTGCTTCTCTAGGTGCTTTGCATTTCTGTTTGTCTGTTTGTGGAGTGTGAGTAACAATAACATTTAACTCATAATAAGCCAGCCTTTGTAGTTACAAAGAAACACCTATGGATAATTGACATTGCAGTAGCCAAAGGTAGAAGGTCAATGAGAAAGAACAAGAAAAAAATATGGAACTAATACAGACCTTCAAAGAGAGATTGAGCAAATGTGGAAAAACAAAGTAGTAGTGGTGCCAATAGCGGTTGGTGCACCTGGTGCCATACCAAAAGATCTGGAAAAGTACTTGGACATTAATTAAAGCTCCAATTGACAATAACAGTATGTGAAGAATTAAACATAATGTTCTATATATTTTTTTCTGATAAGAAATTCTTCAACAAAACTCTGTGCTTCTTTACTTTTTCACAATAGCCTCCAAACTCTTTCTTTTGTTTTTATATACCAATTGCCTACTTTCCATTCCATTTTGATACTCTATCAACTGTTTCTTAGCTTTCAACTTCACTTGCCTTCTAATAAAATGCCTACTTAGCCCTTTACTTGTTTTCAGTAGAATGCAAATAATCTGTTTTCATCCCAACCCAATCCAAAGAATCCAAACTGCTCCCAAAGAATTAGTCGTCCTCCCCGAAAAGATTTAGAAATTTGATTTTTACAGCATTCTGAGGGTTGTAAAATATCTGAGGAAAATATAAACCATATTGCTTTTGAAAGGATGGCGAAAGGATGTCTGCATTTTCTTTTGAGCAAAGCAAGGAAGAAAATATAATAAATATATATTTAAATATAAATATTTATAAACACATAAATTCCCATTTTTCCTCTTTCTCTTTTTTTCCACATATGCATTTAGACAGAAATTACTTTAGAACTTTATCTTCCTTCACCTACTGCTGCAGTCCTAATCTACATGTCCTTACTTTTGAATAAGAGGGAAAGAAAGAAAATAAAATAAAATCCCCATACATTAACATATCCTTAGTTGACCCACATCTGCTTTGTCAAACAGAATGCAACATTCTCTAGCAATCAGTACCATGACCTAAATTTCTTTGCTACATTTTCCCACTATGGTGAAATAGTACAATTTTTTTTAAAAAGTGGGGGGAAGGAAAAAAAAGAAAAACTTTAGGAGACTTATGGGGGGAAAATCTTCATAAATTAAAAATATATTTATTTCCTTTATTCTCTTCCATAGTCCCACAGAACTAATGGAGATCCTCATTTTTTACATACTGTGGAAGGGCGTTTGCAATTTAAAAACAGGATAACTTTCCTTTGCAATATTATTCACCAGAAAAGCAGGTTGAAGTGTACACCACAGTTTTTGATTTCAATCTGTGAAGGGTCAATACCAATGAGAAAAATGATTATAAATAAAAATGGTTGTTAGTAGTTCTACAAAGAGAACTGTTTAATAATGATAGCAGAACGTTATCAACAACATTAGAATGATTTTCTCTGAATATAGAGAATATAGGTTCCAGCCTGCAATGCATACTCATCTGAAGAGGAATTTCCACCCTTGATTCTTTACTTGTCTCTAGCATCACCTGAGATTTGAGGGATCCCTACCCTTTTAGTCTTCTGGAAGGCCATGAAGACATGTCTCTTCCCCCAAGCATTGGCTTAGGATGGGGGGTGAACTGGGAGGCTGTTTGGTCGGGCACCAAAGAAGGATGGTTTTGTTTTTATCTCTATTTTTATTGACTGAGCTGCCTAGGATAATTATATGAGATAGGCAGCCATATATGTTCTGTAAATAAATACATAAACAAACAAACAAATCATTTCCCCTCAACCTGATGCCTTCAACAATGGTGGATTATAACCCTATTCATTCCAAGTGATGAAATCTGCTTTAACAGAAAGTTTCCAATATACTTTTTTTTTTTTTTTAAAGAAAACTGTCTAAAATAATCTTTTTCTCTCTGGTTTCTTCCCCTGCATTTAATTTTTTTCACCTATCAAGAAACCTGTGTTTTTGTTTTGTTGCCAAAGGTTTGAAGGAAATTTGAGTTAAGAATTTTCTATTTTCAAACAATGGGAATCAATCACTGTTTCCACCATCAGCAGTGCCAAGCTTGGTAGCATCTGAAAAAAATCTACATCAGTATGAATAGTAAAAAAACAAAACCAAACCCACTTAATATGGAATTAGAGTGGGCTGCTTTTGTTACACACCCAGGTATGTATGTATTGAAAGAAAAACAGGAAATTAAATGGTGTGTACTTAAAATGAACTGGAAGCACAAACACAATGCCTCTCTACAATTTTTTTTATAGGAGCTCACATTTTTATAGGATTCTATATGGAAAACAAATGCATGCAGCTACTTTAAGGAGGCAGTACACTAAAGTTAATGCAGGTCTAGTAGCTCTAAGATGTAAAGCATATTCTCTTAACAACTGAGCAATGGATCGTATGTCCAGTGCTTTCTTTTTGTATGCATGAATGGAAAGAATGTCTCCATTTGGTAGTCATAACATTCAGAAATAGAGTTTAATTAACTGATTACTTGGCCTTATATGTCACTTAATCCATGGACTCTAAAGGGAGATGTTCCGCTTTTCAGTCTGATAGTGGGAGTTCATTTTCAGAAAAAAAAAATGAATGTTTTTAAAAATGAGGGTGTTTTATGCTACAAAGCTCTGAGCAGTATTTGTCTGACTGGTCAGTTGTAATTCTGTGGCTAAAGTGAGTTCAAAATGTAAGCTGAGCTGATAGAGATAAGACACTGATGTTGATACAAAAGAGTGATTCTCTGCTAGCCTTCTGGACCTGACTGCTCTAAAGACTACTGTCCAACACCTTTGAAGTTAATTGGAAGCGATAATGCCCAACGTCATCCAGGTTAGGTCCATAAGAGATTGCCAGGTGTGCTGAACATTGTGCTGCCAAAGCTGGCTGTGCTACATGATAGAAGTTTCATCCCTTTGATCCTGCAGTCAAAGAAAGGTTTAAAAGTGTTGAAAGGTGCTATCAAATCATGTATGTTACCGCAAAGGATCTGAACTATAAAAAAGAACAGCTTACACAACAGGGATTGGACTGCCAGGCACCTGAATCCCCTGGAGAGTTTTGCATAGTGGTAATATTCTCAAGTTTCTCTCATTTAAAATGAAATTACTCTGGGGCAGAAGTATATATACAATGTCTCCTCTCTCTGCCCCTATTTGTATTGCTCAGCTTGAAGCTTAATATACTATTGAAATGGCATGAAAAGCAAGCACAGTAGCCAGGCTGTGATCTTATCTGGACCGAGGGCACAGGCTGTCTTTGTTGGCTTGCGGTGAGAGGAAAAGTAGTCAGTGCAAGAAGAAAGTGTCTGCCTGAACAGGTGGCACAGTAGCTCAGTTTGAATCAGATAAAAAGCCAATATATTTTTGTTTTTCTTGGGGCAAAGCTTGCAACATATCAGGATGTTGCATTCCTACAGTAGCTGTTTATGCTTGGAAAGTTTCTTGAAATTGCTACACCTTACTTCAGGTGTGCATTATTTTCTTTGTAGCTGGGTACTACGCTATAAGCCTTTAATAGCACATCTATAACTATACTCTCCAAAAGATGCTGGGCCAAAACAAAGGATCGGGATCTGATTTCAATCAATGCATTTTTGAAAACAGTATACTCAGTGAAATTACTTTCTATATGTTTGACTGTTAAAAATTATGTTTCATTGCTTTAAAAATGACACTTGGGTCATAAAGTTGGAAGGATCCTACCGTTAAGACCCAAGGATTTATGTGTGGGTGCATGTGGCTCAAACATCGACTACGCATCTTTGTCCCAGAATATCTATCAAATATAGACCTGCAAAAAATGTGTCCTCTTAAGCCACATGCAAACCACCAATCCTGGCTGGTAGCTCATTGTTAATACAGTGAATCTGCTGGTTTTTATTGTCTTCCTGGGACTTTAGAAACAGGATTGTTCTGGGTTTTATGTGGTCACAAGAGAGCCTTAAGCAAATGCCCCATTAACCTCCTTATGTTGATCTGAACCTTCGAACAGAGCCTATGTGCATTTAAGAGCATAATCCATTCCTGCAAAAATGATAGCAGAGAGAATCTTAGTGCTTACACCTTCAACATATTTAGCCTTCAGTGCAGAAAGCAGTAGTAATGCATGGCGGGGTGTGTGTATGTAGAAAATGCCAAGAGACTGCTAAGAGTGAGACCTCTTATTTCTTCACACAACTGTGCATTGTTGGTATATACATAATCTATACAGGACTGTGCTGGCGGCCAAACTTATCAGATTCAAATACTTGTTCCAGGGTGAGATTGAGCCAGTGGTGTGCTGGTTAATGTTTTGCAACCACTTCTGTCAGTTCCATTGACACCACTGGTGCTGCTAGCTGCCAAACAGCTGATCAGAGCACTAGGTGTTGGGGTTTGGTTCTGCTCTTAACCAACAATTCCAGAAAATTTAAAAACTGGCTCTCACAAGCTGGTAGGAGCCATCTCCAGCAGACTACTAGGTTGAGCCACAGCTGTTTTGGGTTGTGGTAATGAATTTCATTAATTAAGAATAAATTAATTAATTTTATTCATTAATTAAGAATAAAACAAAGTGTTTATTTTGTATCATGGTTCAGCAGAATGGTCTGGAATAATCTATTTTAACTTTTTGTTGAGTTCTGCTGCTTTAGGTTGACTTACTTGACCTTGTGAACTAAGAGACATGAATTGCTGATCATGGCTAATTCACAAAACAGAAGGTTTCAATCCTCCTTGGTGTGAGATACTCAGCTGGGAAAGTTGCTGCATAGTCCTCTAAACTACAATTGTCTGAGATCTCCCAGTTCTAGGGAAAGTCATTCTTCATTTGTTCAAAAGCAGTTGCCATGAAAATACATAAATAGAAGCCTAGGAACATCAATATTGTTTTCTATACTAATCTGCTATATTGTTTGGTATACTAATCTGTTATCTTTACAATGATTATTGTCATTGAAATTTGGAGTTCTAAAAACATATACTGTATGTGACTCCTTGCTTAGAAGCATTAGGTGGGTGTGCTAATCCAGCCTTTTTTTTAAAAAAATGGGGAACCAGGACAGATACCTAGAATGGGTCTGGGGATACTAGGTGCTTGTCAATCCTCATCCATTATGGGTTGGTCTATGGTGCCTCTTCACCAAGTGATTGCAGAGCAGCAGGTAATAAAGAAGAGAATATAGGTTCAGCCTGGCCAGCATCCAACCAAGAGGAAGAATCTAGGACTCAGTCCATGAGCAAGAAGGGGCACTCATATTAAAAGGATGAATAAATCCCATGGGCAAATAAAATGAAATTTCACTGGCAGCAATCTGAGCTGCAAGCTGGTCCCCATTGTAGGATATTTTATTCACCCAATGGATAGTGTTTCACACTTTGCTTTTAAAATGCAAGAGACACCTATTTTTGGCAGGTTGCTTAGATGTTGGTCCCAGAAGTCTTTTCCAGTAACACTCAGATTCTTTTTAAGAAAGAAAGATCATATTTCCCAGTGAACACTTTTGTAAGACGAAGGTTTCCTCTCTTCTTATGCCAGATGTTGTTGTTGCCTCTTGCAACTTTATATGTTTGGAGGAATACCTCCCACACTTTTGCACTTTGCTTGCACACGCATAAAACTGTTAATACAGACACACTTAGCAGGACACCTACATCTCTGGTTTAGTCTATTTTACAGCTCCATTTGTATTATGTGGGAAAGCTATTTGTACTTAAGCAGGAAAAGGATATACCCTAGTTGTTAATTTTGATGTAAGGTCAATTCAGCATTTAGAGAAGGTATTTTAATGTGGCTATTGTTTATTGTTCAGGGCTCACACCATTCAGATTGCTTCAAAAAGGCATCCACAGAGTTTACTTCTATTGAGAGATACAGCATTGGACTCTCTATGTATTTTATATTTGACTCGTTTTGTGTGTGTGCATGTATGTGTGTATGTGTAGATTTTAGTCTGTGCTTACTTGAGATAGAATACATGTACCATACAGTAAGGACAAGGACAACATGTAGAAACTGAAGGGCATACATCTTAGGAAAGAATACAGAAAATTGGATACTTGGCTTTAGTGAGGCAAAAACAGCATGGACCAGAAGCTCATTACATGCATGAAGGTCAGTGTTGTGCATTGTTTATCAGACATGGAAAACTGACAGAAGGAAGCCCTTTCCTGCTTTCCTGTCCGTAGAACCTCTGGGGTGTGTGTACTGATGTCTTTGTGAGCATCTTCACAAGGTCTCCTCTAATGTTCTCAGTAACGAGGCAGGTTCATAGAAGGAGAGGCAGTCCCACAGATATTAGAACTTTAGTTTAATTCTAATTTAAAATATGCTTCACAAAGCAAAAATAATTTTGACATTTTCCCATCTATTTTGATTGCCTATTTGTTTCCGGATGCTGGAGGGGATACATATAAAACTGAGAGAATGCACATGGAGAGAATGAAATTGCATGGTCCCTTGGAAAAGGGATGCAATTCTAGGAGAGCGAGAATAACCTAGGATGCCACTGACCATATTCCAACAGGGGTCTCCAAGGCTTGGAAGAAGATCCACAGTTGAATGTTAAGGCTAGGGGTGAACTTCTAATATCCAATCACTCAATTCTTGATCTCTGAAATGCCTAATAAATGTTTAGGTTTATTTTTTATGGAATCCTTTGCAAGCATAATTTGCAACTAGGAAAGATCCCAGTTTATCATGTTCAATTATCCATGCATTTGACAAAAGCAATTAAAAAAAAAAAAGGACTCTGGCTTAGAAACTATTATTTAAACATGTGCATTCTCACAATTGCAAACAAAACCACATACGGTATACTGACAATTGGATTGTTTCCTAACCACAACTTTCCTCATTTTATGGCAGAGTAGTGAACCGAGATAAGAAATGAAAATGAATTCACTGATACAATAAACAACAGTTTCTGTCAATGAATATGTAGTTGATTGAGAAAGACTTTCCTCTATCAGGAGTTCAAGCAGATTAACACAATGCATTTTCCAGTTAGGGAGCCAATCGTAACTGGAACCCAATAAGATAATTTGTACATGTAGGTGCAATGAGAGAATGTATCTGGAAAACTGTGTTAACGGAATGCCCAAATGCGGTTCTTTTTATCCTCCAGTCTACCATTCTCATTGTTTCTGGTCAGGCTTTCTGATTGGCTCCCTGCCTTGCCTGTTGTTTGCCTTGTTATCTCCTAAAATAGCCAACTTGCAGCTCTCAAGAATGGCCAGCATGTATGTTACCTCAGGAAACTAAAACAATTTTTAAGAAGGTTAAATTTTATCCTGCAGAGCTATGTTCTTCATCAATTGTTTCCTAGTTTACCTTGCAACTTCTGTACATTTCCAGCTGCTTGTGATTTCCCAGTTTCTTATAAGCTAGCAGAAATGGAGGAAAATCACATCCTGCTGCAGGCTTCAGCTTTGCAATTTTAAATAGGCTAGTTTTATCTCCAAAAAAATGATTTTAAATGCTAATATTTGACTTAAACAGCATAGCAAACCCATGCAAATTCCAAAAATTCAACCCCAGTTGTAAGGTTCCCCAGTTCTCCAACAGGAAGGTTATATAAAGTAAGGACTAATGATGATTTATTGTTTTGGTAAGATTTACTCTATTTACACTCTATTTTACAGCTTCAGAAGCCAAAACAAAAGTTTGATTTGGGCCAAACGAATTTAATAACTGGTAATGGTGGAAGAGTACTAGCCGACCTGCTATATACCGCCTAGTAGTCTGTCATCTGCAGGCATCTTTTAAAAAATAATTTTATTTTAAAACATTTAAATAATAAATGACTACATAAAAAAGGAGAAAATGAGAAAAGACATATTGGATGAAAAATAAAATATCAGTAAATAAACAATTTACAAGTGCCATAACATTTTAAATTCATTATTTCATTGGTTAAATAATTGAATATATAAAACTAAACTCACTATATCCTCTTGAGAAATAGTTGCAAATCACTGCAAAACTCTAAATGTTAATATCTTGAAAAGCTTGGCATTTCAAACCATTTGGAAGTTTTCAAAAATATTTAAAGCTGGCCTATACAGTATCCATTGTAGTAGTCTAGGGTGTTACACAGCCACACATTCTTGGTTATCTTCTCAATGAAAGAATGTAGCTGGCACAGAGGGAAACTCATACAAAAGGTCCCATTGACAATCTCCATCACATGACCGTTCAGTTGTAGCTTAAGATTCAAAAACAGCCAGCTTCCGGTGGGGATTGATGGCAAGCTGAAGCTCTCCAAAGCATGGCGAGACATCATAGCTGAGAAATGCTGGCTGGGAGGTAGATCCTGGCCAGCCCAATCTTCCTGGATCAAAGGAAGATCCAGAGATTAACCACATGTGTTCTGGATGACAGTTCCTTCTGATTTAATTGCAGAAACTGAAAAGTTTTTTTGCAGGTGATTCGGAAATTGAGCTGCTAGAAGACCAGGAATTCCATCTATGCTCCTAACTGCAGTGGAGCCTTATTGACATTACAGCTTTGCTTCTCCCTATTTCTTAACCACCTTATAAAGTAATTAATTGCAGATGAAGAGAGATTTTCTCTGCAGCAAAGATAAGACTCCTTGCAGTGAGTTAAAGCTTCTTTTGAGATTATAAAAATAAGACAAAAGAGACTACAATTTAAATGTTCAAGAACTATTTGTAAAAAGCTTAATTAAGAGAAGCTATAAGAAAGTTTTTTTAAAACAGATGAGGGGACAGGGTTTTTTTTCTCTTTTTCTTCCTATTTTTCTATTTCTATTTGTATTATGTTTACTTTTGATGAAAGTGCTTTGCTATAATTTTCTCTTAAACTAGCTAAAGAGATTAGCCCAGCATGGAAATGTTACTAGCTAGCCTTAAAGAGTCTATGTGATTGGTGGAATCTGCATAATAAAAGATAAGGTAAGGACAGACTGTGATGTTTAGTTGCCATGGAAACACAGGCTTTGTTGTGGTGAAAGTTATTGAGTGCTACTAAAGTGAAAGTGTTTGAAACAAGAAGATAACAAGGAAAAAATGGCAGAGGGTTGTCTTTTTATTTTGCTGGCTTGGGACTTTTTTGCCTTTGGATTAAAAATGAGTACTAGAAAAATGGAAAAGAGGGCAGAAGAGGCTCGCTAGAACAATCTTTGGAAAAAATAATTACATAAGATATGCTTCAGAAATTTTTTGAACAAATTGGAAATAAATTGGATGCCTTTGGAAAAAGAATGGATGAAAGATTTGTAAAGCTAAGAGAAGAGATGAGAAAAGATGTTAAAAAGATTGTATAAAACAAATATATGGAGTAGTAAAGCAAATCAATGATAGAGTGGAAATTTTAGAGAGGAAGTCTGAGGTTGAAAGCAGAGAGATGGAAAGAGAATTGGATAACATGGCTTTACTGGAATTTTGGGGAGAAATAATTCTGTTTGAGATTTAGAGTTGTTCCAGAGATTCAGGAGGAAAATAATAGAGAATGGCTTATTAATGTTTTGGCAGATTTGGAAGAGGAAGATATGGAGATGGAAACTGATAAGACTTATAGAATAAATTCCAGATTTGCCAGGATGAAGAATGTCCCTAGATATATCTTGATGCATTTTGTTAGAAAGAAGACAAGGAATCAAGTCCTGCAGCAACATTTTAATGCAAGACTGAAAATGGATAATACAGGTATAACTATTTTGAAATAGATTCCTATTAGAATGTTACATAAGAGAAAAGAATATTCCTTATTGGCTGAAAAATTAAAACAGAGAAAGATCCCATTTCAATGGGATAAACTGGAAGGTGTGATTTTCATTTTTAAACAGCAAAGATTTAGACTGAATTCTGTCCAAAAGGCAAGAGATTTTTTAGAAAAATATAAAGGAGAATTGGAAGGGATGGAATTGAAGGATTTAGAGGGAGCTACAGAACAACCACAACAGATGCAATAGGAACCAAAAAAATTATATTGAACTAGAAGCTACGGGCATGGACTTTTTTAAATTTTTGGCCTGAGTATGGATTACAAATGTTTAACATGGAATATAAATGGAGCAAATGCTCCTCAGAAGATTTAAAGCAATTGTTTAAAAAAATTAAAGCAAGATATTATTTGCCTACAAGAGACTCACATCATGAAAAAAGATATAAAATATTGACCTATAAAACTTTGGGTCCAGAATTTATATCACCAGATATTAAGAAGAGAAATGGAGTTGCTCTATATATTAATCCTCAACTAAATCCAGAACTTGTATTAACTGATGCACATGGTAAATTTGTTGCATTATATGAGATTAAAACTATGGTCTTGGGAGTTTATGCCCCAAATGAAGATAAAGTGACTTTTTATAAACAACTTATGGACAGATTAATGGACTTTTCCTATGACAGTTGGTGTTTGATGGGGGATTGGAATGGAGTGGTCTCAAGGTAAATCACCAAAAGTTTTCTTTGATTTGATGAACAATTTAGAGTTAGTTAATGTATGGAGATAGAAGAATGGTAGTTCAAGAGAGTACACCTATTTTTCAGAAAGACACAGAACTTTTTCAAGAATAGATACGATTTGGATTTCAAGAGACTTGGCTACTAAAATTTCTAAGGTAGAGATTTTACCAAAGACTTTCTTAGACCATAATCCTATCTAACTTTTTCAGATGGAGAATAATTCTGTGTTGTTACAGAATGATGACATTGTTGAGGACTGTAAAAAGAAATTAAAATAATGTTTTGAAAATAATTTAAATAAAGCTACTGATGTGAGAATGGTCTGGGATGCAAGCAAAGCCTTTATTAGGGGTTACCTGATACAATATAACCCTGAACTTAAGAAAAAGAGGCAAGAGAAAATACAAAATATTTTGGATGAGATTAAAAGAAAAGAAGAAGAATTAAGGAAATCCTCAGGGAACACAAATATCTCCCAACAAATTAAGATTTTTACAGCAACAGTTAACTATGCTAGAATAAGAAAATAAGAAATATGGAAATAAAATTGAACTATGCAAAGCAAAGAAATTTTGAATTTGCGAATAGACCAGGGAAATGGTTGGCTTATAATCTGTGAAAAGAAAAAGAAAAGAGAATGATATTGAAACTACAAGAGGGAGACACTATATTAACAGATAATGTGGCCATACAAAACATTTTATCAGTACTACTCTAATCTGTATAAAGGACATGATATTCTGTTGGAGAAAATAGATGAATATCTGAGAAAACAAAATTTACTGACGACTACAGAAGAACAAAGACAAATTATGAATGGACCTATAATGATAAGGGAAGTTTCAGAAGCAATTAAAAAGAGTAAACCAAGAAAGGTACTTGTCCAAAAACACCTTTGTGGCTTTCAGCACAAGAAGCTTTTTATAGATAAGAAATGACAGTAAATATAAATGGTTAACTTACCCTAATGTACTAGAAGTTTCTCAAGGGGATTGTAAAATGAAATCAAAAGAAGATTTGACAACAGAAGGATATTCTTGTTAATGGTTTTCTTATGTACAATTATCAGAAAGGTTTAAAGTGGATAAAAGATTTTATGGTTTTGAACAAAGTAAGCTTGAGCTTGAAATAGAACTGTGTACTAATGATGATCATGTTATTGCAAAAATGTATAAACTGTTGCTAAAATATGAGACAGAAGAAGAAGAAGTGAAATAATGTATGATAAAATGGGCTAAAAAAATTGGCTGTAATATACAAATGGATCAATGGGAAAATATGTGGTTGAAAGGACTGATATCTACATTATGCTCCAGCCTTAAATATAATTTTTATAAAATGATGTATTGTTGGTATTTGTCACCAGAGAAATTGTCTATAATGTACTTCAAATCTTCACTGGAAATGTGAACAACATGAAGGGATATTTTACCATGTTTGTGGACATGTAAAAAAGCCAAAAATTTTTGGATACAAATACATACATTAATTCAGAAGATTTTAAAGGTTAAAGTACTATCAAAAACAGAGACTTTTCTTTTGGGAACAATGGACAGGCAATTAGAAAAAAGTCATGGAACTTTGTTTTTATATATGACAACTGCAGTGAGACTATTATATACTCAAAAATGGAAAGGTTCAACACTATCCATTATGAAGGAATGGCTCGTGAAGATGATGGAACTTGCAGAGATGGCTAAATTAACTTCTTTGATTAGAGAAAAAACAATATCCACATTTCTGGCTGACTGGAAACCTCTTAGAGACTTTTTGCATGAAACAGAAAAAATGCACTTATGAGTTGTGGCCTTGATGATTAGAAAATAACTGGACAATAGAAAAAGGTAGGGGTTTTTTTTTTTTTGGTAATCTTAGAGTTAATTTTGTAATCGTATTTATATTTGCCGCAAAAGAAACTGGAAGTTTCTTTTTTCCCCTCTCTTTCTGCACTTTTTCTTTCTTCTTCTCTTTTTCTTTCTTTGCTTTTTTTACTCTTTATCAGTTTGCATTAATTTTTGTTTTTTGTAAAACTTTTAATAAAAGTTAAATGTGTGTGTGCGTGTGATTCAAAAGCAGCCCAAGCTACTAACTTGATCCTTAAGAGAGAAATACAGTGTAAAAAAGACTACTTTCTAAACCAAGGTCAGCTCTTGTCCTTGTCCTTTAGTATTTATCTCACACATCAATTGTGTGTTTTTTTAAAATTTATTTACCCTCTTCCATTTATGTATAATTGGCTAGAAACAACAAGACAGAAATATATGTCAGAAAATACAATGAACACCTTTCATTTTGCACTGGAGATCCTTTTATAAAGAATCACGGGTGTAAGGGACTTTTCCTTAACTCCGTAACTTCCATCCAACATTTTATGGCATAATAATATTTGAGGGTCAGGCATATGTTACATTTATACTCAGCTAGTCATGCAAAAGCAAAATAAACCACAACTAAAAGACCTGGATCCCATGAGAGAAATTTGTCATTGAATGTAGCCCCCAGCAAAGTAATATTGTTCACCTTGAAATGATGTATAGCTTTCGGTTGAGAATGCCTGTATCATTCAGTTGGCCAGACAAAGAGATCATATTTGGAAGAAACAAGATTATCCTTTCCAGGCATTGTTGAAGTCCAGAGTAATTGCTGTTCATGTGAATTTCCACAAAAATGCTTCAGCATCTGGAGCATTTTTTAAAAAAAATCAGTACTCATTATTCAAAATCCCCACCCCCATTAGAATGGAGTTATTTAAAACTTCTGATGTTATATAAATCATACTCCCTGGTCTTGGATTTTGAAGACTACAGCCAAGGGCCAATAAGACCCAGATTTATTTTTGCTCTGAATATGGATAGAGATATGGTTTTTGTTTGTATTGTGTTTATTTCTCTTGGTGTTTTGAAATTGGAAATATGCACAGGCACAAACTACCTCACACTTTGTGATGGTGTTGTGGGGATTAATGCCAGTGCACTGTCAAGATCAGCTATAAAGGCACATTATCTTGAAAGCTACTGAGAGTCTTTGAAATAATCTGTCCTTGAGTATACTTTGTGCATCTTTCCATGACTCAAATATGGCTTTTTTGAGACATACTTCTTAAGATAAAAATACAAACAAAAACCATCCACATTCAGACCAGAAATAAATCTGGGTCATGTATATGTGTGTATGTGTGTGCATATGTATACACATACCCACCTTAATTGCTTGACTTATTACCATTTGGTAAATCTACTCTTGAGTACTGGAAGATGAACATATACATGGAGGGCCCAACTACTTGTTACAAAAATGGTTTTGTGACTGACTGATCGATTTAATGTTTAGGACCACCTAGTGATGGGCTTGCATCCCTCAATGGTTTTTAACCTCTGCTTTCATCTTGTGGAGCAAACAACAGTTTATCTGTCTGTAAGGATTGATGAGATTTTCAGTTAGATCGCTTTTGATCAGAACTAAATGTTATAGTTGCTTTTAAATATGGGGAAAACAGAACTACTAATAACCAGGTTGTTTTCCCTTATTGCTTTGAAGAAAATGATAGCTTTTAGGCCAGGGTTTCTAATCTGATCCAACTCAGATTCCTCTAATCCAGTAGCTTTGGAGAGAAGAGGGGAAAGGTAAGGAAAGGAAAGGAAAGGAAAGGAAAGGAAAGGAAAGGAAAGGAAAGGAAAGGAAAGGAAAGGAAAGGAAAGGAAAGTTAGGCAATTTTTTGTACCAGATGTGGTTCTACATTCATTAGAAGGACAGACTGATTCATTCAAGTATTCACAGTTTAGCCATAAAGCTTAAATCTGGGAATTGCCCTTAACAATTCTGCTGATGCTATAATACAGTTTTCAAGAAGCTTCCAGTTCTATAATCTGACATTTTTTGTCTAACAGTGGTCAATATTTATTTATTGGGTTTGAACAGCAGAAGTCTGTACTATCTGCACTTACTGTTTAGCAGGATCCTCCTGAACAAAATGTTCTATTGATTCTGAATGAATGATCATCTTTTCAGGTATGAAACACTGTAGGTCTTACAAGCATAGGCCATAAAGGGGAAGACGGGGATAAACAGATGGTCCATACATAGACATATTTCACAGTTTGAGCAGTCCTGTTGAATACCAATCATCATCTTTGATCCCTGTTGGCTCAACCTCAATATATTCAAAATATGGTGGCTCTTCTAAATTATGCCATGGGGATTTACTCTCTCCCAGAACAGCCAAAGGGCAGGACTTGACACACAGTTAAAATAATTATTTATAGCCCAGATGTCAGTACGGAACTGTCAGTTTGTGTGATCCAAAAGTGTGATGAAATGGTCCACCAGAAATCAGAATTTATAAAGAAGAATCTGTGGAGCAGGATAAGATGCTAAAAAATTATACTGAAAATTAAAGTGCAAACATCCCAGCACAAATGGATTTGCAAATTTCATCTGATAACAGTAACATAAAGAAACCTCTGGGAGGTTTGCAAGTAGATGGTGAATGCAATTTGCCATCTGTAGAATGGGAGTAATAATGCTTAATTACTTGCCTTACAGGGTTGTTGTAAGTATTAGTTAATTAGTTAATATTTTTCCCCTATGATGTGGAGAAATAAAGTACCATAGAAGTGTTACATATGATCATTATCAAGTTCTGTTAAGCTTTGTCTCAAATAGTTTTAACATTTTTATGTTCCTCTATATAATCTACAATCAAGCTCTGACATTTACTACTATTCTGGGGCCAGCTGATGCTTAGCTAGGATAAATCACCTACATTCTATTGAAATTAAGAGAGCTGCACCAACGAGGCTGTGATTGTGTCTTCACTAGATGATTGTAATTCATTCTATGTGGGGCTGGAAGAGAATTTTAATGCTCTGGCTAGCAAATTAAATGTTTATTGGCCTAAAGTTCCAGATTATGCTATAATAGGGCCACTTGTCCCTTCGCAATGTGGCAAACATGGGATATTTTTGTGAGATTTTATCAGAGGGCAAGCACAAGTATGCGTTTCCTTTGCTACACTGTACCAGTTGGGAAGTTAAGGAAGACTTCTGGCTCAGAATAGGGTTTCATGAGGAATGACAGCAAAGACGTCTGTGTTCTTCCACCCCGCTTCCCCTGAGATCACCATTTCAAAATAATAGGAAAAATATTGCAGGAAATAATTTTACTGCCTCCTAAAGTTATATCACAAACTGGCATGGGGGGGAAAAACCTGTCATCTTTATAAAACAGTTTCATTGCAGGAATTAGTAATGCCATATTTAGCCCAACACTGTTACAACTTAAAGATTTGGACCCATCTGGCCATCAGCTATTGACTTCCAATTAGCAATCCAGTGAATTGTGTTACTGGAGTGATGAGCTGCTAATGGGAGGGATTGTTTAACACATTAACAGAAATGTGTGGGTGATGATTTTCTATAAGTAGATTCCATGCAGCTAGAATAATTTGTTTGTTTTCAGTCAGTTTACTCCCACCCATCATTTTCAACCAAAAGGCTTTGCAAACCAGCAGGCATACAATTAATAAAAACAGGAGGGCAAAGATAGAACAAAAAAGGGAATGAGTTGGAAATAAAACAAGCAAATCCAGCCACCAGTTTACGGGAAAGGACTATCTGATGATTGTACATGATTTTTGTCTATGAAATCAGCACCAGTGTAGAAGGGATTTCCAGGGGAAAATCACATGACCAACCTCTGCATTCACCAATGGGGCATTTAGTTTGGAATAGCCAAATCACAGTCCCCACAGTCCCATTGCCACCCACACTGCCAGATTTCAATAGCAAATGGTGAAAAACAGTGGTGAAATCTTCCTCATTGTCAAGTCAGAAATGCACAAAAACTGTAACATAAGCTGAAAATAAGTATTTTAACAAAGAAATAGTTTTTTTTTTAATCTGCGCTCAGTCGTTACCGACTCTGCAGTGACTGCTTGGATGAGTCCTTGCAGTTTTCAAGGCAATTGTTTCAGAAGTGGTTTGCCAGAGCCTCCTTCCTAGGGCAGAGCCCAGCTGGCGAGTGCAGGAGGCGGGGCTTCCGTTGCTTCGCGCCCTTTTTGGGCGCATGCAGTTTTTTGCACTTACCACTCCCAACTCCTTTTTTTTTTTTTTTTGCAAGGCGCCGCCAGCATTTTTCCTCCCACCGGAGTGAGAGTACCCATTTATCTACTCACATGAGTTTTCGACCTGTTGGGTTGACAGGAACTGGGGAGGAAACAGGAGTTCACCCTGCTAACACGAAGGCTGGACTCGAACCGCTGAAGCGTCGACCATTTCTGGCCGGCAACTTTCAGCGTCATTAAGCCGCTGCGCCACCGCGTCCCCATAAAGAAATAGTGCTCCCCCCCAATTCTGGCAGCCCTGCCCACTTTATACTATCCCTTCTTTCACTGAGGTCTTCTCAACTCCACAAGTTGTTTATAGCCCCTGGCCACTAAAAGACTGTCCCCTCCTGATTAAATTATCTACCACTGATGCAGGATTTGTTTTTGATCATGCAGAAACACTGCATCACATGTCTTACTATTGCTTATTTGATTACCTGTCTGTCATTGGAGCCAATTGAATCAAATGATGTACTATCAAAGGGCTTAGGTGTAGAATACTTCTCTCTCTTCATTTTCTTCTCGCACTAATCACTGCTGTGTTACTGCTGATAAAGTTGTTTTTAATAATTGTAGTTAGTGCTTGCTTATGGGAATGCTTCTTTTTTCAAATAATTCAAATCAAATTGAGCCTCTTTTAACATGGCCACTGATTAATCCTGAAAAAAAAAAAAAGTAAAATAAAGTAAAATGTAGCAGCATTTATACATAGAAATAGCTAATAGCGAGATGAACTGTCAACCACCATACACTGATCCTACTGCTGCTTTATATTAGATCAACAGAGTAAAATATTATGTTGTAGCTTAGACTGATTGTTCATCCTATGGGCAAATTTGGCTACAATAGAGAACAGCCCTTCTCTGATAGGAGGTGAGGCACGTAGCTCTCAATCAGCTGCCAGTGAAAAGACCTGAGTGGAGGTGTATTGGAAGAGGCTTCCATAGACATTATAATAAAGTAAGACATAAGCCAATGGTTCTTTCTCAGAAGGAGACCACTCTCAATCTGACTTTGAGGCCTGCTGTTGGTAAAATGTCAAAACTGCATACATATAAAAGTATATTTACAAACAATGAAATACTTTTTAAAAACCATTAAAAGAAGATTTTACAAAGAATTTAAAAACTACAGCAACATGGAAGAAGAAATAGAAAGAGATTATAAAAGGGTAAAAGAAAAAATGAATAACAAAAAAGCAAGGAAAAGAAAGATATCTAAAGAAGCGACTTCCGATTTTCTTTGCAGCAGTTACAAACAAATTTGATGAATAAATAAAAAATAAATAAATAAATAAATAAATAATAATTACCATCTTCACCCTTCCATATTACATATCATAGTTCCCTCGTGCCATAAACAAATCTTTTTAATCAACAAATCCTGAAATCAGTAGTTCATTTTTATCCACTTTCAGCAAAAAGTCTATAAAGGGTTTCCAGTCTTTTATAGAAGTAATTGTAGTTCCCTCCTTAATCAAACAAGTCAATTTAGCCATTTCTGTAAACTCAGCTGTCTTCACAATCCATTCCTCCATTATTGGTGTTTCTGTAGTCTTCCATCTTTGTGCATATAAGAACCTCGTTGCAGTTACATATACAAAACCAGTCATCCATGAGCCTTTTCTAATTGAGTGTCCATAAGTCCTAATAAGAAAAGTTCCAGTTTCATCTGAGTGTTAATTTTTAAAACACTTTGTATCACCATATGTATTTGCATCCAGTATCTTTTAGCTTTTTCACAAGTCCACCTTGCATGATAAAATTTCCTTTCGTGATTTTCACATTTCCAACAGTGAATAGAAGTATCTTGATAAATCTTAGACAATTTCTCTGGTCATTTACAAAGGTACATATTTTTAAAAAGTTTTCTTTTAAATTATAAGACAATATGAATTTCAGACCTTTTAACCACATTCTCTCCCATTGATCTGTTTGAATATTATAATCAAAATTCTTGGCCCATTTTACCATGCATTCTTTAACTTGCTCTTCCTCCGTTTCAAATCTCAACAAAAGTTTGTACATTTTAGCAATCACATATTCATCATGTGTACATAATTCATTTTCAAATTCTGTTTTATCACATTCTATTCCTGGTACTTTTTTATCTATATCAAATCTTTCTCTTAATAGTGCATATGAAAACCATCGAGAACTAAATCCCTCTGCAGTCAATTGTTCTCTTGGTTTCATCTTAAGCTCCCCATTTTCCTGTGCTAGCAAGTCTTTATATTTTAACCATTTGTCTTTGCCCACAGTTTCTTTTCTATAAAACATTTCTTGAACTAAGGCCAACAAAGATATTTTCAGGCATAGCCTGAGTTTGTATCTATTCCATATTCATAGTATGGCATTCCTAATATAATGACTCTTAAAATCTACATTTACTTTAACTTTGTCATACCTTAAGTAATCATGCCACCCAAACCTCAGGCCATGACTTTCTGAATCCAACATTCTCTTATTTCTTAACAAGAGCCATTCTTTCATCCAAACCAAATGGCTGGCAACAAAATACAATTTAAAATCAGGTAACCCTGGTCTTCCTCTTTCCTTTGCATCTTGGAGGACCTTATATTTAACCCTTATTTTCCCCCTGCCATATAAATCTGGATATGCCTTTTTGCTACTGTTTAGATGGTGCATCAGTTCTCAAAACAGGTATTGTCTGAAATAAGAATAATATTCCAGATAACACATTCATTTTTACCAGAAATTCTTCCCAGCAATGACAATTGTAATTTTCCCCATTTTAATAAATCTTTCTTAATTTCATTCCATACATTAACATAATTATTTTGAAATAACATACAATATAAACAATTAGATACTTGAGGCACTTATCTGGTTTAGAACAGTTATTATAGTTTCTCAGCAAAACTTTGCGGAAATTCTACTAAGTTCAACTTGGAATGCTATGTTTAAATTTTTCCATGGCCTGTTTACAACTTAAAGTTGACAACTCTCAAGCAAATATCCATAATATTACAGATGGTCAATAATGTCCCATTTCTAGACAAGATTGTCTGTTATCAACCCGACAAAGAGGGACTAGGCTTTATGGCAGAAAATATAGGTTAAACCAATAACTGAATATACTTGTCCATACTTAACTCTCTGCCTTGTTTAGTCCTGCTTCAATGGAGAGTGCCATATTTGGAATGCACCAAGAACCTGAAACAGCTTCCTTAGATATTTGGATTCAGTCGCCTTCAAGTGAACAAAATTAATGAATGGGCTTTGCTGTTCCCAATAGAGGAATGGCTTCAGTGCCTTGGCCTCAAATAATTTTAGACCTGCTAAAAGGTTCTCTGTTCTTTGGAGTAGAAGGAAGTGATAGCTGACGAGCTCCTCAGGGTGTTTAGTGAAGCATGAGTAATTTGGACATTTCATTTCCCTGTAGATTTAAATAGAAAACCTAAGTATTTGAAGCATGCTGTCTGCTTGATGTCATGTCCTTTAATGTTCCACACCATTTTTTTCCATTTGGTTCTTTTTTTACCACATGCATAATGTTGGCTTTTTCACAGTTGATCTGTTATGAGTGATTCCATGGCCCAAAGCATTTGATGCTCTCTGTAGACCTACTGTAGTATGTGATAAAACTGTTGCATCAATTGCATATGATGGTGTTACTATAAAACTTTTGAATTACTGGGAAATGACATTCCTGTTTCTTTAAATTTTCACTATTAAGTTGATGTAAAAACTGAACAAAAGTGGATCAAGGATGCATCCCTTTGACTCCCTTTCTTTTTGGAATTGCTTCAGAAAAATGTCTTACTGCATTACAGTGTAATTTCAAAGATTGGCATTATTGTATAATGTAGATATAAAGTTAAAGCAGCAATGATCCATTCAAGAAGCATCAAGCTTGCGCCAAAGGATTTTGTTGTGCCTTTTCTATGGTTTAAGCAAAAGACACTAAAGTCAGGAGTAAATTTTTCTGCTGCTTGATTTACTGCATCTTTCAGAATGAACTCCAGTGATCCTGCAACAATCACAACATATGCGGGTGGGCCAAAGTAATTGAACAACAATATAAGATAACTGGATTGCTTAATCAGCCATGATGATAACAACTTAATTCAATACAGATTTCCCTAGATATTGAGATGAAAAATTGCTTAAAGTCAGTGAAGGAAGCATATCATCTGATTTAGATGCCATCTAATTATTTGAATTGCGACAATAGAGTAATTTGAAAGTGTCCACCATATTTCCATGGAGTTTTCTACATATATTCTCTATAAACTTGGATGTCTATAGAAAGTCTACAGTATAAATAGATAACTTTCCTCTCTGAGCTATGTTTTTAATAAAGGAATCTGAAGCTCATCAGACACTATTGAAACCATGTCATTATTGAACAAGATCAGTGAATTTTGAGTGTTTTATTTTTTAATTCATTTTGCTGCACTAAAATGAATATGCTAATTTCATCACAAATATTGAAATGAGACGGTTATTATTATTATTCCGTCTGAATTTCAAGATAGAATGTTTGTTGCTGACCTTATTACACTAGGATACTTTTCTACTTCTGCATCCTATAATTTCTAATTTTATGGGAAGTTAACTTGTATAATAAAATGTCTCCTCAGCAACTTGGATTTTATGTAAGTTTTTTATCTGTTTGTTTTGGCATATTAAAGTTATTTCCAATTCTTACACCCTGCTTAAATGTTTTATATATTTTCCAGCTTGCCTTTTTTTCCCCAGCATTCTGTCACAATTAAATATATTCTTCGAGGCTTGTATTTATTGTCTTTTGATAGTTAAGTTCTTATTACAATTCGTTGTGTTTCTGGTATTTCTCTTTATTTTTAGTGCTGTTGCCAAGCCTGGGTTTTTGTGTTTATGTTGTTAGTATTGTATTTGCCCTTTCTAATGACTGATTTACATTCCTGGTTTCTTTGCACTGACTTCTTGAATGACTTTCCTGCACATGTCTCTAACAAAAAATGCAGCAAACGATTGAAAGCTCACAGCAAGAATTCTCCAGACTGCTGCCAAGACTCAAATCATATCAGCCTTCTGTAAATTCTGGCAGAAAACAAGATCAAATTGGGGTTTCACTTTCTTTCATCTGAAAGGCACAGGGACTGTTTGCGTTTATATAGAAACTTGCTAGTAATTATGTTGGGGATGTCTGTATCCCCAACATCTCAGCTCAGCTTGATTAATGCTTTACTGATGTTTGCTCTCCAGTTTTCCTAAATTTTCTTTCTAATTTGAAATACGTTTTTTGCTTTCCAATATCATTCTCAGAATATGTTAAGAGTACTCTAGATATTCTGGGGTAATACTTTGTTGTTACTTACCTGGCAATATTAATGCTTCTGAGAAGTGCTTCTGAGGCAGCCAGTAGAAATACTACTGCCCCCCCCCCCCCATGTCACACATCATCGGTTGATATCCTTTCTGGCTTGCCACATTTTCTAATCTGGGGGGAAAATAAAAATCAGGAGGCTAATCTCCCTTTGGGATTATATGGAAAAAAGCCCACTGGAAGGTGTTCCCACCTGATGTCTTCCCTTGGTATTTCATGGAAGAATGGGAAGCCAGGAAGGCTGAAGAGCGCTGGAGGGAGGTTTCTAGAAATGTTACATGTTGCACAGTATAAGACATTCACACAATGTCATTGGCCACCCCTGAATTAAATAACTCCATTGAATGAGAATTTAACTGAAAAAATGTTTACTTTTTGAAAGAAAGTTAAAAAGCAATATTGCTCCAATAGAAATGAGGTGATTGAATCTTCCCAATGGTGGTGGCCTGGTTTTAAGTGGCTTGTCCATGTTTACTGTGTTCATGTTAGTTTTGGTATTTCTACTGGCTACATCAGAAGTATTTGTTGATAGGATACTAAATACTGCCAGCATGAGATAGCATGTAACCACTCACAAGTACAGATTTCCCTAATGCCTATAGCCTTAGTCACATCAGGACAATAATTTCACCACCATCCATTTTACATGGATTCTAGATATTATTAACAGAGGAATGAATCCTGAATGTAGCATTTATTTCTGCATATAATCAAATTCCAAAACTGTAGCCTGAGTCAATTGGTTCATTGATTATTAACCAAATGGTTAATGTTACTGAAAACTGGTTTTAGCAACTCTCTCTAACTGGATGTCATACAATATCTTGGATTACAGTTTCCATAATCCCCAGATTGCCCCTTCATCAGCTTTCCTAGCAAGCACGTCATCATAAGTACTAGGTACTCTGTGAGTGGTTTGTGGGAACTTAGAAATTCCCCTCTTGTGTTTTTATTTCATCGGACATCAGATTGTAAACAATTATTTTTTGTCAGAGAGGAGAAGGGAGAAGAGAGAGGGAAGCTGAATGAATGAATGAATGAATGAATGAATGAATGAATGAATGAATGAATGAATGAATTGCCCAAATGTAGGCATACTCAAACAACCATGACATGGTAGGGAAGAGATATGGTATGCCTACTCAAAAGTAGTTTATTTTTAAAAATGTTCTTGGGTTATTATTCTCCTTTTTTTGTCTAACTGACACTGTGATCCTAAAAGGAAGGAAACTGTATCTGAGTATATAGTTTTATGCTTGAGAGCATTTGAATGCAGTTCCCAGAAAGCCTAATCATTTTTCCAGAACAAGCTTCTATTTGTTTAAAAACTCTGGATTTGTTATTATTAACCTATCAACTTGTAATGGTTAAAAAAAACCCCATCTTTAGTTCAATAGGTGGGTAGTTACCCAACCAGTATCTTCCTTAACAATAATGAACTGTGAAGTTATTAGCCAAAGCTGTCTTGTTCCTGGTATGAAGAAAAAACAATTTTGCTTGTTGAATTTGAGGTATGAAAGCAAAATTATTTATTAAACCCTAAATCATTATCTCTGCAAGTGATGGTCTATAGGGCAAGATTATTATCCATAACATGCTTGATGCTTTCATATATACGTGCTATTACAAAGAGGAAGAGAAAGAGGAAAAGGAAGAGGAAGAGGAGGAAATCAGAAATCAGCATACTGGTTATTTGACTAAAAAAAATAGGAAGGGTTCATTTATTTTTTTCTGAATGGGTGATCTTGACCACAAATTAGCAAATGTGTTAATAAACATACCTCAACATTTTATACAGTTTTTAAAAATCAGATTAAAAAGCTATCATGGCTTTGTATATTATAGACATGCTACTAGTCAGATGCATGAAGTTCTACTTGGTTTCCAGTGAACATTCGAAGAGGAATTTACAAATTTGAGCTCCTAGTCCAGCAGCATTTCCGTGATGATCTTTGAGGAGAACTAGTGGGCTGTAGAGGTTAAAATGCTAGACTAGGCTCGATATTCAAAATCAATTTTAGTTATGGAAGCTTACTAGATTACTTTGGGCTCACAATATACCTTACAAGGTTGCTGTTGAGGGAATAAAACTGGAGAACTGGATGCTGTGTATGCTACTTTGAGCTCTTGGAGGACAGACAGAAAAATGATGGGCAATTCAGCTTGGGCAAGATGAACAAGGACTACTGAAGAGTTTTGTGACCCTGTAGCTAAACACATGGATGAATATGAATCCCTTTCTTTGGATGGGGCTGTCCTTATTGTCATTTTGTTTACAAAGTTATGATATGGCCCTTCTGTGAGCCACCATGACCATGCAAAATGTGACAGCCATGTTAATATTGTCACAGCTCCCAGGAGATTATTGAAACACTCTGCTTAGGTCAAAACTGCGCAAGGTCAGTCAAAAGCAAGTCCAAATATAGTCCAACGTGAAGCATAAAGAATCTGCCAAAGAATCAGACAATTGCTTAGGCAAGGCCAACAGAGGACTGGTGCACAGACTTTGAACCAGAAGAAAACACTGAAAGTAAGGGCTTTTTTACAATTCACAGAATTCAGGCTATAGTTCATTTGCAGGCCCTGGCATGTTCCCATTCACAAGGTGTATTTTACTTGTGAACAGCCTATCATTCAAACATTGCTTGTTTTCTCCTGGGCATTCTTTGCTTAGCCATCGGTTAATCTCTACTGCAACCTTCCAAAACCTTAGTTGTAGCTCCCCAGAACGCTTCCAAAGTTGCCATTCAGTTACAATTTTTAAAAGAAAAATCCATAAAATATAGGGGGCACAATCAAGTTTACTATTTAATCATTTTAACTATTTAAAATTCAATGTAGCTGAAATAAGATAAACATAACTCATTGTCCTAAGTCCACCTATTTCTTTGCCTTGATCTCTCCTAGTTTCTGAAGTATGGTATCCACGAACAATGCTAAGTATATAGGATTTTCATGATGTTTCAACATGTTTGATTTTCAGGCCAATCCCACACTTTTTCCACATCAGCAAGCACATTTTTATCTTTAGTTTATCATGTCAGATGTTACATGATACTGGGATAGTAGGCATCCCTGAACTAGGAAGGAGTGAGGTCTGTATTAGTTGAACCAGGATTGCAAGACAAGCAGACTTACTTCAAACTGTTTAAACATCACCCTGCATGATTTGATGCCAGCCATAAGATGGTGATCTCTCTGACCTAAGTATCTTTAACTGCAGCTGTTCTTTCTCATGGACATGACAGGCTAGAGCTGTTGGCATGGTTCTAGGTTTGCAAAATGTTTATTTTCTTTGTAGTGCATGTACTTATCATAAAGGTTTGTTCACATACACATATTATTTTACAGCACTATCCTAAGCATGTTTACACTGAAATAATCTTGAATGAGCATTGTTGGCTTATACTCAGGCAGCTATGATTTCTCATCATCTGAACATATATATACACGCACACACACACACACACACACACACATGATGAATGATGTCTGATTCTTGGAGACTGCCTGGAGAAGTCCTTGCAGTTTTCTTGTCAAGGTTTTTCAGAAGTAGCTTGCCATTGCCTCCTTCCTATGGCTGAAAGAGAAGGACTGGCCCAAGGTCACCCAGCTGGCTTCATGCCTAAGGTGAGACTAGAACTCACATTCTCCTGGTTTCTAGCCTGATGCCTTAACCACTACACCAAACTCTCTCTCTCTCTCTCTCTCTTTCTCTCTCTGTAATAAACAAAATAAATTAAAAAAGCAAACCTGAATGAATGATCACTCCTGAATTTATTTGATGTTCACCCATTTGTGATTGGGTCACACTGCAGCTCACCAACAGATTCACCACTCTGTTTCCAAAAGAGTCAAACAATACTATCACATTTTTAAAAAAGACCCCTGGAATATGTGTGTATTGATGCAAGCCATTGCTTTCCCCAGGGTGACCCCTTCAGTTCAGATAGTCTCTGCCTGAGTTCAAAACTCCGAGTTTTGTTGCAAAGGCTTTATATTTAAATGCCACATCACCAAAGGAAGGTAATTTATAAGTGCATAATACAAGGAACCATTATAGATCATTGTGCTTCCACAGGAAATTCATTGATGCACTTTCCTGACATATCAATTTGGAGCAAATGCCTCTGGATGCTTTTTAACACCTCCTCTCCCCGTTTCTCTGTAAGCCTGGCTGTCCTTTAAGGGAAAGCTATAATAAAACTAATTTCCATCATCACCAAGGGCACTGCAGATGAAAAATGAGTCCACAAGTTGAAATGGACATAAATATTAGATGCCAAAATAGATCACTTTTCAAAATGCAATGGGGACTGTATGTTATGTGATCCTGTATATGTTCTCTATCGCATGGCAGGGCCATTTCTGTTCCCTTCAGAATGATAAATAGGTGAGAGTTCAACTATATAACTGGTTTACATGTATAGGATACAAATCTCTGCAAAAGGTGTTACCTTGTCTCCTCCTTAAATCAAGCTTTGCTGTTTCAATGATAAGCTTAAAGACATATTAAATTATCAGCTGCAACAAGAAGTACTATAAATACTTCTGGTGCAGTATGAGAACATAAGAATTGGTGGCTTTGCTGGTGGATTGCACCAAATTTCATTCTTCCCAATAGCACAGCACAGTCATTAAGTGGTGCCAGAAAGGCAAGCACTGTCACATTATATATATATATATATATATATAATGTGACAGTGCTTGCCTTTCTGGCACCACTTCTCTTACACAGGTATCATAAGAACTGCCATTGATATTGTTCTGAAGTAGAGATATAAAAATTTCTTGCCATGGATCTTGCACAAAATAGATATGGGGTATCCCTTGCAGAAGATTCATGGTGGAATGAATAGTAGCAGGAATGGAATCTAAGCAGTATCTCTCCTTCTAGGGTGGAGAGGGGTGAGGAAACTCTCTCTTTGGAAAATGTATAAATTGGCCAATATTCTGTTTTGTTTTGTTTTTAATTTCTTGTCATAGGAAAAATGTCCTTTGCATGTAGAGCAGTATAAGGCTATCCTCAGAGGCTGCTTCACCTTTGTCACTTCCTGGCATGATCATGTAGTGGTCATGTTGTCATTTCAGAAAATCCTGAAAATCAGCAGTAGCTTCTACTGGGAAATCTGTTGTTGTGACCCCACAAATCATTTTTGCTACAAAAAAAGAAAAGTAAAATTAGTAGCCCCAGCTACTCTGTACATTGCCAAAAATCTAAAACTTACTTGCCTCTAAATTTATGTCAATACCCCTCACAAAGTGGGCAAGAAAATGGATCTCCACATCTGTACTGTGAAGCAAGGGATCTACATGTGTGCTTCAAAATGGCACACACACCTGTATGATCAGAGTCCTACCCCTTTTGATGAATGTGTGATGCATGTAACATGGTTAAAAAGGGTTTTAGAAAGGCTTTGATAATCCAATTATTGGCCTTCCCCACAATACCCTGCTCTGAAGTGAAATTCAAAGGAAATTGATGATGTAGATGAATAGAAATGCCTGATCAAGTTTGTCTAAGTGAAAGGAATTCAATATCACCACGTGTGATGAGATAGTAACTTTATCAATGCATTTTAGCCATGATTGCTATATAAATCTTTGCCAACTGAATATTAACAATACAAGAGAGAGCAATTGAGAGAGTTCACAGATCATGCTAAGCCATAAATTGCTTTAACCATAGCTTATTGAACAAGCCAGAAGTCATCAACTATGATTTTATCTTAGAATGTTATGTGAACCTAATCTTTGTCTTCACATTTTCTTATCACAAGAAGGATATTTCCTATAAGATGATGTGCTTTCTTTTTTTTAATAATAATATTTTTATTGAAATTTTAAAATTACAAAGTTAAAAGTTAGAAATGAAAAAGAAAATGAAAAATACAAATTATAAGGAAAAGGGAAAAAAAAGTGAGATGAAGTAAAGGAAAAGAAGAAAGGCATGAAAAATAGATAGCTTCTAATCTATCTCTGGTCTTGAGAATAGTAAGAGTGTCATAGGTGCTAGTTTTTAATGCATTAAATAGGAATAATTCTTTGTCAAAACATATCCCATTACATTTATAATCTAATCTTCAAATCCCCATGTAAGCTTCGCCCTGCCTGCATTTTGCAAATAGTCCATCAATGGTTTCCAATCCTTAAGGTAATGATGTGCTTTCTTGAAATAAGATATTAAAAGACCATCAAAATCTATAGGTTTAAATGTATTACCGGAATTGCAACAATATACTTTTGTATATTTTTGTGTGTACCTGCTGGATTTTTAATATAAGGTGGCTATCTAGCTATTGCTAGTGTAGTGGTTAAGGCAGAAGGCTAGAAACCAGGAGACTGTGAGTTTTAGTCCTGCTTTAGGCATGAAACCAGCTGGGTGACTTTGGGTCAGTCACTCTCTCTCAGCCCTAGGAAGAAAGCAATGGCAAACCACTACTGAAAAACCTTGCCAAGAAAACTGCAGGAACTTGTCCAGGCAGTCATCAAGAGCCAAGACCTCGCTCTGTGAATTATTCTACTACCATACTCTGATATATTTTCTTGTTTTCCTGAGTGAGAATGAAAGCAAGGTTAAAAAAAAGAAAGCTCAAGACATTTTTGTCCTTTCAATGAACTGTGTTTGTTTTCTAGGGCCTGAGTTTATTTCAGTTATTTTTGTAGAATGTCGACGAAGGGCAGACATCACAAAGAAAAATTTGGTGTGGTAACTGGACTCTAGGGTCTTTCATGATTCCTGCAGCCTACATTCATCTGCCATTCATTAGAAAGCTGCAGAGCATTTATAATTTGGACACTGCATACCTACACAAAATGTCTGTGTGAGTGCATATATATTGTGTCTTGGGTTCTCCTGGCGGCTTTCCCATCTGTGCATTCATGATCCTATTTGTTTTTCATTGCGAGCTTTAAAGGTGCATCTTTATCCTGCCAATCTCAAGGGCCTCTTCTTGTCTTTGGTATAAGGACATTACACAAATGAATGCTTCCTATTTTTTTATTCTTTCTTCTGGACAAGACCCTTCCTGTAGTAGCCATGCTAATCTGAAACTTCACCCTTACTGCCTAGAGTCCATCTCTTGCCTGAGGCTAACACTAAGGTTATGATCCAGAGGTAGACAACTTGGTGCCCATCACACTGTCGTCAGTTCTAGTCAGCACGTCAGTAGTAAGAGACTGTGGGTCTGATCATTGAAAACATTTGAGGACCTAACAGTATTATGTCCTTTTTCCTGGGAATTAACCATCTGCACTAATAGTGCCTAACAGTACACTAATAGTACCTCTTTCTGAGTGGGCATGTATAGAATTGCTGTATAATAAAGGTAATAGACTCATTACAATATTTAAGCCAAGAGCATCCTCTTGAGTGTAACCTCTGGGCTATTGTATTTACTAAGCTGGGTAATGGAGATTAGCTAGAAAGATGTGCTTGAGCCTCAGTTCCTAGCGCCATCTCCAAGACCATGAGAACCCTTCATAATATTCAGCCAGCAACACTGGAAGCCATCACAACCTTCTATATGCTGCTGCACTGTGTGATAGGATGCCAAGAATCATGGAAGCTCCTTCACATGACTCTCTTTGTTTTGCCATCTCATTTGCCTGGCCAAAGAGAATAGATAGGACTGCTATATCTAAGCTGCAAAAATCTGGATGACCATGAGACAGAAATAAAGTGATAGCAAAAATTTAAACACTTCACATTTCATGCTCATCTAGATTTGTGCAGCTCAGATCTGGTAACCCTAAGAACAGATATACCTGGGCTGCTGGTTGGCTGTTCTGGCTTGTGAAATCTCTCTCTCTCTTTCTCTCTCTCTCTCTCAGAAATGAGCCAAAGGGTTTTTTAATTTTTTTGTTTCTAATTGGGTGATATAACATCAAACTCTAGTTGTGTATTTTAGAGATCCATGACCTGCTTTCTTTCTAAAATAAAATAAAAATTGTTGTAGTTTTAGGCCTTCTTTTCAAGCATTCTGTCATAGAATGACCAATTTATCTATCTATTTTAATAAAATCAGTTTACATAATCACATGGTCACATAAGCATAAATGCTATTTTCAATAGTTTGAAGGGCTGGGTTTTCTTGGCTGTGTTTTGGAAAGATGGCTGGGATCATGAACAAATGAAAACTGAATGGACCTCCTGAATGAATGAAACTTGCAATTTTCTCTAAGGGCCTCCAAACCTTTCCTCTTATGATACAAGCACTGCCCTTCATTGCCAGGTGAAAGATACAAAGTCTTTTTTAAAAAGACTTTAAAGAATCATTTCCTCTGTACATTTGAATGGATAAAATACCTATTTTGGGAGATACAGTGGGGCAAAAAAGTATTTAGTCAGCCACCAATTGTGCAAGTTCTCCCACTTAAAAAGATGAGAGAGGCCTGTAATTTTCATCATAGGTATACCTCAACTATGAGAGACAAAATGGGGGAAAAAATCCAGAAAATCACATTGTCTGATTTTTAAAGAATTTATTTGCAAATCATGGTGGAAAATAAGTATTTGGTCACCTACAAACAAGCAAGATGTCTGGCTCTCACAGACCTGTAACTACTTCTTTAAGAGGCTCCTCTGTCCTCCACTTGTTACCTGTAGTAATGGCACCTGTTTGACCTTGTTATCAGTATAAAAGACACCTGTCCACAACCTCAAACAGTCACAGTTCAAACTCCACTATGGCCAAGACCAAAGAGCTGTTGAAGGACACCAGAAACAAAATTGTAGACCTGCACCAGGCTCGGAAGACTGAATCTGCAATAGGCAAGCAGCTTGGTGTGAAGAAATCAACTGTGGGAGCAATAATTAGAAAATGGAAGACATACAAGACCACTGATAATCTCCCTCGATCTGGGGCTCCATGCAAGATCTCACCCCGTGGGGTCAAAATGATCACAAGAACGGTGAGCAAAAATCCCAGAACCACACGGGGGGACCTAGTGAATGACCTGCAGAGAGCTGGGACCAAAGTAACAAAGGCTCCCATCAGTAACACACTATGCCGCCAGGGACTCAAATCCTGCAGTGCCAGATGTGTCCCCCTGCTTAAGCCAGTACATGTCTGGGCCCGTCTGAAGTTTGCTAGAGAGCATTTGGATGATCCAGAAGAGGATTGGAAGAATGTCATATGATCAGATGAAACCAAAGTAGAACGTTTTGGTCTAAACTCAACTCGTCGTGTTTGGAGGAGAGAGAATGCTGAGTTGCATCCAAAGAACACCATACCTACTGTGAAGCATGGGGGTGGAAACATCATGCTTTGGGGCTGTTTTTCTGCAAAGGGACCAGGACGACTGATCCGTGTAAAGGAAAGAATGAATGGGGCCATGTATCGTGAGATGTTGAGTGAACACCTCCTTCCATCAGCATGGGCACTGAAGATGAAACGTGGCTGGGTCTTTCAGCATGACAATGATCCCAAACACACCGCCCGGGCAACAAAGGAGTGGCTTTGTAAGAAGCATTTCAAGGTCCTGGAGTGGCCTAGCCAGTCTCCAGATCTCAACCCCATGGAAAACCTTTGGAGGGAGTTGAAAGTCCGTGTTGCCCAGCGACAGCCCCAAAACATCACTGCTCTAGAGGAGATTTGCATGGAGGAATAGGCCAAAATACCAGCAACAGTGTGTGAAAACCTTGTGAAGACTTACAGAAAACGTTTGACCTCTGTCATTGCCAACAAAGGATATATAACAAAGTATTGAGATGAACTTTTGATATTGACCAAATACGTATTTTCCACCATGATTTGCAAATAAATTCTTTAAAAATCAGACAATGTGGTTTTCTGGATTTTTTCCCCCATTTTGTCTCTCATAGTTGAGGTATACCTATGATGAAAATTACAGGCCTCTCTCATCTTTTTAAGTGGGAGAACTTGCACAATTGGTGGCTGACTAAATACTTTTTTGCCCCACTGTATTTTCAAGTCACTCATTTGGTTTTTAGAAATCCAGTACACTGGACTTTTCCTCATCCTTTATGACAGATAGACATGCTAGTAGTAGCAAAAGTAGTAGTCAAGCTGATTTTTTTTTTAAAAAAAGGATTAAAATGGAATATTGTGATAGACTCATAGTAAAAAATGTACATTCTAGTAAATTTTTCCCATTGTACCTCTACCTCAGGAAAATACATAGAATATTTGCTTGCAGCTGACTGTTAGTGGAGGATACAGAATTACCAACATCTCTCTCAAAAAAAAAAAAAGACACACAAACCGCTTTGTGCATAATATTCAGAAATTACATAAAAATCACTGTTAAGAACTCAGAAACATAAAAAACAAACAAACTTATTTTGGTGTTAGTTCTTTCTATCTATATATTTGAGTTTAACCATTGGAGAAAATAAGTAACATATGGGATAAGAACAATAAATCATTACATGCTATATTCACCAAATAGCCTGTTCATAATACAGGTAGTTTCCAGATTAATAACGAGTTCCATCCCCAAGGTTTGTCCTTAAGTCGCATTTGTATGTAAGCCAGAACAGTATTATTGCATAATACTGTATAAGTAGTCTTGTGGAATTAACTCAAACCATTGTGTATTTAACTTGAATCATTGTGTATTTTTAACTTGAATTTTGCTATAATAGGTTCTGTTCTTAACTATGGGTTGTCTGTAACCAGGACGTTCTTAACCTGGGGATTACCTATAATAAAAGTGTTTTGATTGCTATTTAATGTTGATGAATATAAAAAAGACTATATTTTACAGAGCATTAAATAAGTTATTAGTTATGCCTTGTGCTGTATTTTACTCTATGGCCCCAGTACTACCTCCACAACTACAAAAACTATAGTTACTGGGGCTACCAGATTTGGGCTGCAAAGATCTGGAAAGCCACTAGATGGTAGGAAAGTTTCTATATTTCTTTGCTGCCCCTAGTAGTTATCTGTAGCTTTGCAGCCCAGATTCAGTAGCTTATATTTAACAAAATTTGGACATAAAATAAGTAACAGTTATAATGTTTTTGTTCTCCCTCCCATTGACTTTTTTTTTAGTACATGCAATTCAAAGCCAAGTACTGACCTTGATCCCAAAAAATATATCTATCTATGTCACCCAATAATTGTGGCTGGTCATTAATTCCCTGTGACATGAAGAGACTGGTTCAGAGGATTTTAGGCTGAGACTGCTTTTGGATAGCAGTTATATTTCTTGCATTTGATTTTATTCTTCTTTAATTCAGTAGTTACCCAAGGTTGTATGCAACTAGCTGGCTGACATTCATAACTTATAATATTGTTCCCTGGAATTTCCATACAGAAATTCTTTTTAAAAATTGTAGAGTGAAAACATTAAATTGATTGTTCTTCACTTTTTTAATTGGTTATTTCTGTTTGCAAGAATTTATTGTAGATTTTTAAACCCAACTCTGACTGCAACCTTAATCCCATATATGGATGTTAAAGCTAAAGGTAGTCCCCAGTTTAAGAACGAGTTCTGTTCCCAAGGTCTGTCCTTAAGTTGAATTTGTATGTAAGCCAGAACAGTATTATTGCATAATACTGTATAAGTAGTATTGTGTAATTAACTCGAACCATTGTGTATTTAACTTGAATCATTGTGTATTTAACTTGAATTTTACTATAGTAGGCTCCGTTCTTAACTATGGGTCATCTGTAAAGTGGATGTTCTTAACCCGGAGACCATCTATAAATTGAATTTCAGACAGATTTACTTTAGAGAAGATCTGTATACACATTTTAACCAACCTAAAGCTAGAACAATTTAACCCAGCTAATTCTAGACTAGATTTGGAAGTTGAAAGAAGAAGGCAGGGGCAAACCAATCCCCTTGCCAAGAAAACTACATGGATGTGTCAATGTAGTCTCTAGGAATCAAGCTTGATTTGAAGGAAATTTTACCTTCAAACTTTTTAAACAAACGTTTTAAAAAAGCCATCTAGTACATCAAAAGTATTATTGTGATAGAGCCAAGCTTCCTTTCCTCATTTGCTAGACTATTCTTTCAAACAAAGGACCGGTTGAGACGTGCTTAGAGCAAGGACTTCCTGAGTATGCAACCAGATCAATTTTTTTTTTTTTGACTCAGACATATCCTGAACAGGTATTGGAAGGAACATTTAGAAGATATCTAATGAGATCATCCAAAGTATTGATTGGTCTGTTTAAATGTCTACCTTTTGAAACTATAATCCCACTTAGAAATCTTCCAGGATTAGTGAATCTGCTTGGTTGCTGACAAGTAAAGGCCAGACCTTGCTGGAGTGTCCCAAGATATTGCTTCTTAAATATTACCCTATAAGTTAAAGTTCCTAATAAGTTTAGGTAGCTCATCTGATAAGGTTCCAAGTGTATATTTTATTTTAAGCTGCAACTGACCATTTGTAATTTATATTTTCTGGATTCTTAAAGAGATACATAGAATTGAAAATTGAAGTTAATTTAGTCCTTGGCCTGTAGTCTTATCCATATGCAGACTGGAGATAAAAGGAAAACTCTGAAGAAGAAATTGGTCCTTCTCTAGAGTGCAATCTTTAGCCATGATGCTTATGTACTTAGACTGAAGTTTATTAATTTTGTTAATCACACAAATGGTGGAGATGCACCAATCTCAGAAATATATAAAAAAGAATGTCTAGCATTTGGCCTGTCTCAGATAGTTCAGGAGGCAGAGGCACCTCTCAGATTGTCAGAGCGCTCATGTGCAGTTAAAAACCCAAAAACATATGAAGCCAGATTGTTAATCCATTTAGTCTTATATTGTCTATTCTAACTGGCAACCATTTTCTAGTAGTTCAGGAAAAAAAAAAATTTCCCTGTCCTAACTGGAGATAATGGTCTTTATCCAGCTTTGGCTGGTTCACCAAAGCAGTTTTAGCTGGAAGAGGAGGCATGGAAGATGCCCTTGGACCTCTTGTTTGGATTACCATAATTTGCTTTCCATGGAGTTGACCTTGAACACCATCTGGAAGCTTCAACCAGTACAAAATGCAGTAGTTTGTGTGATTACTGTAATCAGTTTCAATACTGATATACAGCACCCTGCCACAGGAGCTTCAATGGAAACTGGAAGTTTTCCAGTACGTTTCAGGGTGCTATAAAACCCTATGTGGCTTAGAGCCTGGGTAACTACAAGATTGTCTGTCCCATATAGATTCTGCATGCCCAATATGGGCACACAGAAAACGCCTGCTGAGAGTCCTCATCTATCAAAGAGCAAGGATAAAAGAGCATTCTCCATGAGGGCTCCTTTACTCTGGAATAGTTACCCAAACACATACATGCCCCATTATGATGGTGGAGTCACTGGTTGCATTAGTTATATATTATTCTCTGTATTGAATTATTATTGTATTTTTTTTCATTCTATACACCCCTTAGAACCCTCTTAGAACTGGTGGCATATAAATTCTGCAAACTCATAAATAAACAGGGAAGGATGAACCAGCGACCATCCGCATACAAAGTTGGTGTTCTAGCACTGAGTTACAGTGTCTTCCAACATTTCTGGCAGAAGTATATTAAGTCTTTTGTGATACCTCTGAAAAAAATCTACCTATAAGCTTACAGTTTAGGCAAGATGCAGGAATAATATTATTCATCTTGTTTCACAAAGGCTTAATGCAAAGTCACCTCAAAGATTGTTTTGCAACACTACTGATCACTTTGTACATGTGCATAATTAATGTAGTCTAGCTAACAATAATGGAATCTATGAAAGTGAAAATAATGGAAAACAACTGAAAAGGCTGTACAGATACTACTTTCAACAGAAAACTCAAAAAGAAAGAAAAAAGAAAAATAGATAATTTCTAATTCACATGGTTCTACCTAAAAAATTATCAATACTTGGGGAATTCAAAATGTAGGGGAAAAAAAACTTGGATGGGGCTAATCTAAGAAGCACATTTACTTTTTGTCACCTACTTATCTTTCACAATATAGTTCAAAAGCACATGATACACCAACCATGCAGAAACTAAGTAATTTTGGTGGGGTAAATGTGTAACTGGCCATTGCTTGAGACTCCAGAGTAAACTAGTCTTCATTTCACAATGAAAGAAATTTGGGATATAACGACAAGGTTGCTTGAAGAAAACTGGAAGAGGAAATGCTTGAAGAGGAGCCTTGAATAAAAACAAGATGTAAATAAACTTAATTTATTTACAAATGAATTCAATAATAATGCATGCTCAAACACTTCCATTTCTTTTTCTTTTTTTAATTAGGGTTACAGAATTCCTGTGATGAAAATCTAAATTTCTTGTAGAAGACATCAATACATATGCATTTTAATAAATTCTGAAGAGTATTCCAGAGAGGAGCAAAAATCTGCATTAAAGACTCTGGAGGAGATGGGTAGGGTTGTGTAGTTGTGGCTTTTATAGCAACATATAAAATTTGCTGGCACAATTTGGGGTTGTCTGGGGGCCAAAATGTGGGAGTGGGGTCTATATTGGTTGTTGTTCAGTCTTTAAGTCGTGTCCGACTCCTCGTGACCCCATGAACCATATCGCGCCAGGCCTTCCTGTCCTTCACTGCCTCCCTGAGTTTGCTCAGTTTCATGCTCAGTCTATATTGGAGCCATAAGCAAAAAGTCCCCGACTTAGTATTAGCACTTGGATCATATGGTTGTTTTTATATATCTGTGCTGAAATGTGTAGCCTACTCACAAAACCCCCAATTTGCCAAAATCCCCAGTCAGAGGCTAATTTTTATTTGTTACAGCTGACAGGGAAAATGGTTATTAATAATGTAACTAAGACCATATTTATAACCTCCCCCCTGAGTCTTTGTTCTTCGAATAAGAGATCTTTTTACAGGTATCCATGCAAATATATATTTTGTTTTGTTTAACCTGGGCACTCATTTATTTTTAAACACTTTCTGGTCTAAGAGTGCATTCCCTTTTCTTTTTTTCATGAAACTAGATAGTACTGGTTACTTAACACATCCCCCCCCACACACACACAAGTCTAGGGCCTTATTTGCCCTTAAATAACTTGGTAAATTCACATTGGCACTAGCTGAGTGCAATATACACAGGAAAAATGAAGCAGCTGGGTCACCCTGCTGCAAAAGGCTTCCTCAAGTGCTGGGCAATATTTGCTTTTTCATGATGATAATTTATGGCATTTTTGGAAGAAAGAGGCTTTGTTTGTTTGCATGCTGATTTGGGACTCAGTGATGGAAATCTGGCCGTTTCCTTAGACAGCAGCTTTTGCTGCCCTTCACTCAATAGCTGCCCTTCCAAGGTGAAGAACATTAAGTAAGGAGGACAAGTAAATGACAGAACTGGCTGAGCATCAGTGTTTGATGTTGTTATGGTCATTTCCGCAGATGGAAATGTTAGAGCTGAAAACTGTATTTTTGCTTTTCAGGTGTAATGTTAGATAATACACCACAAATACATGTCTGTATAAGACACCTCCATGTAATGGGAATAGTTCAGGGGGGCACATTTTCTTGAAGAGCAACCTCCAATAATTAATAATATCAATAATAAAAAATAATACCACCAATATTTCATGCAAAAGACAGAACGTGCTTCTGTGCTTATAAAAACTCTATCTTCATATTAAAACATTCTGTCCTTTACGATGTGAAACATTAATATTTGTTTTATATTAATGACTAGCGCTGGCTTCTGAAGTAGTATGGTATTACACTAATACGATGTGATGATAATCACTACTATTATTGCTGCACCCTTGTTATTAAAAAGATCAACATATTTTTTAAAAAACAAATACTCTATGGATATGGGTATGGAAACAGTGACTTCTGTTAGCTTCCTTGGATGCTCTCCAAACTAGAAAGCAGAATATAAATCAAATAAATAAATACATTTTTCCTAGATCAGGGTGCACACTCTTTGACTACTATGTTGGAGGCACACTACAAAACATGGGAGTATCTGAGACTTCCAGAGAATACTAGGGTAGACTGGAATGTCAACAAACAAATGTTCTGAAAGGCAGTGTTAAACTGCTTTTGTAAGGTTCCCATAAAGTTATCAGGAATCAAACAATGTAAAGGAGATTACATACTTTTTTCCTATACAGGTAGCCCTTGCTTAATGACAATGGTTCGAACTTACAACGGCCTTGGAAAATGTGCTTTATGACCTGTACTTGCACTTACAACCATTGCAAACCCTTGCACCACCCCTTGCAGTCACATGATCACAATTTGCAAACTTTTTATGATGGTCAAGAAGCAAATAACCACAGTCATTAAGTGGATCATGTGGTCATTAAGCAAATTTCAGGAAAAAAATGTCCATTGGGGAAGCTGGTCAATGATTCACTTAATGACCATTGTAAAAATGGTCATAAAATTGGATGCGGTCAGATGGTGACTTGTTTAACAACCACCCTGCTTAACAACCAACCCTTGCTTAACAACCAATTTTCAGGTCCCTATTACGGTTGTTAAGCGACGACTACCTGTAAAAGATTTGCTGGGCAACGTTCTCTTAGAATCTCCATCTTTATCTCTAGTTCTTGGACCACCCAGCTGTTCATACAACATAGCCAATCACCTAGACACACCTGGAAGCAACATTACGGAAGGTGAAGCTTGTATCTAGAAACTTCTGCTATCAAAAGCAATAGTACAAGATGGTGTAATATCTACCTGTCTGCTTTAGCACTTTACTGAATTGTTGAGGATGAATATATGTGACTCACTGATATGCTACTGAAATTTGGTGATAACCCTAAATGCGGTTCCAAAGGGTACACCAGAATATCAGAAGTTTTGGGACTTTGAATATGGCCAGTAGGTTTCCAATATTACCTGCACAAGGATCTCTGAGAAACATAGTTCTCTAAGGATCAGGAGTTCCAGAGACACAGGATTTGCAGAAAGGCAACTGGCAGGGGGGTTGGCATATGATTGCCAATGTGTGATTGTGTGAGACATAAATGTATTTATACACATGCCATCAGTTTTTTATGAATGTCACTGTTCAGAGACCTATGTTTCTTTGTGCCTAGAGGTCTTTATTACAGCATTAAGTAAATAAAGGTGGAAGAAAAAAAATTAAGGTTAACAGAAGCCTCCAGATCAATGGGAGTGGAAAAACAGAGAGATCTTATTGGTACTGTCCCCGAATTACTACCAGTTAACATTTGGAGGAAAATTGAAACAAAGAAGAGAGAACCTTATCTATGATTGACAATGCTAGGAAATAAAGCCTAAATCTAAATTTGAAGAGGCCTCCAAGCATGATTTTGGGTGGTAGAATGTATAGATTCATATGCCGTATTGCCTTTTAAGAGAGACTTCACTTTGATCACTTATTAAAGTAAACATAAATACAACACTGATATCTTAGAAACAACAAATTTTGAGTAAGTTGCTACTACTACAGATCTTGACGGCATGAAATACCTCAATAGTTTATAGAGTTTTTTTTTTCTTTTTAAGGGCTGAAGATAAAAATTATTAGCTGCTGAAGAATTTTGCCATTGTTTCACCTTTCTTCAATATATTTCAGCTTTTATGAGCTCTCTGAGTCTCCATTCCTTTCATGTGCAATCTTTTTTTTTCACTGTTGCGGAACGATAAGCCACACGTCCATTCTGTTTTTCATGGCCAAGAATCCTATTTACTCTCTATCTACAAGGTAAGACACCAATTATAAAAATACATCATTCCCTTTGTAAAAAAATTGAGCAGAAAAGATTGAGATCATGGGCTGCGTTCAAATGGTGGCTTCATCCAATAAATTTGATTTTTTTTTTTTTTATTACAGAATGACAGGAGTAACTGACCTGTGAGATCTCTTAAGCAATGATGCCTTCATAGACAATTTTCTGAACTGCTTCATGCAAATACACCACAACAAGGTAGACCATCAAGAATTTCAGTATTGTTTTAGTTATTTATTGTGAGTAGCTCTTAGATTTAAAGAATCATAATCTTAAAAGATCTCACAGATCAGTCATTTCTGTCATCCTAGAGAAAAAAAATATATCAAATTTACTGAACGAAGTCACCATTTGATTGCAGGTCATGATTGCAACCCTTTCTGCTTCTTTTTTTCACAAAGGGACTATATATATATATATATATATATATATACACATACATACATACATACATACACACACATACACATACACACACACACACATACACATACACACACATACACACACATGTGTCATAATATGCATGTGTACCCATGCAGGAACATACAGAAAAATACCCCAAAGAGTGCACTATTCTGTTTAAATTTATTGTGTAAAGTCAGATATTATACTGCCTGCATGAAGCAAGGAGAGCTTAATAGTATCATGACTGAGAAGCAGCTGCTACCTTCGTTTCAGTTCTTCAGAGAATAACTTGCTTTATTCACATATTCTTTGTGCTCGTGTGTAATATGGATTTAACATGACATGTTAGCACCATGTTCTTTACATAAAATTATGCTTAATGTCTAAGGTAAGATCATCAATTAACCAAACAATACTTTTTATTGATTTCAAACTCCAGAATCAGAAAGTTCTGTAAAATAAATCATTATAGTATTTAGAAGGGTACATTTCAAGGATCAGCAAGATACTTCTGGCAAAAGGTATGATGCTCCCTCTTAGGTCACAAACAAGAAAAAGGAATGAATAAATAGGCACTCAAAAAAAGAAATCTAATTATTCCATGTTTTTAAGTAATAGCATCTTTTAGTTTCCACACCACCTATTTATAGTACTTGTTCACTGCTCGTGCTGGCAGAAAAATGATGAAAATTATTTATTTTGGGGTTGGGGCAACTGCTTCTCTACTGTTTCCATCATAAAAATTGGGTTCCTACTGAAAACAAATTTCTAGAGAATTTCATGCAAGAAATTGAATTACTGTTTATATTGGTGGCTGAGAATTTTGCTCAAGGGAAATTAATATAGGTGGTTCTTGCTTAATGACCACTCATTTAGCAACCATTCAAATTTAAAATGGCACTGAACAAATGGTACTTATGACCGGTCCTCGTAATTATGATGGTTGCAGCATCCCCGCAGTCACATGATTCCTATTTCGGCTACTTTTTGTGTCTTTGTTTAAACAAATGCAAGAAAATATAAGCAAATGCTACAGAGAAAATTGCTATTTAAGCAAGCTATCACCAAAGCATCAGTGAACCTAGCTGTTTGTTTATTCAGCTTCAAGAGTTTTATTTCCATAACTTTTTCAAAGCAGAAGTGCCCCTTGCTCGCTCATTTGCATTAACGTGATGATGTCAGAGTGGGCTGTCAGCCAAAGTTACATTGTGTAAACCAAATAATGTTGCCACTTCAAGTGTCTGTGTAAAGCTCTTAATGGACAGGCTCTTGTTTTACATTAAACAAGAAACAAAGCAACAGATGAGAAAAAATATGCTGATCTCAACACTAGTACTTGAACCAGAAAATGAACAAGGTTTCTGTTTTTCCAGAAGATAAAAAAGTCCAAATAAGTTAATAAATTTCCATAGTATGTGGACTACACAAAGAATGATTATTTGCCATTTCTCTTTTTGAGATCAGATGTGGTAAGAAAGGCTAGGAGATGTGAGCAATGAAAGATATTTATTCTACATTTATGGAAATTGCTGCTCTTGTTCATGACATGGTTTTGTGTACCAGCTCAGAATACCTGTCCGTCAAGTCTGTTCTGATGTGCACAGGTTGTTTGGTAGAAGTCTTTTCCTATCACCTGCTCTCATCTGGAAATGGAAGGGATTGAAGATCAGCCTTTCTGCTTGCAACAACTCTCTGCTATTGTTGCTGCAATCAGGGCTTCATAACTTTATGTTGCATTGACTTGAATGGGACAGACATAAGGACATTGAAATCAATGGGACTTAGGGGTCTTTCATGCATGAATATTGGAGGAACTGCTTTCATGTGGTAAGATCTTTTACTGCTAGGAAGTACATGCAAAGAAAAATGCATGTGTAGGTACAGGTGCCAGTAAAGTAAGGGAGTAAGTAAGGGCAATAAAGTAAGTGCAACCTTCATTTCTTCTTATAACTGCTTAATGAAAGAATCATTTTAAAAAATGGGAAAGAGACACATGCATAGGAATACTAGTAAAGTCTAGAATTTAACACTTCATTCTAAACTCAGATTAGGACCCAAATAGAATGATAATGCAAATGTCATGGCTCAAACCTGACAAATTTTCCTATTCCAATTCTCTAAATAATTATAGTTGCCTGAGTTTATGTAACCCTAACACAATGCCTTTGAAATTCTAGCTTGGGTGTATGCAGCATTATGAATAAGAAAAGACAAGGGTGCTACTACTTGAATGGAGATTGAGTTTCTAGCATATTTCGCTGTCCACAAGTAAACTTATTTCTTAGTTCATGAATTTAAAAGGTTTCAGACTGAAGGTTTGTTCACACAAAATTGTTTATTAATCCAGGTGATGATTTCCATGGTTAATGGAATTAATGATGCCACAGGAAGAACTACCTTGTCCACTAACATTGCCAAGGCTACAATTGTATTCCAATATGCACATACTGAAGTAAAGTGATGTGGTTGTTCTAATAAATGAAAATGTTGTGTCTTTCCACAGAGCTGATTTAATAGGGTGAGTCCATTGAATTACCATCAGGTTGCCCTGGTACTGAATCCTAGGTTACAATAAACCTGGTGTTCATCAGAGAAGAATGTTACCACAATCACTTCCCAATGCTTTTTTGCTGAATTCCCTCATTTGTTTCAAGCCAGTCCTACTACACTCTTTCTGTAACACAGAGAATGAGCTGAAACATCTGCCTTGGCTTATTAATACTTTAAAAACTTAGAAAGCAGTAGTAGAGTATTGTTCCTGGCTCTGGAACAGCAATAGTCTGGAGCTCATAGTGCTTATTCAAAAATTGACCAGAAAATATCAGATACATTAAAACATTTATAGGAAAAGACTTGGAAAGATCTCCATCTAAGACTTTGTATAACAATGATCAGTCAGAGTCAATAAATTACTGTCTAGTAATGTGCCATTTCATAATATGGTGAAGTAATGCAATTATTCCTATGTATGCTGAAAAAAATTTTTTTTTCCTAAACTTAGGCTTACACTGATGAAGAAAGCTGTCAGCTGCAAAATGTTGCTTTCATGTAAAACATACCCCTTAAGCTGAGATTCTATGGGTCTGAGAACAGTATCCCATCAGAGGCTATCAGACTGATTGATTTCTCCCCTCTGAGGCTGAAGTCAGGGCTGTGACCTTGAAGATGGGCATCAGACATTTGATATTCCTTTTTATCTCCCTGCTGGCCTCTACAGTTGGAAGTTTTAATGTCTGCAAAGCCTTAGTTTGGAAAGCCATGAGGGCAGATCCAAGTGCATTCCTGCTTTCTACAGGGGGAAGAGAACTACTTAAAACAATAGGAAGACAACAATATGGATTTCTCTCCATCCTCATTTCTGCCCTATTCTGAAGGCAATGAGAAAAGGATTTCTGTGTTAACCACTATCATTCAAGCATACTTTCTATACTTTATAAGCTTAATAGCTTATCTCTTATCACAGGCATTTGATTGACTGCTATTAGAAACCAGCTTACAAGGTGAATAAAAATTAGGTTATAGTAAAGAAATATCTAGTTGTTTTTTAGCTAGAAGAATAGGATTGCTTAAACCTATAGTTCTTATCCTGATTTTCCTTAGTTCTAAGTTTCTGATACATAAAAGAGTCTTCCTTAGCCAAATAATTACCCAATGGCCTTTTTTTGGTCAAATCTGATTTCTACAGCTTAATCCTCACCACTTTGCAACAGGAAAGAAGATTAAATAGCAATCTTCCTCTCCCTTAGTTTCCTTCTGCTACTTTGGACCTTTAGAATGATTCAGATACTGCATTCCAAGGACACAGATGTTCATTCTTAATCATGATGACACCAAAATAATGAAACATGTGTTGTGATGTCACAGCACAAGCTCTACCTTTCATACTTGTCTCATGACATTGCATACAAGCACATAAAGGGAAGATTTTGCATTGTGACATCACTACACATGTTTTGGCCACTTGTCCCATGGATGCCTAGGTTCAAGAATGTAGTTCCAGACTGCTTCTTGAAGCTTTCTAGACTTTGCTGGATTCTGCTACACATTTAAAGCTTCAACACTACCTTCTTGCATGGCCTCCTCCTTTTTTCAGCTATAAGCTTAAATCTTCAGATATTCCCTCAGCAGAGTTTTGTTTTCCAGACTGACAATTTGCTCCATATGCAACTTGCACAACTTCTTTCAAAGTGGAACCAAAAATAATCAACTGACTTCCTGCTATTCAGTCATTCAAATCATTTCATAGCAACTGCAATCATCTAAGCCCAATATACAGTAGAATAAGACAGTTCGGCTTATGGCTGTTTGGTTTATTTATAAATTTAATGAATTTCTACCCCAACACTCTGTTTCTTCAATAATCAAGAATGTTTAAAGCAATAAAAAACCTACAGCATAAAAACTAGAATGACTTTAATACAGTTAACATGGAATTAAAAGTAAACATTGGGATAAATTAACAATTAAAAGCTTGGCGAAGAGATGCACTTTTACCATTTTCCTAAATATTTGGGAATGGGAACCAAATGTATCTGAAGGCATGCATTCCCCAGCTTAGGAGCCATGTGTACCAGATGGCCAAGCTTTTGGCAATGGGAGGATCTTCAAGATGGTTTTTCTGTCAATCTAAGTATCTGGGCAGGTTCAAAGTAGAAGAGGAGGCTCCAAGGATAGTCAAAGCACAAGCTGATAAGGACTTTAAAGTTTAAAATGACACCTTGAATTGTGCCCACAAGGCTTTTCATAATTAGTGCAGATTTTCCAGTACCGGCATCATATGATCCCTCTCCCTTGTACTGATCATTAGTCTAGCTCAATGTTTCTCAACCTTGGCAACTTTAAGATATGTGGACTACAACCCCCAGAATTCATGCTGGCTGGGGAATTCTGCGAATTAAAGTCTACGTGTCTTAAAGTTGCCAAGGTTGAGAAACAGTGGTCTAGCTGCTGCATTTTGCATTAGGTGTGCTTCAAAGGTAGCCCCTCATACAGCACATTATAGTAGCCGGTTGTAACCAAGCCATGGAAAAATGTTGCTAAGGCTGACCAGTTCAAAAAGTATTGTGGTTAGCATACTAGCTATAATTGTGTTAAAGTATTCCTTGTCCTAGCTGCAACTTGGAAATCGGGATTAAGGAAAACTCCCAAACTAGTACATTATATTTTTTTCTAATGTGGTTTGCAGAAACCTGGCCATGGCCATAGCTGGATTTTCTTTAATTTTACACCTACCATTGACTCTCATCAGGAGGAAAATGTTTCTTGTAAAATTATGAACTTGTTTCCACCCAGCTATTAAAGACATCTTTCATAGAGGGCAACAGGTTGGCGAAAGTGAGAAAATGTCTGTTATTCCTCATATCATCCTGCTGATTTGGATAATTTTATATTTTAATAAAGGGACATTTCATTTATTTGGTTTCCTAAAAGAGCAGAAATCTGCATTCCACTTAAATCCATTTGGATTAAGATAAAGCTTCAGTGAGCTTTAAGATTAGATGTGATTGGGGTCTTAGTCACACTCTATAGCAACCATACTGACCATAAAGCACTGACTACATATAATTTCCCAATGTAAAGAAACAAAGCTTATTGTTTCTTTGTGAGTACTATTATCACCTTTTTATGAGGCATTTTAATACTATTGATAACATCTCTCTCTCCCTTTATACTTATTACTATTTTCATGGAAGAGTTTGGTTTCAGCATACCTTAACAAAAGGAGATCATTCAGAATTTTTATGATAAAAAATTAACTTGCACTGAGTCCCAATTTACATGGATTATGACATTACATACACTGGACAACAGATTTATCTGGATGGACCCAAGCATTTCTTTTTGCCATTCTTCTGTTATTGAAGAGATACAGTAAAGTCCTTGTCTATCTTCATGAATTCTGTGTTTTCCAAAAGTTCCATGATGAAGTCTGTGCAAATGTACCTGTTCACATTATTACTATATGAAAGCTGACCAGTTAGAAGCCCCTTTGCATCAAACAGCCAACCCAGATGACATTCAGAAAGGTTTAGAACTATTTTCCACTTGCTGGAATACAGTAAGTATAAGGCAAACGTGAAAGACAACCAGAAATGAATAGTTTATTCAGAAGTGAGACAGTTCAGCAGTGAGTACAGCACAAAATCCAGTAACCTGCATACTGACTGAAAATCGTTTTCAGATTAAAAGGTAATAGATGCTCTCTGGGAGTAGAGAGGTACAATAAATCACCTACAAATTTTTCTAGTCCTGGATTTTCTACTCCTCCTGCTCTGGTAGAATGTCTGTCTGTCTGTCTGTCTGTCTATCTATCTATCATAGAGGTGTGCGTAAAAGATGTATCTGAAAAAGAACATGAATTTCTGAGAGATGTAGATGAAAGTACTTTTTTAAAAAGACAGTTTACAATGGAAAAAATTAACAAGGAATGATATTAATGGCATTTACATTAAAATCATGTTTTTAGAATTTACATTAAAAACTGCACATTACAAGTTGTATAGAAACCACACGTTAGGGAAAGTTGTTAGCCAATTTTTAACAGATTTTGAAAATTGTTAAAACATTTTTATTAACGTGAATGACCTGATACAGATGCCCACACCTCTAATTACTGTATGATGATGGAAGTGGTGTTGGTGGCATTTTCACCAACATCAGGGCTCAATTCTCACTTAGATCTTCCCTCTGAAAGTCTGTGATAGCATATCACAATTATTTCAAGTGCACAGTGACTTAAAAGATTATGATTCCATTGCCGTCATTCTGGCCCATGTATGTATTTGTGGCCCTAGTTCATAATTCAAATTGTTCATAATTTCATTATCCCAAATATGGCTTCACAAGCAAATCTTCCTCATGTTCAGGTTCATAAAAGAAAAATATGAACATTTGTCATTAAAAAATGGCTAGTTACAATGGCGCTTAGCACAATTACCACTAAAGTCTTGGCATTTACCACACCATAATATTTCCCTTTTCACCTTATTTGCAGAATACTGCTGTTCTGATGGGGAAATGCTGAAATAATTTAAGAAGCTTAGCATCTAGAATATCAACAGCTGAATGGCATTATCTCAATTCTAAAACAGAAGAAAATGTGTCAACCAGATGGGTTCAGATTCATTATCTGAAGCAGAAAAAGAGCTCTTCCAAAGATTTTATTCACATGAATTTATGTTAAACTAACAACAAGTTAGAGAAAGCATGCAGAATTTGGCTTTTGAGTTCTTTCCAACCTTTTTACCAGCAGTGCCCACAGGATGTCTGTATTTTTTTCTGAGTGGTGATGAACTAATTTGTTATGTCTAGATATATTTGTGTGTGTTTCAGTTTTCCCCTCATGTTGTGTTTATATGAGTTTGTGTGTATGTGTGCACTGGGAAGCACAGGGCAAGCAGCATATGCTTCAGTCTGGCTCACATGACCTGGAGGGAGGAGGAAGAGAGGCTTAAAATGAAATCATTGGCAACATTCTAACCTACTGTCCAATCTCGTCTCCAGTAAAAATGCGTTAAGGATTTTCCCCCCAGATTTTTTATCTCAGAAATCCCAATATACATCAAATACATTTTCAAATAAATATTATAATTCAGTAGCAACGTGAGGGTGGGGCTGGGAACTGTACTCAAAGCTTTGTTTTGTTTCCTTTTACAAGCACACTGTTTGAACAGATTTGATTATCTATCAAGAGCAGTCATCTGTTTGCTTGAGTCCTTGAAAAAGCAAGGGACATGCTAGAGTAGACATCGACGTACAGTCGTTATGTTGGAACAATTAAGATAATCTTGCAATTTTTAAGAAAAAGACTCTACCAGTCTTCTGTCAGTCCAGTGAAAAATAATTAGGATGTCTTTTATAATTTTACAGGTACTGAGCTGCAAACACACTTGCATTAATTCACTCCAATTGTTCATCGATCTGCAGTGGAACCAGTCAAAGACAAATGATGTGCCTCTGCTAAGAGAGGAGAAAGAAGGAAAAATACTTATAGTGTAATTACTCTACTCATATTTGTTTCCAAACAGGCTGCAGTGTTATTTGTTGAGTAATCTACATCATCTTCTCCTGGCAATGAAAGCTAGGTTGTTCCCTCACAGTTTGTATACATATATTTTTCATAAAGTTAAATGAATGACATTGGAATCAGTATAGGTGGTCCTTGATTAATGACCACCCATTCAGCGGCTGTTCAAGCTTACAATTGGCTTGGATTTCCAACCATCACAGCATCCCTGTCTCATGACAGTCTCATGATTGCAAATTGCTACCTTCCCTGTTGGTTTCCCACAAGTAAACTCAATGGGGAAGCTGGCAGGAAGTCAGAAGTCATGGTCATGTGAGGTCCTTGCCTAATGACCTGCAGTGATTCACTTAACAACAGTAACCAGGGACTGCTGGAACTGCCATTGCTGAGTGGTGCTGTTAACCAAATGAAAAAAAAAACCCTTTTGTATTTACTATGTTGGTTATAATTTGATGCAAAAATAAATGCATTTGAGAGATAAATATGTTTGTTCTTTAATACTAATAGTAGCAAAAATGGTGCAAAGATATATATATATATACACACACACACACACACACACACACACACACTATGTGTGTGGCCTGCTGGTAGAATCCCTAGAAGCAAGGGTGTACCACACTAGCCAGGACCCAAGATGCAGACTGTGCAGAGAGGCTTCAGAGACAGTCCAACATATAGTGGTAGGGTGTGAGATGCAGGCAGGAACAGCATACACTGAGCGGCACAACCAAGTAGCTGGCTTTGTGTACAGGAACATCTGCACAGTGTATGGGCTAGATCCTCCCAAGTACAGATGGGAGATTCCACAGAAGGTCATGGAGAATAACAGGGCTAAGATCTTGTGGGACTTCCAGATCCAGACAGACAGGCAAGTGCTAGCCAATCAACAGACATTGTGGTAGTCGACAAGGAGCAGAAGACATTGTGGTAGTGATAGATGTAGTGATGCCAAGTGACAGTAACATCAGGAAGAAGAAGTATGAGAAGCTGGAGAAGTACCAGGGTCTGAAGGAGGAACTAGAGAGAATGTGGAAAGTAAAGGCCAAAGTGGTCCCAGTGGTGGTAGGAGCACTTGGAGCTGTGACTCCTAAGATGGAAGAGTGGTTCCAACAGATCCATTTGTTAGTTTTCTTGACTGTCCATGGTATTCTCAGGAGTTTTCTCCAACACCAAAGCTCAAAAGTATCAATACTCTTTGTATCCTGCATCTTCAAAGTCCAATTTTCGCTTCCATAGAGTGTTATAGAGAATACCATTGCTTATGCTATTCTGATCTTTGTAGATATAGACACATCATGGTATTTGAATATTTTTTTCATTGCCCTCATGGCTGCCATATCAGGTGTTAGCCTGTGGTGTATTTCTTGAAGTGGTGTATTTCTTAAAGTATGTAAAAACAAGATGGATGAAAAATAGTTTGTTTATCCAAATATCTTGCTGATACTGTATTTGGTGTTGGTTATGACCTTCCTTCCTTCCTTCCTTCCTTCCTTCCTTCCTTCCTTCCTTCCTTCCTTCCTTCCTTCCTTCCTTCCTTCCTTCCTTCCTTCTCTCCCTGCATGGCATTGGCCCAGGTTACCTGAGGAACTGCCTCATCCCAGCTACATCACTACGTCCCACCTGGTCTGGCAGGAAGGGCATGTTGCGGACCCCATTGGTTAGAGAATTTTGACTGATGGGGTCTAAGAGGAGAGTCTTTTCTGCCATTGTACCCACCCTGTGGAATATCTTGCCCCCCCCCCCCCCGAGGTGAGGCTGGCTCCCACTCTTCTCACCTTCCAAAAGAGCCTTAAGACCTGGCTCTGCCAACTGGCTTGGTGATCTAATGGGGGTTCCCAACATTGGAGGTGGCTGGTGCCTTGAGGATGCTCTCTCCATCTTTTAACTTTGTTTGTATTATTTTTAATGTGCTCTGTAGCTTTTAAATGTTTTTATGTTTTTATTTGTGAGCTGCCTAGAGTCACTGATAGTGAGATGGGCGGTGTATAAATTTGATTTATAAATAAATAAATAAATAAATAATTACTGCCCTGCATTTTTTCCTAGTTACTCATAACTGCAGTATAACACCAGAAACTGCAATTTCAGTATAACTATATTAGGTTATGCTTTTTTACGTAATTAAAATTAGTTCATATAATTGGATGGCTAATTTTGTTATTAAATAGCTTGTCTTTGATTTAATAATGTACCCCATTACAATGTAGTTTTTTTTCTTTAAAAAATTAGAACTTTAGTAAATGTGTATGCATAAGTCTTTTATGGGAGGGTTAACTATGTGGGTTAAATACACTTCATAGTCCACTGAATGTAATTACATTGCAATTATATGGAATTAAAATATAAAGTATAATTTCACCATAAACTATTCTTTTGTCCTAAACGCACTCAGATCGATTATAATATGACTCCAGCCTTTGCCAGTGCCACCACATATTTAATATGACACAAATCTATTACATCACTTTCAACATGTCAGTCACGCATAGTTTATATACTGAATATTACCTCTTTTCTACCATGCTAAGCCTGGGTAAATGAAGAGGAGAAGCCAGGATGAGTCCTACTATTTAGGACCAGGAAGGCGAGCCTGGTCACTGACAGTGTGTTGGAGAGGAGCTCTTTTGATGAGGTGTCTGCAGGGAGGGGCAAGGGGATCAAGCGACAACATGTTCACAGTGACTTGGGGATGCAAACCCTCCACTTTAAGTGCTGGCATGTGACATTGTGATGCAAGTGTGAAAGAGCAGAGCTTGTGTCATGAGGTCACAAAACACATTTCCTCAGTGCAGTTACAAAATGTGTGAGTGATTTTGTAAAGGTTAAGAGTTTACAATATATGGTTATTGGCATTCTAGTTGGTGCTGTTATGGCTGAAATAAAAAGAGAATGTATTCTAATGACAACTCCCTCTGTCCCTATGGATGTGACCGAGAGCAGATCCAATTTCCCTGTTTACATAATCCCATCACAGTTATGGAAAGTATTCCCTCCCTAGAACAAATTCCCCTAACCCTAACCCTTTTCTTGCCAAAAAGAAAGGAATAACACTTGCCTTAACAAAGACAGAATGAAACTGACCAGAGGTAGCAGAGATCCAGGCCCATGGAATTGTCTGGGGCAAATCTAATAACAATATGGTCAGCAACGTAACTTAGCAAAACCACAAATGTTCCCGGTAAATTGGAGTCACAAGCCTAATTCCATCAGTATTCCACCACTTGTTAGCAAGGATACTATCGCTATTTTCAGTAGTGCTGCCACCTCTAAAAAGCAAGTTTTTTTTCTTAACCATAGAATGAATCGCCCTACATAGATAACACTTATTTAGTTTTCCCTTTATGGTCCTAAAATCCTGACATTAAACCAGAGCCCAAGAATTTCTCACTCCACAATTCTCTAATTGTGTTATGTGTATAACACATAGACAACATAGATGCTGTTCCTGGGATCTGTTGGAGCCACTCTCCCAGCTTAGGAGTCATGCCCCGAGTGCTCCTACCACCACTGGGACCACTTTGGCCTTTACTTTCCACATTGGAAAGCCACATAGCGGCTGGATAGCGTAGTGGCTAGAACACCGCCTTTGATGCAGGAGACCGAGGTTCAAATCCCAGCTGGTACCTACCTTACCAGTAGGGGTCCTTGGGCAAAGACCCCCTAACACTTCACCTGCCTACCTCAAATATGAGAGTGACACGAACTAAGAGTGTCATGCCAGCTCGGACGTTGCCTGGATTAACAAGGTCCACGTCAGATGTTGGGGAACCAGGACAATCTGATATCTGTCTATCCATCCATCCATCCATCCATCCATCCATCCATCCATCCATCCATCCATCCAGGACAATCTGATATCTATCTATCTATCTATCTATCTATCTATCTATCTATCTATCTATCTATCTATCTATCTATCTAAATAAAATAAAATAAAATAAAATAAAATAAAATAAAATAAAATAATATATGGGAACACCCTCAATGGACTGAAAGAGTAAAAGCCATTAGGAAATAAGAAAGATGGACTAATGCTAATTTCAAGCAATCTTTCCTTTCTAAATCAATTTATTAGGGACCTTCTTATGTTCAATATTACAAGAAAGAAGAAATCCCAGTGCTTCTAACTAACATTCTTCCTTAAACTGAAAAAATGCAACACTGCAGCTGTTTGGCAGTGTCCCTTAAAATCCAGCTGAGACTTTAGGCCTCACTGTGACTGCACCCCTGTGGTTTGCATTACTTTTTTTATGGGATTCTGTTTTATGGGGTGCTAAATGGCTTAATTACATTTTACTGGTTTATTCTGCTTGCTTGCTTATATCCTATTTAATCTGACACAGGAAATTTCTTTTCTCCAGATGAAGAAGTCCTTGCATTTTGGGGGAGGAGGGGGTTTTGAAAGGTAGAGGAATCTTTAGGGAATTACAAAAGATATTATTTAGTACAATACATTATTTGCTGAGAGGTATGTGAGTTTCCAAACCACAGTGAAACTGACAAAGATTATGTTTTGGATGCAGTAGCAGAATAGAAGAGTCATATTCCCTAGGCTGTTACTAAAACTTTAGCATAGTTTTGTAAATACAAAATATCAATTCACATTCTGATTTAACTGCTAAAGAAAAGAATCAAAATAATTCAGTTTCAGAACACATGTATTTAAGAGCAAAGCCCACAAAATTTAATGGGTGAGCATATATAACTTGGCATGAATATATATAATTGAGCTAAATTGAATCAAGAACTTCTAGACATTGCTGAACACAGCTCTCAACAGCCCAGACAACAAGGCCAGTGAGATATGCTGCGACTTGTACTTGGCATCCCTATTCCTAATCTGAATATTGCTTGTTCAGGACAGTTGAAAAAACATAATACTCCATCCCAGATTAGTGAAATGTTATATCCTTTCTCCAGTCTTGTAAAAGGTGCTTAGATTTAGACTTCAGGCAACCTACATTCTTAATTCTTTGCATCTCCTTTAGGTAACATAATCAAGGATGACCATTTGGCAATTGACATATACTCTTATCTGAAAACTGGACTAGAGTGATGCCTGAATCTTTCTCATATGTTAAAGGAAAAAAATATTATTGTATTGAGGAGGGATGACCTCTTCTGATATATTCACGGAAACTAAAACTCACCTATTCTCAAGGGACATCGAGTGTTCACTCTCTTGTGACTTCCTGCAATGGCTCAGATACAAATGTATTTTCCAAATTATCCTCCATATCAGACGAGGACTATTTGGTAATCATATGAGCTGGAGAAAAAGTATGTGTTTTCCAGCCCAGGTAGCCATAGCTAATGCATGGCCAATGAGACTATGATTAGACTAGGCAAACTGTGTGTTATTGTTTACTCTATCAAGGATCATTTGATTTTATTTTTAATGAAGCTGTTTTATAAGGACACGTTTTGTTATGCCAATGCTGAACCACTTTCTGGGAATCAACTAATTTTTGATATTATATTCTCATGGGAGGCAAAACAGATGAATTTATCTCCTACTAGCTTTTTTTTTCCTTAAAAGAAGTTTGCACATGAAGAATGTCATGACTGTTACACGCAAATGCTTATCCAGTCTCATTTTTGCCCTCAAATCAAAGAGAAGATGTCTTTCTATGTGCATGAGTGATAATGATGGCTCTTAATTGGTGCCTGCTCAAATAATTTAAGCTTAGCTCTTAATTAACTGGGGAAAAACAAAGAAAATCTTTGGATCAAGTCCCATTGATGGAAATCATCCCTGCATAATCCTAGAAATCATTGCTTTTCTCTCTCCCATATCCTTCTGAAATTCCAGACTTGTTATAGGGATCAAAGGACCACCTGCTTTGGATCTGGCATATGTAGATAATCAGCCATTTTTTGTCTCTAAACAGTAGGACATTAGATGCAGCAGCTGTAGCATCAACAGGATTCTTTGGTATGCATTCAAGTTTTGTTTTCCATTTTTTGGAATTATACCAATTCAAGAATTGAAACTTTTTCTACAGAATCTCTTGGATTCACTTTTTTTCTACCTTGTTTCCCTTTTTCTGAAATTAAACAGACCATAACAATAGGACTGTGCTGATGACACTACTCTGATACCTGAAAATACAAATGATCTGCAAAGTCCAGTAGTGAAAATTAGGTAGCACAAGGGGGAAAAAAATGGGAGTATGATCAATTATAAAGAAGATAACAACTAGCCTTAAAAATGACAGTGAAGACATTAAATTGATGAATAGCATCTGCCTTTTAGGACTGACTGTCAATGGTAAAGGAACCAACAGTCAAGAAGTATGCTGTAGGTTAGTGCTTAGTAGGATAGTAATGAAGGCCTTGGAAAAGATACTCATGACATATCTATACTTACAAAGATCAGAATTGTGCAAGTAATTGTTTTCCATATGACGCTCTATGGATACAAAAATTGGACTTTGAAGAAGCAGGATAGAAAAAATATTGACACTTTTGAACTTTGGTGTTGGAGAAGACCATGGATGGCCAAGAAAATAAACATATGGATAATAGAAAGAACCAAAAAAAAAAAAAAAACTATCAATAGTTCTGATTTGAATCACAAATGTTCAGGTTCAGACTATCATACTTCGAACACATTATGCAAAGACTCAACTCCCTTGAATGATCCATTAGGCTGGGAAAGTGGGAGGAAAGAAAAGTAGAGGATGACCAGCAGCAAAATGGGTGTACTCAATTACAATGGTGATGGATACACTGTTGGGAGGCCTGAAGCACAAGACTGGGGACAGATCATCCTGGACAGAATCTATCTATTTGGTTGCTAAGAATCAACACTGACTTGATGTCACATAATCAATCAATCAATCAATCAATCTCATAGCCTTTAAGCTGGCAATGCAAGACATACATTACCAATTGCTTTGAAAGAGATCTCTTGCCTGCCTGCCTCAAAGGCTTATCCTTATTTATAGCATGGATATGTGATAATATAATATACAAAAATGCAGTCTGGCATTTCATAATATTCTATACTATAATTCCCACTAACCCTTCTCATCAGCTAGGCTGAGTAAGGTTGATGGGATTTTAAATTCAAAGTATCCTGAGGATAGCAAATTCCTTATCAATGGTATAATAATTATAATACTTTATAAAAGGATAGGAATGTGAAGTCACACTGATCTCAAATCTTTTACCTTGTTGAAATGCCCTGTTTGACAGTCACCATGCTACAAGAATGTACAATAGCTTATATGGCAGTGAGACAGGAAATAGATTCTGCATTTGCATGGACTAGCCCATTGTTCAATCAATTCTGTCTTAGCTGTTAATAGTAGACATTCAGTTGATATTATACTTCCTCCCATCTGGAGCATTTCAGAATTTTATGCGTTTTTTGATAACCATATATCCCTTTCAGTTACTATCTGATTTGATGTCTGTGGTAGGACATAAGTTTGCTAATCAAAATAAATATATTTTATGGATAAAGAAGATTGAAAGAAATTCATTGTCATGGACAGATCTTTGTTTAATGGTGTTTTGATCTGCCGGAACACGTAACCTCTGCAGTGGTAGGACACATGCTAAATTGGTCCACAGTGCTCTACACAATTACCCAGTCACTTCAACCAGAAATTCAGTAAAAAGTGGCTAATTTAAAGAACTGGATGATATTTGGGCAGCTGACATGATCATTTGTTACTTTATTTCTTCATCACTTATCATTTGATTTATTGTAATGAATTCTGCACAGGGCATCTCTTGCAATGGGGTTAGAAATTAAGTTAGTACTTCAATCAGGAGCATGTTTTGTAAATCAGATTAAAATGGTTAAAAAACAACTACAATTCCAGGCAGAATTGTAGATGTTGATTTTGAACTACACAGCTGTAAATTATTGGCACCAGGATATCTGAAAACTGTCTTAACCTGTATGACTTTGCCCATAATTTATTCTCTGTGTTGAAAACCATGTTCAGTGTTTTAGAGAGGCAAATTTAGCAGGACCTGAAAACAGAGTCTTTTTTGTAGCAATTATCATAAATGGAGAACATCCTTTAAATGTGTAATAAAGACCTCTCTGTATTTTGTTTTGTACTGTTTTAACTCTGAATAATACTATTAAAAAAAAAATGTTATTCACAAATTCTAATGACACTCTCAGATTTTACTGTATGGTTTTTGTTCCTGTTTTCCTTGGCATGTGTTTTTATTTACATTATCCTAATAAATACATTTCAGAAACAGCAATATGCTTTTCTCCAATGCAGCTTGTCCAAAACAATATTCAGAGGGAACTGAACACTGAAAAGATTCAGTGAATTAAAGAGACAATTAAGGAACAAATTCTGATGGAATGTAAGGATGGCCTTGGAAAATGGGGGGCTGAGATGCTGCCTAGGGAATGATCAGATAAAAGAGAAAGGAATCCGCAATGGAGTAACCGCCAGAAAAAGAAACTTAGGAAGGACCTGCCCTAACTACTCAGCAGTAAATAGGGAGGGTGGGAGATTTGTACTTTCAGACTTGCAAGATCCTGTTAATGTAGCCTTACAATAAAGTAGAATTAGCTCATCTAGTCGTGTTTCCTGTCTGGTTTACCTGGGAGAGCTGACAAAAACAGAAGAAATATTTCTATCTCTTAATATTATTGTTAAGAAAAAATAATAGTGGCTCTATTTACAAAAGAAAGACTGGGGTCAGCAAATATGCAATCGTGCAAATGTTCATGAGACACACAAAACCATGTAAGTACCTGCAAATTACCTTTCTTTGTCCTGGCATGTTTGACCAGGATCTGTAGTCCTGATGGACTCAATAGTTCGTCTTTCACTTGCATTCACTGACAAGAAAGTAGGTGGATGGATGGGAAGGTAGGTAGGATGCAGAGGCTCCAAAGCAAAAAGATTGGCTCACATCCCTTCCCAGCAAGGAATATATCATTTTGGTGTTGTTCCATTTCAATATCCTGTTGGCCATCTGGCAAAGACCAGGGCATATCTCCCTGGGGTCTCACTGTTTGCTTCTTCCTGCTTCAGTGATCTTTGCAAAACTTTACACGCTAAGTGACTCTTTTTGGAAAGCAAACCCAGAGGTAAGGGTGGGTACACGGTCCTTCTCTGTTACTGAAAAATTTGACTGCCATTACACATGAAGTAATGAGAATGCCACTCCATGTTTTTATTTATTTAGATTTTTACACCCACCCTACCACCTTACAGTGCTCCAGGCAGTTTCCAATCATAAAATCACAATTGAAATCACATTAGCATTTCAAACATTAAAATCTCTCTAAAACATTGAAGTACCACTATTGAAAGTATAGACTGTCTAAGGCTATTTAAAGCCAAATTGAATAGGGCCACTCAGGTTTTGTAGAACACCAGTGAAAACAGATAGGCCTTCAGCTGTTTTCTCAAAATCCCAAGCGATAGGCCTGCCTCAGGTCCACGGCAAGTTTATTCCAAAGCTCTGGTGCTGCTGTGGAGAAGGCCAACAGAGGCACATATGTCCTAGCGATAAATAAGGCCTCCCCATATGATCTCAGATTTGCTACACAATGCTGAGCGCTGAGACTAAATTTCAAGAAAGGCAGGAGAAAAGGGGCTCAATTAATCCAGCGAGCAATTTTTTCAATCCATTCTTAATGCTATTGATTGTGGGAGACCTCCTTCCTGTGTTTGGTAATTACCCCAACACTTTTTGCAATATCACTATAAACGGCTTATATGTGGGGGTCCTATGACGAAATGCTCCCTCTCTGCTAATCTGAAACATGAGGGAAAGGCTGCTTACCTTATCGCTCTGCCTCATTCCATCTGCAGCCAGCAGGCAGTCCAGCTAATCATTGTCAGAGGGACAGGGGACGAGCAATCTGGGGGACACAGATAGATGTGTCACCAAAGGGGACTGGCTCTTTCCGACAGGGTGAGTGTTTCAGAGAACTCATTGCACTCTCTGGGTTTCAAAGGCAAAAGCCGTGCTCCTTTAAACCAGAGGCCTGTCGCTTAATTATACAAATGCAGTGATCAAAGTTATTATCCATCTTTACAAAGGCAAGGGTTTTAATTGAACAGTAGGCACACAGCTACGTTTGAAAGAAAAAGTGTTTGACTCTCATGGAGAGTGCTGTGACATCAAGGCAAAAAGGGGAAAAGTGAGAGGGAAGCATAAGAAAAAGGAGATGGTATTTAACTAGCAAGCTGCTTTATATGGAAATGTAATGAATACAGTTGATAAAAAAGAGAGACAAAAGTTGTGAAGTTTCAAGCTGTGAAGGAACTTCAAAGTGTATTCAAATGTCACATTGATTTTTCTTCAAATCTCTTAAGTATTAAGTTTTTCAAAAGAGAATATGATCCTCTATTTTATCCACTAATGTTTTATCTACAAACAGGAGAGAAAAAGCACAGAGTGTTTTCTTTTCAGATGAAACACTGGGAGTTTTTGTTGTTTTCTTTCTCAAGCCCAAAGTTTTTACCAATGCCTTTTCAGATGGCAGTCTTTCTGTCATCTTTATGTGTTGTTGTAAGTTAAGGTCTTAGTAAGATGCAATTCTACTATAGAGATATGGGCTTCTTGATCTATGGCTGCTTTCAGACCAAAAAAAAAAAAAGAGTGTCAGTGTTTCCTTCTTTAAAAAAAGTTCTCAAGTTCAGTACTTCCAAGGTATATAAAACCAAAGAGGTTTTTATGTATGGAGTCACCTTTTAATAAGTCAAACATTTTGAACCTGATATTCTCCAGATGTGTTGAAAATCACTCTTCAGTCAGTATGGCCAACAACTGTGCTAGGTGGGAGATCAAGAAAGCTAAAACTTCACTCTATATGGAGGACAACAGGATGAGGAGGTGACCTAATCCATTATATATGTTTTATATCGTTTCTCTATAGTCTCAATTTTGCTATGGTGTTCCATAGAGACTGCTAATTGAGATTCAGGCACTGAATATGTGATCTTTAGCATGCAAATCACTGACCTAATGGCCCTTGAAACTATAGACCAATACTGGCTTATTGACAAAATAAGGCTCAAAAGACACATTAATTACAAATCTTGTGAAAAAGCTCAACTTTTTGAAATGAAAAACAACCTAGGTTGGTTGCACTTTTGCATAGTTTGAGCAAGAGCACTTAACTCTTTCCTGCCTGGTCTTTCATCAGAATGGACTGCAAGTTGTTCTTCTTTGCCCATAGTGTTTCAAATGCATATTTTGAAATAGGGTATATTTACAATGGGGGAACATGAGCTTGGATATGGCAATTTTTAAGAATAGCAGGAAAAGAATTAAGGATTCTTCATCCACAACACTATCACCTTACTCAGCCATTCAAAATCTCAACTTTCCAAAAATCACAGCTACAATCTATTTGCCCCTTTTTAATGTGTGACTTGCCTTCATTGTGATGAAATCTAGGTATGGAAATATGACTGTCTTATTTAGGCCTTTTTGGTTGGAAATGGGGTTGTTATACCTTTTGAGTTGTACATTTACTTGGGTTTTGTAATAATCTGTGTCATTAGATGAAGATCAAGAAGGAGTTTGCTAACTCTTTCCCCTATATTATAGTCTCTCCATTAATGAATGTCAGCTGTAAGGAGACTGCTCTCTACCTCTCTATGCACAGTATTTCATTTACTAATCTGATTACTTAGTAGAGTAAGTCATGTAGTAGAGTCATGTAGAAGAGTCAGACTACAATAGTTAAACAAGCCCCCTATTACAGCTGTAGTGGGTGACAGGTATGGTGATACAGTGAATCTGAATTAGTGGGCTTACACTCCCTCTCCTTCACACATTTCTTTTGATGTGGGTGATCATAACAACCAAACAGTGTTTTGCTGCCCATGTGAATTCATGTAGATTCTATTCAGGTTTTGCAGAGCTCAGAACAGAAGTATTGTCTAGTTGCCTTCCAGCAATTTTTCAGAAGCTTCTGGCAAAATTTTGGATAGAAAGACTTCTGATTTATCAAACAGGACTCTTCTTACCTATTTATCCTTAATATACCTACTCAGGATTTCATAGTGAGATGCTTTTATTTGATTGTTGTATGCCGCCTACAGTAACTTCTTATGAGATGGGCAGCTATACAAATTTGATAAATAAAATAAATATAATATTGCATAGTTAATCAAATTAGACTAAATGAATATAACAGTTGCAGCAAATGAAGGAATGTAAGTAATTTTGTGAGAACTGTTGAAAAAATCATTAAAAGAGCAACGTGGTATCATGATCAATAGCTCAAGCTGCCTTACAGCTCAGAAGATAATTTGGAGAAAACTTCATTTTCTTTACCAGATTCTTTAGACCCATTAAATTTGGAGGATTCTAAGGGCTTTAGTGATGCAACCCCCTCAGACTTTTATCATCAGAACCAATGTTGGAGATCTCATATACCTGCCTAGAAGGCTGGGGGCTACAGAACCACCCTGATCATTTGGTTATTGAACAGGGCTTGGGATAAGGTGGTGGGTGAGTCCCTGTAAGATTTTGTTTGGCATGTTAGCTCAATATTGCATGGTTGTTCTGAATGCTTATCATTTGTTCTTTCTATTGTTCTGGTTTTTATAATGTGAAGCACCCAGAGTTATCTGGAATTGAGTGTTTTTAAAAATCCACATAAATAAATAAATAAATCAGACTGGTCAACATTTATAAGATTTCTACTTTCTATGTGGTGAAACTCAGCTCCTTGGGACAGCCAGGTCTTTCTCTACAAGATCCTGAAGAGTTCTGCCTGGTTCTAACTTAATTCATCCTCCTTGCACCCAAGATTCAGTGTTGTCCTGGGTTTACTATGAATTATCTTCTGGAGTGTGTCTTGATGAATGTGGTTTTACACCACATGATACGATATCTTACACCTATGAGGTCATTTCCATATGTGTTGAAAGCTACATAAATACTACTGCTGCTGAAAATACTTGTGGAAAACACTGAGCTATATTGAGAACTTTAATTGGGATACCAAAATCCTATGTATACGTACATGCTCAGAAACTTGATAGCATGTATCTACTTTTCTTTGCTTAAATCTCTCAAAGTGAAAGAGAATGTTTAAAGTAAATCCGTTAAATCTTCACTAATAGTACCCTTAGCAATGTGGCATTTTGAATATAGATATATTGGGCACTTCCTGTCACATTTAACTGGGAAGGCTAATAAGTTCAAAAGTCAACATTTTTTTCCAAACCCTGCAGAATATATTTGGGGGTGTGTTTTTTGGAGGGATGGGGGTCTTGTTTTGGCATATATTATTTCATATGTACAATTGCTTCTATATATGCTTTATTTTTTTAATGATATCTGTCTGCTTCCCTGCAGTCATATAAATGATATACAGATCGTTTCCAGCCACTGTCACTTGAAGTACTCTCACTGTAGTATCAGAAGACCAAACTTCTGCTTGCTTTCAGCTGTAATCAGAAGCCCATCAGTCACTCATCAGTGAAAGGAGGTTTAAAACATGTGCACCAAGTCCCAAGATCATCACTGGGAAGTACAAAGTCAATTTCAGAACAACAGCAACAACAATTACAATTTTTTTTTTCATATGATAGAAAACCCTTCCTCGTTATGTAAACATGGATTTTGAGAGGCATGAAACTGCTGTCTTTCTTTCTATTTGATAGAACTATGCCTGTCAACTTCGGCATCACTCATTAGTCGTCTGGGAGACAGTTCATGATGACTATACAGACAGGGATTTGCTTTTAAATTTCACTGAAAATTTGTCCTCAGAAAATCACTGGAATTTAAGAGCTACTGGATGCTACAAGTTAAAAGAATAAATTCTGTGTGGCAGGATGAGTTTGAAATTCCTTGATGATTACCACCTTAGTTCTTCAGGAGTTTACACTGTGGTACTTTTTTATGATGATCAAGAAGCAAACATGTAGGAAACCAAACTTTTTCTAGCCCAACTGATAGTCATGTATTTATTAATTCCATAAGTAGTGTTATAATATTCTGTTTTGCGTTTTAGGGTAGGTAGCCATATTGCATGATAAGTGATGCCTGCATGCTCAAGCCCAGCTCAAATCTTGCCATCTGAGACAGCAGGAACACTGCTGCTGTCCTCATATGTCACATCCAGTGAGATGGTTTCTCACTTGAAGGAAGGGGAAAGAAGAGCAGGGCCTGGATGAGACAGTTTGGATTTTGAGACCACTGGAATCATGGAGAACTGACCCCCACAATTCATGACTCTGCATTCATGGATTCTAATCCTCATCCTGAGATTTTGCTACCCATCTCTTGAGAGTGCTGATTACATAAATAACAGCATAAACTGTTATTTACATAAAGAATCCAAAAGGTAAAGAAGAGGCAAAGTGTGAATGCTTGGAAGAAGTCCATGGAAGTAGTTATTTACTTGGATGATCTAGGGGTAGGGTACTGTTCCTGTGTTGTCCACTTTCTGCAACTAGCTAATAGCCTACTTTGTGTAACTATCTGATCAACATCAACTGTATTTGGGGTATGATTATCTTATAATTGAGCATCTGTTTGTTTATTATTCAAATTTCTGACTGCCCTTTTCACAAATGTGACTCTGGGTGGCATACAATAAAATCAACAATTAAAACATTCTTAAAAAAAAAATTTGAGGGCACTGTAATAACTGGACTGTCTTCCCTTCAAGCCTTGCATAGCTACCTAGAAACTCTGACCTCTGCTGATCCTGACCTTACTGCTTTATCCTCAGAATCTTGACTACTGAGATCAAACTATGTGTCCTTTGAATGGTAATGATGTTTTTGCTTAATTAATCTACATGAGGCCTCTTTTAGTATTGACCTTGGACTGCTTGACTACCATGTGAACTTCTTGGGATAGGACACATACAGTGTCATGCCTTCCACCCTGAGTTCTTACATTAGGCCAGCTATTCAGTAGGCACCTGCTGTCACTCTTCCCACATTCACATTCAAACTATCAGTTTGAGGGGGGCCGCAGAGCAATGAATGGTGAGGTGGCTACTACAATTGACTATGGCATAGGCAGCCATAGTCATGGCTATGGCCATTTTACTTAACATGCCTCACTTTGAGAGTCCCCAGGCAAGAAGGCATTGTCCCTGACTGTAGCTGGGAACTGACCATGTAGGGCCTTGTGGAATATACTTTAAGGGCAATACATTGGTCAGTCAGCTATACCAACAGAGACTGGCAACCCTGTTCCAACAATTTCTCAGGTGAGTTCTTAGAACAAGGTGTTGGGGCAACTGGCCTCTCCAGGAAGCAGATAGGGAGGATGGTAGACCCAGGGCCCAGGTCCTTACCTGCTACTCCAAGTTCACAACCTGAGAGAGCTGTTTCATTATACTTTAACTCTGAGTCTGCAAAAAGTCAGTGGTGATCCCATCATCAGGACTGCATAGGCTAGGTATGGGAATTATACCTTTCCCACATCCATGCCCATTCCAGAACATCTACAAAGGGTTTATTTGCTTATTACATGTGTATAATTGTTTATAACCCACTTTTCAACCTTCAAGTCCTCCAAGAATGTGAAAGGCTAGTAAACTGGAGAAGTTTCATTGGCTGAAGTGGGTTTAAACACCAGTTCCATCATTAAGCAAGATACTATAATGACTCTCATTTCAGACGCAGCATTACTAGTGTCACAGAGCAGTTTAATATTATCTCACACAACATTTTAGTGAGAATTTAATTTTAATTTCTCCATCTATGAAATAGAACTTATTTCTTGTGGTAGGGATGGACAATATGTTGGACATCTCCCTTGGCACTCACTAGGCTCCTTGCCTTATCTACTTTAATATGTTTTATAGTTGCTTTTTTTTAATTAAAAAAACAAAACAGGACACTTGTATGTTGCAAAGCAAAGCACCAGGCTTCAGCATCATCTTTATTTACAAGTTTGCCTCTATGTTAAAAAACAGAAAAAGGGGATTATTTCCACCAGTTCTTTGTGGGGGTGTTCAGAAACAGCTGATTATTCAACAGTGAAGAGGAATGGCAGGTAGGCAGTATATGAAGGGTTGGCAGCGATTCACCCTACCTGTTTGCTTTCTCGTAAATGGCTGACTAGTCATAGATACTGTGGAAGCAACTTTTGAAGCTAAGGATTCTTGCTCTGGCAGGTGGTGGGACCAGAAGATCTCCCAGGTTCCTTCCCATCCTATGGTTCTACAAATTTACGATCTGTACCTCCACATCAGACACTTTGTATAGTATGTTTTCAAAATTCCAAATATGTCCATCAACCCCCCCCCCCAAAGTAATCTACCTCTGACATATGGCAATTTAGGATGCAAGCATGTAGAAAGCAAATGCTTTGGGGAGTACATTCTGTTTCAAGCACAGACTTATTTTATTTGGGTATTTTAATCCCTCCTTCAGTCTCATCATGTGTGATAAATCATTCCCAATCTAACCTGGAGATGTTTGTTAAAACAAATACTTGATTGTTGAAGGATATTAGGAGACATGGTAATATTAGTGAATTAGAGTACCCGTTTCTATACAGGATAAAATCTGAACAACAACAAAAAAATAGCACCGAATGTTATTTACAGAGTTGTTATGAGTCCAAAATAGAATAATGAGCCTGATATTACTGCAGCTCTGAGCTCCTAGGAGAAAGGTGAAGGAGGAGGAGGAGGAGGAGGAGGAGGAGGAAGAAGAAGAAGAGGAGGAGGAGGAGGAGGAGGAGAAGAAGAAGAAGAAGAAGAAGAAGAAGAAGAAGAAGAAGAAGAAGAAGAAGAAGAAGAAGAAGAAGAAGAAGAAGAAGAAGAAGAAGAAGAAGAAGAAGAAGAAGAAGAAGAAGAAGAAGAAGAGATTACCTATTTGATGCTTTCTCTTTTATATTCCTGGTCATGTCTGCCATTTTTAAACTTATTTCTTCATTTTTTACAATGGTGTCTTTGGATTTATTCATTGTTAATTTGATGTTGATTAAGCACAAGATGAAAAGTGCATTTTTTCTTTTCTTGTTTGTGAAGCTTACGCAGAGTTACAGTAATTTAATTTTCTGCTGGTAGAGTGAGACTTTTGCTTTGGACCTGTAGAAGATGCTGTGGGAGGGACTGCCTATTGCATATATGTTATGATGTCTGTTTCTTTAAGATGGGTAAGATGGTTCCATTTTTATTTCCTTTTAGAAAGAGGAGGCTGGTTTGCATCACAGTTCCGCAGAATGCCCTTGTCCTATCCAGACAGGAAGCACCAAGCATGGAAGAAATTTTACCTTGTGGTTTCAGGTAGAGTATATGCAAAATATAATTCTGTAGCAATCGAAAAAAGAAGAAAAAAGACAGAATATATTTTCTTGAGAATTCCTTTTCAGTGTTTTTTTTTTTCTGTATTAATTGGATAAAAAAACAAGGAAGAAGTCAATAATACAAAATAAATGTATATTTTTCTTCCTTATAAAGAATGGAAAAAGAACATATATTCATGGATGCATATTCCACATAACCGTATTTCATTCATAATCTGCTAATAACATCAGTTCTACAGATTACTGAGTACTAGCGGCCATATATTTATCTTTCCAACACTGACAAATGTTATCTATAAGTAGGGCATGGAGAATCCACTTTCTTTGTCCAGATGTCAATGTCCATGCAATGGGAATATAGTTCAAAATAGTATGCATCTAAGAATATTAAATCTTGTCTTAAAATTGAGCTAGTACATGTAATAACATCCTCCCCAAAAGGAACAATTAGACAATGCTATACAATAATGTGTTTAAGGAAGGCACTGATCTCATTGCACTCCAACAATTTACTTAAGCCTTTTGATATAAATGCAATGCAATCCCAGTAAGTTATTCATATACATACATACATACCCACATAAATACATACAGATAGTCCTCGTTTATTGACCACAATTGGGACCAGCAACTCAGTCATTAAGCAAAGCAGTAAGTGAAACTATGACTGCACTTACGATCTTACTTCAGCTTTCCTTTGCTTTACAGACCTATCAAAGTTGTAAATGCGAGGATTGGTCATAAAATTACTTTTTCATCACTGTTGTAACTGCGAATGGTCACTAAATGAGGCAGTTGCTAAATGAGGACTACCTATACAGTGGAACCTCAGGCTACGAATGCTTCTGTTAATGAACTTTTTGGGTTATGACCAGCTCCGGCTGCAAAATTTTGCCTCGGTTTGCAAACCCGGCCCCGGGGTACGAACAGGATACTCGGGCATTTTCCCTCCCGTGACACGGTCCGCGGCCATTTTTCTGCCCCTGACACGTGGTCTGCGGCCATTTTCCGCCCCTGACACGTGGTCCGTGGCCATTTCCCCACCCCTGACACGTGGTCCGCGGCCATTTTCCCGCCCCTGACACATGGTCCGCGGCCATTTTTCCGCCCCTGACACATGGTCCGTGGCCATTTTTCCCCCCTGACACATGGTCCACGGCCATTTTTCCGCCCCTGACACATGGTCCACGGCCATTTTCCGCCCCTGACACGTGGTCGTAGGGAGGGGGACTCTCCCTCCAAGCAATAGCCGCCTCCCTGTCCTCCACGCCAGAACGGATTAACGGTAATTACATTGAACCTTATGGGGAAATTTGCTTTGGGTTGTGACCAATTCGGGCTGCGACCAGAGTCACGGAACGAATTAAGTTCGTAACCCGAGGTGCCACTGTACATACATACACATACATTGAAACCTTTATAAAGTTTGGTTTAAATAAATGCAAGACTCTACACTCCATTGATCTCAACTGGAGAGCGATGCCATGGGTCCTTTTATGAACGGCACAGATCTGATAAGCCCCATTCAGCTTCTGTTAGAAAAAGATTTAGTATATAGAAAACAGATTTGGCTTTTACACAAAGAAGATGTGAACTCTGATTTGTTACCCTTTTATATCTTAACTCTATATTGCTAGGGGGGTTGTTCTTCATCCTACTAAAACGTATCATGTATTTTATTATTTACTTTAATTTATTCAATTTAGGTCACACTTGACTCCAAGCTGGGAGGTGTACAATAAAACCAAACAGAATAATAATAATAAAAAAACAATATAATAACAAAGGAAGAAGAAAAGAAATAAAGAACAAACAATAAAGATGTTAAATCTGCCTAACAGCATCCACACACCCAAACATATCTAATAGGGGCCCCAACCACCCTAACCCAAGGCCTGGGAAAATATCCACGTCCTTGGGACTTTCCAGAATGCTATCAGGATGGAGCCACATGGATATTAGGAGGGACCTTATTCCAGAGACCAGGTACCACAATAGAGAAGGCACATTTCCTGCATCCCACTAGATGGCACTATTTAACTGAAGGGACCCAGAGGTTGTCAACCCTGACAGCTTGTACCAGCTGGGCAGACTCCATGGGAGATAGGTGGTCCCTCAAATAACAGTCCTATGCCATGTAGAGCTTTATAGATCATAACCAGCACCTTAAATTGCACCCAGAAGCTTACTGGTAACTAGTGCAGCTTGCAAAACAGAGGTGTCACCTAGGCATACCAAATCACGCCCATCAGTGCCTATGCTGCTGCATTTTGAACCAGGTAGAAGCTTCTGAGCAGTCTTCAAGAGAGGCCTCATGGACGCTCATTACAGTAGTCAAGCTGTGAGGTGACAAGAGCATGAGTGACTGTCTGAAGAGCCTCCGGATCTAGGAAACGACACAATTGAAGCGCCAGATGGAGTTGTGCAAAGGCCCTCCTGGCTATAGCTGACACCTGCTTACTGAGCAGGAGCTGTGAGTCCAGGAAGATTCCTAGATTGTTCACCACTCTTGAATGGGGAAGTGCAACCCTATCCAAGGTTAAAGATGAAATAATCCCAGATCCAGGTGGCCCTAATATCCACAGCCACTTGGTCTTGGTAGGATAGAATCAGAGACGTTTCTCCCTATTCAGGCCTGCACAGCCTCCAAACACTGGGACAGTGTTTATTGCTTATACTGTCCAAAAGGTTTATGTTTTGCTCTTTTACTATATCCATAAAGATGCATAGAAATGTAGAAACTTAGCTTCTGTTTTCATTTACCTCCTTCTCCTTTATTAGTCTGCTGTTGATATTCTTTACTGCAATTCCTTCACTCTTAGATTTTATTGTCCCCCACATTCACTTGCTTGCTACTTCCAGAATCTCCCTGTCTGGTTCTCTGCAAGTATCTGAGTACTGCAGTAGGTTGCTCTTTCAGATCAGCTATTAGTCCCCTTTTTCCACTGACCTACCATAACTTCTCCCCTTATTCCAAGGCCATTTGTGGGATTGTTCTCCTCCTCAGTTTCTGGCTACTTACCAGCTCAGTAAAAACTTCTTAGTTCAGTCCCTCCTCAACCTGAGTGAGTGCTGGACTTTCTTGCCAGTGCTTTTGCAGTTGGCACTTGGAGATCCTCCCAGATATGTCTCAGCTCCTTCTTAAGACCTTCTGGATTTCTTTCTTCCCTGCCCTCCTGACTGCTACCACCATTCTTGGCTGCCTCTGCATAACAAAGGAGAGAGAAGATTGCTCCTATTTCTTTCAGTCTCTTTCTTCTCCCAGGTTACCCTGTTTGTGGTTTGCTGGACTCTGATTATTGTTTTTCAGCTCCTGTCATGCCCAGCCAGAAGCCTTTCTGGATTTACCCTCTCTGTGGTTTCCACAATCATGCCTCAGACAACTCTTAATACATGCATGCATACATGCACACACACACACGCGCACACATTAAAGAGCTTCTTTACAAAGTAAAAACAATACAAATTTAAAGAAAAAAAAGGAAGAAAAGTAAAAGAAAAGTGATGTAAATAGGAAAGAAATAAAAGAAAAAAAGAAAAAGAAAGAAAAAAGAAAAGAAGATATAAAGAAGTGGCTTCCAATCTTCTTTACTGCAGTTATAAATGCATTTATATTTTACCCTCTCTCTCTAAGTTTACATCATGGCTCCCTTCTTTCCATATTCTACCCTTTCTAATCATCAAATCCATAAATAACAAGTTCATTTTTTTTCCCAGCAAAAAGTCCATAAAGGGTTTCCAGTCACTGACAAATGTAGTTATTGTCTTTTCCCTAATCAAACAAATCAATTTTGCCATCTCTGCAAATTCTGTCAACTTCACCAACCATTCCTCCATTGTCAGAATTTCAGTCTTTCCATTTTTGTGTGTATAATAATCTCACTGCAGTTACCATGTACAAAAACAGTTGTCCATAAGTCTTTTCTTATTGTCTGAGATTGTCTGTCCATCAGACCCAGCAAGAAAAGTTCTGGTTTTAGTTGCATATTAATCTTTAAAATTCTTTTTATCACTGGGCATATTTGAATCCAATTTTTTTTTAGCTTTTTTACCAGTCCACCAAGCATGGTAAAATGACCCTTCATGTTTTCCACATTTCCAGAATGGATTTGAAGTACCTTTATACATTCTAGAAAGTTTTTCTGGTATCATATACCAAGGGTACATCATTTTATAAAAGTTTTTTTTTAAATTACAATGTGAATTTTAACCCTTTCAGCCATATATTTTCCCATTGATCCATCTGTATATTATAACCAAAGTTTTCTTTTAAATTATAACATAATGTGAATTTCAATCCTTTCAGCTACATATTTTCCTTTTTCTAATTATTTATTTTTGGAATTTTACTGATATAAAACTAAAGCCTACGTAATTAAACAGTTTCACAAATTCTTTGACTTAAAGCTGGTGACCAGTTTTAAAAAGCACAAGTTCACATAGTACTCATTCTTTTCACAATTTTAAGATATTTTAGCCAGGATAGCTAAGTATAAAAAAGAGTAATTCACCAAGTATAGTTAATACTATTAATCACATCTTTGAGTACACTTTTAATCCTATCAGTTTCAGAACTGATAATTAAGCAGCACACACAGCCAGTGAATGAAGTCCCCATTGGTTGGATATGTAAGGCAATACTGTACTGAGTATGTACTTATGGCAGTAATTGAGATGCAACTGGATGTCTGCTTCATTACCTAATTCAAGTACAGTTTTAAAAATACCTCTGCAAAAAGATCCTCCTATCTTAAGTGTGAGCTGGGAGTAAGTTAAAATGTTAGGAACAAGTGCCAACATGTAGTAAAATGTATTTGAAAGCTTAGAAACACAACCCAATGTTTAGAACAGTTAAGAATTCCAACTGTTATACTTGACATGGTTTAACTTCTGGTTAGAAGTTAGAACACAGAAAAATCTAGACTAGATAAAACATGCAAACATGTCTAAAAATAAAGAACATATAAATTCAAACCTCTAGAAACATATCACATACAAACTTCAAATGAACTCCAAATAACGTTTGCCAGTAAGGCTACATAATTGTCAAGTGTGTTTTGTCAGCAATATTAGCCTGCAAGGTTTTCTATCTTTACAAATGACAAACATGAATATTTCAGGTTTTCTAAATCTATTGTTGAGTCAAATAGTTTTAAGAACAGCTCTGCTTCTTCTAAAAAGATATGCTCTTTTCTCCTTAAGATAGGCCTCTTGAGTTACAATATTGTTCCTCAAACGGTTGTCTGGATTAAATAGGCAAATTACTACTGTCTGTATGCTGCGATCCATAGATTTCTCTTGTGGACTGTTTGCACATGACTGTGCTTGGTCAGTTCCTACACCCATTTCACTACTATAATTCACTGTAATATATGCCGGCACAATGTAATTTCTTGGTTCTCCAGGAGGCCACATTGGTGGAACCTGGTAATTATAAGTTGGCTGGTATCTGACAGGAACCTGCTGATGAATTAATAAAGCTGGAGAACCATAAGGATATGCCTGAACGTATTGCATGACAGGACTCATCACAGCTGGAGACTGCATATACGTTTCTTGGTTACTCCAAACACTATGGAACTGAGGTGTAGGGGAATTAACAAGCATTGGCCTGGGTGGCACATGATAGGCACATAGGTTTGGGTGTTTCCTTATTGCAGGTCCTAATTTGAGCTTCTTCCCATGAAAATTTACTTGTGATTCTACTGTTTTCTGTACATACACAGTGTCCAAAAATGATACAAATATGTATCCTTTAGATACACCAGTTCTATCAGTGATTACTTTCACTTTTTAAACTGTGCCATATCAGAAAAAAAGTTCTGAATTTCTATCTCGTCTATCCTTTTATCTATTCCACCCACAAAAATGGTATTTAACATGATTTTCCCTTCAAGCAGAACATACTCTTGGCTGGTAGGTTAGGCAACTGAAAGCTTTCTTCCCATGGAATGCTTGTGTTATGAGAGTCCTCATTTGAAGTAGACATCTTACCACACGTTAGGACAAAACCTTTTCTCCTGAAAATAACTAGGACTGGTGTTCCCCATGTTAAACTAATAACCCCCACAAAATTCCCACTCTTCCCTGAAAACATGACCTATGTGCCCCTTAAGCTGATGCTTTACCAGAAAGCTGCTAAGACCCCACGCTGAGGTGACCGGCTGAGGCTTTGACACACCCAGAGCTCTGGGAATGAATCCAGCCACATATTTTCCCATTGATCCATCTGTATATTGTAACCAAAATTCTTAGCCCATTTTATCAAACACTCTTCAACTTGTTCTTCTTTCATGTCAAATTTCAGTAAGAGCTTATACATTCTAGCAATTACATGTGCATCATTCGCCCATAATTTAGTTTCAAATTCTGTCTTAAGTTGTTCAGTTCCAAATGTCCTTTTGTCTATTTTAAATATTTCTCTTAACTGTACATATGAAAGCCATATCTTCTTGTCTGTACAGTACCTATGCACCCTTACTGCCTTTTCTCTATAACATGCACATAAAGTTTTTTTGAGGCTTCTAAGCCCATGTAGCTGGTGTTCCTTTTATTTTCCAGGGGAGGTAGAAGGTTGTTGCTACTTTTCTTCTATTACTAGTTTACATTCTTCTGTCTCTTTTTCTATGACAGTAACCTCCACCAAGTTTTGCTGAGAGTCTCTGTTATTGCCAGCCCAGAAAATCCAACCAGAACCTATTAAAACTTTCTGACTCCACCAGAAAAGTTAGCATTTACATGATAGATGTATTAAACATGATATTCATGAGAAAGACAGTCACAGGTAGACTGATGGTCCTTGGCCATCCTGTCACAGAGTTCATGTATTTCTCTCTTGTGGTAAAACCTTGTCTCAGTATGTCTCTTCAAATTGTCACTTTAGTCTAGGTTTGGGAACTAAGCAAAGTCAGGCTTGGTTAGTACATGAACAGGAGAACAATAGGGAATAACAGAGCTGTTCAGTAGACTGGGAAGCTGAAAATACTTCCATTGCTGTTTTCAAGAAAAAGATATAGTTCTGTCCATGAAGTCACAAGGAGATGACTTTGTGCTTTGACCTAAGCTCCCTTTGTCTTTATTTTGCAAAAACCCATGGGACTTGGACTTCATTGTTATACTTTCTGATTGACTCACACCCCTTAACTTCTATGGGTTCACTTTCTTGCAATCTGGCATTATAGGTATTTTTATCACAGTCCCCGTGTATTGGATGCCGTTTTTATGGCAGAACCTCAGAACAGGATCTTTGGTATACCATCCATCTATTTCTTGGCAAGCTGTAGAGTATGTAGCTTTTTCACTGAGCATGTTTTGGATACATGTAAGAAAAGTATAAGAGATACTTCTTTTATTAAATATGCCTTTCTTAATCACAAGATTTTTATGTAAAGTACTCTCAGACCCCATATAGCTGGCAAGACCAAAGAATCAAGAATGGCATGCATTTCAGTAAGATATATGTAATATTGGGGGTAAATACTGAATCTTGAAAACTGTAATAGTCATTTCCCAGTTTTAGTGAGAATAGTAAAGTCTCAGATAGTGAATTAAGGTGGAGCCTTTTTGAAACACTTTTCCAGATCTTTCAGCATTTGAACTCAGTTGCCTTTTCTGAGATAAACATTCAGTTGACTCTGTCCCAAGTACTTGGGACTCACAAGTACTTTTATGTAAAGTTCTGCTAGATCAGTCTATTGAATCCAGTATCTTGTATCTATGGTGGGCAACCAGAACTGGAAAAGTGACAGTATACCACAAACATAAACAATGGTTGGTTTCTTCCTATTAACTTAAAATAAACTAATGTTGCAGGCCTAATAAAAGAACTTTCTTCCCCATTGTCTAGCAGCCAAGTGCATTCAAAAACAGTTTATGATGTTATAAATTGTATTGCTATCAAGCTTATCCTGATCTGCCCTGAGGACTTTGTAATTGTCCAGCAAAGTTCTTAACTCATTAAATCTAATCTGCTTATTCAGACAATGCTGCCAACGAACAGAAGCAGGCTCACAAGCCAAAACATAAGGGAACAGCCAACTGCTACTGTTTTTATTTAGAAGTTTTAAAGTAAATTGTTTCTGATCCCAGAGACAGCATATAGCCATCATGAGTAACAGCTAATAACCTTATTCATTAATTCAGGGCTACTAGATTTTAGCTGCAATCATATCAACAACCACTGGTGGGCAGCAAAAAGATGCAGAAAACATCTGCCATCTGGTGGTTCTGCAGATCTTTGCAGCCCACATCTGTTAGCCCTAGTTCATTTATCCAAATCTCTTTTAAGGCTATTTGAATAAAAAGCTATTAACAGAGTTTGTTGAAATAAGTGTTTTATGAAGTCTTTGTATTTGATGTCCCACCATCTAGCTTCACTGTATGACCACTGGTTATCATTGGAGGGAGAAGAAGGAGTCATTATATCTGTATTTACTTTCTCCACACCAGAATTTGGTCCACTTAAATCTGACTATAATTATGAGGGAGGGGAGGAGAGGGGTGGCAGGGGACATGCAATCCCTGATATTTTTTTCCTTTAGTCTCCTGACTCATGATGAGTAACTGCCATTTTAGGGCACAAAACAGACGGAACCTGTACTTTAAACTCTAAAAATAGACTTGATACAGAAAAAGAACCCTGGGGTGAGGGGTGGGGAGATGGAAAATCACAATCCTGCCCTCTGGGTGTCCCTGTTTTACCCACTGCAGTCCTCAGAACTCCCAGTGTTATATGTGTCCCCAGGGTACTAAATAGATGTCCAAACTGATCTATGAGGAGAACCATTTCTATGGTGTCCAGGTCATAATGTAAAGAGCAACTTCCAATAAGACAGTTTTTCCTTCCCATAGGGGAAGAAAATCAAGAAAACACACATGTAACAATCGTTTAACGGGAAGCACCAATGCAATTTAAATATTTTTATTTTTAAAAAGATAACAATTTCTGTATGCTTCAAATGATTCCATTTCCTTTAAAGTTTGCTGGGAATAGATAACAGACTCATAAAGCTGTCATTTTTAAAATTGCTCTTTTAAAATATAAATAAAGAAATGGAGGAACCAGGCTAGGCATTCCAGTTTTAAAGAAGCAGCTGTTTTTTTTAATGATTTATTATTGTCACTATCCTTCCTGTTCTGCACTTTATTTCTTTCCAACCCCCATATGAATACCATCTGGCCATAGTGATTTACTGCACTTGGATTTCAATGAGTTGCTTCACGAATCCCCAAATTAATGCAATGAAAATATAAGTTGAAAAACTTAATGATGGCTTAGGACTAATCTTTCCCGGGAAGTTTGCATCACTTCAAACATTTATATAGGGAGACTGAGTAAAGCAATGTAATAGTACCCTGCAGGGAACAATTCTCTTCTGAAGACAGAAGATGTATGTATGTGAAAAAAATTTTTTTTTTCCCTTTAAAACAATTTCCTGAATTTAGTCCACTTGGTTCATTGCTTCAGATACTTTATGGAGAAGTCTCTCCTTTCTTTATCTAAGCTGCTGGGAAAAAAGTGCCCACTCATCTTTTTTTAAGGTAGAACATTTTGCTGGGGAGACCAAGGTATCAGTCTTAAGTAGAAGTGGCAGTACTATCCATAGCCTTCTCAACTTGGGCTCTCTCCAGGTGTGTTGGATTACAACACCCATCAGTTCCAGAGAGCAGAGCAGTCCAGTGTATCTGAAAGGTAGTAGGCTGGGGAAGGTTGTCTTATCTGAAGGAGCTCTGTATTTATAGGCTAGTCTTATTTTTCGGTAAGGTGATCAAGAATGTGGTAGCCTTGCAGGTTCTTACACAGTTGGATGAAACTGTTCTTCTGGATCCATTTCAGTCATGATTCCAACTGAAATATGATGCTATGTAGAGAGCCAAGAAGGTGACCTTGGAGAAACGAGGTGGAGACAATGGTTGCAAAAACAAAGTTTACACCCAGGAAATTGAGAAAATGTGAGAAAGAAGCCAAAACTGACTCCTCCCTAATTCACTACAGTATAAAATGGAGGGACTATAGCTATATCAGTGTGGTGCAGTTCCAGTCAGATTTGTTGAATCTGTTTCTTGACCTGGACCACCTTGAAAGGCTGGCTCACTGAGACTGCTTTGATCACCTTGGTGGATGATCAACTTCAGAAACTAGATGGGGGGGGTATAACCTTACTCATTCTCTCAGACCTCTTGATGGCTTTTGATAATGATAGCCTTCTGGGCACTGTTTTGTAGTGGTTCCAGTGCTTCCTGTCAGGTAATGTCCAGAAGGTAGCACTTGGAAGACTGCTGTTTAACATCTAGGCCACTGAACTATTGTGTCCTGCGGGGTTCTATTTGCCTCCTGTGCTGTTTAATCTTAAATCTCTGGGGAAGGTTATTTGGAGTATTGAACTGGGGTGCTGATGATCTCCAGCTCTACCGTCCCCTAACATGTAACTCCAACATTGCCTATTCTAAATAATGGGCTGGATAAGGAAGAACAAGCTGAATTAAAACTTGTAAAAGATTTCATGGAGCTGGTAAGGAGAACAATTGACTCAGGGAATGAGGCAAAACTTATTTTAGATCACACTATCCCAGAGAGGTTAGATTTGCAGTTTAGGTGTGCTTATAAACCCCAGCTATTGATTCACAGGTGATGTCTATGCTGAGGAATGCATTTGCACAAGTAATGTGCCAGTCAACTTGGCAGTGGCAGGGAATATTTATCTCTTGATTACAACCCATCTTCATTACTGGAATATGCCCTGACCTTGTAAAATGTCTGGAAATTGTAACTGGTGCAAAATACAGCAATCAAGCTGTTAAATTGTGCAAAATACAGGGATCACATAATGCTTGTCCTGAAGAATCTATTGTCTAAGAGACACTATTTAAGATGTCAATATTGATTTTAAAAACCTTAGCAGTGACCACCTAAAGGATATTTTCTTCCACTATGAACCTGCTTGATTACTAAAATCAGCAGGAGAGGCACTTTTGAAATGTTCTTCTTATCAAAAACTTGGTTATCTGGTGTGCAGGAGAGAGCTTTCTCCTGGGACTCCCAGACTGTGGAACACTTTACCAGAGAAGTGCATTTAGCCCCCAACTCTCCCAGTACTTAGGAAAATAGCAAAAAATGCATTTCTTTTGCCAAGCTTTTAACTGCTAATTAATTTCCATTCTATGGATTTTATTATCCTTTCTACTTTGTATTTATTTCAGTTATCATCAGACTTAAGTGCTTATATAAGCAGACATGGAGTGGTGTAAATTTAATAAATAAGTAATGATTTGGGGAAGGCTGTTCTGGTGCTTATTTTAGGGCACTTCCAGATGATCAAATTTTGTATCTCCCAACCCTTCTAAATCCTGCTTAAAATCCACTTGAGATTACTCTGGACTGCTATGACTATTTTTAGATTTATTTCTATGTCTAGATGCTATGACCATTTAGTGTGTTTACATATTTGCTAACCTACATAGCTTGCAAATTTATACAGGTGGTGATTCTGAGTCGCTATGTTGCTGCTCTAAAATGGCAAAGAGTTGTTGCCTCATCATATTGGTCACCCATCTCTCCCTCATCCATAGCTTTTTCTGGCTGCCTGCACGACCTAACCTGAAAAAGCCCAATGAGTGGAGTTCCATTATGACGGCTTTCATGGGAATGAAATGAAACATGATAAACTAGAGAGATTATCATATAGAGAAACCCAGGAGATTCACACTTACATCTTGGTTTCTTTATAATTTAGGGAGGTATAAGAATCCACCTTCTACCTCATCACAATTTTTTTTTTCCTTTCTTCATCCCCAAAGTAACTTATTGTCGATTACATTGAAGGGAAGTGAAAAAAATGCAGAATAAATTTGGGGTACAAAACTAGCTCAAATGAATCTACTTAGTATATGAATACAGCTTTAATTTCACCCTGTAACATGAATTCATGAATAGAATATAAAACAAAATCTTCAGTCTTTCAAAGAGGTCTACTATTTGACCAAGTTAAATTGGGCAGTTATAAGCACAATCTTACCACAAGTTCAATGATCTGGAACATCCTAAAAGATTATTAGTATTTTTATTATTATTCATCCTTGGCCTGCTATTTATTTCTGGTTTCAAGGGGTTTTTTTTTTTTTGTGGAGGGGGGGATAGCCTAGTCTTCAGTGCAATTTTATTGTTATTTCAACTACCAGAGAAGAGTGCTAAATGTGATATGCCAGCTTAGCTACATGCAGAATTGCATTATTGATTTTTTTTCTTTTTACATTTTTGCTGTTGTTCTTTGCTGTGTTAATTGCCTATATCTGATTTGCCTATCTGGACAATGTGGCAGGAGCATCAGCTGAAAGGCAGTTCACAAACAACATTATTTAAATAATAAATTAACAACAAAATAAGCAAGCTTTGCCAACTTGGAGTCCGGTGGATTAGACAGCAAACATGAATAATTGAATGCATATAAAATAGAAAAAAATACAGTAATTTTTTTCCTGGGCAGCCCAGGGACTGAAATTTACCATTCTGGGAAACAAGGTTAACAAGGAATAGTACTGGCTGAATGAATCTCAGGTCATTTATCTTCTTTTTGAGGGACAAAATAAAGTAGGCAGAATTACTGATATATTGATTCTTGTTTAATGTCTCACCAAACCCTGAAGCTGGTTTTCAGTTGTAAGATTTGTGCTAAATGCAGCGGCCTGCAAGGCTCCTTTTTGGCCAGCTACCTCAAAAATGTAACTCTGCTTATCTTTTGCTTATTGAATTCAGAAGTCCAGACTATCCTTTTAAAATTAATCACCTAACTAGCAAGTTGTGTGGGTATTGTGCAGTACCTAGAATCCTTGAGATATCCAAAATTGTACTTCCAATAAATATTTCACATATTCAAAGGCTGTGCATGCAACACTCCCATATTTTGAAAAACCTATACTCTACCTGTATTGTTGTTTATATTAAATTCAGAATGAAAAGAACACCAACACAAAAAATCATTTGAGAGAAGGAAATTGTTACTACGCAAAAATCAGGAACAGCCCGCTCAAAACCCAACAAGTGGAAACCTAATTTTCTTTAAACTCAGAGTCAATATTTATAAAGCAACTTTATCCATTTTTAATTTTTGTTTTGGTAATTGTAATTCTAAGAAGCACACATTTAAGATTTCAGAGGAGCCTTGTATAATCTCTATTCACCTCAGTGTCAAATTGCTTTTTAGAGTTCCTATGTGCAATGTTATATATTGATTCACATTCTGGTTCTTGGTTGGTTTTTATACCTTCAGAATAAGTGGATTATAATCATAAAGATGGCTGTTCTTGTATTCTTCAGATATGCTGCCACAAAGAATATTTCAAGCAGACTTCCAGCTTGTGCCACATATTTTTGATGACTGTATAAATCAGTCTTTTTCAAGCAAGTTAATTTATATCAGTGTTCAGTCATAGAGACTAAAATCTGAAATCTTTTCACTTATGACATGAGATAGTGAAGACATGAGGGCAAAGGGAAAAAAAGCAAGAATTTGTAGACTAATATACAGAAGCTACACTTAAATGGTTCACTGACATGGGAAGAAAGAGAAAGTAGGAAAAGTGAACATGAACCCACTTCTTCTTCAAATGTCTATCTTATTTAAAACTTGTGAATGAAATCCAGATTCTGTGACACACTACATCTTAGCAGGTGGCATCATCTGATAAAACTTGGATGATCACAAGGAAATTAAGCAGGGTCAACTCTGATTAGTAATTGGATGGGAGAGAACAGAAGATCCAGTTCTGTAGGCTAGCCTAGAAAATAAAATATTTAAAAAATCTCACTACAAGTTACTAATGCCTACTATATGTAGAAATGTGTGCTGTGTTTTGTGTGTGTGTGTGTTTGTGGATGTGCATGGCATCAGTTACTACTCAAAACAAATCTCAAATGCAAAGTGGATTGGGGTGTACCAGACAGTCTTTAATTTATTCAGGGTGGAAATAATGGCAGCTTTAATTGGTCCCTTATTCAAAATTCTCCAGGAAGCTGTGTGTGCAATATATAAGATGAAAACTCTTGTCACCTTGCAAAAAATAATTAATAAAAAGAAAAGGAGGAAGAATATTGAATTTGCAGTTGACAGGTTTTCCATAAAATTGGCGTGATTGTTATGGTCCCAGAACCATTGTTTGTCCAGTCATAGCATCTTAGGATCAGGCTGGTGTGAACCTTATAGCAAATCCTTTGTTTAACTACTTATTTCCTTCACTGTTTTCCATCTGCCTTGTACAGAAATAGGAATTTTTGTGGTTCTCTTCTCACTAGCTTATTGGATATACCTTCTTTTAAGGAAAAGATTAATGAGTTTATCTCTTACACCTATCCTTTTATACTCTCAATTCCAACAGTCACCTCCTTTTCATCCAGGAAGAGGCATTATCATTCATCAATACCTTCTCTTCTTTTTGCACAAAACACCTCAACATCTCTGTCTAAAATTGCCCACTAGTTCTCATGATAGGATTAATTTTCATTGTATAAACATTATGTCTCAAAACAACAACAGTTATAAACACTGTTTTATAACATCAGATGTTTTTTAAAAACTCCTGCACTAATTTTCAATAAATCTGGCATTACTATCATCCCATAATAGTAATCTCACTTCCTGAAAAATGTGTTCTATTTGGTAAAGCGTACAAAAATTATGAGTACTCTAAAAACATAATTTAAAGGTAGGTTAATCTAAAGTCCCAGCATCAGTATATACGAAATAGAGAAAAATGTGTTGATTTATACTCTTCTGACTTATGCTATGTGATAGGAAAATGGGGCTCCAGATTTTCCAATTCTTATGCCAGAATTTGAATTAGCTGAGATGGAAACGTGGTTTGGGCTCAACCCACTTTGCATGCAGAGAGAGAGAGAGAGAGAAAGTAAGACAGAAATAAATTTCTGTATTCATTTAAATTGGATTTCTCATCCATGCTTAATTATTGCCCCTTTAGAAACATACTGTGTAGATGTGGATACCATAATAGGCTTTTAATTAACAGTTAGGTGATATTTTCTCTAGAGAGTCATGAGAACAAATCCACTGCTTGGAGTTTATAGTCCTGAGTATAGCTGTATGTGTTGATTTAAATATAGATGGATAGATAGATAGATAGATAGATAGATAGATAGATAGATAGATAGATAGATAGATATGGGTGGATGGATGGATGGATGGATGGATGGATGGATGGATGAAATAATCTATATGGCTGCCCTACTTGAATAATGCAACTCTTGGGTGGCCTATAACAGGAAAAACAAAACAAAACTTCAAGATAAAAACAATAATCAATAATAATCAATACTCAATAATACATGAGCTGGCTTACATTGTTAGCCTTGCAAGGTAGACCAGGTAAGAAGCACAACCAGAAGTATTAGCTCTATCTTTATTGTAAGGTTACATTAACAGAATCTTGCAAGTCTGAAACTACCCCTCCCGTCCCTCACTTTTACTCCCCTCAAACTGGGGGGGGGGGGAGATAAATAATTCCAGAGGTAGGTGCTGCTTCAGAAAAGGGGTGAAGCAGTCTAGCAAATAACGTGGTCTTGTGCCATGTAGGGATTTATAAGTGATAACCACAAGTTTAAATTGTACCCAGAAGCTAATAGACAGCAAGTGCAGCTTGCAAAGTAGTGATGTTCTGTTGGTGTACTAATGTACACCCATATCTACCTGTGCTACTGCATTCTTGACCAACTGTAGCTTTGGATGGATTTCAGGTACAGCCCCATGTAAACCATGTTGCAGTAGTCCAGCCGAGAGCTGATTAGGGCATGAGTGACAGCAAGCAGAGCCTTCCAGACCAGAAACAAGGGTAACTGGAGCACAAGACCATGTTCTGCAAAGGTTCTCCTGGCCATAGCTGCCAACTGCTCATCAAGCAGGAACTGGGAATCAGGAAAGCCTTCCAGATTGTGCACTAGATACAACTGGGGAAGCGCAACTCCATCCAAAACCAAGATGAAAAATCTCCAGTTCTGGGATCCAGGGGACCAAAATCCACAGCCACTCTGCATTAGTAGGGTTGACCCAAAGCCCATTCTTCTCCATCCAGACCCCCACAACCTCTAGACACTGGGATAGATGTAGATGAGCATCACTAGCACACTGATGATACTGCACCCCATGCCTCCAGCTGACCTCCTCCAGCAGCTTCACGTATTGTACATGTTAAAAAGAAATAAGGAGAGGGTAGACCTCTGATGCAATAGCCTGGAACCACATTATTTAAAGCATGATCATCCATCCCATCCCATAATTCCTAGCCATTTGAATGAATACTCCCCCGGTTCCCCTCCCTGTTTTTGTTTTTTGCGATTGTTTAAAAGAATATGCCCTTGCGTGCATATCTGCAGGCACTTTCCCTTTGATCCTTATAGCCTCAGCCATACTGGACTTTAGAAAGTCAATTAAAATCTGGCTTTTCCACAGTCATTGGGGACAGATATGTTATTAAGTGTTCCCTCTTGGAATGTGATATTCCCTTTGAAATGAGATTGTTTACCATCCTTGGCAATCGTGCGTTGCTTGTGACTTTTTATGTATATTTTAACTACAATTTTCAGAATAGGGTATGTAAGCTGCTTAGAATCAGTTATGGCTGGATTGGGATATAAAATCTATCTAGCCATTCTGGACATCTCTGGAGATCTCTTCAGAGCATTTTCATCAAAGAATTTAGGCAGGTACGTACAAGGAAGAGTGACTTCTCAGCCCAGCAGCACCTTTGTGAAATGTACTTCCCAAGGGGACTTGTTTGGCAAATACACACATATCTTTTTCACTCCAGATAAAACTCATTTTTTTCTCCTAAAACATTTTAGATTTTAACCACTCAGTTTTGGAATGTTAACTGCCCACAGTATTGCTTTTTTAAAAATGTTTTACACACACGCAGAGAGAGAGAGAGAGAGAGAGAACACAATACACATTTGTTTGTTTGTTTGTTTATTTATTATTTATATGCTGCCCATCTGCCCCAGAGGGTGACTCTGAGTGGCTCACAATTAAAATCAAACATTAAAAACAGTAAAAATAGAAATATCCATATTAAATTAGCTAAAAAAATAATACTATACAAAAAGACTATATACAATTAAGATGATGCGGGGCAGAATCGATTATCCCACCAGTGGATTCCAACAATGTGAGCCCCCATCAGGCCCCCAGGCCATCTGGCATAGCCAAGATTTCACAGTCTTCTGGAAGGCCATGAAAGTGGGGGTGGACCGCACCTCAGGTGGTAAGTTGTTCCACAGAGTGGGGGCCATGGCAGAAAAGGCCCTCTTCCTAGACCTTGCCAGCCAAAATTGTTTGACTGGTGGGGTCTGCAACATACCCCTTCTGCCAGACCGAGTGGGGCAGGCTGAAATAACCGGGGCGAGATGGCTCCTCAGATAACCTGGTCCTGTACCATGAAGGGCTTTAAAGGTAATAACCAACACCTTGAATTGGACCTGGAAGCAAACTAGCAACCAATGCAGCTTGCATAATGGAGGTGTTTTACGTGCCCCCCCTGGAGGCATTCAAAACCATCTGTGCTGCTGCATTTTGTGCCAGCTGTAGCCTCTGGATACTCTTCAAGGATAGCCCCATGTACAGCACATTGTAGTAATCCAAACGGGAGGTGACCAGGGCATGAGTGACCGCATGGAGGGCCTCCCGATCCAGGAAGGGAGGTAACTGATGCACAACATGAAGTTGCACAAAGGCCCTTCTATCCACAACTGGCACCTGCTCTTCAAACAGGAGTTGTGAGTCTAGGAGGACCCCCAGATTATGCACTGGGTCTGTCTGGGGTAGTGCAACCCCATATACATACGCATGTACTCATATGTATGTATATATATGCATACACACAAATTCAACCTCCCATATAAAGGGCTCTATCATCCATAATAGGAATTATAGCAATAACATTTTCATCTGCTGGGGAGGGGACAGTCAGAAGAGTCAAAGTGGCAGGTGTGACCATGTGATCAAAGCCCCACCCCTTTTTAACATGTTCACCAAGACCACTATATTGACTTTATGATTCCCCCACAATGCCCCTGAATAACAGCAATAATAACATTAAAAGGATAAACAGAGTATTTTTTCAAGTTTTTTCTCCAAAAGCACAAAAATCATGAGACTAACTTCCAGTCCTGTTATGTAAAATCACCTCTCCATACCCAACATAGTGAAATCAAGCAATACACAAATAATACCATGTGTTAAATCTACAAATCAGCCATGTCATCTTTCTTCTCCCAAAACTGCACTTATGGGGCATTTCAAATACTTGGCATGTCCTCTTTTGAATTGCAATGTTCCTGAGAGAAGCTGCATGATTACTGAGCCGGGAGCATCATGTTACCAGGGAAGTTTCTATTTCTTCACATTGCCAGACCATCAGGGCATGGGGTCCCTTCTGTAAGATAGATTAAACTTGTGCCCCAGATGAAGTGTGCTCTACTTAGAGTCGATGGAATGGCGTGCTGATGAAAGGTGCTGTTAAAAGCCTAGGCGAGAGGAAAACAATTCTCCTAGGGCAAGGTGAGCAGCTTAATTTATTGGAGTACTAACAGGCACATTTTCATTATCATAAATCTGTATGGCATACATGGTCACATATGCACGCACAACATTCCCTGCACACCGACAGCTTCCTGCTTCCTGGAAAATGTCCATGCCATATCCAAATCCATTAGACCATTTTAAAAGGAAGGTTAAAACTGATACATTAGTGGAGGTTATACATTACATGTATTTCTCACAAGTCATTCTGGTGGCTGTCCTAATTACAATTATGATATTAAAACAATAAAAGTCCAGCTATAGAGGACAATATCCATAAAAGCAAAACATGCATGGAATATTGGCTGAAACAGCTGCTGTTGGAAACAACTTTACATTTTCAGCTAAACGAGTTTCACATCCATGTTCTCTACACATACCGTTTCCTTTTATTCACAAAACTACATGGTCAAATTTATTATGCATTATAAACTTGGGAACAGGATATTTGTGTGTGCATGTATTTAATTCATAATTGCACAAAATTCAATATTTTATCCTAATTTTCTTCCTCACCATCAATTTAAATAGTAAAGGACTGACTTATGCTTTATACTTTTGGGAAATTACATAATTTCCACTCTAACCTGAACAATACTTTGAAAATTCAGATTAGCAAATGATGATGTCTATCATGTTGTATAGTTTGTATTTCATTTTTAATTCATTTTGTTTAATGTAATCAATTGACAAGTCAGCAACTTGGTTACTAAGAAGCTTGATGCCCCCCTATACAAGGTGGAGCCCTGAAGGGACCCCCAGCTAGGGCAATGATGGAATATCATAAGTTTCCAAGGGTTATTGTGTGCTCTGCATAGCTGAATGCTTACATGGCTTTCTCCCTTAGGTTAACACTAGATTGGCTATAAGGTAGGGAAGGAGATGGCTCTATCTTTATAATTAAATTATTTTATTTCATTTGTATACTGCTGAATCTTACCATTCATGACAATTTACAATAGTAAACCATTTCAAAACAGATATACAATTACACAAACAACAAAATTTCAACTTAACTAACATTTAAATACATAATAGTAATCACTGGAAACAACTAACCCAACACAGAACAACATTAGCTTTCAAAAGCCCTGCGGTGCAGCTCTGTTGTGATGGCTTTAGGACAATTCCATGCTGCAGCCTCAGCTGCTTGTCTCCCATGATCCTACTAGTTCTTTCTTAACCCAACTTCAGAAATTGCAGTCCAGATTGCAGTGAGTTGGCATTCAAACTGGGGCCATCACAAGACCTGATTGGTCGTTCCCCTACTTCTTGCCCTTCCTATCCACGCAGAGAAGGCAAGCCTTTCTGACTGACTCTTGTGTGGACTGATCTATCAGTGCCTTCTTTTTCCTTTTAGGGAGTGTTCCCTCCTCTTTAGTCGAGTGCCTAAATTTTGCTTTCCCAGATGTTTGCACACATGGACACCTTCAAACCCCCTCCCTCATGTTATCTTTTTTGACACTAAAGTAGACTATTTCTTTTTCTTTTCCTCCTTATCATTTCTTTGATGGTAAGATAATCAGAACAGCAGGAGAATAGACTATTCTTTGGTTCCTACCTTCCTCTATAGGTCCATTGAAACTTTGGAACCAAAAAAACTGACTGTTCGGCTTCATAATAACAACATACCAACATTCCTGTTTTGTAAGTATTAAAAAAAGTAATCAAGGAATGGGAAGGGAAGGGAAGCTTTGCAGTATTGTTGGAGTGGGGGGGGGGGGTTGGAGAGAAGCAAGGGGAACATGCTCACACAGCCTGGACAAAAACTGAAAAGATGTCCACTGGAAAATGTAAGGGTTGGATGGAGCATGAGCTTCTAGGGTTGAGAACAGTTCATTGCCTTAATAGGCCATTGTTGGATTAAACAAATAATTATTTAAAAAACTGCCAATCAACAGAGAACCTAGCCCACAATGAAATGGGCAACACATCACAGCTGAGATTGCTACTAAAATTGAAGAAGTGCTGGGGACCATCTGTTCTCGTGGGCTTCTGATGGAAAGCAGCAGTTTTGAATTGAAGCTGGAAAATAGGCATAGGGTGCATTAGCAATGGGTGGGTTAGGGTTATGATAATGGGTCAAGCAGAAAGTATAGACTTGCCCTTAGGGAAAAATGCTAAAGTTTGTGCCAAGTTGACCCTCAGGGAGGCTAATCAACAAAGAAGGGGCTGCCAGAGAGAAACACTTCCTCTGGGCCCATACCAAACTCACTTCTCCTATATGGGGAATACTCAACCTAGTTAGTTCTATTTGGAAGAAGAAATCCTCCAGGTAAATAGGAATGAAATTTCTACAGGTGGGAATGCAGAATGTTTGATAAGTCCACCAATTTATTGCCTTTGATATTCTCCCTCTTTGATATTATTTTTGATGATGTTGTTGCTGTTCTTCTGCCTGTTCTTCCTCTTCTTCCCTCCCTCTTCCTCCTCCTCATTTGTCCCACACAGTTGCAGGGTCCACTTATTTTTGCATTGTGCTTGCCTAGCTCTTACAGAGAAGTTTATCAATGTACAATGTAGAAACTGTGAAGACCTGGCTCTTCCCCAGGTGCAAGGCCAGAATATTAGTAGAGCCGAATGTGATGGTGGTGGTGGTGGAGGGGGTGTTATAAAGATTGCATGGTCCCTTGCCTATTGTATCATGATTATTATTACTTTGTTTGGATTGTGTTCTGAGATTATTTTATATATGTTTTTGTGAATTGCTGCTAGCTGCCTAAGGTTATGCATTTCATTGCTGTTGTTGTTCAGTCATTAAGTCATGTCTGACTCTTTGTGATTCCGTGAACCATATCGCGCCAGGCCTTCCTGTCCTTCACTGCCTCCCTGAGTTTGCTCAATTTCATGCTCATTGCTTCAGTGATGCTCTCTAACCATCTCATCCTCTGCTGTCCCCTTCTCCTTTTGCCTTCAAATGCATTTCATACAGACAGCTATATAAAGGAAAGAAGAAAGAAAGAAAGAAAGAAAGAAAGAAAGAAAGAAAGAAAGAAAGAAAGAAAGAAAGAAAGAAAGAAAGAAAGAAAGAGACACAGAGCCTAACAAGAGCCAGTTTGGTGTAGTGATTAAGGCATCAGTCTAGAAACCAGGAGATAGTGAGTTCTAATTCCATCTTGGGCATGAAGTCAGTTGGGTGACTTTGGGCCAGTCACTCTCTCTCAGCCCTTGGAAGGAGGCAATGGCAAACCACTTCCAAAAACATTGCCATGAAAACTGCAGGGACTTGTCACCAGGAATCAATGTTGACTTGAAGGCGTGCCCATACACACACACACACACACACACACACACACCTTAAGCACTACACCATGCTGGTTCTCAGCATTCTCCCAGATGATTCAATAATCATCCTTTCTGCCCCAGGCGCTCCTAGATTTTGTCTGAGAATGAATTGGAACTGCACCCTCCCCCCTTCACACTCACCCACATATCACTGCTCAGAAGGGGAAAACAAGAACTTTCCTGGGTTCTTGATGTATGAATGACAGAAACCTGGGAATATTTCTAAAGAAAAAAGCAGCACTTTCTGCAAGCAGAGGAAAATATGGCACAAACACTTGACTAAGTTTCAGTTGTTTATGATCTTATGAGAATAACCAGTGTCAAATGGCAAGAAAAATACATTATCTGGAGTCTATATTCTGCATTCTGATTATATCATCACTCCCCACCTCCCCCACCCCCCATTAGGATTGAAACTAAACTGGAGCAAAAGCAGCGAAGTGCAGAAAGGCAAGCGGGGGGGGGGGGGGCAGTAAAATGGATTTTTTTCTCACTTTGTATGCATTCAACTGAATTACAAAATAAAGTTCCCCTCCATTCTTTGGCCAAATCATGAATCACCATCCAGACTTTCTTTAAAAGGAAGGGAGAGGTTAAGACTCCAAAAATCCAGAGAATAATCTCAGCGAAGTAAATACTAAAACAAAAATAAGAGATGGATATGAAAACTCTTTTCAGCCCACCGCTAATATAAGCTCTGTCCTGTATAGTGATCTCCAGGACAAAAAAAAATTAAACAAAATAAAACCATAAAGCCTGGGAGGAGTGAATGATGTTTTCCCATCTAAAGATTATTTCCTACCAAAAAGAATCCCAAATTTTCCAGCTGTCCAACTTAATTATTTCATTACTTCTTGCATGATAAACTTGAAAGTTTCCAAAACACACACACACACGTACACATACACACACCGACTCCTTAGCTTATTTCTGTTCTTTGAAAGATGTTGAGGATTAGAAAGGAAAGCCTCAGGAGGTTAAAACAGACCATAAAGCTGTCTGGTTTCCAACTGCTTCTGATATATTCTTCTTTCCAAACCCCACTGAAATTCATAATGATATGAGATCTGAAAATTAAATGATCTGATTGGCAGTTACAGCTTGAGAGTGATACAGTTACAGAACAGTGATCATGTGGGTAAGACACAATTAGTTGTTTTAATGTTAGACAGAAAATAATTTGATCATCAAAAGCATTTTTTGGTAATATAAAGAATGTAGAAAAGGATGAGAAATATGAAAGGAAGACATGATGTGCTTTATCCATTTTTAAATACAGGATTTTGTGCACTAGGCCTGCAGCTCTCGGCGAAATGAAACTATTGCTATATGACTCCTAACTTCCAGATGAAGTGCAGATGTTCACTTTCAGTGCTCTGGTTTTGTTTTTAGCATTTTTATAATCAGGATATAAAAACTGATAATATTTCTGGTTGAAATATTTCAATTAAATCTTAAAATGTGGATTTGACGATAAAGGACAACAAGGTATTATTTTATGGTATAATGTATTGCAATGTTTCTGAGTAATATAAATTTAGAGCATTTGGCTAGATTACAAATAAATGAGCTGATCCAGGACATGTTAACTGTATGCTAACTGTGTAGCTGTAACCTAATTTTCTTTAAATATGTGTGTATATGGTGTACTGGTTTGAAACAAATGCCAGCACAGATAATGCTGATTGAATATAGAAGATTTGGAATCCAAAAACTGTTTTTACAGTACATTTCTTTACAGATTAAAAAAATGTTTCCATTACATAAAAAGAGAAAAAGATAAAGAGGAGACAACTCAGAGAGAAGGATAGGATTAATGACAGAATTAAAGTTTGATTCACTGGCATGGTTCACATCATTACTGAAGAATTTCTCATGAGTTCTCAATCGGCACTGGATTTCGCTGAACCCTGATCATGAGACAAAGGGGGACAATTCAGATCAGGTTTTCATTTCACTGTCCATGTAATGGACAGGACTTTGAGATGCTCCTTGGTATCTGAGCAATGATCTCAAACTGCTTTTCTAGAGCAGTCTTCCCCAACAATAACAACAAAACTACTTAATATTTACCACAAATGCCATAGTATAGAGGAAGGGGAGTTTTGAATTAAATGACTAACATATGTTCCTTTGCATCGAGGTTGAAATCAGAAATAAATCTGGACACAAATCTAATCTGAATGGAAGTCTAGAAATTAATCTGGATGCAAGTCTACAAAGCAAGTCAAGCTGAACTTTGCAATTTATTTGTGGGAAATTTGGTACAGTATTTCCCACTGTAGGAGCTATTTCAACAGCAAATTTTGTCATCCTGTCCCAAAATAACAGTGTTAAAGGCATTTGGTTTTTTTAAACATCAAATTAAAGAAGCATAGCTCAGAAATGCAAACAATAGGGTGTATTAAGCGTTCTTCTCCTCAAGAAGCTGTAGCTTGCATACAGTTTCATCCCATTCAGATAACTAAGCAAAGCAATTCATGTTTTCCTACAAATCACTTGTGTGAATCCAACTTCGGTTCTGGTCTGACTCAGATTGCCCTACTTCCAGACTGATCAGGGAAGGATGCATTTACTTATATATTTTTACAAACATTTACTAAAAAATCATACATTTTCAGTAACCTCTTCTGCAAAGGTAAACTCATCCTGGACACTGACTATGAAACTATTTTACTGTTCAGGGATGTAGGAAACATATAATATCTTACATATTTTTTTTGTTTCAGTGTATGCCTAGCTGGTACTCATTATCTTCTCCATACAGAGATAATGTATATTATATCAATATTTTCTGTGATGTCACTGGGTACCAGTGTCCAAACTTTGTGCAGCTGATAGGTTTAGTCTCAATGCCTAAACAATCCACAACATTTATAAGAGATATGTATAACTGCTGTCACATCTGCTTACAGTATTGATATAATGTCATGTGACCTCCCAACTCTAAGAGTTCCATTAATTGGCTGCACCCAAAGAAGACACACCTGTTTCCCTTCTTCCTCTACTTTGCTCTAATCTTTCATTGATGGCCATCGATATCCAGAAAGAGGCACACACAATAATAAGTTCCCTCCCCCACAACCCACATTTGATACAGAAATATGAGGAGAAATAAAATTTGACCATTTATGATCTTTATTCTCTATCTTAGGGCATTTGCTCTGGAGTTGTAGATAAGTTGCCTTGTAAAAGTGTCAATGATTTGCTTCCATGCATGTTTATTTAATATTATAAATTAAAGGAAATAGAACCCCAAATGGAATAAATCTCCTATTCTTCTTCATCAGCTCAGAGAAGGGAAAAATAAGACATAGATGGTAGCTACCTGCAAACTTTAAAAACAGTGACATCTACTAAAGGTATTAGTAGTTCTTGTCTGAAATATGCAGTCAGACATCATTTTTTCTCTTGTATTGTGTTTTGCTCTATCTCCAAATGATATGTCAGGGCCTAATTAGAATATCCATCTTGTGGTGCAAAACCAGAATCATATGTTATAAAGTAGAGATGATTTTGTTCCTGCAAAGGCATTAGCTACCTACCAGGGGAGCTATGAATATTCATTGCCTTGATCACATAAGTATGCTTTAATCAAATATTTTTGTTTATTTACTATATTGTGTCAATATTGTTTTCAGTTATTGCACAGTCATTCTCAGGAAATGATTTTCCCTCAATAACATTTTCAACTAATAATTAAGGCAATTTAGCTTATTATGGGACACACGGTAGCATTGTGTTCAGAATTCTAATAACTCTCTCTGAACTTGGTGCGCATTCAGAAAATGCATGCACCAATGTGATTCCATTTACCAAATATAAAGGTATCAAATGTAAGTAAGTTTTAACGTGTGTCATGGATCTGGACTTAGATTGGATGGATTGTTAAAAAAAAAAGAATTGATAATCCAACCTCTAGTGGCACAAGAAGAGTATACAGGTACGTGTGTCAGTAGTCCTATTCAGGGATTTAAACAGCTGAAGAGGACGACAGAAAAGCTTGAAAGGTATCTCAACAACTGAGGAAGTAGGAGGAACTTGGTGGCAAGCTGATCTCATTTGGTACCCAGAATTCATCTCCAGGTACAAAACATTCTGTTTTCTTTTCTTATGCAAATAAAAAGACTCTGCCAGTGTAAACCAAATGCAAATTGAGGGGCATCTTTTTGTTAGGCTGAGATACTTGTAACCATAGAAAAAACAATTCTACATTTGTGCAAAGTAAGTAAAACACACCTTTTAAAATTCTGTGTTATATTTTTTTCCACCACTTTGAGGCAGAAAGCACACTAAAACTTAGTGCCAGCCCCAAAATAAATTTAACAAAGACTATAATTGCACAATGTACTTATCTGGGTAAAGTGGGATTAGAGCAGTGTTGTCCAAACTTGGCCACTTGGCCATTCTGGGAGTTGAAGTCCACTCATCTTAAGGTGGCCAAGTTTGGACAACACTGGATTAGAGCATCTCATGAACACTACAGCCCAGTCATCGCTGGAGTTATAGCAAGATAGAGGTGGGTCCAGAGAACCCAGGGGTTATTCTGAGCTAAGCTAGTTTCCCCATCCGTTGTGTCATTCAAAAACTGAAATGTACCCAGACTTGGTCTTTGTGCTGGCAGCTGGAAAAGAGGGATCTTTTTTGGGTTAATAGCACAGAGAGCCAGTTTGGTGTAGTGGTTAAGACATCAGGTTAGAAACAGGAGACCATGAGTTCTAGTCCCACCTAAGGCACAAAGCCAGCTGGGTGACCTTGGGCCAGTCACTCTCTCTCAGCTCTAGGAAGGAGGCAATGGCAAACCACTTTTGAAAATCTGGGCAAGAAAGTTACAGGGACTTGTCCAGGCAGTTGCCAAGAATTAACACTGACTCAAGGCGCAGACAGTACAGAGAGGAAGTAGTAGAGTGGTTCTGCAAAACTAAGGCTCTGAGAAGAACTCTTTCTCTCTTCATTTTACTTTTAGCTCCTATGAAACCAGGACAGCGAGGTGGTGAGATCTTAATTTTGTCTGTAGTCCTGCTGACCCAAAGCAGAGCCCTGTGGTTTAGCCTCTCCCACAGAAGTTAGGAAAGAATCCAACCAGTGCGGAAATGTTGGGAGACTGTCAAAAACACACAAGAGTTTGGTGCAAGCCAGGATGATGAAAAAGTGAAAAAACATGCATTGCAGTCTCAGTGTTAACCTAAGTCCTTTGTACTTGTGTTCTTATGTTAGTACATAAGTCATGGGATTTGTGTCTGATCTATCTCTATCTCTATCTCTATCTCTATCTCTATCTCTATCTCTATCTCTATCTCTATCTCTATCTCTATCTCTATCTCTATCTCTATCCGTAACCCTCCTTGTATAGCCATATTAGATTATCAAGAAGAAGAAAGTTCACACTTGCTTCACCATGGCAATTCCTATTTCAGGAAACCAGAATTCCATAAAGGTTTGAGAGGCCAAAATGATTTTGCAGATTCAGAAGGACATAATGTCCCTTTTCTCTTGGCAGTAAACATTTACATAATGGAATGCTCACTTTAATTAAAGACCCCCCACCCCCTTTTTATATTTTAGCATTCCTACATTTCATATTAACTTTTCACCTTGTAACACCTCTGGCTTCATTCAAAATGCATTAGAATCAGCTGAGCAGCACAAATTTTGGACTGTGGGCATTTGGCGCTACTCAGTCATTCTGAAATTAATGCGGTCGTTAGGGAAAGGACAGAAACCTTGTGACTCTAGCTGATTTCCTGACATGGGCCAAAAAATTTATCAGGCTGGGGGGAAAGTTAACAATTGCACTGGGGTGTTTTAGTACAGTGCAAGCTGTAGCCATTTTCACTTTGGGCTGAGAATCAGTTCTTATTGTCTGAATGCAAAAAGAAATTGCTCAAGGTTATTTGTTATTCAATTTATTTTCTCTGAGTATGCAATTTTAGTGGAAGAAAAAGTTGCGTGGCTTCTGAAACATCTGCCTTTTTGTTTATATTGAGGTCAGTATATACCAAAAGAAGTAAATAGAAAGATTCAGAGTGTGGAATTGTACAGAGTTAGGTGCAGTTATTCTTATTGGTTTAAGCATGTGTAAACTACGCATGAAAATGATAGGATGCATGAAACCAACCAGGGTGGTTTGTAAACCATGGTTTATGTTTTAGTGTGTTGTCCTGTCAGTTGTGATTTAGTAAACCATGGCCAAGCAAAGATTCATCCCAGCATGAAAATTTCCTTCATACTGTACTGTGGATGCAAAAAATGTAATAAAACTCATTTAAAAATTGCCATTTGAATTCCAAAACCTAATGACAAACTCTCTTGAGTTGCCTCCAGCAATCTGAAAACAGCTAAACACCATTCACATTATTGCAATTAAATTATAGCTATCTCTATTTTAGTTTGTTGTTATTTTTCCTAACATGTACTACAGTTTTGTATACTACTAGTTTTGCTACTACTATTTGGTGTAGTAAGGGCAAGAAGTATGATGGAGGTAGAACTAAGAGGACAAAAAAAAGAGATTCTAAATATAAAAATGGAAAATTTTATTTCCTAATCCATTATACTCTGACTTTCTCATCTAAACTGGAACAGAAAGCTTTAATAATTAATTTCTTATTTTTAAGACCTTTGCAACCCATTTTATTAGTATGGTAAGAAAATCCTGAATGTGATTGGATTCACAGATTATTAGGAAATGGATTCCTAAAGCTTCAACCATTGCAAATTATCTCCTTGGTAATTACAGAATGTAAGGTTATTGGGTTACATCAAATACATCAATCACGTATCTTAGTATCTCCTTACTTTCAAATGTGATTCTTGTTGATTTCCTTGTTTGCTCTTCAAATTTAGCGGAAAAAAGCAACTATTGTTTATGTTCAAGAGGTTACATCACAGCTACAGATATGTGTGGCTGATATCTAGAATAAGTCAGGTTTCCCAAACAGGTATGAACCAGAGATTACTTGATTGCCTTAATGGATAACCTATATTTGTTGGACACCTCAGTAATTTTTCATGTCACTGACTATGAGATGTCATCTTCTGAACTACCAGGTAGATTTGCACTGCAGTAAATGATTATAGTCTATTCTGGTCTATGACTGTAATAAAGATTTTATTTGATATTTTAGTTATTTGGTCACTTCTGACAGTCCATAAAGAGGTTAAAGGAAGTTTCTTGGATCAGCTGCTGCCAATCTTCCACTGAGAAGATGTTAGGTGACAGCTTTAACCACTGCCTGGATTATACAATAGGCAGGTTAAGGGTGAAGTTGAAGGTGAAATCTGGATAAGACTGAGATGCTGTTGGTTAATGGGAAACCTAGTTTGTGGTTCAACTTTTTCTGCAATGACCTAGTTTGTAGTTTGAGACTGTTTCTGGAATTTATGCTATTCCTGGATTTTCAGCTTGAAGGTAGAAGGTCTAATTTATTTATTTTATTTATTTATTTATTAAATTTTTCAACCGCCCATCTCCCCCCAATGGGGGAACTCTGGGCGATTCACAATAAACATTAGAACATAAAATATATAAACACATAAAACCATAAATTAAAACATAACTAAAAAGAATAAGGAGAGATCAAGGGGATGAAAACCTGAGGCTGAAGGCCGAGGCCTCTATGGGGCTAGCCATCCCCATGCTTGAGGTATCCTTACCCCACCCCAGGCCAGGTGGCAGAACCAGGTCTTCAAAACCTTATGGAAGGCCAGGAGTGTGGGGGCTAATCACATTTCTGAGGGCAGGATGTTCCAAAGAGCAGGGGCTACTGCAAAGAAGGCCCACCTTCTGGACTCCGCCAGTCAAAATACTTTCACTGAGGGGGTCCGAAGCATGCCCTCTCTGTGTGATCGGGTGGGACGGGTTGAAGTCATAGGGGAGAGGCGGTCCCTTAGATAACCTGGTCCCATGTAGGGCTTTAAAGGTGATAATTAACACCTTGCAGAACTTTGCTAAGTGAATCAGCTGAGATCTTTTCTGAATTGAACTGCTTTGACCACAGTTATCTATGATTTAATCACTGTAATATCCACAATATGAAAATATTGGATTCCTTCTGTATTTAGCACCTTTATTATAATTAATTGAAGGAACAAAGCAACAAATACTCAGCCTCGAGCCTTCTAGCATCCTGCTGAATTGAGTTTAGCTCAGATCTGTTTACTATCTCCTAAACTCTCTTTCTTATAAGGAGCCATACCAAATTTAACTAATCAGCATAGAACTGTATACAACATATTTTGGTTACATCATGTTTAGCCTATTGCAATACCTTTTGCATAGGAGAGCTTTCAGAAGGTAGTACTCAGCACTGACATCAACATGCAAATAGGTAGATATCTATCTTAGATTATTAGGATTTACAGAGAAGAGATCATTTTGGACACACCAGGACATTGCTAGGTAGGAGGGAAAGAGCCTTATCTTGTGTTGTTCCCACTACTTGGACATTGCCTTTACAGTAACCACTCACTATGGCTGTACAGATCATAGCCTCTTCAAAACTCTGAAATAGCTATAGCCACTCAAAGCTTGATATTGCTACTCCAAGGCCCTCTCAAGCTCTTCTGAACATATCAGCTTTGATGTGCAGGATCAGAGGGGCTCTCTGCATTTAAGCCAGTGTTGTCCAAACTTGGCCACTTTAAGATGAGTGGACTTCAACTCCCAGAATTCCCCAGCCAGCCATGCTGGCTGGGGAATTCTGGGAGTTGAAGTCCACTCATCTTAAAGTGGCCAAGTTTGGACAACACTGATTTAAGCAAATCACCGAATTAACTACACAGTTCTCAATTCAGTGTCAACACCTGATGTTGTGTTTCTGTGTATTTGTGTATATGTGTGTACTCTGGGTCATGTGACCAGGAGTCAACAGGGTTGTGAGCCACTTCCCAACTTCCTCTTCTATAGGGATGTATTTTCTCTATGTACTTTTCTCTGCAGTTTCTGGCCAAACCTGACCTTTTTTTGAACACACTCTTCTCTTTGGTGGCCTCTCCATCTAGATCAAATTTGGTTCCATTCTGCATTGTTTTAGACAGTTGTCATGCTGATAGAGTTCTGAAGCCTTTTCCATTTTCTCTCCAGTATTCTGTTGTCTTGGAAATAATAAAAAGGACCTGATGAAATGATGAATGGAAAGAGGCTAAGAATGAGAAAAAAATGCATTTTAGAGAAAGATACTGTACAATGTCATAAAGAGAAAAAGATAACTGGAAAGAATGTAGTCAAATAAAATATAGTCAAACAAAAAGATAAGATTAAAAGAGGCAGAGGAAATGCAGAGCAGTTCTCACATCTGCTGCTGCCCAGTATGATCTCCCCCATCCTATACCCATCCTTTTGTTTTTTTCCCAGCCAGCTGAAGGACCTATTATCTTGTCATTTTTGTCCATTTTTCCTGCTTGTCAAAATTTTCCTCAGTGTTGATGCTGTTCTTCAAGATGTTTACTATCCCTCCATCTTTGTGTCATCCACCAATATGATAATCATGATCCTGTGGTACCCCACTTGACATTTCTTTCAGCTGACTTGACAGTTCACTGACATACTCTCTTTTCAACCAGTTCTGCATCCATCTAATAGTAGTATGATCCAACCAACATTTTGTCATCTTCTCTTGTAGGGTCTTTTGAGATATTTTGTCTAATGTTTTGCTGAAGTCACTGCTTTCACATGGTCAATTAAACTGGTCACTTGTATTAGAAAAGGAGACCAGGTTGGTTCGGCATGACTTGGTTTTGATAAACCCATGCAGGCTTCTGCCAAGGGATACACTCTTTTCTAAATGCTTGCAAATTGATTGTTTAATAGCATGTTTCAGATTCTCATCCAGTATTGATGTCAAACTGACTGGTCTAGTTAGCCAGGTCCTCTCTCCTTCTACCTTTTGAAATGAGGAACAGCATCTGGGTTGAGGAAAGGAGACCTTGAAAGCTGTGGTTGGATGGAATTCATTAAATTCATTAAAATCCTTAGAGAGAGGTAAGAAGTTTAAAGAACAAAAGGCAATGTATGGATGTATGATGTGATGGAAGCAAGAATGGATTGCTTGAATAGAAATGCACAGAGAAGTATAGTGAATGCTATTTGTATAAACTAGATTTAGATATACCTCTTTTCATATCTGATGCTTTTAATTGCTATGGATTACTCCCTTTCTGTGCTCAACATACCATTACTTATTCTGAAATAGTAAGTAATAGTATGGTGGGTATGCCAGAACTAATAAAAAGTGTGGAAGAGCTTGTCCATATGTTCCAAGTTTCCAAGTGAGTATACTGAAATTGTGTATTAGGCTCTTAGCTACCTCCAGGTTGAGACATGTTCTGTTGAGTCCTCTGCCCTGAATTCCCAGGAATTTTCATTAACATACCTTCTTTAAATAGCAGTGAATTGGAAAGAGCCCCAGAACTCCCAGTTTAAAAGCACTTTTGAAGGTATTTTAATGAAGATAATGTATCAGTGTAATAGTTGCAATCTTGTATGGATGAGAACAAGTATAAAGATTTAAATTCAATGAGAAATAATGCTAATGGTGAGGAACACACCACCTCACAGAGTTAAAAATGGACTGTGTCTAATTACAGAATATAAGAGGTGTGCTGAAATGAATCCCAAGTAATGAATCCCTTTGTGAATAGAAGAGTCACCTAATTCACTCACTTTGCTGGGCATTTTGCTCCTATTAGAGCAGTATTATCCCCCCCCATTTTTTGTCATTCTAGTTATTTTTCTTTAACTTGGCTGGATAATTTGAGTTCAAACTTGTTTTACCAAAAGATCTGGCTTGTCAGAAAGACAGAACTGAGTCCTCAGTACAGTGAGTTGCTCAACAAACTCAAGATGCAAATATGAGAGACAGTGCATATATTAGGGTCAAATTTTATATTATATACCTTAAATAAGAAAAAAAAAGTGCTTCATAAGGGCCCAGTAGGAATAAAAAAAGTAGTGACAGGGTGTATTTCATGTTTTTCTACTTACAGTGGTACCTCTAGTTACGAACTTAATCCGTTCTGTGACTCTGGTTGCAACCTGAGTTGGTCTCAAGTCGAGGTAAAGTTTCCCATAAGGTTCAATGTAAAAAGGTTAATCCGTTCCGCCCTCCGAATTTGGTCGCACCACGATGCAAATTTCCCCATAAGGTTCAATGTAAATACGGCTAATTCGCCCTCCAAATTTGGTCGCACCCCGAGGTAAATTTCCCCCATAAGGTTCAATGTAAATACGGCTAAACAGTTCTGAAACATATGCATTTTATTTTTAAACCTCAAAAACATGAAAAAAAGTACAGTACAGCACAGTAAGAAGAGGGAGAATGGGGTGGGGAGGCAGTTATTGTTTGGAGGGAGAGTCCCCCTCCAAAGGGACATTGGGGAGATCTCCTTCAGGGGTTTCCTCTCTTCTTTGCCTCTTAGCTGCAGGCTCAGTTCTGGTGAAAAACCTGTCTAAAGTCAATTGCCAGCCTGCTCTGCATTTTCTTTGGAGCCATGCTGACAAGCACACCAAAAACCTTCCAAACGCCACAAAACACACCACAAGCCTCACCGAACGTCTCCTTGCTACCACGATCTTGCCCACAGGAAGCCGTGACCGCATGGCAACAGGGAAAATGGCCACGGATCCGGTTCATAACTCGAGGTGGAGTTCGCAAGTCGAGGTAAATTTTTGGGGCTGGAGCTGGTCGTATCTCAAAAAATTCGTAAGGAGGGGTGTTCATAACTAGAGGTACCACTGTATTTCAGTCAGTTAATCCAAACAACTGACTCAGGAATAACAAACAATAGCTTACCAGTGGGGTAGTTTAAGGAAGAGTCCCTAACAATGTTTTTCTCTAATCTAAGAGTATGCATTCAGATAACCTGAGGGATTAAAAAGGGAACAAGGAGAAATAAAAGCTATCTGCTTTGGGGCATTAAGAAACAGTTGCAAACATGAACTGATAAGAATCTGCAGTGATGACCTACCATGCTGGTGGCATGTTTGTGCTCATGCCTAAAAGGAATCTTGCTTATGCTTGCAGTACATACATGCTGGTAGCAGTCTTGGAGAAAAATCCAGAGGAATGAAGCAGTGAGTGGCCATACTTAAGCCGATGGGAGAACATGTTCAGATTAAACAATGGAGGAGCTACAAGAGGAGCTAACAGAGAAAGCAATTTGCCATAAGGAAACAGCAAAGCAGCAAGAGGGACAAGCAAACAACTTACTCAGCTTTTGTTTACTACAGGGGTTCAAGTGGTCATTAGACAATCATCTGTGGAGATGGTTTAATTTGGGTCCTGCAGAAGATTGGACTCAGTGGCCCAAATGTCCCTTGCAACTCTAGGATTTTAGGAATGGTAAGCAATTGTCTAATCTAGTATAAGACAGTTTCTGCTTAGATGGTCTTAAGAAATGGTTTCTAGTCATGGTAACTATTTGAAATCTCAAAATTAATAAGTAATATATTTTGTTAAGGAAGAGCCATGGACAGGGGGTGTTACTTTGAGATCTAGAATGTGGTCTTCCCAAAGCATATATTTGCTCACTTCCGGAAATTGAAATCTAGTTTGGATTTATTCTAACTCTGATTTGTTCTAACTTTTATCTCACCCTGAAGTTAGGCCCAAGGACACAACCCAAAATGTATCATTGTGTTAGATTTTAAAATCAGATTTGCCAGGTTTCAACTGTACTGCAGTAGCTCCCTGTATACTTAAGGTAATTGAAATTGCTATAAAGGTATTCATAAATTAATGATTATGTTAGAGTCTCCATTTTCATGAAGAAGTCTATGGGTAATCCTCAGTATATACTTACAGACTATTCTGTCATATATCAAATATTTGAATGGGATACGTGTATCTCTAGTGTATGAATGATGATCCTGTGAATGTCTAGAATGAATGTCTTTTGTTCCTTCATCAGAATTTGGTCTTCGGTTTTCTCCATATGGGCAAAAACTTAATGTTCTATTCTAGTTCCTTAAGGATTAGTTGCTTTATTGCAATGAGCTTTTCTATTATAGGCAATAACCTTCTCTATTAGTGCGTGATAGCAAAAGATTTGCAGTTGTCCTTCAAGCAAGAACCTTTTTGTTTAGTACTTGAATACTATAAATGCTGTACAGGCCTTATTCAAAGGATTCATTTAAAAGTGTTTTTTTTTTTTTTTATCCTAAGGAGATGAACTGTAAAGAATAATTTGTCCCCCAGCTCTTTGAATAGCAATTTTGCTACCATTACATTTAATGGGATTTGGATTGTGAAATTTGCCCATATCTCTTAATCTTTGTTTTTTCTTTATTTTTACAAACCATTAGGCCATCTTATGCAATACAAAACTGTACAGAAAGAAGATTTTTTTAAATATAGTTTGACGTTATAGTACATAGAGAAATAATGGTTTTTATTCATGGACTAATTTGGATTAAAAGAGATCTCTGGTGGGTCATTTAATTCATTCCTCTGCATCATGTGCAAAGCAAATTTCATTATCTATAAACGATTCCTGATAGCTGGCTTTAACTTTCATCTTTCTACTGAGAATGTTTTCCAGCATCTCCAAGTAAGCACTAATGTATGAAGAGTTATGCACTTTATTGGATACTAGAATTAAATATGCTTGCTTTGTCATCATAATCCCACCACTCCTCCTTCAGTCTCTATAACTTAATGAAAACAATAAGAAAACACATCTGTCTTTCTCTTTATCATCCTTGTAATGTTATTATAAATTTTTTTTTTAATTCAGAAGTCTTTCATTAGGGCCACCATCAAGTGACACACGAGTTTTCTTTGTGATAGGACCACAGATTTTACTGCTTTTTAATATGTTTGCTTTGGAAGAGGCATTAGAAATGGATTTAAACTTCTGATACAAAAGCATGTATTCCTATATATGTGGCTAGGATGGCCTTTGCATACCATCTTGTGTACCAATTATGGCCATTCCTGGATCCAAACTTCCTACTCACAGACACTTATGCCTTAGTTACCTTTTGATTTGATTATTGCAGCTCAGCCTATGGGGGCTGCCACAGATGGTCCAAATGCAACAGCTTGAATAGTTAAGGGCACCTCTGTGTTTCCTTAAGTAACACAACTACTTTGAAAGCTGCATTTGTTGCCAGTTGGCTTAAGAGTTGGTTGTCACCTTTAAAGTCCTACATGGCTCAGGGATTGTGAGGGCATACTTTTTCTGTAGCTGCCTCTGTCCTTTGGAATAATGCTGTACCCAGGGGTTAGTCAGCACCAATCCTGTTGGCATTCAGAAAAACCACTTAGATTTGGCTGTTCCAGAAAGCCCCTGAAGATATGGTGGTCACTTCCCTGCAATAAGTGACTGCTCTCAGTAGGATTGTTTTCTGTGGGGTAACAATGGTTAGAAAGTTCATTGATACTGGGTATGGAAGTGTGGTTATTTTTTTAAAAAATCTTTATTTCTGAGGGGCATATAATATCAATATTCCCTATCAATCACCAGGAGTCCATCTTAGTTGGAAGAAGACTTTGTTTTTTGTACTTGCTTCATATATTAATATCCACCTAAATTATTATTTCTTCATCTATCAGCTAATGCTTCTGAGTAGTTTATTGTCAAGGGGCACACCATGATGAATGGGTGAAACTATTTCTTTTATGTATAATTTTCAAATATTGTAACATTACATATTTAATTCAAATATTTTCAGCCTTCAGCCATTAAAAAAAAAAAAAAATTCTGGAAATGGGTGGTAAACCTACTGCAATCCTATGTACTATAAGTTTAGCTGAGGATTTGAAACTTGGCTTCTTCAATCTGATAGTTCTAAAACTACCTGAAACTAGCTTTTACTCAAAACCTTTTGCTGCTCAAAATGAGAAGCAGTGCTCCCCATTTCTTGAACAGATTTAACAATCAGAACTCATTATATCCTTCATTTAGATACTCCATGCCAGGTTATGAATTTCCAATTCCTGACAATAGCTATCATTGAATCTTACTCAATATGGACAGATGTTTCCTGAATTCATTTATGTAACTATTATCTATTCAGCATAGTCCTTTGGAGTTTTAACCAATACAGAATAATAAGATACGAAAACAAGAGCATTTTATAGATAAGTACCCCACCATACCGCAGACTAGAAAGGTAACTTAAAATCAGTTACCTACAGAACAAAATGTTAAAAAATGGTAAAGTTAAAAAGCCTTAACAATTACCTGAAACATGGGTGCCTGCAGAATGCAGGCAAGGGTGGAGGTCAAGTGACAAAAAGTGCATCATCACAAAAGTGTTGTGATGCAAACTCTAACCTTTACAGACTTTCATGTGTGACGCAAATACAAAAGGACACAGCTTGTATCCTTATATCACAACTCACATTTCATCATTTTGGCATCATCATGACTAGCTGCAGATACCTACAGTATAATCTTAAAATGTCTTAATGTCTGGAAGAATAGAAATCTTCTCATCTAGACCAAAAAGGCAATAACTACACTTTCCTGAGAAATATTTTTTACAGTTGGGTGCCACCACAGAACAGACCCATTGTTTGGCAGTGGCATTCTAAGAAGATACTTTATATAACCTTATCCCAAACAATATGGACAGTTGTACTTTGAGCTGCAGCTAAGACATATGGAAAAGTTCTGGTATGATATGATGGAAATCCAAGCAGACAATTTTGTCATCCTATTTTGGACCAGCTGAAGTTTTGGGATTGTATCCACAGTAGCCGCACAGACAATCCATTTCAATAATTAAGCTTGGAAGTTTGTAAGCTATTTTAATCCAGGCAGTATTAAAATATTTTCTTAAACTTCATATTGGATGCTGAAGTTTACCCTTTTAAATATATTTGATGTTCTTTGTCACTTAGCCTGGTTATTTCATTATTCATCCAATTATGATAAAACTTGAAAGACACTTGACCAGTTGCTACGCTATAGTACACAAGTCATATTTAAATTGCCAGCAGACCTATATAACAATGCATAAATATTTGGGGGGGGGTAGAAAATTACCATTGTTTTCAGTCAAACTGGATTACCTTCAGATGCCTGTTGATTTTTTTGAATTAGCACTTTCCACTAACACAATAACATTTGTGCTCTCCTGCCTATGACTTTAATACACAGAGACATTTTAATTGCACTACATTCCTGAGTAATCATTTTATGATAGGTTTATTGCCACCTCTCCCTTATCAGGGCATGGCACTGTTACTGGCCTTGGTGATAAATTACCGTTTAGAGAGAGAGAAGACAGCCCCACTTTAACAAGTGCAATAAAGCTCTTTTTAGACCAGGAGAGTTCAGTGCTTTTCCCATTCATCATACACCCTCTGTGATTTTACACAGATTTTACACTGTTGATTAGCTCATTAGTGGGGTTAATTGGATACATTAACTGGCAGAATTACAGCCTGACAATGAACCAGAGGCTGCAGCATTATAAATGACAGACAAACCACAGACATACATGGCCAGCCTGAAGGAAGTTTTTTTTCTTTGATTAGATTTCATTAGGTTTTAATTCTTTCCTGCTTCTTATTAACTGACTCCACATGAACATTTTCCATGGCACAGATTAAGTTAAGGTTCTACATAGTTTCCATAAGTTACTATATTTCCTTCTTCAACCCACAATTGACTTGAAGTAGAATCTAATTAGTAGGTTTCAAAGTAACTGTCCTGGCAGGATTTAAACAGAAAATCCCCTACTCACCTGATGAAAAAAGCAGCAAACTAAAACTAATTTTCCTTTGTGGGGGTGGCAGTCACTATTAACATCTGTGTCTTTTTTGGATTAAAGTGGATTTTGCATTAGGATAAAGGAGTGGATATTCCCAGCTTAGATCTGCTTGCTTCAACATGGTGGCCTCAGATGTTTTGGGCTATATTTTCCATAATCCCCAGACAACATAGCCACTGGTTAGAGGTGAGAAGAAATGTAGCCCCAAACATTCAGAGGGTACAAATTGCAAAATGCTGTTTAAAATCACACCAAAGGCTCAAGTTTTATATCAGATTCTTGTACAAATCAACGTTTCTCAGAATAACAAGAATTCTATGTAGCTTCTCAAGTTTATCTAGGATACTGATATGGTTCCATCTGGATGTCTCCATTAGGAAGTGAATGTTTACTTATCCTGTTGCAAAATATATAGTAATTCTTCCCTCATACAGTAACCCCATGCTATCTATGTTTGTCTGATATGTGAGTTCGTTATATGGTGCCTCAGTTTTCTTTTGTATCAGATTATTTCTGACTGTATTTGGTTAGGGGGCGGGGTCTGTTTTGTTTTTGTAATTTCGTTGTTAGCCACCCAGAGTTGTATATTGAAGACGGGTAGAGATGTACATTTTCTAAATAAATTCATATGCATTTTCTTTCACCTCACTGCAATACGAAAGCAACTAAATCGCATTTAGCTTTAAAATAATGGAAGCAGGGGAGAGAATGTATTCAGTGATTCATTAAAGTTGCTTTACAAATGTATCCCTTTATATACCTGAAATACATAAGCTGGTTTTACAACTCTCTGCTTGAATAGGAACATTGTAAATGGTGAATTATTATGACTTAAAAGCTGTTACCCATCTTCTTTTAACTACTTGTAAGTCTTTAATTTTTAGCGATAGTGGTATCAAGAGCTGAAATAACTAGAAACAGTAGGAAGATGGTAGCCTGCATGAACATAAAAAAGTGAGCTTCCTTTGAGTTCCAGAAGACCAGTTTTAAAGTTAAACAGGCATCTTATGCTCAGAAAGATTGCTTCTGTAAAAAGTTAAATAGTTTTTAAAAATTCCAAACAAATAGGTGCCCCTAGTTTTTCAGGGTGAGACATTTATTCAAAGCAATTTTTAGCTGGGAGCATGAAATAATTTCTTGCTTTGGGGGGCCCCCACTGCAAAAAGTTCCTCCAAAAATGGCAGCTTTTCTCCCCCATTAATGTCAATTTATATATTTAAAATACCAAGGGAATCATTTGCAAAACTATTTTTTATTCCTTATATATTTGATAAGAGAAAGAATGTTACCCTGTTCCTTTTTTGCTTTTCGTTTTTGCTTTTTGGGAAGGGGAGTTGGTCAATAATTTTGTTCTTTTTGGATTTGAAAGTGTATCTCTTTGAGTAGAGGATTATTTTCTCATAAACCAGTGAACAGCTACTATTATTCCTTAATTACTAGTAATGGTGTGAAACTGAAAAGTAATACTGTGTGGCATGTACCATCAGTGATATTATACATGATGCTTTTTGACAGAAAGATTGATTCAGATTTAATTTTTCAGCTCTGCTAGAGCTAAACACTTCATTCCGAAATGGGTATGGTTTTACAAATATTAGAAATCTAACTTGATCCAAAAATGCCTGCACATAAACAGCAGGAGAATAGGATTGGCATCTAGTACAGAACTGCAGGGAAAGAAACAAAGCAAAACAAAACAAATCAAAACAAAGAATTAATGAGCATTCAATTATTTTGCTTTTGTTTGTAAAACTTCATACAGCTGTAGTATATTAGATATATCTTTAAGGACTGTATAATGGATAGTATTTTTGAACTCTGGTGTTGGAGAAGACTCCTGAGAATACAGTGTACAGCCAAGAAAACAAATGGTTTATTGAACAAATCAACCCAGAGATCTCACTCGAGGCACAAATGACCACAAATTATCCTACCTTGGATACATTATACAAAGACCTAGCTCTCTGGAGAAGGCTCAAAAAGTGGAAGAAAAGAGTAGAAGAGGATCACCAGCAGAAAGATGGATGGACTCCATTACAGTAGTGATAAGTGCACCACTGAAAGACCTGAAAGACCAGGTTATAGACAGATCACCATGGACAAAATCTGTCTATGTGGTTGCTAAGAATTGACAATGACTTGATGGTGCATAATCAATTTTAAAAAATGGAATAGTATAGCTTCCTGTCTGTATTTGACTTGAGTGGTTATTTTCCATCTCTGTCTATACTGGGAATCAAGAATTTGTGGCCCTTCAGCTGTTGCTCCAACAGCTGTCAGAATTTTTCACTATTGGTCAAGCTCACTAAGACTGTTGAAAATGGAAGTTGGGCAACATCTGTTAAAATTATAGTCATGATTCTATCTGATTTGTCATTAAGAAATAAACTTGTTTCTGTCTTCCAACATTCTGGCCAGTATATGCAAAATCAGTAAGTAAGGAACATTATGAACATTTTATGGTATTTTTTTCTTGGCTTCCAATTTCTTTCTGAGCCCAATTCAAAGGTCCAGTTTCAATCTCTATATTCCTGCATAATCTGGATCTCTGTTTCTGCAGGTCTATCTTTTATATTAAAATGCATATAACAATACTGAGATGTAACAGGAGCCTTCTGACTACCTGTGGAAGATGAGAAGAGGAAGAATTTATTATTGAATTATTAACTTGATTTCTTGGAGACTGACCCCCAAACTCTCAATTGCTAAAAAACAACAACAAACAAACAAAAAAACAGTTGTTTTTCTAAAGAGGTGCACCTATTCTAGGCCATAGAATATTGTCCCTCTTGTAACACCCAAAAACATCTACCTGTCTTAGGCCTTCACAACACGCAAGGTTTGATGAAGGATCTAGCAGATGATGCTCATTTCAGAGAAGCAGATGAAGATATCAAACTGTGATGAAATCTACAGTGCAATTTCTTAGAATTTCTTCCCCTGAGAAAGCAGTTTCCTTCCCCCCACCCTCTTTTCTTAAGTTATTTAAGCTTATCTTTCAAATGCGTCTTGTTGCTGTTTTCATATTTACTTTATGATGGAGTGGCAGAGGATGCTGTCGCTGGGAGCAATGTTTTCTGTTACTCCAACACTCAGAAACTGCTTAGGATGTCTCTAAAGTGTGAAAAGTCAGAGAGTAACAGACTACAGACTAGTGGAAAGATTATTGTAGCCCAAGGCAGGACATTCTCATTCTCACTCAGACATAGACACCATTTTTTGGGCCACCACATAACTAAATAAATGCAAGATCAGCACATCCCACCTATTAGAATGTTTCTGAAAATTTCATTTGAAAGACATTTCCAAATCAAATTATCTTTTATCATATTTAATGAGAACTAATGGAAAAAAGTGCAGGATAATCTGGAAATGCAGCTTGGTCTCTGAAACACTGATTAACGAGGCTAGGAGTGAGATTTATCAGCCTTCAATAGGTCTTAAAAAGGGAATCTTCTATTCCCCAAATGTATGCATATTTATAGGGAACCACAACTGATCTTACAGTTTTGGTCAGGTTTTGACTTTGCTACCTGAGATCCCCTAAGAACATTTAAAATGAGGATTTGGCATTATATTGAGTGCCCCGAATGAAAAATGAATGTTACCAACTACCAGGATGCCACCATGGAACAAGCAATAGTCGTGATCAAAGGTAGAATAGGGATGGCATTATAGGGACCTTTCACTTTCTACCTATCTTTCCTCAAATTAAATATTTTATTTAGATTGTAATTTTGGACAAACTTGGTTTGAGAAAGAAATCCAGAATAAGGAACAATTTCACTAAGGAGAATATCACAAGGCAAGAAGATAAGGATTTTGTTGAATAGACACATGAAGAAGAGCAAAATCAAGAAATGGGTGCTAGATGAAAGTGAATAAAAGCATTTCAGTTGGGTTTCAGGCCAAGATTCAGTACAGTACAGCATATGTTGTCTTTGTTGATGACCAGCATAGAACTGGGATGCAGATCCTTATGCTCCTTGACCTCTCAAAAGCTTTCAGTACCGTCAACCATGATATCCTTCTGTACCAGTTCCAGGGGTTGAGAATTTGGAGCACCATTTTATGGTGGTCCTCTTCCTTCCTTTGGGGCTGGTACCAGCTGGTTTGGGGGGGGGAGAGAGAGAGGTTGCTCCTTAGACCTACCTTTGTAGGGTGCCATAGGGCTCTCAACACTCTTTCCCCTCCTATTTAACATTTATATGAATGCACTGGGTGAGGTCATAATTATATATTTTGACCACAGGCTGGCCAAGTGAGGCTGTTGAGGTCCTGTCCCAATATTTGGAAGCTGTGTGGGCCTGGATGGGGAGAAACCAACTCTGACTTAATCCTACCAAGGCTGAGTGGCTGTGGTGGTTGATGCCCCCAGGATTCAGGAATCTTCTATCTTTACTCTTGGATGGCATTACACTTCCACATTCAAGAGTGGTATGCAATCTGGGGATTTACTAGAACTCATAGCTCTTGCTTGAAGGCAAGTGGCATCTAAGGCTTTTGCATAGTTCCTTCTGGTATACCAGTTGTGCCCTTTCCTGGATTGGGAGGTCCTTCAAACAATCACTCATGTTCTTGTCCCTGAAGTGTCACTGAGGAGTCATAGCTTGACTATTGCAATGAGCTCTATATGGGGCTGCCTTTGAAGACCACTTGAAAGCTTCAACTGATCCATAATGTAGTGATGTGGGCAGTGGTGGCCATGCCTTGGCGTGAAACATTTCTGCTTCTTGAGCTGCATGGGTTGCCAGTATGCTTCCAGTTGCAATTTAAGGTGCTGGTTATGACTTGTAAAGCCTTACATGGGATTGTTGTTGTTCAGTCGTTAAGTCGTGTCCGACTCTTCGTGACCCCATGAACCATATCGCGCCAGGCCTTCCTGTCCTTCACCGCCTCCCTGAGTTTGCTCAGTTTCATGCTCATTACATGTGATAGGGCTGTGTTATTTAATGGACTACCTATCTCCCATGGTTTTTGTCCAGCTGGTAAGAGCTGACAGAGTGGGTGTGCTGTGGGTCCCCTTGATCATACAGTCTCATTTACTGGGACCCAGGAAACATGTTTTGTTTTGTATTCTGTTGGGACACTTTGCCCTCCGGAGCAAGATCCCACCCTGAATTCCAGAATGCCTTAAAGACTTGGCTGTTCTCCCAGGCCTTGAGTTAGGGTGGATGGAGCCCCTTGTTGTATGTGTTTGCATATGTTTTGCATATGCTATCTGCATATGCAAAACATACGATATCTGCAGATTCTTCACATCCTGGATAAAAACTGATTTAACTTCTTCCTTCAGGACGGTGCTATAGAACACCGTATGTTAAAACATCTAGGCGTTGGAACAGTTTTTTCCCTCGTGCCGTTGCTCTGCTGAACACTACATGATAAGATATGTGCTGGACAGTGGCGTCTCCTTTTGAAAATGAACAGATGTTGGTCCATGGCGGTAGTGTTATTCTACTGTGTAGCATTACTGCTTATTATCATTCCTTCTTTCTACTATGATCCAAACGCACTGTTGCCCTTGCTGTTTGTTTTTTCACCAAAGATAAATTCCTTGTATATATTTTATACTTGGCCATTAAAGTATTATGTGTTCTGTGTTCTGTGTTCTTTTCAGTGTTGTGTAGCCAGATTCCCCTTCATTTTCACTTTTTTTTGGGGGGGGAGTATTTTTATCTTGTCTTGTTTACATTGTGAGCCACCCAGATTTGGTCTGCAGTTAGGTAGCACCAAAATTGCATTTACATAAAATGAAAATGTGGTTGGATGGTTTATACTTAGTGTACTGTGTGAATCTAACCAGTGCAGTTGGTTTACTGTTCAATATGTTGTATGAATTCAGGCAATTGGGTTAACTGAGTATTATGGGATCACATGTTACTCTATCATAACCTAGAGTCCAAACTTAGAGGTACAGTATGTGTAGTCTGTTAGCTCAGGAAAACCGGCAAGTGCTTGCACAGATGAAAATTACGTTGGAGCACAGAAGAATAGATTTTCTGTTCTCAAGTTAGCTTTGTATCTAAACAGTAAAGGTAAAGTTGTATATGATAAAGTTTATTCGTGTAATGATTTGCTAAATCAGCAAGTCTTGTTCCCTATATGTTGACTGAATTTTACCTTTCTATATTCTGTTTATAGTGATCTTTGCTCCCAAAGATACAACCAATATTAACAGTAAAAGAAAAAAATGGAAATGACTAAAAAAAATTTTTTTTAAAAACTATCAAGTCTTTATTTACTTTGGCTCCTGCAGTTATAGTGTGATTCATAATAGGTAATATGATTTTAGATGCTGCCTCTGTTTCAGAACTGATGTTTCTTTCTCTAGCAATTAGCAAACATGTTATTCAAATTTGAAATGTTATTATAGTTCTCTTGGCATATCCCTCTTTGCAACACCCCTTGCTTCAGATGAAGTATTATTAATGTCCTGATTCAAACGTATATCTCTTTTAAAGTGTATTGGGTTTGTCTTCAGATGCCTGCAATAAACATTTAAGAGAATAAGGTAATGCATTATTTTAAGAAAAGACAAATTAAAATAGGAAGTGTGAATATTCATCTCAAAGGTTTCCTTTCGAGGTGATTTAATCAAATAATCTCTTCAGTTTCAATCATTGATTTAATGTCTATCTGAATGGACTGGGAATTATCTAAACTAGATTCAGAGATCTGAGGATATTTGTACATTTGAAAATGTACTGAACTGATTTGAATGCTTCCATTAAAAAGTCAGAATAAAATCTATTTTCCAAATCTATTCAAATATCTAAATCAAGTTGATTCACCATTTCAAATCAGATCACAAACTGGAATTGGATCAAGGTTGATGCTCATATCCCGATAAAATAGCAGCAGTTGATATAGATAGTTGAATAAATTTCCAGGGCAATCTACTGTTAATTTTCCTCCATTGCAATAATAATAATCACTTATGCCTCTCCCTGCTTTCAGTTCTTTGAGCTACAATCCTATAGCTCCTTCTGTGGAATGAAGCTCCATTAATCTCAATGGAACCTCCTTCACAGTAGTGAATAGCACTATTAATCAGATTCCAATCTTGCATCTCATTGCATGGTAGACTTGATAAAGATAAAATGTCATCATGCATTACTATATACAATATTTTTATTTTTCCACTGAGACTGAATGAAACAAAAGGAAAATGTTTTGTGGGAGAAGTCACTGCCTGCACCTCTGATTAGCTGAGAAGTATTGTTTCACTCAAACACCAGAAAGACTTGGAAAAAGTATGTAAGAATTCCTTATGATCAGTTCTTGGGTTGTCAGAATGCTGGGGATGTCTCTTTGCTTACTCTGCCTTATTCCTGGAACCAGAATTGACATTGTCATTTTCCACTTCTGCAAAGCCAGCTTTCCTAATTTCCATATTATAAAAAGTGATTGCTAATCTATTATGGAGTTGAGAAAAAAAAAATAAACAACTGCCTGCTTGTTGATTTCTCTTTCATAAGACTTCTTTCCAAGTAGCCTCATACAAATGCAGTCTTATGTATACTTACAAGGGTAAATGCCGGCAGTTTTTTTTTTTCTTCCTAGCATTTTTTCCCCCACATTTTCCCAAATGCTTGGCTACATAATCAAGAAGAACAACAGTACATAACCCCACCACCACCCCCGAAAATGAGGTTGGAGGCTAAGATCAAGGCAACTTGGACAGAAGCGAGTCAGCCAGTAGAACTACAGAAGGGTGTGGAGATTAAGGATAAGACTCGGCTACTGAAGAAAATACATGGGCCTGACCCCATCTGAAGCTCTGGAGACTGATAAACAGTTGCGGGGAAGCTAGCAGACCGTGGTGGGAGCCAGAACGGCAGCGGCGGCGATGTCGGGGATCCCTGAGGTGGTGGCGGTACTGGGGCTGAGGCCCCAGCGAAACGGCGACCCAGATGGCAGTGGCGGTGGCCGGCTCCACGCAGAGGGGAGCAGAGGAGCTGGTGAACATCGGGAGCATCCCCCACCATTACCGCGACCTAACGGCAGCATTCGGCGACTGCGCCATAGAGCTAGAGCCCAGGGCCAAGTTGCCCAAGCCTAAGATGTCCTCCCTGTCGGGGAAGGAGATGGGCACCCTAAGGGAGTTCGTGGACAAGACCTTGAAGCGGGGATTCATCCAATCCACGAAGTCCCCCCTGGCGGCCCCGGTGTTGTTCCGAGAAAAGAAAGACAGCTCGCTAAGACTGTGCGTGGACTACCAGGGGCTGAATGCCATAAGTACCGAATACAACTACCCCTCCCCCTGATAAAGGACCTACTGTCCCATCTGTCCAAGGGGAAGATATTCACAAAACTGGACTTGCGAGAGGCATACTTCAGGGTCCGGTTATGCATGGGGCATGAATGGAAAACTGCTTTCAATTGCCCACTTGGCAGTTTCCAGTTCCGCGTGATGCCGTTCGGGTTAAAAGGAGCCCTGCGGGTGTTCATGCAATTAATAAATGAGGTGCTGCATGATCTTCTCTACCGGGGTGTCCTTGTCTACCTGGATGACATCCTAATATACTCCGAGACCCTGACCAAGCACGTGAGACTAGTGCGCACCGTGCTCCAAAGACTGTTAAAAGCACAGCTGTATGCCAAGCTCTCGAAGTACGAGTTCCATTGAGAGCAACTGGACTACCTTGGGCATCAAATATCCAGCAGGGGTGTGGAGATGGACCCGGGAAATGTAAAGGATGCACTGGGGTGGGAAGTGCCGCAGACCCGGAGGCAGCTCCAAAGCTTCTTGGGGTTCACTAACTTCTACTGGCAGTTCATTCCGAACTTCGCTCAAGTCGCCCTACCATTAATGGACGTACTTAAGACTTGGGGCAGCAGCAAAACCCCCAAACCCAGCATGCCCCTTGCATGGACCCCGGAGTGTCAAGAGGTGTTCGGGGACCTAAAACAAAGGTTCACCACAGAACCCATCCTGCGTCACCCCGACACGGACCGGGGGTTTGTAATCCAGGTGGAAGCCTCCGATGTGGTGATGGGAGTGGTCCTTCTACAGCCCGGACCCTCCACCCATGTGCCTACGCTTCACGGAAGTTCACCGAGATAGAAAGGCAGTGGATGGTGTGGGAGAAGGAGGCTTTCACTATAAAATGGGCCCTGTCCACCTGGAGACACCTACTGGAGGGAGCGAGCCAGCTGTTCAAGGTGTGGACAGACCACAAGAACCTCGAGGCACTTAGGACCCTGAGGAAGCTTTTGCCCAAGCAGGTGTGCTGGTCCCAATACTTCGGACAGTTTAATTTCGACCTCAAACACATCCTGGGGAAAAAGAACTTCTTAGCGGATGGACTGTCCCACATGCCCCAACACGCCAGCCAGCAGGAGGAGGTCGTGGACTCGGTCATCCCCGCAACCCGGCTGGCCGCAAAAGCCGTGACGCACAGCCAAACAAAGCGGGGAAGTGACACAGAGCCAGGAAACCGCGAACTGACTGCTGACAGGTGGCGGCGCTTAATTCAAACCGCAAGAGGATACTTTGTATCAGCCGGCTTCCCTTGAGTGCTGTAGACAAAGGAACACGCAGAGACTCTGAAGCGAAGCAACCAATGAGTGATTAAGAACTCCCAGCTTTGCGCGCAAACAGGAAAACCAACAAAGGCAACAACAGCACAACCCATAGACGGCAATCAGAAAGACAAAAGCACTGGACTGAATCTGCCATTTGGGTGAGGGGGGATTACTGTGGGTAATCTGTAACTAAGCAATGGGGAAAAGCGCGGGAATGGGGGAACTATAAAATACCATGTAAGCTATGCCCAGCCAACCCTGGCTTTGTCTGTGCCTACCTACATTATGCTTGAGTAAACTTCTTTGCTGAACCCACGTGTGTCACAAGAGTTTCTTGCAGCTGAATGGGGTAAACCTTACAAACAGTACTGGAAGAATATATGGGAGAAAGAGAAGACACATAACACCAGTGCAAAGTGGCTGCAGGGCCTGAAAGCAGACCATAGCAATCTCCCAGAACAGGAACCAGTCACCATCACATTAGCAGACATTCAACAGTGGATCAAGAACATGAAGAGCTGGACAGCACCTGGCCTGGATGTGATCTACACCTACTGGCTAAGGAAACTAACAGCAGTGCATGAATGCTTAGCAGCACAGATGAACCAGTTGCTAGCAGCGGGTTCCCACCCAGACTGGCTAACGTAAGGGAGGAAAGTGCTGATCATGAAAGACCCTGCAAGGGAACAGCACCGGCCAACTACTGGCCAATAACCTGCCTCCCCACAACATGGAAAGTCCTATCAGGCATCATACCCACCAAGCTACAAGACCATATGGGCCAGTACATAAGCATAGCTCAGAAGAGCATTGGGAACAACACCGGAGACTCAAAACACTAGTTGCTCATAGATAGAGCAGTCACATTAGACTCAAGATGTAGACAGACCAATCTGAGCACAGCCTGGATTGACTGCAGAAAAGCTTATGACTCAATGTTGCACACACAGATCTGTGAATGCCTGGTGCTTTACAAAGTCAACAGGACACTAAGGACCTTCCTCAAGAACTCAGTGGGACTGTGGAAGACAACACTGGAAGTCAACTCAGGACAGCTCGCACAAATGGCTATCAACTGTGGCATATACCAAGGTGATGCACTGTCCCCACTGCTGTTCTGCATAGAACCCCCTCAGCCAGATAATCACAAGGAATGGACATGGATACAAGTTCAGATCTAAGGAGGACATGGAGGCTGCCGATGTGAAGACCCAGAAGCTCCTCACAATGTACAGAGGTTTTCACCCCAAATCCAACACCCAGAGACTGTACACCAGCTGGAAAGAGGGTGGGCGGGGTCTGGTGAGTGTCAAAGCCACTGTCCTGGTTGAAACCCAGAGCATCCAGGAGTACATCAGTAAGATGGCACAAAAAGATGAGCTGCTGAGAGAATGCCTGAGGCAGCAGCAGACATGGGAGGAAGTTCAAGCAGAGGAAGTGCCATGGCAAAGGCAAGCCCCTGCATGGAATGTATCAGCAACCGGTAGCTGGGGTGGCTGACATTGGGAAATCCTATCAGTGGCTGGGAAGGGCTGGACTAAAAGACAGCACTGAGGCACCGATCATAGCAGCACAAGAACAGGCACTAAGCACTAGATCCATAGAAGCAGGGGTCTACCATACTGGACAGGATCCAAGATGCAGATTCTGCAGAGAGGCCTTAGTGACAATCCAACACATAGTGGCAGGGTGTAAGATGCAGGCAGAAATAACATACACTGAATGGCACAACCAAGTAGTTGGCATTGTGTACAGGAACATCTGCACAGTGGGCTAGACCCTCCCAAGTCCAGATGGGAGATTTGACAGAAGGTCATGGAGAATAACAGGGCTAAGATCCTATGGGACTTCCAGATCCAGACAGACAGGCAGGTACTGGCCAATCAACCAGACATCGTGATAGTAGACAAGGACCAGAAGACAGTGGTAGTGATAGATGTAACAGTGCCAAGTGACAGCAATATCAGAAAGAAGGAGCATGAGAAGCTGGAGAAGTACCAGGGGTTGAAGAAGGAACTAGAGAGAATGTGGAAAGTAAAGGTCAAAGTGGTCCCAGTGGTGGTAGGAGCACTTGGGGTTGTGACTCCTAAGCTGGGAGAGGGACTTCAACAGATCCCAGGAACAACATCAGAGCTCTCTGTCCAGAAGAGTGCAGTGCTAGGAATAGCTAAGATACTGAGCAGAATCCTCAGACTTCCAGGCCTGTGGTAGAGGACCCAAGATTGAGGAAGATAGATACCATCCGTAGGGTGAGAGGGGATCATGTGTGTGTATGTGTGTGTGTGTGTGTGTGTGTAAATAAATAAATATATGTATGTATGTATGTATGTATGTATGCATGCATGCATGTTTTTGGTTACATGTATATTACATCTTTTTTTTTTGAGGACCTTAAGATAGCATACACAGCATTTCTACCTCAAATTTTTCCCTATAATGAGCTTGGGTAGTCTGAGAGTGTAGGTCGAGAGTGATTAAGTGGCTCATAGTCACCGTGTGAGCTTCTATGGCTAAAGCTGGATTTGGACCCAGACCCTCAATCCTAGTGCAACACCTTAGCTGCTGCTGCTGCTGCTGCTGCTGCTGCTGCTGCTGCTGCTGCTGCTCCTCCTCCTCCTCCTCCTCCTCCTCTCACAAAATTAGCTCAGAACTGTGAAAGAATAGATTAATTTGGAGACTTCTTCATGTAAGATATAGGCAGACTTATATTATTAATAAAGCCTTTTAATAACCCTTAGAAACCCTAAAGAACTTACCAGCTTGTCAGCAGCAATATTATGCTGAAGTTCCTCGAACCTTCTTTGTTTTCTCTTGCATGTTGCCTATTGAATTAAGGTAAATAACAATAGCTCAGTTGCCATCTAACTCATCCTTCATGGCTTGAGGGATACATGTCTGAGAAAAAAAAAGCTGGATCCAAATATGAAAGCCTCATATTATTTTAAAGCCCTGATTCCAGGTGAATGTATCTTCATTCTCCCCTTCACATAATAAGTAATTGTGATGGGAAATGCTTGAATGAAACTTCATTGTCCTCACATATTGAATAAAGAAATGAGAGATGGTCCTTCAACGTTGTTTCAGTCAAACTTTACACAAGCAAACTGTCAGTCTACTTAGTGCAGAAAATTAATGTTTGAAGAATGTCACATTTCCTGGATCTTTTCTCAGTGCAAGGGTCTGTAAAGCAGATATTTAATAGTGAGTATTAAATTATTATTCATGTGAGTAACCTTAGAAGAAATGAGATTAATGTTCTAAGAAGGAGACAGCTTGTCTCCTAATCAGGCTTACAGATGGTAGTGCAACAGGAAACTTTGTATTATGTCATGTTTCAAAAGTAAACAAACAATGTCTTTATTCTTTATTCTTTTCACTTTTTTGTAATTCAAGACATTGCAAAGTAAATGTTTTATTTGGCAAAGATTCAATATTTGCCATTCCATGCAAATCCTTTCTTCATCGAATTGGACATAAAGGACCCTTTGAAACTGTACTGGAATGGTATCTGAGGTACTAATGTAATTTCCTGGGAATTCATTTATGCTTTTTATTCAATATAATTATTTTGCTTTTGTTCCTCGATAGGAAATTTTTAAAGGTCTAACTGAATAGGACTATTCCCAAGACTCTCTATATGGCCCTTAGGTTCTGAATGGAGATATGTTTGAATTGCTCTCTAGGACTGGCCAGATGATTCTGGAGCCATTTAATTTTTATGGTCTGTTTATTTCAATTTAAAATTCTTAGTTTTACTTTTTAATACTCCAAATAGATGCGGACTTTCGGGATCACCTTACTCCTTTTGTTCCAACCCATCCCCAGATCTCTCCTTCAAAGAAATATAGCAGTTGAACATGATGTGACTGTGGTATCCATCCCTCCAAAAGAATTATCTTTAATTATTTTCTGCTGCCAAGATAAAATATGGGTGAAGTGGAGCTTTTGGGGAAACCTGACTGCCAACTTTTGTTGCTTTTTGATGTTCTGAATGTAGTCATAATGAATCTGTGTTACAGAGAGACCATCCAAGGCCATATGGTCATTCCAGGAAACACCAGGAAAGATTGCTTTTCTCTTTAAAGAGCCCACCACTGTTCTAATTCACCAGATTGTTTAAAATTTGAAAAAAAGGCAAGAGGGATCTCTTAGCAGCTTCATACATTTTAGAAAATAAGTGCAGTCTCCATTTTTTTAATCCAAGTTGGCTAATTTTCATGAAGATTTTTCATTAAAAGTCAGAAAGAAAATCTACAGGCTCAAAGGACAAGCACCATTGAAATGAATCGGAGAGGGAATGAATAGTATGTACAAACAATAAATTATTGTAGGGACAAGGACTCTATAAAATCACAATATGCAGCTCTAAGCCATTTTTTAAAATGGAGACAAATATAACTTTTCTCTTAGAAGGGTCTTGAAGAAATATGATTAAAGCAGTGGGAGCATTTCCCATTAATTATGCAGAATCACAGTATGGTAGAATGAGGTTTATAGGAAACTAAAATGAATTCTCAGTTCATTTTTAATTGCAGTGTTCTATGATTTGTCATATAACTTGCTACTACTGCATGGAAAGTGTGTTGCATTCTAACAAGTCATTAATTTAATTTAACCAACTGTGCTGAGTAGTGCTATGCTTTTGAGAAAAGTCTAAAATTCTTATGTTATTTGCAGCTTAAACATTTTGGGGCAGGATTACATTTGCAATGAAATATATTAATTTACAAAGGAATGTAATGCTATTTTGACCTACCTGAGCTCATGGAATTTTAACTGCCTTTACTATTTTTAGTAGGCTAATCTGAAGCGGTTCTGCTCTGTCTCTAAATGTCACTACAGGCTGATTCAAGGCAGCACTCAAATGATTCCACCTTAATGTCTTATGCAGAAACAGGTTAATTCAGTTCAGCACCTTGGTGAAAAGGGAGATGGGCTCATCCCAATGCACACATGGAAACTTTTTAAACATCCAAACTGAATTAAGTAACTGCTCTGTCCTGGTGCAGTAAACAGTAGGCAGAGTCTTTGGTGCTGTTGGTTCAACCACCTGAACCAACAGGTGGTTGGACCAACCTGTCCATGCCCTTCCTGGTTGGTTAAACCTCAAGGGAGGGGGCATGTGGGTGGATCCATGTGGTGATTAATGCTTTTCTGAAAGAAGAGGTGTTAGGTGAGGTTACTTCTGAGAGAGGCAGTGATAAGCCCCTCCTTGAGAAGTCATTGCTGGATCAAACAGATTTGGACAAATTCAATATTGTCTCCAACCTTCTCTTTTTAGGGAAGAGGCAAGCAGATGCTTGGATTGCAGATGGAGAAGAACAGGCTTCAGTTCAACCCTACCCAGATCAAGTGGCTATGGGCTTTGGGCTGATAACTGTAGATTTTCCATCTTTGATTCTAGAAAGAGTTGTACTCCCCTGCTCAGACCTAGTTCCTACCAGCTACCAGCTCCTGCTGAAACAGCAAGTGGTAGTACTGGCCAAGGCCTTTGCATAATTTTGTTTTATGTGCCAGTTATACCTCTTCCCAGATTGGGAGGCCCTACTGGATTACTGGAATGTGCTGTATATGAGGCTGCCCTTGAAGACCATTTGAAAACTACAATTTGTCCAGAATGCAGCTGTCAGCCCCAAGATGTAGGTCAGACCAAGATATCAACTCCACATTAAGACTAAAACTACTGTATTAACTTGGCTATATTAACAGAATCTTGTAAGTCTGATTATGCTTTACCTCCTCTCTTTTTTATACTCATGTGATTAGAAGGGTGTCTATCTGAGATGCTTACACATACCTTCTTCATTGTCTGGGTTTAGCAGTGTTTCCCGGCTCATTGCTTTGGTGATGGATCTCCCCCTTGTTTGTGAAGGGCATTGTCTACAGCAGCAGTGTGGGAAATTTTGGGCATACCTCAGGAGATGCACTGACTCCCAATAGGCTTCTGGGTATAATTCAAGGACTGGGTTATTTGTGTCAGATTCAGCCGGCACAGCACGGCTAGGGACTTGCCAGGCCGTGCTTAGTCAGTTTCACCGCCCAAGCGCTAGCAGAGGAAAAGGGGAAGTGAGAAACTGTGAACTGATAAATGGGCCAGCTGGCGCCACTTAACTAAACCACAAGCGGATATTTTGTGTCAATGCCAATTTGCCTCAGGCGCTGCAGACAAAGGGGAGAGCGGCGGCTCGGAAGCAAAGCAATCAGCACGTGATTGAGAACTCCCGGCTTTGCGCACAACAGAAAGACCCAACGAAGACAACAACCATGCCATCGGTAAAAAACAATCAAGAACACAAAAGAACTGGACTGAATCTGCCATTCGAGTGAGGGGGGGATTACTGCGGGTAATCTGTAACCAAGCAACAGGGGCTAAGCACGGGAATGGGGGAACTATAAACTGTGCTGTAAGATGTCCCAAGCCAATCCTGGCTTTGTCTGTACTTACTTACATTACGCTTGAGTAAACTTCTTTGCTGAACACACGTGTCATGAGAGTTTCTCTGAGACGAACAGGGTAAACCTTACAATTTGCAGGATTGCCTCTCCCCAATGTTATTTGTCCATCCCAAATGCTCTAATACAGTGGTCACACTTTTGAATCCCTTTTCTGAAATGATGCCATCTGATGGGTCACAGGAGGTATGCCTTTTCTGTGACAGCACCTGCCCTTTGGAACAACCTCTCTCATACACATCCCAATATATGGGCCCTGACTCTGCTGGCATTCAGAAAGGCTGTAAAAACCTCACTGTTTCTTGAGGTGTTGGGGACAGGATGAATACAGTACCCATCTGGAGTGGGATATGAATGTGAACTCTGGTCACCTATTGTGATGGAATGGAATTATGAAGGCCAGACTTAGGGAGAAAAACATTTTCTTTCATCTCCTGAGGCGAGAGGGAAGAGATAAGAGGATGAGACTGGCACCTCCCTGAGGAATTCACAATGTTGTGGCTGGCATTACTTGGGAACTGGGGTTTCAGTCTGGGAAGATTGATGTCAGGCCTAGCCCAAGGAACTGCAAGAGACCATGTAAATTCAGTCCAGCAATGTTTATTAGCTACAACCTCTAGCAAGAATCTTCCCAGACTGAAACCCCAGTTCCCAAGTAATGCCAGCCACAACATTGTGAATTCCTCAGGGAGGTGCCAGTCTCATCCTCTTATCTCTCCCTCTCGCCTCAGGAGATGAAAGAAAACGTTTTTCTCCCTGAGTCTGGCCTTCATAATTCCATTCCATCACACCTATTAAGGATTGTCTGGTTTTAAGTGGAATTGCTCTTTTTGTGAGGATGCATGTTAAGGCAATATACAACAACATCCTCCACAAATATGGACTTCAAGTCATTATGAATATCATCACTAATGCCAAAATCATTTGCCTTGCCATTGGACTATATGACTTTGTACTCACCCATAACTACTTTACTTTTGGCAATAATATGTACCACAGATCAGTGGCACAGCCATGGGCACATGTATGGCTCTTCAATACGCCAGCATCTTCATAGTTGACCTAGAACAATGCTTTCTCAACTCTTATGTTCTGCAGCCACTCCTTTACTTAAAAGATTCAAAGAGACATTTTCATTATCCTGATGCATGGAAATGAATCTCTCATCAGATTCCATCATGACTTCAGCAACTAGCACTCCACCATCAACCTCAGCCTTAAGCTTTCCACAGAATGTGTCTTATTTCCATGATAACACCATAAAATTACACAGTAGATACACAAGCACCACATTATACAGGAAACCCACAGATTGCTATGCATAGCTACATGCTTCCAGCTTTCATTGAGAAGACATCACCAAATCTATCATCTCTATCAGTTCTACACTGCAGCTGCATTTGTTCTGACCCACTTGACAAAGATCCTCAACTGATGGAATTAAAATAGGCATTCAGGAGACAACTCTCCATCCAACAAGATCAATAGGCAAATCAACAGAGTCAGACCAATTTCAAGGGAGACCCTATTAAAAGGTAGATCACCAAAATGGAACAACAGAACACCTACCTGTTATCACCTACAGCTTTTTTTTTTTTTCTGTTCAAACCATTCAAACACATTAATAACCATCCCACCTGAAGCAGGTTCTCACAAGCAACAAGAAACAACAGGACAATGGGAACCAGACCCTGCAACAAACCAAGTTGTCTACTTTTCTCCCACATCTACACTAATAGCATAATCACAGGTCCCACCAAGCACACACACAAGATTGGAGGTGTCTCTGTATGCTTTTCACCTAAAATGATATATGCCATTGTCTGCCAGCAATGCCCCTATGGATTCTAAGTAGTTTGAACAGGACAAAAGAATTAATGATACAAGTCTGACATCAGGGCTCAAATCAAGGATAAAGTTGTATCAGACAATTTCAACCTCTCAAGACTCTATTGCAGTTCTCAAAGTGACTGCTTTGGAAATACAGGAATTAAACTCCACCACTGAGTGAGTGATTGCTGATCTGACATACATCAGAAGATTTCAGGCTACCTCAAAGGGTTTTAGCAAGCGCAATGGGTTTTTAACATATTACAACTGTTAGTTAGTAAGGTACTGAAATCTGTCCCATATGTAACTTGTATCAGCATAACCAGCCTATCTCCCCCTCCCTTCCTCCACCTCATCCCACATTAAATCCTACATCAGTCTAGCCACTCTATGCATCTGATGAAGTGAGCTTCAGCTCACAAAAGTTTATGTCATTTAATAAAATTTTGTCACGGAGGGCGGAGCTGGCGTCGCGGCGATACGGCGGGCGATCCTGGGCTCCCAGGATGGCAGCCGATATCTCCTCTCCCGGACGGTCCCGATGGACCTAAGCCGTCCCGTAGAGATGGCGAACGCAAAGGGCGCGTCCCGCGGATCTCAGGGACGCTGCAAGTCCCAGATCGATCCGGGGAGAAGCTCTTGAAGCCGGCGGAGGAGAGGCAGCCAAAAATGGCTGCGAAAGCCGGGACAGCTCCAAAGGAAGATGGAAGAGAAGGGTGTCAACTGGGTGAGATGGACTTTTACTATTCAACTATTCTTAGAGAACACCTTAAGTAACTTAAAGAGATTTTTAAAAGTGAAGAAAAGTGGATTAAGCGGCGAGATTGAACCCTATTAAAAAAAGAAGGGGGAGAAAATTTTCTTTTCAACTTGCCCTTTTTAGTGGAATTGACAAGATGTTTTTCTTTTAAAAAAATATATTTTTAACTGGATTGGCTTTCTCTTTTTAATACTCAATAACTCTTTATTTTAAGCCTTTTTTTTTACTAAGATTTCTTTATTGTTATAAGAAATTTATATCTTTTTGACTTTGAAATGGGGAAAGTGGAGTTAAGAGAAAGTAAATGAAAGAAAGTTGCACTGCCATTTAGAGGCGCGACTTAGTGCTTTTTTTTCATTGTGACGCACGCTCAAAGACCCTGTGCTTTCTAAAAGATAGTGGGATGTGCATGTTTATACAGGTGCCATCCGTAACTATAAACAAGAAAGTGGAGTTGAAAGCGACTTTGAAAACATTAAGATGGAAAGTTTGAGCCAGTCACAAGAGCCTTGATTAGTGGCAGTAGCTCTTTTTTCTGCTAGAAGCTCTGCTTTGCTCTCTATTCCCCACTTCATATGGATTTTTTTTTTAAAGAGGCTTAGCCTTTTCCTTCTTTTCCTTTTCTTTTTATTTTTCCTTCTTTTTTTTTTCTTCTCTCCTTTTGCTTCTTTTTTTCTCTTATTTTTGGCAAGAACAAAGATAAAGAATCCTTTGACTCAATGAAGGTTTATCAAGATAATAGACTATACGAGAAACACAATGCAGAAAAAGATCTTTAAACTATTGAGGATGACTATAAAAAATTGGAAGAAGAGCTGCAGAAATTCTCAAAAAAAAAAAAAAAAAAAGATATTAAAGCTAAAATGGACTTAATTAAACATAAAACGGGATCATTGGAAAAGGAAGAAATAGTACAAGAAATCAGAAACATTAAACGGAATTATTGTGAGGCCTATAAACTGAGAATTAAAAGGGTTAATCAACTGATAAATGAAGAGAGACAGATTTGTTCTTGGCACTGAGGGTGAGAAAAAGATTATACAAGATTATAATGGAAAATCGTACTAAGAGAATGTACAAAAGAAGAAGTAAAACAATATTGAAAGAAACTATTGCAGATGTTTAAAGAGAAAATCAGGGGAATACAACAATGATGGAACTGACAGAAGCTTCCAAAAGCAGAATGTTCAAAAGGACACTTATTATTGCTTTCTCTTATCCAATAATATAGAAAAAAGGAATGAACAGCCAGATATTTTGGGATATTGAATGAAAAGGGTGAACTCAAAATTATGCAAGCGCTGGAATAAAGTATAAATTTGAGATATATAGTTAAAAATTGTATAACATGTAGTGAAATCTGGTTAGAACTGTAACTTGGTTAGAATTGTAATTGATACTGTAACTGATATTGGTTAGAATTGTAACTCCTAAGAATTGGAAAAATTAAAAAGTACTTATGCAGGAGGAAGTTATTCAAAATTATGGAATGTGCAGAGATGAGTTAAATTGAGATTTGAAATTAGAGTAAGAAGATAAGCAATTTTATATGACACGGGATTTGTTTTTATTAATGATTAGATGAGAAAATATAGTAATGTAATAGATTAGGAAATTTTATAATAGAAATTTGATATTAATTATTATATATATACACATATAATAGATAGATGGAGATGTATTACTAATCCTATTGAAAGTTAAAATTTTTTGTAATATATGATTTTATAGATTAGCTATGAATGATTAATAATTGTTAATTGATAAGTATACAAGTATATTTTTGAATAGATGATATGAGAATTTTTATGAAAGGGGCACCAACGAGTTTAACTGGTTGACACACGGTATAAAATGGAAGATGCTTTTTTATGCCTTTTTATGTTTTTGTTTGTTCATGTTTGTTTTGTGTTTGTTGTAAAAATAAAAAAAACATTATAAAAAAAAAAAAAAAAATAAAATTTTGTCACCATAATCTAACATAGCCCTCCTACTGCAATTTCGAAACACAGTTAGTAGAATCTGTGAGCCAGTGTGGTATGTTAATAAAGGTATGAGTAGCTGTAAGGGAGACGCTGCTATATTTGCCTCCTTGAGCTCATGGAGGCAGCACAGGATATGAATCTAAAGAACTAAATAAAAATAGATCTCATTTCTCCCTGTAGCATGTGTCTATTCATCCATGCACACTATAAGAGATTACTTCTGGTTAAACTCTGTCCTAAATCCACTGGGTGCAGCAAAGTTCTTTGGACGGAGTCAGGCATTGCATATGTTATCATGATCACAGAAACCTTTTATACATATTTATATATATTATCCTACATCATATATTCAGAGTGTAAAGATCTAGTTTGCTGAGTTGTCACTGAACATATGCAGTTCAAACATCAACAGTATAGTTGTGATCTTGACTAACTTCCCTGTATTCACTATACCTGCCAAGTTGTATGAAAATTGTGTTCTTACATCCTTAACCCCAACTCCTCAACAGGAGTGTAACATATTAGCAGGTTTTTAAAAAAATAAACAGAAATGTGTTCCAGATGTAAGTCCTGTTTTCAGATTCCCTCATTTTACGTACTCCAAGTGTGATGACAGACAGATGTGACATATCTTGAGTAAAGCCCTGACTAATTATATTTTCAGAGTGCACTTGAAAACTGTACTGTAGCCCACTGCCAGGCACTGCTTAATTAAAAAGTCTCAGAGAAAATAATCAGCAGGTGGGAAAGCTAAAAACACACAAACAAAAGGAAAAACAGTCACGCTTTGAGCCTCTCACAAGCAGAGCTCTGTGCAACAACAGAGAAGATTAAAGAATTTCATTGTCCCATTAAGTGTCCTTTGTTTTTCAATCTTTTTTAAAACTTGCTAGATGAGCTTATTGGTCTATTTTGATTGCAAACAAGAAGATGCCATGCCATTCTATTTCCATACTTCCCCAAGAAAAAACAAGAGAACAGACTAATGTCACTTCCTTATAATGTGATGTGCCAAAATTCCAATCTATAGTCAGTGTGGCAGCATTTCTCCCCTAAAATATTTTGAAAGACTTGAGCATATTTTCACTACAGACTTTGAATGATTTATTATCTCCCTAGGGATCCATCAGAATTATGATCTCTGCCAGAGCATTTTTCCACAATTACAATTCCTAGGATTCAGTTGGGACACCTTGACATTAAATATAGGTAGAAGCCAAAGAAATAGGTGGCATACATATGCCCTTGTTCGTAGCACTATTATTAGCTTTAGTTCATACTAGACAACCAGTGACCCATTGGGTCATTGTTTCAGAGATATTTCCTTACCTAAACAGAGAAATAGAATGATCAAGGGCAAAAAAGCAGTGGGAGTGTGAGCAACTTGCAACTTGCTGCCAATTTCCCCATTGACTTTGCTTGTGGAAAGCTGGCAGGGAGCATCAGAAATCCTCCCTCCCTCCCTCCCTCCCTACACATATAATATAGGCTTGCTCCATTTGTCCTCCACTCAGGACTTCAGGAGAGGCCCTGTGAAACCACTTGCTCCTCCTCAGCTGACCAGCAGAACTGCCTGCCACTTTGCTGGGGGAAGGTGGAACAAAGGGAACTGCAGACCAGGGATCCCCCTCCCTCCCTCCCTCCCTCCCTCCCTCCCTCCCTCCCTCCCTCCCTCCCTCCCTTCCTTCCTTCCTTCCTTCCTTCCTTCCTTCCTTCCTTCCTTCCTTCCTTCCTTCCTTCCTTCCTTCCTTCCTTCCTTCCTTCCTTCCTTCCTTCCTTCCTTCCTTCCTTCCTTCCTTCCCATATATAATATAGGCTTGTGCCACTTGCCCTCCCTTCATGACCTTCAGGATAGCCTGAGGAGCCACAGGCCATGAGGAAAACTGCATCCCCACTCCACATTCTGGTGGGTCCCCAAGGGCCCTCTCCTTTGAGGGAGGAAGAGGGGTCACCCATTGACCCCTGGCACCCCCCCAGTCAGCCCTACCTTGCCAACAGGCATCCAAGTTGCTCCCTCATTCTTCCCTCACCACCAACTGCCATTAAGAGATTTCAGATTTCAGCTGACTGCTGCAATGCAGTGCTGAAACAGCCACAAATTTCCCAAATTTCAATCCCATGGATGTCCTGGGTCCTTACATTCTGTAAGTTAGCCCATTTGAGGTACCTTTTTTGGGAAATTGTTGCCCTCGCGCACACCGTTTTGCCCAGTTAAAGGTTACAGATGGGAGAGTTTTGGTAGAATATAGATCCATAGGTCATGTGTCTGCATTTAAGACTATGTCTGATATTGAGCAGAATATGATAAAAATGGTCAGAGTAGCCAGGAGAAAAGAGTAGGATGTGCCTATTAACAAGCACACCTTCTGACTCTTCCCTTTGAGCTAAAAGAAGCACCAAGTCTGTTTATAATATATAACTTAATAGTCACTCTATAAAAAGTCTGAAAGCTTCATGTAATGAGATGACATCAGACAGTGCATCCCCTTAACAACTCCAAGCCTTCTCTGATGAATGAGTACAGCTACTCATACCTTTATTACCATACCACACTGGCTCACAGATTCTACTAACTGTGTTTCGAAATTGCATTAGTCTCCATTAGTCCTTGGTTAGTCCTGTCTTTAAGAGAGAGCTTTTTACAGAACACCAGTAAAACATTGCACCTATCCTTTAATAGAAAGCAAGGGTTTTTACATTTTAATAAATTACAGTAGTCTTAATTATATGAATATTTACATACTGTATATAATTTGTAAATTGCTTACTGTAGCATCTCTATATAAATGTACCTTGTCTGAATTAGTGGATTAGAGAATGAAAGGTTTTTTTTAATTCATTCAACACAGACAATTAATTGTGCATAGCCTCTTTATGTATGTTGTCCTCCATGTTCTCCCAATGCTTGTCTTTGTGGTGGGAAAACTTGTAACCTTTTACATTATCGATGTTTATGAGATTCCTGAAATTACATGCTAAGGATTTGTATTGAAGCACAGTAAATTGTGTATGTTGTCTGCCTAAATACCTCCAGGATCCCTTCCTCTCTTGGCTTATGAGAGACCTTGCAGCTGACCTGTGTGTAAGATTTGTGCCCCAGAGCTGTATATCATCCTGTCAAATTAACTTCTTAGACAACCAACATCTCATTTTTGATATCAGTTGTTAACTCTAGTCAGAACAGACAAAGAGAGGGTTGTGCAAAACACTCAGTTCCATGTAAGAAGCTGGTGCTTTTAACTTTGAATCTCTTGAACAACAATAGAACTTAAGTTGTATGACAAGACCAAAAAATTTCACCAAGGCTTCACAAACATTTGTGCTCAACTAAAATAGGTTTTTCTAAAATCTTCTCCTACTCCTCCTCTTTCTTCCAGATATTAAAGTACCAAAATAACAGTTCCTCCTCCAATTTTCCTCTACAACAAATCTCTGAGAAAGTTTGGGCTGGGAGACAGCATCTGACATCTTGCCTAAAGTCACCACTGAGGTTTCACATTGGAGACTGGACTCCAAACTAGATTTCTGCAGCCGTCATCCAACACCCTAACTACTATGTCATGGTTCAAAATACATTCTATCTGAGTTAACACAGCTTTATCAATACTGCAACATTTTTGGGCCCCAGAAGAAAAATAAAAACACAGAAGAGGCTCAGAGTGCCTTAAAAATGTACAAGGTATCTTTCAGTTATTATTTGGTAATAAAAACCAATGTCACACATGTGGGATTAACTTTTGATACAGGTCATTGCCCTTTATGGAAATCTGTAATAATGAGGAAGAACATGATGAGTTTTGTTTCTGCTTTTAAATTATGTTTACAAAACAATAATTTTGATTTGATTTTTTTAAAAAAATCTTTGTTCATTTTTATGATAATCCTATAAAACCTGCAAATCAAAGGAAAATAATACAGTTCAGCATACCTATCTGGTATTGTTAGTTCAAACAGTGCTATGTTGAAGAACTACCTAGGTGATTTACATCCTTCATTTGGACAGTACAATATGACTGTAGATACCTAATTAACTAGCAATCATTTTAATCTACTGTGATGATGGATAAGTAAGCATTATCCTTCCAGTTTGTGTTAATAGCATGTTATGAGCCCAATATGTATATCATTTGCTGTAAAACATAACATTTGGCAAAGGTACTCTTACATTAACTTCTATTTTTTTTCCTTCTATCTTTCTCCAAAGAACGATAGACTATAGCTACACCTATAGGAGAAGATTACTAGGATCAGTGCATGAGACCATGTGCAACAACCAAAGCCATCAGATACCTATTCTTGGAAGTAACTCTTAAGACCTTCCGGTGAAGTGCAAAGTCATCTTCCTTTTTGAACAGATGAGGATGTTGCAGAATTTTAAGTACATCAATACTGGAATGATATACTAAAGAAAAACATGAGTCCCATGTAGAATTGGAGTAATTGCACTGACCAAAGGGTACATATTAGGAGCATCAGGAGAGCCATATCTATAGGCAAGAAGCTTGCCTGCTAACTGAAAGTATAAATATTTTTTTTAGCCTTCTGGTTTTTAGGACTGGCTTACACTTGCTCTTTGTAGGATGTGCCTCCTGCTCTAATCATTTCATAAGACCCATTATATGATATCCTCAAGTCAGCATCATTCAAATACACACACATGACAAAAGACCACAAAAAGCAAAAAGTCACTTCATCAAAATTTCTGTCCTCTAAGGTAGGTTGTGTCTGTCTCAGCTCTATGCATAGATATTTCACAACTCCATGTCAAGCATGTTCAAAGAACAAACATGTTGTTCTTTAGAGCTGCCATAAAACAAATAGATGGGGCATTCCTTCTTGCGTGGAAGTTGCAAAGAGCATCCTCCCTCCTTATTTATCTCCATAGAACACTTCTCAGAGACTTCTCTGTAGTCACCCCACCTTCTCCAAAGGTGCCCTATTTCAACACTTATTGGATACAGTGAAGATGCTCTTGGCCTCCTTATTCACTCTGGGAATCAATCATTCATCATTTATCACAATGGGATAGAATAGTCCTGTGATGCCTTAGCTGTTTGTAAATGTGCATTTGGTACACACATGACATAAAGGAACCAAGAGAAAGGGAAGCAAAAGGTCTAGAATGACCAAATATTGAATTTATCAGAATTTTTATGTACAGTACATGTTCTTTATTATTGAAGTCAGTTCCTGAAAATATCCTTTTAAATGCTATGAGGCATTTACTGCATTTAAACAAATTGATGCCTTGTTGAAAAGCAAAGAATTGTGGGATTTACTCAATATGATTTCATATGATTTTGTTTCTGTTTCTGGTTGATAAAAGGAACACCCTCAGAACAAAGGATCTGAGAGCTAGTATAAGTAAACTAACCAAATGTGACAGTAGAACCAGCTAGAAAATTGTAGTGGACCGAGGGAATGAACTTGAGGGACAGGAGGAAGAGCCAGTACCAAAACAATAATCAGATAAACAAAACCTGAATCCAGGACAGAACTGTAACCTGAGAAAGCAACTCAGACAAAACCCTCATTTATCTAGTTCTCATGGAGATGAAGGGAAAGAAGAAGGAAGCACATGCAGATTTGCAAAATTCAGTTACTATTTCTATATAATAAAAGTAATATTGGCCTGCATGACTTTGGTTTCCTAGTTTGGTCTACCTTGACAAAAATAATGCTTAGTGTGTATCTACTGTATAAGTACAGACAGAAAGAGCCAATTAAAATCTATTTTTCTGCTCATCAGTACGAGATGAGTAATCTCATATTTCCAAACAGAAGCCACTGGCAAAGGTTGACATTTTAATAGTCAGGATGGAGGGAGTCAGAGAAGGAGGGAAAAATAGGGATGAATATTTTTTTATTTTAAGTAAAAATCTAAGCTAGGTATATTCTGTATTTATATACATTAATATGGTAATGAATTAACATTTACTCCATCATATGGCATACAATTCAGCCTGACCTTTTAAATAAATTTTCACTTATCACAACTTAGAGGCTTTAGACAAGAAAAAGAGTCTAAATACCAGCTGCCTTTGGGATTTATCGTTGGAATGGGATGATAGTGTCAAGTGCATTTTATAAGGAGATTGTATGTTTTGTTTCTTAACGAAAAAAATTCCAGAGCAAGAACTGGATAATCTTTACTTGTTTCTCACTTAGATTCTAAATTGGTTGCTTCTTCATAGAGTTTATCTGCAAGAAATAGTCTTGTAGCCATCCAATACTGTAAATATATATCAAAGAGGTATAATATCTGAAGTGGTTGCAAAGCCTTGTAATGAGCCAAGAAGTTCTAAGCCGTCATCCTTTCTATATTATCATGATTATGTTTGTTAATTTCCAGATGTATCTTTTAAAGCTTTGTCCTTTCTTTGAAGAAGGAAGTAAAGAAGTAAACGATGAGCAAAACTGGATCAAGTCCTCTGTTGTAGCTGACTGCCACAATATCATTTAATGCCAACGATGAACTTAGTAAAACAAGCATTAAAAATCAAGTAGAAAAATGAGCATGAACATAGTCATTAACTGGAAGTATGATACAATAAAAACATATGAACTTAAAGTTAAACTCACTTTGTTAAAGAATAGTCATCTTGGAAATGGAATGAAATAACATATTGAATCCCTAGTCAATCCTGAAATGATTTGGGGGAAATTAGGCAATCTATCTTCAATTATTTTTCTGAAGTTAAAACTGAAGAATTGCATGGACATTTCCTTCAATGAAATAAATCAAATATTTTGTATGTAAAAGTAATTGGCAAATCTGCAAAGATTCAATATAACTTAATCTGACAAAGTTACAATATGTCTATCTCCTAAAACATAGCAACAATAACAATACCTAAGATTCTGTTAGATCAGGAACATATAAATGGCTCAAAATCTCAGGGTGGGGTAATATATAAATTGCTAGAATGAATGAATTAATGAGAGGACTACATTAGGACTCAGAACTGAGAAGACCTGGAAGTCACAGAATGAAGTAATTCTGAAGCTTCAGCAATCATCAGAGCACAACAGAAGGTATAAAAAAGACATTTGACTAGAAGAAATTCCACAAGTAATCCTTAAAACAATTGACAGATTCTAGATGCCATAAAGAGCATCAGCAATATATTGAGGTAAATATATGCTCCTAATTCTGAAGGATAGACGGGGATGGTATTTATGGAAATCTGCTCTGAGGGACAGTTTAATAGCTGAGGAAGAACAAGCTATTTTGAACAGTAACACTCACTGTTCTTTGGAACCTTACCAAAAAGGGAAGGTTAATATACAGTCAAAACCAGAGACTTTCCTTAAAAATAAAATTGGAAAAAGCTCATGGACCTTTGTTTTTATATATGATAACTGCAGCTAGACTTTTATATGCTCAAAAATGGAAAGACTCAACATTACCTACAGTGGAAGAATGGATGGTGAAGATGATGGAGTTAGCTGAGATGGCAAAATTGACAACTTTGCTCAGAGAAAAAACATTGACTTTAATGCCAATTGGAAGCCCCTTTTGGACTTTTTGCAGGAGACAGAAAAAAAAATGAAATTATGATATATGGATTTGATGACTAGTTAAACTAATAGGTTATACAAAATATGTATGTTAAGATGTAGTTTTAGAGTAAGAGATTGTTAGTGATTTATCTATATTTGCTGTATAAGAAGTCAGAAGTTATTCTTTTTGTAATTTTTCCCCTCCCTTTTCTTCACTTTCCATCACTTTTGTATTCTTTCTCATCTCTAACTCTCTTGTTTTCTACTTTTTCCCTCTATTATTAGTTCTTGTTTGCTTTTACCTTTATGCTTTTTATAACTTAATAAAGTTCTTTTATTAAAAAAAAAAGGAATCTTACCAAAAAGACTGATTTCCTTATGCAAAGTGGTTATTGGAAATGATCTAGCTGACATTATTAATGTCTCACGAATAGAAGACAAGATGTTGCTTTGCTTAAAGATGCTGCTCAACCTTTCTTCTCAAGAGTTCTACTCTGGATTTCATGGGTGATAAACAATTATAAGCCATTCTCCAACATCCCATGGGTGGAAACGTTGATAGAAAGGTAGCTAATCAGCTTCAATTAGTCTTAAAAGATATGGATTATATAGCCCATTTCAAAGTGGCTTTAGAGTAGGCTATGGAGGTAGCATTGGTCAACCTGATACATGAGTTCTGCCAAGGGATTAGGTCTGTGCTGGTAAATATTTCAGTACTATTGATCATGCTATATTTCTGGATCATCAGAAGCAATTTGGAGATGGGTGGTGCTACATTACAATGCTTCTCCTGCTGTCTCTTGGGTAGATATCAGATGTGGTGCTTGATCACAAGTGCTCCTCAAAACAGGAGTAGTTATATGGAATCGCTCAGGGCTCCCCTCTGTCACCAGTGCTTTTTAACATTTATAGGAAACAAGTGGGTAGAGTCATCAGGAGGTTTTGTGTTGGGTGTTTTTAATATGCTAATGACTCCAAATTCATTACTCCATATAATCAGTCTCATCTGATAGTAATACCTGTCTCCTGAGCCTTGAACAGAAGTATACTGGTATCCCAGACACATTGACTATATTGGAAAAATCCAGTGTGTACAGACAGTCATGTGCAACCTTAGGGATTTCTTCTATTAAGATTAAGATTGTTCAACAGGATGAAACATTTGAACATGTAAATAGAGAATAAGTTTTTTATTGTATACAGTGCTGAATCCCTACTGTTTGATTTCTGCAAGAGATTCTGGGGCTTGAAAGCTGTTCTTAATTTCTAGAGTACTATCTTCATGAATAAATGCATTAATTTACTGTTCCCTGGGGTACATTTCTTACCCTATATTTTAGATGGCAGAATTGCAGTGAGATAGAGTTGCACTGGCGTCTTTACAGAATCTCTCACTTTATTATGTCCATAATTATCTGCTCTATGCAGTTGTATGATCTTTGTAATGGATTTCAAATACTTGTCAACTGTACATTTCTTTCATGGTGAAACCCCCATCTTCACTCCTATGAGCTCCCTGTGAAATTTTACATCAAGAGCATTTTTGCCTGGGATAGGTATGCTCAAGTAAACAAAGACTGTCAAGCTAAGAATAATTTTAGGGGATCCAAGTTGTAGAATAATGTGGTATTTGATATATTCCTTGATGATAATTGCATTGGTGCTTGAAGGTTTGGTGTAGGATACTACAGCAAATCAGAGTTTTAACAGGCAACATGTGTCTATTAATAGGAGCACATCTGCTCCACCAACTTGTACAGTGCAAATGTATCACTCTCATTAGATCAATTTATCTATTTTTATTAGGAAGCAGCTATTTAGGCAGACATAGGAAGTACTTCTGCACCTAATTACTGTTGCTTAAATTCAGAAAGCTGTTCAGCAATCCTACCCTGAGAGCCTCATCATCCACCTTTCTTTAATCTTGCCAGTAGTGTTACCAGATAAAAGAAGTATGTACCAGGAATTTATTGCAGTTATTTTTGCTTGTGGGACAGGTGAATGCAAGAGAATATATACAGTAGTTTCATACTATAAGGAGTGGCCAATCCTTGGCTCATTGGCCATATGAGGTTCCTCAGCACTGAATTTGCAGACCCAACAATACACCAAGATTTCACCAAACAATTTAATGGCAAATTGGTCAGTTTGAGCTGTGCATTTTTGATTCCAAAATTAAAGTTAAGAATGGAAGGGGGAAGACCACTCTGGTAGGTCTCCACCAAGTAGACTAAAAAAAAAAAAAAATCAAAATCACACAATCAAGATTTGATCATTTTGGTAGGGGGGAAAAAAACCCCTTGGTGATATGATTTGGGGCCATTTTTCACAGCTTTGGAGTTTTAAAGATTTAAGGAAGAGAATGGAAACATTGTCTCCTCTAGGCCTCCTGCTCCATTCCCATCCTTAAAGCCCTCATAACAAGTTGACTCAAAGGCTTTGGCCTGCCCCTTTCTGTAATATCATCACAGCCTCCTATGGCTGACAACGTCTCCACTTTGCATGTGCCCATATTATGCCATCCTATTTAAAAGTCAAGATGTGCATCTAAACTGCACCTTACAAGATTTTTTTCTTCTGATTCGCTACATCTTCCGCAACTGATTTTATTGTGATTATTATTGGGGGGAAATTTAAGGGGTCAAATATCTTTCTTAATAATCCTATTTCAAAGATAACACATCATAACAAGGGAGAACATGATCAACAGTCCCTAGACAGGAACTTGAGCAGGTGCATAGAGCATCTGATCATACTCTTTATGGTGAGGTATAGTGTCTATTTTATATAAATTATAATAGTTATTTTTGGGTGTATACATTTGGCTTCTGTGTGCTGTATGCTAACCTCTGCCCTCTGCCTATGTTTTGATGATGTATAAATGGCCATCCTATATAATGATAGTTTTCACGCTTTCCACTCAGTTCCATCAATAATGTATGCAGAAATGTGCAGGATCTTGGCTTTTTATGCATGATTTAAATTTATTGGCTGCAGGAATTCCCTTAAGCCTCGGGAAACTTTCAGGCCACTGTGAAACCAATGAATCTAAAAAACTTGTTAATCAAAACAGAGGAAAAAGGAGCATCCTCTGTTTTGTGAGATGTAAAAGACATGTCATATAAACTTCTCTACATAAGTTGCATTTTAAATAGTTCATAACACCACCACACACACATATGCACGTGCAATACATCATGAGCCATAGTGTCTATATAACACAATACCAAACAGTTTCATCTCAAGAATGTGTAATGACACTTCCAGTTAAAAAAAATATCTCAACTGATTACTCACTCATTGTTTGGCAAGAAAATAAGTAAACACCAAAACAGCTTTTCGGGCCAAGGTGGTAGCAGCATCAGGGTAGCAGGCCTGTGCACTTCATCCTTGATCTATTTCAGATTAGAGATTTGAGAGCTGGAAATGACATGATTTGAGTTGAGTTGACTTATCTCTTTTATCTCTTTTTAACTTCCTTTCAGTCACCTTCATTAGATGAACCTTAAGAGGGGGCCACTTCTTTTTTTTCCTGAGCATATTTGAGTGCCACTAATTCCACTAAATGACAAAACCCCTCATGTTCTACCAGACTAAAGAGTTGGCTGTCTAATGCCAACATATATTATTACTTTTATGTGAGATGGGCAGCTATATAAATATGAATGAATGAATGAATGAATGAATGAATGAATGAATGAATGAATGAATGAGTTGCCAAAAGGTGCTTCAAGGTGGACTACCTAGCTTGCCTAAGAGGAATAGATTTGGAGCTGGGAAGGGCTTTATTATCTTGCCCACACTGCGACCTTTCTGATAGGTTGCCATGAAGCCAAGCAATGTCTCCTTCAATCATTATCATTTTCCCTGTGCACAAAATAATCCTGTGCAGTGCTGATATGCTTCCATGATGATCTTTTCCTCAATAGCCATGATGCCACTGCAAGCCATAGACTGACTGAAAGTGGTCATAATAACAGAGTAGGAGGAGAATTTTGTAGAGAATGATAGATGAGATTCCCTTTCTTCTCCCACAAACTATTTTTTCAGTGTCATTTTTCCATATCTGAAATCTCTGTCTTTCTCTGTGTGACAGGACTGGGGACACCATCTGTTACTGACACAAGGGAAACCAACATGCCATTGCTTCCATGTCTCTCTACTACCAGTTCAGATGCAGTGACACAGGAACTGCCTCCAACCATGCCACACATTAGTGCCAGCGTCCTGAAGATGGACTAGAGCGGGGGTGCCCAACCTGGGGTGCCCACACCCCTAGGGGGTGTGAAATGGAATTTCAGCGGGTGCAACAATTTTATGCACTGAGTTAAAAGCTTATTTTTTAAAGTTTCAATTTGTTCACCCGCATTAGAAATTATACTTCTTCATCTTCAAATGTAATATTACCTTTGTAGGGGGTGTGAACATTAATCAAACATTTCCTGGTGTGTGGGGCATAGAAAAGGTTGGGAGCCACTGGACTAGAGCGTGGCATTGGCCTGATGAAAAGCTCATCTGTGCCTTGCCCTTCCCTGCCTGAAGATGCATTGTGTGCTTGGTGCTTGCACAGAAAGTACTATGAGGTGTGCATTGTACCCATACTGCAAATATATTGGGGTGTAAAAATATAAACTGTAGTCTAATCTCAGTCACATAGCCTCAGACTCTGTTGCACATGACTCACTTATTCACATAGCAAACCAGAGCATTTGGCTTTTGCTTCTTGTTTTATTTTTGGGTGGGAAGGGAAAGAGTAAAGTGGGAAGGTATAGAGCAGTGATTCTCAACCTTTTTGAAGCTGCCGCCCCCCTAAGGAGTGGAAAATTTTTCAACGCCATCCTTTGGGGGGGGGAGTTACTGAATTATAAAAGGCAAAAAGTTTAAATAATTTTTTTCAGTAGACTTACACACCAAATTTGTTTGATTTAACTCGATACTTTTGCCCTGGAAGGTAATTGCATTCCTTTTATTAAAATTAAAATGACTAATGCAAAAAAAATGAAGCGAACGAAAAGCAACTCAAGAAACACGGGTCAAATCAAACATTCATATTGAAAGGACGCTCAACGCACGCACTGCAATTAATCGTGCGGGAAGACAGCTGACGCATGTGCTGCGATTAATCGCGCGGGAAAACAGCTGACGCATGCGCTGTGCTGGTTGGGATCGGAGAAGAATCATAGTGTCGAGTTCTTCAAGGTCAGCCTACCTAGAATACAAATTCGTCTCACCATTCTTAGAAGTGCGTGAGGGCAGCTGTCGCGTAAGTTCGTTTTATTGCTGGTACAAATGGTGTAAACCAGATAATCGATTTAATAAATTTTTTTTGGAGTTTTAAAATTAAGTTTGAATGCCAAAACATGCTCATCGCCCCTCTACCGCCCAAAACATGCCCACCACCACCCTACCACCCAAAACAAGTTCACCGCCCCTCAGCATCCTCCCACCACCCCCTGGGGCGGTACCGCCCCCGTTGAGAACCAATGGTATGGAGGATCACACACAAGATCAAACAGCTGAACAAGGCAGCGCATAAAAGAGCAGCTGAATAGTTTGTCTTTCCCTCAGTCTCTCTCCAAATGAAACCACTGTCCTTAGCAAGCAAGTTCAAACCCAGCATAAGAGAGAAATGTGGCAAGGAGAAACAAAGTCAAAAACATATCCCATTTGTAAAGAGCTCTGATAGGCTGAAGGTTTAATGATGTGATAAATTCCACTGGCCAGCTATAATATCACTTTGAGAAAGCCTGTTACTCCACACATCTCCCCCTACATATAGGGAAGGAAGGTCTGCTTGTCAAAAGCACCCACAGACATGCACACAAAACCCACAATTGAATTGATTCAAATTGTTCCAAACAGATTTGATTGGAGGTTTCAAATTAATTTGACGGTTTGATTTTGAAATCCAATTCACTTTGAAAGTTTGATCCTCTCACCATCAAAATAAAATCTTTGCACAAACACACATTCAAGAAAAGAATGCAACCATTTTAATGAAATGGTAGAGTGGGAACTTTAAGAAGCTCCAAAGTGATAGTCTAGGTGTTAACAGGAATATGCTTTGATTTGGGTAACAAACTCTGGTCTGGATAAAGCTCTCCCTCCCCTGGTTATGGCAGATTCTCATGCACAACATGTCCTAAGCTGGAAGTTGTTTTTTTTTTTTTTTTTTGGCTAGCTTACTATTAATATATCTGACAGAATCCTTCCCCAATCTGGTACAACTTCAAGATATTTTGGGATTAAAATTTGTAGAATTCCTGGTTAAGGTAAGCCTGTCCAAAATGGCATCCATGTACCAGGGTTGTCCCAACTAATGGCACGCTATGAAGAAGAGCATGCTGTAAGGAAAGACTAAAGAAATATTGAAATAGCACAAGCCCTTCATGGCTATTAAAACTGGAATAGCATAAAACATTAGTCCATTTTTGTTGAAAAAAAGGAAGGTGGGCGGGTGAAGGCTGAAACAGATGGATCTATCTGAAGAATAGTTATAGCTCAAATATGATGGGTATAAACATTCTAAAAACAGTTAAACAATGAAAAATAGGTAAAATAAATGAATAAAAGTATTACTACTAATTGGTAGAACTGCATTTATGGTCTTTCTTTTTTCTTTCTTCTATTCCTTGTTTTGTTTTGATGTCTTTCAAAGTCCCAGATTCTTTTCTCAGCTTTTCAGCAATAAATTATTATTGTTTTACTGCCAAAGACAATTCCCTTATGTGTCACTCAAGGTTCCACGTTCAATTAAGATGACAAGTGTGGCATGCCTGGGTAACCTTTGGGCAAAAAGGAAACTAGAGAGGACTAGTGAAATGTGGCTCGTGTATCTTTAAATGTTGGGAGATCTTTTCATAAACTGAGAAAAGGAATAGGAGATGGAAATGTGTTTCTAAGTTCCCTTCCCTGGAGATGGTTATCAGCAAAAAAGCAAAAGCTAGACTTGATTAAGTCTTCGTGTTTTTTCTTAACCTCATTAACAGAGTCAGCTGATGGATCTCAGATCAATTTGTATGCAAATGTAACAGAAATGGAGCTGCCCATGTTCCCAGACTCCTTCCAAATCATTGTGTCCCAATGCAAGCAAAAGGGAGCAATAAATGAGTAATGGAGAAGTCAGGCATTGCGAGTCTCATCAACCTGTGTTCGGTCCAGAAAACACCCATCAGCTTTATAGATATACAATATATCTTTCCCAAGGCAAACTTATTGAATTGTTTTCTCAAATAATCATTATGCACACACATATGCACACATACCTGGCGGTGCCCAGAAAGCCATTTCCCTGGATTTGCCGGCATCATGTTAAGACATGGTTCTGTTGGAATCATAATGGTAAGGGATTACTCCAAGGAGTAAAGTAAGGGCTAATTTTGAATTTCACAATGGAGTCTCAGAAATGGAATGACTAAGGTTACCAGGAAGGAGGCCTAATTTAGCAGCTTTCTTCTAGAACTAAAGAAGTCCATGTTGCTCTTCTTGCTAATGCCATGTGCCTTGTATAGTGTGTGTGTGTGTGTGTGTGTGTGTGTATTTAAGAAAGAGAGTATATTAGTGTATATTGCTCTAATTTAGTGTGTATTGCTCTAACTTTCCAGTTCTTTTCTACCAATCATTTCTTTTGCTTTAATCTATGGGAATCAATTTCATTTCTAAATCACAGAAAGGTTACCAAATTTTTAGGCTGCAGGATCCGGTCTGCTTATTCCATTACTCCTTTAACAGTATCAAGCGGCTGTTAACTTAAGAACTATTCCTGTAATTTAATAGGTATTTCAGGAAATAGGAGTGCATATATTTTTTGTACTCTTTATATTTTATTGTTACTGCTGCTATGACCGCTATATATTTGGTTGAGGAGTCTATTATCTTTCATTTGGGAAACAATATCCCAAAGTCAAAGGCTACCAGATCTGGGCTGCAGAAATCTGGACTATCTCTGAATAGCACCAGAGTGATAGAGAAAACTCTAACTCTTTGTTGCCAACTAGGTATATCTGGATGTTTGTGGCTCAGATATGATAGCCCTACCAAAGTTTCCAGTCCCTTAGGAACAACACTTCCACTTAATCTATAAAAGATGAACTTCCTTACTACATTGCCTAGTAGCAAGATGCACATTTTTCAAATGCATATGAATCCTATGTGATTTTCCCGCATGACAGGAAGTTTTCCCCTTGCTATAACTTTTCCCTGCCCAACAAGATTCGAGTCAGCCCTTTTAATAAATCAAAGATTTGTTCTCATGCAAAGGAAGATCAGAAAAAACCTAATGGGCTGTTTGGAAATTGAAACGATGTTCCATGAGTAGTGAACATATTGCCTGGAGCAGTGTACCTCACCATTTTTGTTGTGCTATGGAATCAAGTAGCATTTTGGTAGTTCAAATGGATCTTGCACCAACTTCTATTATTCTTCCTTCTCTATGCAATGGATTGTGGTAGCCTATTTGTACTGTTGGCTGTGAATCCTGGAAGTTGTAGTCCCAACACATCTGGAAGGCACCTTGGTTGTAATTGCAGTGCATCAAGAGCTTTCTACTGTGCAGTGTTACAAACTGATTCTTTCTTTTTTTTAAAGTGAAACCCAAGTGCCTGATATAGCCCTGGCAGATGATTGAACAGCATCAAAGTTAATATTCTGCTTAATGTGTGTTACAACAGCTTTCCTGGTGTTCATTTATTTTGTATATGAAGGGCCCATAAATGTAGGTGGGCTCCTAGTCAATTATATTTCAGCTAAGCATGACACAGAGAACAGATAGCACAGTAACCTTCTCAGAGAAGCAGTAATGGAGAACAATAGGACAGAATGAGGAATTACTGGGCTGCCTCATAAATCAACACCAGGACTGACAAGATTTTAGCTTCCAAATGACAAACCATGGACTTTGTAAGGTTGAGTTTTGAGATGCACGACACATGGACATGGCTTTTTACACCTCTTTTTCTGATAGGCACAAAGGAAAATAATGGCTGTCACTCAGCATGGATTACTTATATGTCAATAATATCCTTCAGTCATGTTGTCCTATTTGCCAGTCACAGGATATTGGAAGCCTGATTCAAACAGCTTTATAACAACATGTAGCATTTCAAATGGGCACAGGGCTTTTCAGAAAAACCTTCTTGCTGCTCTTTATAGGAGGCAATGTTACTGATAGAAAACAAAATGGTGTGCCTGTATGTGTCTCTGTGTGCATGGGATGGCTAAATTTTCTTACAGTGTCAATATTAGTGGCAGCAGAATGACTCCCTTATTCCTTCTTTTTTGTAAGAAGATTTATGTGGGAAACCACCACTAGATATTATTCCATGTGCATGTGGGAAGATGTCTGTTCAGGCCACAGTTGCATTTCACTTCTAGATTGAACATTGCGGAGCATGTGTTCCCACAATGAAAGTGAAAGAGCTCAAACTGAAGCAATTGGGATGAATGAGATGTTTTAAAAAAGAGAAAAAAATGTTGATCTTGAGATTGGAAGTTCATTTGTGTTATTTTTCTCCACTGTAATTGTAATCAAGCTATATCCAAACAAAGTATTTTTAGTGCAGTCAGAACTGATCTTTTTAAACATTGTACCATGTGATTTCTGATGCAGTTGCAAAACAGCAACCTGCAAGTTTGTTTTAGTAGTATTTGTTATTTTTCTTTTGTATTCTGTGTAATGATTTTTATGTACCATACAGAGATACATTATTTGAGTTCGGTGGCCAGATAAATGTTATAAATAAATAAACCAACAAACAAATACTACATAAGCAAGCATTGCAAACATATTGATGGATGTTAAGAAAGGAAACACTACTGAATGCCAATCTTATTCACTGCACATTTATTTCAGTGCTTTCTTCATCTCCTCCCCCACCCCCTTACAAATGAACTAAACAAGGATATAATGATATCCTGAAGCTGTTGGTAATTGTATGTGATGCACTAATAGCATTGAAAACCTAATGTCAGGAAAGAGAGGGAAACCAGATTAAAAATTACTATCTGCCATGTACTTCTGCATTCCTCATAAAAAGACGTGATTCTGATGAGTAACCTGACCTGCAAATTACCCACACAAAATCCAAACCAAATGTATGAAGCACAAATTAATTACCTGGAAATGATTTGCTGATTGTATGCCAACCACAACATATTTGACGTTCAGCAGCTCTGTAAAATGGTGAAGGATAACAATACTGAATCACAGAAACATGGAGGAAAAAGTGAACAGGGAAAGAAAAATGGATAATGATCTGCCAAATGAGCAGTGCAAATCAATCATGTGGTATGAATTTTTGGAAAAGGGTAATCAATATAATTCAAGAAGAAATGTTATTTGTATGTGTGTGTGTATGTTTGGGTACACACACACACGACACAGCACAGTATATGCAAATGTGTATCCGTAACACACGCATCTGTTTCCTCCATTCTTCCAACAGAAAGATCAAGAAAGAAAGAGAGGGAGTTAACGTGAAGGGAAGAGGCATGTTGACAGAGAAAGGGAAAAAGAGAGAGAGAGAGAGAGAGAGTAGCCCTCTTGGGTGATGCAAAACTCAGCCCTGTCTGAAGCAAGATTGAATCAGGCTAATGTTCAAAGGCATCCAAGCTTTTCAGCAGCTATGTCTGCAGTCCTTTGCACCTCTGCTAATTCAATTGTTTTCAATAACTTATTCTATACTTCAGACGCATTATGCAAAGATCCAACTCTCTGGAAAAGGCTCTAATGCTGGGAAAGGTGGAAGAAAAGAGAAGAAGAGGATGACCAGCAGCAAGATGGTCAGTTATAGTGGCAATGAGTACACCGCTGGGAGACTTGAAAGAACAGGTTAGGGATAGATCATCATGGAGAAAATCTAACTATGTGGTCGCTAGGAGTAAAAAATGACTTGATGGAACATAATCAATCAATCAATTCTATACTTATCAGACAATGTAAGATAAAACTCTTAATTTACTGGTCAGGTTTTTTGAGGAGAGGGGGGAGGGAAATCTCCCCTTCTTCTCAGGTAAATATGGTGTGCATTTTTGTACATGGGTTTCATTGATATCTTTGTTATTGTTGTTGGCAAATTGCACTGTATAATTTGGAGACTAAACATTTTGAATGATAACTTAGTTCTAGATCATGTATTGATTAAAAATGCAAAATCAGATGTCCATCTCCAAAAGCAAACTAAATTAGTCCCCCCACCCCTGCTCTCCACAAAAACAGAAATATCTATGGACTGAAAAATAATACCCTAATTAAATAGATCTCTTTTTTGGTACTACCTTTGAGAAGATAGAGTCAGGAAGTGAGACAGCTAGTCATCAGTGCAAACTGATTTGTATTGTTTATTTGCTTTATTCTACTGTACCTATGGATTAAATTGCCGGAGAGCTGGAACAATGTATAATGAATATATAATTAAATTTATTATAAAACCAAGGAATAGAGAAAGAAAACTAATCTAAGATACATTTAAGAATGCGATTATAATTAAAGAGTGGCAAAACAATGTAAAAGGTTAAAAACCTCATTGAAACACAATAATCTTTTTTCATCCATCTGAAGCCAAATAAGGAACTAATTTCATCTCTGTCAAGGGAATTACATGACCTGAAGGCAGCTTAAAGAAGAGAAAATATAATTTGCCTATAAACCTAATTTATATTAGCTTCTACTGAGATAAGAATGTAGAACCTTTGGTTCTTAGTTTATCTATTTTTAACATGAATATTTTTCTTCTATTTATATGAACATTTCCAAACATCTTTGGCACCGAAAGACACAATGGTTCTAGACTGCCTCCTCACATCCTGCTGTTTTATATCTCTGATTTCTGATTTTTGTCTTCAATTGCTTTTTCCTTGGTTCTGATCCCAGGATGCTCATTATTCCAAACCATGTTGTCCCTTGATTCAAATTCCAAGATTTTTCTTAGTTTATTTCCTGACTTATTACAACTTTCAGGGTGGGTTCACACTTGGACTGAACCTAATCAATTTAATTTGTAAACCATAGTTTGTATTGGCATGCATGAATATAGACAATTATGTTTTTTCAACAAACCAGGGTTATGTTACTTGCAGCTTAGTGCAATATGGTAACCATGTCTCTGACTCAAGTCCTATGACTTGATACCTCACTGCAGCTTTTTCTGCTAGATCTAGCTAGCCCTGAAAAATGCTTTGAGAATGATTGAAAAGTGGCATTCTACAAATATTTTTTTTTAAAAAAACAATAAAATAATAAATGTTCCCAGCTGAATCAGGCTATAAATAATTTAAAAGGAGATTAAATGTGTTTCTCTTTTATATGACTGTATGAATTATGATTAGTTTAATAACCTTTCATGAAGTTGACTTCTATATGAAAAAGGCTCTTCAATTTATAGATTGAAATAATTTGGGGGGGATGAGTTGAAAAAAATGAATTCCAAGCAAAAAATGCATTTGTTGGTGGTGATGGTTACAATTCATGTGGCATTACTATTCCAGAGTTGAAGAATTATTACCTCTACATAACTGGATTCAAATTCCCGTCAGGCACAAACAATATGAGCCATGCCAAAGATGCCTGGAGTTGTAGTCCAACTACACAGGTTCCTCTCCTTCTACTACCTCTGAGAAATTGTATATTTTAAGGCATCTGGGACCTTTGATAAAATGCAGATACAGAATTGGTTCTATTTAAAATCACCTTAATGAAGCTTTAGACTATAGCCTATCTCCCAAATTAGGAATAAATTATATTTTACCTCACCATACCCAGCAACCTTGATGTAATTGAGCAGAAGCTATATTGCAATTTTTATGTGGTGACATCAAATTATACAATCACATAAATGGACTTAACAGTGGAAAATTATATGTGCATTTGTTCATACAAGGTTTGAAAGACAAAGACTTAACAGGACAAAGCTGGTCACTTGGAACAAGCCCTGTGACTTAATTTACAAATCCAGTCAACATTGCAATGATAGCAAGGGGCCCTCCAATTAATTTCTCCCCTGAATTAATAGTGTCATTTAATATAAAGTGGTTTTATGCGAGTGAAATATCTTAAATATTTCATTAAGTTGTTGACTTGAGGGAAATGGGGATAATTGGTAAAACGGAATGTAGGTGTTATGACATTCAGAAATGAAGAAACTGTCCTTGAAAATATATACATTAATTAACATAAATTTAGCCAAAACCCATGTACTGTTTAACACATACATTTACATATTATTAAAATCTGTTGATTGGATGAACCAAGAGGTTAAGCAAACCTGGATGAAAATCCTGGTCAAGCAGATAGGGTGCTTTCCTGATCATAATTATTTTTTAATTGCAGAGAATTTAACAGGATTGTTATTCAGTCTGCCTCCATTCTTGCTAGTATAGTGTCACAAAAAGGAAAAGAGGAAGCCCTAATTTTAGGCCATACTAGAATTTCTCCTATAATGCTAAGCATACTGAGGAAAGTACTTTACAAATCCTATAACACGTTTATGGGTTTTAATTATTTTCAGGCCTCAGACGGTTCCCAGCATGATTACTATTAGCCATTGTTTTAAGCCCATTTCTCCAAGCTATCATTTTAAATTTTGATTCTGTTAGAGTCTAGGCTATCCTGCCAATTTTGAGTCACCTTAAATTTCATAAGCACTGCACTTATTTTGTTGTCCATGTTGAAAAACCTCAAATAGGGTCAGGGTCAGGAGCAGGTCTCCCAGCTTTCCACTCCAGTCTAATGAGGAACAATTGGTAAACATTTTTGAAGTATGTTCACTTCTGGATCTACTTAATAATCATTTTGCCCAATTTGTGCTTATCTATCTTGCAGTCACAACTAATTACCTAGACTGGAGGCTAAATCACTGACAGCATTATTTTGTTGTTCAATTATTTTAAAAATAATCTATCCATTGAGGTAACATCTTCAGACAAACACCAGAAAGCTTGGAACTGAGAGAATTCCTTACAGAAGTGGCTATAATAATACTCTAATGAGGATAGAATATAGGAAATTAACCCAAGTTCGATCAGGGTTTAACAGTAGAGGCAGTGACTTCTTAAACAATATTACTCAATATAGATTAGTATAGACATCTGCTGTCTAGCTGAAAAAAGGCCCAGAAAACTATGAAAATCCTTTGACTGACAGTCATTAGTATAAAGCTGCTGTCTTACCCTGCTTGATCATAAATTCTGACTTGGATCTTGGGTCTTAAGTCTTAAGCTTTTGTATTAAAAACAGCCTAAACAAAAATCTGAACTTTTCATATCCATGCAACCCTTGTATTTGCTGACAACTTCTCCAAGGCATTTTCCTAAATCCTGAGCTTGTGTGGTTTCATTTAAATCTCAATAAAAATAGAAGGAATTCATTCCGACATGTATTTAGGTTCAATAACCATGCCTAATATTCATGGAAATGGTGGACATATTTACATCAAAGAAATCCTATTCTTTAGGGCTGCAGAAAGAAAGCATTATTATGGACATTTTCATTTCAACTCAGGGTGCATGCAAAAATTGTGCACAATTCCTTTGTGTATTTGAAGAAACCTGATTATAAAAAGGCATATATTTAGATAAGCTGAAGACAAGGTATGCAAAACGAGTAAGCATCAAGAAAAGTTTATTAAGACAGATAGGAAGGAAAATATTTGTTAAAATTACTGTCCAAAAACATAGACTTGATTTACTGTTCTTATTGAGAATTAAGGTCAAATTGCAAGAGAGCAATTACTCAATAGAAAGAAGGGCAGATGTCTTAATTGTATCTTTTCTCTTTCTTTCTTTCTTTCTTTCTTTCTTTCTTTCTTTCTTTCTTTCTTTCTTTCTTTCTTTCTTTTCTTTTCTTTTCTTTTTCTTATTTTCTATCCTCTGTTTTCTTATTCTTTTAATTCTTTATATTTTTACTTATTGAAAAATGCTAGTAAAAGTATTTTAAAAAGAGAAAATTTAGGTCAAATTGTGTATATTGTGTTAACTTTTGTTAATTATGACATTAAACTAAAGGTAGCTGTTTTACTATATGAATGGAAGAATGAGTGGGAAAAAGGAAATAGCCAAAAGCAAGGCAAGAGTGAAGCTGGGGAAAGACTAAAAGAAGGAACAGGGATCATGGATGAGAACAGAGAGAGATGAGAAAATAATGGTCTGGAAAGTGAGAGCCAGGCAGGGCCTTCTAAGGCAAACACTGGATTCCTGGAAAAGTGCTGGCCAATTCATGGATCAGTAAAAGGAACCAATCAGAAACAAGAGGTCCAGTATGATATAGCCTTTTCTACTTATGGCAATCTGCCTATGGTATGGAAAGGTATCATAACCGTATGGGAAATTAGAAACAAAGAACTCAGAATCCTATGGGAAAAGGGAACTGAACAAAGTGACAAAGTCTTCCTCTTCTTTGATTTCCATCTCCAACCAGGGGACAATTTGGGTACTATTCTTCTGGTTTATTCTGCCTCACCTTTAGTTTAAGTTAGCTACCCAAGTGTGGTGAAGGAAATATGAATTATTTAATGAACATGGATTATTATTTTTTTAAAAAAACCCAGATTTTGTTTATTAATAAAATTGTATCATATTTGGATCCTGTTCTTATGCTTGGATTCTACTTCATTGTGAGGTTACATTAACAGAGTCTTGCAAGTCTGAAAGTACACTTCTCCCTCACTGCCTTATCTGGTTGTTCCTCTGGCTGTGATTCTTCCCCCAGCTCCCAAGATCATTCCCACATACCATTACAATCCCTCATTATACCTTTTCTATGCATACACTGCAATGTCTTCACTTTTATACTTTTCTGAATACTAATTCAAAGGTAATTCCAAAATTTCTTCTTGCTCTCTCATAATCCTTCACTCTTATGTTCTGAAAAGCATGTTCCACAAGAAGAAAAGATTTTTGTGACTATAACTCACTTGTCGCAATCTGTGGGTGAAATACAAAAAAATGCTGCTTTAACTCCTGAAGGGAAGATGGGATCTAAATCTAACCAATAAGTAAATAAAATAAATAAAAGTCAGCTGTGTGTTTGCTAAATGTACACTGAAACTTCATAGGGATTATAACTGCTTTCCTTCTTTGACTGTTTTTAGAAATATCTAATAGCTTGTTGTCAGGACAATATCTGAAGTGCTAGAATCTCAATCTCTGTCTCTCTGTCCCCGATCCTATGCTGCCTTGTGGCAGGGGGATGCTTCTGGGAGGGATGAGCAAAGAATGCTGGGAGTGTACACCAATAGTACATACTCCCAGCAGGGTCACCCAAGTCATGAAGATCATCCAGCTGAAGCAAGCAGGCACCTACGTTAGGCAGTATTAATACAGAAAGATGCTGGAGGAAGATGATCACTTTAGGGACAATGGCAGAAGTATTATTTCATACTGTGTGGGAGAAGGCAGTGGGGGAACTCCTGTATTTTTATCAAAAAAACCACATGGATAGAGAGCATAAAATGATTGACAATATAGTGTTGGATGATCGGCCCCTAAGGTTAGATGGCACTCAACAAGTTACTGAGGAAAAGCTAAAGATCTTTAGGAGTACTAATGGTGTTAATGACATGGCTAGATAAAAGCTCCAAACACAGAATTACAGCGGGAACATGGAATGTGAAGCATGAACATGGGAAGGTCTACACAGTGAAAGATGTAATGAATGAACATTTCTACACTGACATCGTAGACATTAGCACATTGAGATAGGCTGGAGTTGGATACTTTCAGTCAGAAGATCATGCTGTTTACTACTCAGGTTATGAAAAACAAAAGAAGGAACAGTGTTGTTTTCCTATTTAAGGAAGGGTATAGCAAGAACAGTAATGGGCTATAATGCAATCAATGACTGAATAATATCAATGGACAACCCTTTAATATGATGATTATCCAAGCTTATGCTTTAACCACTGATGCAGAAGAAGAGGGGGGTAGATGAGTTCAATTTGAAATCAATGGAAGATGCAAGCCAGATATGCTGCTTGGGGCTGGAAACTAGAAAGCCAACATTGGAAATATTAAGGAAGAAAATATGGTTGAGCTGTACTTTTGGAAGATAGAGGTACTTTCTACCAGGCTTCCTGGAAAGATTTGGTCACAGCTGTTAGGCAATAGTTTAAAAGTGCCTGGCAAGCATTTGAAGTGCCAGGAAGATGAGGGATTGCAAAATTAAGCTACTTCTCATTGGTGGCCAATTTTAGAGGATGGGTCTGGTTGACTTTTAGAATATACACACAAACTGCTTGTAGATACGTCTAGGAAGTCTAGTAAGTAATTGTTTGCCACCCAGAATCATTTAGATTGAGATGGGCAGCTATAGAAATCACATACATACATAAATAAATATTTAGTGAAGTCTGTGAGGGATCCTAGGGTCAAGGAAAGGACTAGAATAAAGGGAATATGAGATTTTTTTTTCTCCAAAGAAGAAAAGGAAAGTGCAATATGTATATGTATATGTATATACACATATAATATGTGTATATGGAAAATAATTAGTTATATGACTTAAACTTCTTCAAATTGGTGGAAGGAGGGAAGGAGGGAAGGAGGGAAGGAAGGAAGGAAGGAAGGGAGGGAGGGAGGGAGGGAGGGAGGAAGGAATCTTCATCAATATCTGTTGTAATCCTGGATCTTATTTTACAGACCATACATTTATAGGGATTGTTCTATGAAGATTATGGATCACTGTGCATTTTGGCTGTTAGCCTGTCAAAGTATACTCTGTTCAACTACAGAAAAATAATGCCTTATTAAGGTTATTTTGTCTTTAACATTTTTAAACAAAGTTGAGGAAAAGTTTGGTCCCCTCTGATATAGACTAAAAGGGAAAGAAATAGTAGGGAAGGTAAGAAGGAAGGTGAAGATGGAGGAAAACAGCTGATGATGGGTGATCAACTCATTGGACTTAAAAAGTAGAAGGGACTGAATTCTTTCTGGAAATAATTTATTTTTAAGACTATGATACAATCAGGCAACTATCAAATAACAGATTATGAAGAAGTTCTCTGTGTGAATTTTGGATATAGGTGATTAACAAACACCAAAGTTCCTTGGCATGGTGCCTTTTCACTTTACTGGATGGGCAATTATGAGTATGTCTTGGTTAACTTGCTTGGATTAGGGATTGAATAGTAGTGAGCTCCATGTTTACTGCAGGAGAACAGAACCTTAAGCAGTCCTCATACATTTGCTTCACACCCTTCTAGACTTCAGTTCTGATAGGCATATTTTACACAAGCAGTATTGAAATTGCTAGTGTCAAGCTGTTTCAACTATACTTAAACTAGCAGCAGGAAAGAGCATCCCAGTGCATATTTGTCACAGATGGAACAATCATACCCTTATGTAGCAGATGGCTAGTCCATAGGATGGAAACTGGCAGTCTCAAACCTTATCTCTCAGAAGCCCTCTGGATCTTCACACTCTAGCCCCTCCTTCTGCTTTGGGATAACAGGTTGGTAGTTGTTGCCGGTACCATTTATCATCCAGGAACATCCCCTAAATCTAGTGTGTGTGAAATATAGGGATTTGACACCCTGTGCTACATTTCTGGTGATGAAAACATAAAAAGGAGAAAGAAAGCAAGAAAGAAAATTCACTGCAATATCCATGTAATGAACAGGCATTACTGTAGCTAGAGGATTCACATCCCTTCTTGGGAGATAAACCTATCTCAGAAGAGACAAAGAAAATCAATTTTCTATTTATAAAAAGAAAAAAGTAAAAATCCTTTTTAAAAATTTTAAATGCTAAATTACAAATTACAAATTTTAAGTGTTGTAGAAAATAAATATAGAGTGGTCCTGATAGTGTGAAACATTCCAGATTACAAGAAGATTACAAATAAAATTAATATTTGTCTGGCTTGGAAAATGGGTAAATTTCACCCATTTTGGTAGCTTGTACAGAGGAATAAAAATGTGGGGCAATGAGCCTTGATTTAGTATCACACACAAACAAATTAAACCTATGGCAGATTCCTGGTTAGAACATTTATACAGACATACCTCATTTTATTGCACTTCGCTTTATTGCACTTCAGAGATATTGCATTTATCAAATAGCATCACATGCTACAGAGAAATCTTTTGTGAAAGGAAGATTCAGTTGATGCAACCAACTTCATTGTTGTCTTATTTTAAGATTTTTTAAAATTAAGGTAGTACATTGGTTTTTAGATGTAATGCTATTGCACACTTAATAGACTACAGTATAGTGTAAACATAACTTTTATATGCACTGGGAAACCAAAAAAATTATGTGACTCACTTTATTGCAATATTTGCTTTATTGTGGTGGTCTGGAACTGAACCCACAATATCTCCGAGGTATGCCTGTACCTATTTGTACAGAGATAGAAAACTCTTAAAACAGATGTTACCTCTAGTTCAATTATATGGACTCTTTCAGCTTCCTGGAAATTCCCAAATGTTAATCAGAGGTTGCAGAAAGCAATTTTAGTCCTCTGCTTTTTCCAGCCTCAATATGCAACTTCTCCCAGAGTTTCACCTCTAGTTTTTTAAAGGACCAAGCTTTTTATTTCATCTCCAGCAGAGGGAAAAAATGGGAATACAGAATCTGGTTTTGTGTACTGTATATGACAGAGAATATCTTTCCCTCATGGGAATGTCGATTGACAGTCTGGCACGAGGCCCTACATTCATAATGTCAAGGCCTACTTTTAACAAAGTGAACCTGAAAGAACTGAGAACAGTAGGATACAATGAAGTGTATTAAAGGACAGAGTAAGGGAATGAAGTGTCAGGCCCCTTAACTGCACAGCATGATCTAGGATGCGAGATTCACATGGATTTTCTTTAATGAGTTTTAATACCAAGACTTAAGGGTTAGAGTACAGAATCTTGAGAACTGAGACAGGAACCCTCTAGCCCTGTTATATTAGTGAGTTCATTAAGGTGGGGTCTCTTTGAAGCTTTTAAATTTCGTTTTTCCAGGCTGTTTGCATGACAGGCTAAAAATCCATTTCTTTGATAAGCCCGTAATGACCTCTCCCACTGGCTGATTGCCTTGTGTCTACAGAAAATTCTCTGTCTCTCTCAGCATCTGCAAAATCTATCACAGGATGGAAGAGAAAGCTTGGGTCATAAGTAATTGTCAAAGTATAACTTTTAAAATTCCAAATCACGGTCAAGAACTTTGGGTTAGATTTGAAATCAATCTGAAGAGAACTGAGCAGAAGCTAGACCATATGAGAGCTAAAGAAGGAAGGGAAGCAAATAAGCTAAGAAAATACATGCAATATTATACAGAATAAGTGTATGGGTATGTGTGTATACATGCACACGTCCACATCCACACACTTGTAACTTGGGTTCGCACAGTATGTTTATCTCAGTCAGCCATTATCCCAATCATAGGCATCATACTGCTGTCTCTGACAGCACACAATCAAACTAATAGAGTCAAGGGTAACTAAATCAAGAATCTCTTCCTCTTATCTTACCTGATATCCCATAGGTCTATATATCAGAAGAGTAATGGTGAGGCTTCATTACATCAACGGCCCTTTCCCACTAACCAGGCAGTCAGTCTGCTTGAGTGTAGCAGACAAGGGTTTGGAGGCATGTTCTGCTGCTTCCAGGCCCCAGCAATATCTCTCTCTCTCTCTCTCTCTCTCTCTCTCACACACACACACACACACACACACACAGAGTCTTACTTTTCATCTTCTTCATGTAAGGTTTACCCTGTTCATCTAGAGAAACTCTCCTGACACGTGTGTTCAACAAAGAAGTTTACTCGAGCGTAACTTACGTAATTACAAACAAAGCCAGAACTGGCTTGGCAGATTTTCCATTACAATTTATAGTTCCCCTGACCCTGCTCTTTGCCCCGTTGCTAAGTTATAAATCGCTCGTGGTAATTCCCCCCTTCGCCAAAATGTCAGATTCAGTTTAGTTCTTTTGTCCTTGATTGCTTTTTCCCTCGCTGTCCGGGCCGCGCCTTCGTTGGTTCTTTCTGTTGCGCAAAGCCGGGGTTTTCCTAATCACGCGCTGATTGCTTTGCCACTCGCCGCTGCTCAACCCTTTGTCCGCGGCGCTCAAGGCTAATGGGCGCCAATTCAAAACTTCCGCTCTGCGGTTTCAGTTAAGCGGCCCCAGCTGGCCATTAATCAGTCTGCGGTTTTCTCTTCCCCTTTTTGCCTTGCTGCGCTCAGGCGGAGAAACTGACTCAGCGCGGCTGGGCAAGTCCTCAGCCGTGCCGCCCTGGCTGAATCTGACACTTCATATCTCTAACTCTTTTTCCTGGAGAGTTGACAGGGTGAAGTTTTGAAACTGCCCCAGAGTTGGTTGGGTTCTCACAACACAGTTTACCGCTGGAAGGTAGTTTTCATGAGAAAAGACTAACAATTAGATTTCCAAGGGACTTTTTTTGAGATTTATCCATCCTTTTGGGAAATAGGGTGGTTTAAACCATTCATCCTTACATTTAAATTTAAATAATAAATCCACTGTCACAAATGAAAAAGTAGGTTTTTAAACCAATTTAAAATTTAGAGATGTGAATATCAGATTATGTAATTTATATGCCAGTACTGTATGAAATCACTGTTTAATATGTTCTAGAATAATTTATGCAAATTATTTTTAAAAAAAATAAACTCAGCATACATTTTCAATAAGAGCTGCAGTTTTTTATACAGTTACCTGTATATTTCTTTACTATATGCTTTTAAAAAAAATACAATGTAAACATGGTTGCTAGTCCAATTATTCCAGTATATTTCTTGTTTTGGTTCTGACTGATATTATACCCAATGCATGCTTTCTTATTTGTATTAACCCTACATATGGAGTTTTGAGTCCCAGTTGATTACTTTAGTCCTTGTCAGAACACAATCTGTGTTGGTGGAATCATATCATTCCACTCTAATAAAAAAAAAAACTATTATATCCCTGATAAAGATTTGGCCTGGTCAAGATGACAACATGCACTAATCTACATGGGACTACAAACAACATCTTCAAGGTTCTGCAGCAATGAAGATTGTGTATGTTGTGCCAGATTGCACAAACCGAGTGATTATGTCCCTGCCTTACCTCCTCTGATCCTTGCTTACTGGGGGAAAAAAAAATTGAAACAGGAATAGTCTGTTTCCCAGCTGCAAAAAGGTTTGTCTGCCCCTACTTTGTAACCTGAATATCCACAAATTGAATCTAGTGCTAGATTCATTTTCTGTGCTGAAAGCAAGACAAAGGGTCATGGTTGACCATACAGAATTAAGGTGGGACAGATCATCATCGTGTATGACACGCTCACTGAAAGTTTTCTAGGTTTTCAGTTCTCGCAAATATTCATGCAGATGTTCAGATAGAAGAAAGAAACATTCTCCCTCTTGGGAATTAAAACTGAGTGGGAAAATGTATTCATGTGATGGGACTTCAACTCATCAGAGTAGATTAAAATGAAATACTTAATTCTTTCTTATGAGTTTCGTTTGCTTATTGTTTTCCTTTGATTTTGTTTTGAGATAACCTCAGGGATACTTGGTAATAAGGCACCCTACATAATGTCATGTAGCAACAAACTATAACTGTATGTATTATTAATACCAAAGGCCAAATTAATAATGAAAACACTAGCTAGGAAAACCCATTTTCTTTTCCATTCTCTTTGTTATTTTGATTTAAGCAACATAATAGCTTTCTTTTTTCCTGTTGAACAAACTGATAATTGGGCAAAAAAGGAGAAAGAGAGGAAAAAGAAAAGAAAAGAAAAGAAAAGAAGAAATTGCCTCTAAAAATACTTGTTTATGTGGTCACTGCTATTAGGCAGAATTATTTGGTACATATCCTTGCTTGATAACTTCTTCAAAAAACAAATAGACAAACAAAAAACCCGAACCAAACTAAAACAAAAGAAAACCTATTTTAAGAGACATTCCCATTGGATGAAAGTTGCAAATATGGTGTTTTCTGTCTTTGTAGGTTAGCATGGTAATATTAATTTGAAACTTCACTTTTAATTTTAGGCTAGATCTTTAATTTTTTTAAAAAAACGTGGCTGGGACTTATTAAGCTACCTTGCAGTTTGAATAATGTTAAAAAGTATTTGCTTCTTTGGAAAGCAACTCTAACTTCCAAATATATGGTCAGTGGAAAAGTTAAGGGGGGCTACTCAAACCTTTCCATCTTCAGAAAGGAGCCACGCCAACAGCCTGAAGTTAACGCCATTCTGAAAACTCCAGTTACAATCAAAGAACTCTATCTTAGTGGTTTGGGTTACTGCTATAGAGTTGTAAGAGTGATGCCCCTCAAAATCTCTCAAACCCTATGTTCATGTTTTATTGCTAACCTAAGAATAATCTCTCCTGAATTTACTGTTCTTTAATTTCTTGGTGGGCATATATGGACATATGTAGGCTTGCAGTATAATAAATCTTTATCATATTAGATAGTCATGAAAGCTGAACCTTGGAATTGCTGAGCATTTGTTGAGTCACTTGTTGAAATAGGCAGCTATAAAAATCAAATCAATCAAATCAATCAAATCAATCAAATCAATCAATACCTTCTTATAATTAACAGAGCTATGCAGTGCTTCAGTTTTGATTCCAGGAACAGGTGCAATGTTTCCAAGCTGTGGAATTCACATGACTTTTTGGAATCAAATTAGAAGTGTTGTTATACAGTCTTAATAATTAAATGATCCTATTCAGAAAAACTCATGGGCTAGCTTTGAATGTACCCCAAAGAATATGCAAAAATAAGGAAAGCTGTTTTCTTTTTCTTTATCTCTCCTTTCTCCCCATACAGAGATATATGGTTATACATTGGTTATACCAGTGTTTCTGACAATCCCACTAGACTGAGTAGAGTGGGCATGCTCTGGGTGAAGTAGTGTCACTTGGTGGGTCATCAGAAGTGTGCCTTCTCTAATGGAATGAGTTTTTCTGAATAGGATCATTTAATTATTAAGACTGTATAACAACACTTCTAATGTTGGTGCCTGCCTTGTGGAACAGCCTCACTCCTGAGATATGGACACCCCAGAGATATGGACAGCCCCTTCCAGTAAATTGTGAGGACATGACTATTTCTCCAGGGGGACCATGGTGTTAATGGATCTCTGGCATGTGTCTGGGTGTGTTTGTTATGTTGTTATGTTGTTACTAAGAATTTTTAGGGACCTCGACTTTTTTTCTTCTGTAATTGATTGTGAATTTTATTTTGTTTTTATTTTTGTTTGCTGCCCAGGCTGCCTTTGGTAGATGAGGGCCATATACTGTAAGTATGCAAAATAAATAAATATGCACTTCTGATTTACATTCTGCTTCAGCTGTTTATTTTCATTTTAGGACTTTATGAATTGAGCTTAAACTGCTAAATCTGGCTTGTTTGTTTAGAACACCATGTTTACATTTCTTATCTTTTAAACTCTTTCTTCTACCTGTCTAATATCTAGGAGTAACGTTAAAGTATCCTTCCTCCATCCCGAGCAATGGCATTAACTCTTCTCTTTTCATTTCTTTGTTTTAAAATTCCTCTCATTATGTCATTTCTTTTAATTAACATTGCAACAATATAATAATACAGTAGCAAAATAGAAAACCACAGGCTTCCCTGATTGAAAGTACATTAAGAATTTAAGTGTTGCATCTACATGTTCTGAGAATAAAAAGCAAAATCAGTCATCATAAATGTATATGCGTGACATGTCTGAATAGGATTCAGATTTTGTTTACACATTAAAAAAAACCAGAAGATAATGGGATTATTCTAAACCCTTTACTTTTTTGAGGGAAAGCAAAACTTATAATATTTTATAGTCACTCTGCTGAGTTTATCATTGATCAAGCAAAAGTTATGTTTACTTTATACAATAAATGTTACCTCTATTGATTCATTCAGCCCAGTAATTGTGTCTGGAAAATGGCCCACAAGAGCCACTAATTCTAGTTTCCGTATTGATCTACCATATTAAAAAGCACCCTACAACAAAATAAACTACTATACACAGAGGTCAATAAAAATTTATGCACTAAAAGGTAACCACTGGCTCAGGAGTATATTTGAGAAAGGCTCAATACCATAATTGAATAGTTAAATCCTTTACAAGGATCCTTTGTCCAGCAGAGCAGCTATACAATAAAGTTGGCCAAATGAGCAGCAGAGAGTTTAGGATGGGGAGTATTAAACAGGGGAGAATTTAAACATTTCAATAAACTTCCTACGGTGTACAAAAGCCATCACACATTGCAGCTTGTGATTTCTTAGGTTCAAACTCAAGGAAAAAGGAGTTTGGATGCTCAAATAATCCCACAAAAGTCTCAAAGACACAAAAGGTTTTAGTGAATGTGAAACAAAGTTGTGACTGTTTTAGTTGAGGAGATATCTGAGAAGAATTGCCACATGGAATATTTGTTCATATCTGTTCACTGAAAGTGATATGGTCACCTTCATCTATAAATAAAGTCATCTCAAGTAAGAGTACTTCATGTGGTTATTATATTGTTTCAATATGGGGTTCTGAAACTGGGTTGGAGGGAGGAAGAACTTGAAGAAGGTGGCAATAGCAAATCACTGCCACCTTATTGCCAATGAAACAACATGGACATACCTGTGTAATCATCAGGAGCTCAACTTAATGGAGACTTTGGTTTTACAATTCTGTCAAAGCTGTTGCGGCAGTAATATGTCTATGGTACATAGTATGCCTATGATACATACTCTATGGGTACAAAAGCTCATATTTCTGCAAATATTTACCTCCTCAAATTACAGCCAGTTGCTCTGTTTCACAGTTCAGAACCCATATTGATTTAATTTATTACTTCTGCGCATTTTTTGTTAGTTTATTCCATTTATAATCTAAGAGATATTCTTTGACTGGGTTTATAGAATCTGCTGAACCGTAATGTGATTTGTATGGTTTTGGACAGTGTGGTTAATAAATCATGGATTATGGCTTCATTCAGTACATGAACCAGCCATTTTTGCTTAGTCAGCCTAAATCTTCTTTCTTTTAATTATAATTTGTGGATCCTTGCCCTAGTCTCAGTTCCAAAAGGGCCCCAGTCCACCTGATCTATATGTGTCAGCCCTTCAAGGTAGATCAGAAGTTATATAGGTCAGTACTACTGTTATTGTAAAGCCATAGTAACAGAATCTTGCAAGTGTGAATTTGCTTCCTCCTTCCCTCCCTTTTATCTTTGTATGACCTAGGGTGAGTCTTGTCTGATGTTTACTCACGTTACATTCTTGTCCTGTCCTCAGGCCCCTTTTATCTCACTGTTGCCTTGGTAGTGGCTCTTCCTCCAGTTCCTCTACAGTATGTGATAGTCTTTTAGTTATTTGTCTTATCTTATCCTTTCTTAGTCTTCACTTTTGCAAGCTAAACACGCCCAGCTCCTTGAATCATTTATCCACTGTATATTGCTTCTATCTGTAGAATGATCTTCATTTTTATTAGCAACAGCATATAAATTATTGCTACGATTAAGAATCTGCGCTACTAATGCAATGCTTAAATGCTAGTAGTTAGAAGTAAGATCTGCGTATGTGTGCATATGTGTGTGTTCATGTGCTTTTGTTTTCAGCTTTTTTATTAATTTTAATAAAATTAATTTTTGCTAATAAGACAGGGTAACTTTTTGTCATGGCTTTGAAGATCATTTTTGCAGTAGCTGAGATAATATCTTAACAATCTGAGATTGAATTAATAACTTTGGTTTCTCAGGGTTGAGAGACCGAAATGTTTCAATTTTTTAATTTTTTAGAAAGAATTATTCATTTATCAGTTGGAAAAATAAGATGGCTGCATAAGAATTTTCTAAGGTTTCCTTACTTAAGGTAATTGAATGTTATTAGGATGGGAGCAGCGTGAGCCTCTGTGGGGTTATCATTCCAGAAGACAGGGGCTTCAACAAAGTAGGTGTGCTTCCTGGATCTTGTAAAATGAAACTGTGTGATCAATGGGACAGGGAGCGCACCCACCCTGCTTGATCATATCAGATGGGCAGAAACAATTGCAGATAAGCAGTCCCCCCGATAGCCTGGCCCTATGCCATGAAGGACTTTAAAGGTGATGGCCACCGCCTTGAATTGCATCTGGAAGCCACCTGTAAGCAATGCAGCTTGTGAAGCAGAGTGGTCTTGTGAACGTGATGCAGCATCCCCATCACGGCCTGCAGTGCTGCATTCTGGACCAGCTGTAGCTTCTAGAAGGCCTTCAAGGGCAGCCCTTGTAGAGCACATTACACAAATCCAATTGTGAGATGACCAGAGTATGAATGATTGTCTGAAGGGCCTTCTTACCCAGGAAAGGGAGCAACTGGACCCTTCATTATATCAAGAAAAAAAAAAGTTAAATGCAGAGACATTCAATAATTTGTTTCTTGCTTGTGGAGACAGACGTGACAGCATTTTAAATTTTAATAGGGAGCAGGAACTTTCAATGAAGGAGTGGGATTTAAAGGTCTGCTGCTAATTTATTTTAGATGCATGAAAGCAATATATTTTAAGTGCTGAGACTGACAAAAATCACAAAATTGAATTTGAAAAAATCATTTTCCAATGTGCAGTTTAAGTTAGGAACCTGGAGCTATACAGTTTTTAATTAATAAGATGTATTTTGATCTAGTATCCCATTTTTTGGCCTTAGGAAGCCAACATTAATCAGACCCAGGTTGGTGTTAGGTATCTGCTGTTTGATTACTCCAACCTCTCACTGAAAAATCGCCTTTATTTCTTGAGAGAGGCATGCAATCTTGGCATGTATACATTACTATTTAGGAACATTGTTAACACATGAATTAGTCTTTAGTAAAAGCAGCAGTAATATTTCCATTAGCAAGAAAACTATTGGCCCATAGAAAGTTTGAAATACATCTACCATTTTCATGAGCAGCTATTCCGAGTGCAACAGGATTTATCCTTGTTCTGTCTCTTCCATGAAGTAGCTTGGAAATAGGCACCAAAGGAGAAAGCAGAGAAGTAATTTGTTTTACTTGTTCCTAGAATCAAAGAATTGGAAAGGGAGCATTTAGGCCATTGAACCCAACCTGTTCAAAGCAGGAATCCAAATTAGCAACAAATATCTATCCAGCCTGTGCTTTAAGAACTCCAGTGAAGGGAAACCAATCATCTCCAGTGATTTGTTTTACTGTTGAACTGTTCTTGCCATTAGGATTTCCCCCTAACATCATTGACTTCTGCGCATTTCCTTCCTTCCTTCCTTCCTTCCTTCCTTCCTTCCTTCCTTCCTTCCTTCCTTCCTTCCTTCCTTCCTTCCTTCCTTCCTTCCTTCCTTCCTTCCAAGAAACTCAGATTAGCATACTGTCTCCATTCTCCTTCATCATTGTACTCTTCTTCATTGTTCTATAAAAGTCTTCTATTATAGTTCCAAATTGCTATAATAGTTTTGTAAAGTATGTTTGGATAAGGGTGATTTAGATTTAGTGAAATTCAGTGAGAGGAGGATTTACAATTTAAATTTATAATTTAAATGGGTAAATCCACCCAACTCATAGCAATTCTAAGTGGCATAGAGATTAAAAACAAAACCTAATACATTACAAAACTTATTTTTTGCAGTGAAGAAAATGCTGGGAGTCAGGTGCCTTTGAATTAAATTATTATTATTACTACTCGGTAGGCTGCACTGATTTCCAATAGGTTTCCAGGTGCAGTTCAAGGTGTTGGTTACCATCTATAGAGCTCCTCCTAGCATGGGGCTGCATTACTTGCAGTATCACTTATCTGCATTTCTGCCTTTCATGAGATCTGACAGGGCAAGCATGCTCCTGGTCCCATCTATAAAGCAGCGTCCTGTGGCAGAAGACATGTTGTATCCCGGGTGTGGTGCCTGCCTTCTGAAATACCCCTGAGATTTGGATGGTCTCCACCTATGGCCTTCCTTAAGGCTTTTCCCTTGAGCATTGGGCTAGGGTAGTGGTTTGAAAGTGAATTCATTGAGGATTGGCCTTGGTTACATCATGTTTTCTTTTGCGTTTGTTTCATCTTATTGGTTTTGTTTCCAGCCCAACAAAAACATGAAAAAATACATTGTCTGCCATCTTCCTACCACAATTTTGCAATCAATCACTGTGATCTTCTGTCCCTGGCCACCATAATATAGCTCGTCTGTGTACTACATCTGCTATAAGATACCTAGATTAAAACTGGGGCCTTTTCTAGGCAGGGGACAGTAAGGCAATTGTCCCAGACCAAACACAAGGAGAATAGATGTATATTTGTGTTAATTAGAATTGTATCTTTCCTCAGAAGCTGAAGGCAGTTTATTCAGGGATGTCCAGTTTATCCTTATAAAATTATGTAAGATTTGTTGGGCTGAAATAATGTCTGGCCTAAAGTTATGCTGTGACTTTTCATGGCTCAGCGTTGACTTGAACCTGGGTTTCGCCCCCCCTAGATCAACACCATATTGATTTGGAATGAGCAGATCCATCAAAACCTTTTATTCCAAGTGATAAACCTAAATAAGTTATTATAATTCCATGAGCTATTTTGGGATTGCCACACATCCAAGTACTAGGCTATTGACTTCAAAGAACAGAGAAACATTGTGGGAGTTCAAATGAATACTTTGCTTCCTGCCTCTCAGACCTGCTTAGATTGCTAATAGTCAAGTCTGGTCTGGTAAACAGGGTTATAACTATATAGGCTTAAGATTCAGGAAACATAATCCCATTGTTTTCTGTCCATAAAAGTGAGAACAACGCTTGCCCCACAATATGTGCATACCTGACACTAACTCTTTCCCTCATGTTTAATAGAAAATATTTAATATAATATGCTGCCTACTGGACTGCTATGATACTGCACACCTTATTGAAAATAAAATGAAAAATCCTCAGGCCTTTTTACACAAACATATAGAATGTGCCCATTTGCTTTTGTGAGTGGCTAAAAGTAATGGTCCTACCTATGGCAACAAGATAACGCATTGCTTTTGCATGACAAATAAATGCTGGACAAGAAATCAGGTCATATGCCATTACATGCAGGTCTTGAAATCTGATAGTGGTGCTTTCTCAGAGAACTGCTGGATGCTGTAGTCCTGCTCTTTTTCCCAGATGTGCTGTATTGCTGCTTTTTGTCAGCAGAATCTCCGGATTGAATGGTTCAATAAAACAGTAGATCAGCAAGAATCCTTTCTCCACAGCTGAACAAACTGTTACAGGCAAACCGGGGCATTGCCAGAAAGAATACAGCTGAAAAACACAATAGCAATGCTGTGGTTTTAAATGCTGTTGAGGAGGTCTCATTCAATATTAGATAGACAGGTAAATAGAAACCAAGTGACAATTCATTCTCCAAACTGCCTGTCATCCCTTAGAGAAAAGCAACTTATGCCATTCTTGACAATTGATTTTTTTTTCCCCAGCATTATTTTCACCTCCAGAGAAATGATCACAATTTTTATCTTCTGGAAACAGGTCAGTAAACTTTACAGTAGTAGTTCACTGATTCACTCTAGTGCTACTCCTTAATCTCTCTCTCTTTCTCTCTCTTGCTCTCTAATGCACCTCATATGTTATCCACTCTGGGAACAATGACAGATAAATACCAATGCAGTTTGTTCTTAGCACATAGTACTTCTCTTTATATTAAGCTGTTCCACTTTGGCACAGTGCTTTTGGCAGGAAAATATGCCAGTTGAAACTGATCCCTCCCCCCCTTCAAAAAACAAAACAAAACCCATAGAGGTTGCCTTTCCTCTCAAAGACTAATTTAGAAAAGCTGTTCAATAGCCTTGGAGACCCTCAAATCACACATAACAAGAATAAAGGTGAGGGCTGGTACTGAAAACATTACTTGTCCCGATGGCCTTGACCCGATGGCCTTGACAACATAATGGTTAAAGGATAGTGATGTGACAATGACGGTGCCACCATTTTGAATATGGTAGGTATATCATATCATATCATTTTATATCAATCATATCTACAGGTGAATTGGAAAAAAAATCTCAAGATGATTAGATGGGGATGAGGATTGTTTGAACTTGTTGTTTGAACAAGCTGGTATTCATCCTAACAGAACCATGAATGGTTATAAACAGGCTTCTTACTGAAGAAGAAGTTTTCATTAAAAATCTGAATCGGATCAGTGATAATTTTCCAGAGAACATCTAGCTCTTTAGTCAGGTAGAAAAGAAAACTTTGGGCAAAAGCAGGAATGCAGAACTTTTTCTGGGCATGCCCTTGAAAAAGAGTCTGGACAGAAAAGTTATTAAAATGAAAAATAATAAACATGATTACTTTCCAATCAAAAGTAAGGACTTTTGGAGGATTCTGGGAGCTGCATCCAAAGCTTTTGGGGATCTTATTCAAGGTATCCACCAATACTCTAAAATAATAAATTGATGCCACATCAAAAGAAATAGATGGAAGAATGGTTTCACCTAATATAAGAGGTCCTCAGAGAATGGCTGCCCATCTTTTAAATGCTCATAGGAAATATGTTAGCTATTCAAATGGTAATGGACAGAAATCTGACTACAAGCAGAGAGAACTTCTTTTGCACTGCTCTGCCTCATGAATATAATGAAAAGCACAGCCCCTGTGGCTCCTCCTGAATGACCATGCTAGCTATTTAGAAGGAACTAGAGGTGGGGTTGCAGTGTCACTATCTTCAATGAATCTCCAACTGTGAGAGTTGCAATTTAATACAACCCCCCTAACAGCAAGGTCAGAGACAATGGCAATTGCTCTTCAGAATATGGTGCAAGAAATATTTAACACAGTGGTTCCTCAGTTCATGTTACCAAGCCTTACTTAAAATCTTGGTGCATCAAATATTTTTATTTTCATCTGTGCTTTGTTGGAATAAGCAGGTTTTAGCTAGAAATGGAATATTCAAAATTGTGAATATTTATAGATAACCTGAAAGAAAATGGAACACTGCCTTTGTAATTCTTACATGTGCTTTGCCTACTTGCAAACAGAGAAAGGTGTCTTTTAATGTCATTTGGCTTCTTTACACACATACATACATAAAGTTGTTATGCATTTTTTTTCTCTCTTGGGTTCCTATTGTATATATTTATGTGCATATGTGTATCTTTTTACCATTTGAAAGAGTACCATTTGAAATTACGGACATATATTCTTTCAAATCCAATTCATATAATTGATATATACAATGTAAATGAAATTCGGAGTATTTCTTTAAGGTACAGTCTGTGGGTCTGGAAACAAATAGTGAAAGACAGCCCATTTTGCTTTTATTTGCCTGAAATATTCACAACATTTATTTAGTTAATTAGTTATTTTGGTTATATGCTGCTGGTTCCATGGAGGTTTACTAAATCCGTTACATCCACCACCACCAATAAGAAGATTTATATTAAATACCGTATATAAAGCAGTCAATAATTATTCTCACAAAGATCAGCCTAATATGTCTTTAAAAAACAAAACACTTTGGATTCTAATCTAATTAACCACAGATACTTTAAAAAGAAGATTTTAGCCCTCTGAGGTAGTCCAGACAGAAAGCACAACTATGAGTACTAACTCATTATTACAGGTTACATTAACAGATTTTTGCAAGTCTGAAAGTATTTCTCCCTTTCTTTCCTTTACTCTTCAGAAAACTAGAGTGGACCCCTCCTGAAACATTTGCCATGCCCCCTCTGTTTCTGGGGGCTGAGATACCTTTTGCATGATGGTTGTCTAGTCAGCGGTTCTTCCTCCTGTCTCCCAAGGTCATTTCTACATACCATTACAGAACATCTCATTCTGCATTTTGTTTCTTTTGAGGAACATAAAATTTTCTGTGACAGATGATGATAACATTTGCCCCAGTAATTTGCATATAGTCTTTGTACATTTGACTCAAAGCATGTCTGGGCTAGCAAAATTTGAAATTACTGTGGATCATGAATTTCCACAGACTGATATTAACAGATAACCACCTACTTGCTTTTTCACTAATTGAAATCACCTTCCTTGGGTAGACCACTAGCACTAGTATTAGCAGTTGAAATAAAAGGCAAATGTCTCCATTAATGAATTTCTTAATCCCAAATTCTGATCCAGAGAGGTCATCCTAGGGCCTTTCATCTTCCTAATTACAGATTGATATTCTCTGCATAAATTCTATGGAATATTTTCATGAAAAACTTGGTTGAAACGCAAGGTTTAAAAGGAACTTAGTTTGTAACCCATGTATAAATTGGAAGACAAATGAACAGATGTGTCTTACAAATCAAACAGGTCACTGAATTAATGAAGTTAATTTGCTAAAGTGAAGAACACATAAGTTTGCTCCATATTTTTGACCATACTACTGTCACTTTCCAAAATGCTGGCCAACTTCCTTTTGAAGATGCTGTGCACTTAAACAAGTACAATGCAAAAGGGTATCAAATGATGGAAAACCTGGCAATGAATTTATTAGAGCCCAGTTGTTGGCACATAGCTTGTAGCAAGATGTTCATGCTGAAACATCTGTCATTTTATATTTGAGGACAGGTGTGTACAGCATAAACAGAAGCATGTGTTGATGTCCTGGCCTTGCTGTGCATAGAATATGCCAACATGCCAGTTTTGTTAATAAGTGACTAAAGGGATATGTGTGTGATGTGGTAGGGCAGAAGAAAAGAATAATAACAAAAGTAATTGTTTTTATTCTGGTAAGTAGTTTTGAATTGTGATTCCACTAGATTGTCATCTATTGGATAGACATTCATCTTTTCTTTGCCATTTAGAACATTATATTTAGTTATAGTTTTAGCAATTATATAAAATTAATATTAAATGCTATTGTAGTTTTTTACAATCTGATCAAACAGAGCAATCCTTTGCTACAGCTAATTTCTTGCTCACAGTTGTAACAGCTTACTAATATTGTATCTTAAGACATGCCTAGTTACTTTTTGATTCTTCATTCCCTGTAGGGGAGGCTACATAGTTGCTGGCCTTCTGTTCCCTTGTACAAAGGCCAACCAATTTAGCTATAATCATGTGGGTGGAAGTATGGTAATATTAGACTGGGATATGCTGCATTCAAGTTTATATATGCTCACAAAGCTTTTCTTAGTCTGAAGAAATGTGCAGTAGAAGAGATAGAAAAGAAAAAGAAAATTAAAGCAGAAATCCTTACCACCAAATTCATATTAGACTAAGTTGTAGATTTCCCAGCATCCAGAATTAGATTGGAAGTTGAAAAGCTTTTAAATATAGGCAAAACAATGACACCATCAAGACAATCTGTGATGCTGTTTTTAAATGATCTAAGGAAGGTGCTGTCTGTGCTAGCATCATTAAGTACAGGGTCTCAGATGGAGAATTACTGGTACCCAATATTAGGAATTTGAAGGTGACCATTGTTTACTATTTATGATGAACACAGAAACATGGAGGAATACTAGCAATGTGTTATTTTTTTATTTTAAGAGATCTTTGTATAGGGAGTGGGACATGGCACTCAATTATTGGCTGTTTTCAGTTAGTTACAAAAAACTGTTGAATGTCAGTTCTCTGTGAGAAACTTCATGTCCAAATACTGTAAATCTGAAAATCAAAACAACCTTAAATTATCTTTGCTGTATATTAACTTGGATTAAGAACTGTTGGGAGATGGAAAGGCTGGATTCCTGAAAAAGCTTTCACCCCCCCCCCAAGGAATTATGATCATGTCTACATATCTGCAAAGACATTCCATAACCCTTACAAAGAATTCTGGGATATATTAAATGATAATTCATGAAGACTACTAATCAAGACTCTTAATTGCTATAAAAATTTACTGTGAATAAATTAAAAGAGAAAGCAAATAAAATCAGTCATAATATCAAAGTTTACAAGGGATTAAAATACATTTTCACACTACAAATTGTGAAGATAAAATTGACTTCATCAAAAGACTAAAATAGAGACAGCTGGATTATTAGCTCCTAAGAAGCATATGTGAGAAAGACTATCCATTGGATCACCAGGCTCCACTCTGTTTACAACTTAAAGATTAATATTAACTAGTATTTGACTAGTGTGGGCTAAAAACCACTTTTGTATCATGTTTTTTTTATTTATTTATTTATTTATTTATTTATTTATTCAATTTATATGGATGTCCATCTCAACAACTGACTCTGGGTGGCGAACAGAATTAAAATGAAATAAAAACAATTACAAACATTACAAAAATTAAAATACAAAGCAGCTCAGAAACATCATAACCTTTTATGCTATGTTCTTTTATGGTTGTACATTTTAGGACACTGTTGCTACAATCTATCTTTCAGCCTTATTCACCATGTCAGTTCACTATGACCATAATCCACAACAGATTTAACCAGTACAGTTAAATGTATCAGTATAAATAGTCCTATACTGATGACAACATCTAAAAACTTGACAGTTTTCAAAGTAGTACATGATAAATTAGACCCACACAGCTAGATAAATGAAAGCTAATAATCAGAGTAGCCGATATAGTATAAGGACATAGCAATAATCTCTTGTTGCCCTATAAAAGTTACATTACAATACTGTATGTTTCATGAAATCATTTTGCATAAGCAAACTTTTTGGGCTAAAGGGCAAGATAAATTGGATTCTGCATCTTTTCTCCTTTGGAAATTGTCAATGGAAACTCAGCCAATTTATCTTCCTATATAATCAGCCATTTTTGCTATAAACTCACATCCCCTTCTGGTATATGCTAGAAAGCCTGGGAAACAAGGAAAGGAGGGGTGGAAATCTAGGAGTTTTTTTTTTTTTTTTACTTTGCCATAGCCACACATGGAGGATCAAACCATTTTTTTTTTATTTAAATAGGCATGCTACAATATAGCAATGTTTGATAACTCTTGATAGGTATCTGGATTCTCCTATACATTTTCCCCTTTTTTATGAACCTGGTATAATCCATGGACTTTTAGGTATGAAATAAAACCAATACAACTGGAATACTAGTAAAAGAACAGATTTGCAATATATGAAGAATACCAAGCCTAGGAGATTCTGAGAAATAATAATGAGAGAGAGGGGGAGAGGGGGAGAGAGAGAGAGAGAGAGTTCCATGCAGACTTCAACTGAAGGAGATAATAGGAGATGAGGCATAAGAAGAATCTATATATCAGACAGGCCTGAAGTTCTTTTCTAGTATTATCTTCACAGAAAGAAAAAATATGCACTTTCAATCTATGGAAGGGTTCATTTTTTAAAAATACTCTAACAATAAAATATTGTCAGCCCTACTAGATAAGCTAAGTCAGGAAACAGTCACCACAAGAAATACTAGAATTCTACTTTATTGATATAGGCTATAATAACAGAATCTTGAAAGCATGACATTGTTTCTCCTTCCTTCCCTCTTATGCCAAAGAGTCAAGGTGGGGCAATCTTGGGTTTCTTTCTCACACATTCCTGTTTTCCCTGGCTAAGCTCATAATTTACTAATATATTCTTCAAGGCCATCCCCATACTCCTCCACATCCCTACAAGCCCAAACAGAGTGATGTAATGGTTAAAGTGTAGATAAGGACTGGTAAGACCCAGGTTCAAATCAGTCATGGAAGCTGACAGGATGATTATCGGCCAGATACTATTTATCAGCCGAATACACTTCACAGGGCTGTTGTTTTTGTAAAAATAAAATGAGAACCTCCACCTTGAGCTTTTGGAGGAAAGGCAGGTTATAAATCCCATGAATGAATGCATGCAATTTTATATAAATGGCATGGTATGCTCTGTGACAAAAACAGAGCATATCTCCTAAATTAGTTGATAAGCCAATAATCAAACTGCTGTATGCAAATAATGTATGATGTTTTTCGACAAACATCATTGGTTTAAGAAGTGTGATTTAAGTCATTGCTGCTTATTTTGAGGAGAAAAGTTTAACATCAAATTATTTTCAGAAAACCCCAAGGTTACAGCCTTTACCAAGAGAGTTAGGACTAGGAGGCAAAACATAGGCAGCAAGAATTAAAATTAAGCTGTCAGATCCTTTAAATGCCTTGAAAGTGTGTTCCATTCTCTTGATATGCATGAGTTAGTCCTGCAACTGAAAGGGTACTACAGTATGCCGTTTTAAGGCTATCCTGAAATTCTGCTCTAACATTACCATCCGGCTACACTCAAACTTTTCAAAGCTAAGGTCATTTCACAAATCCTTTATAGTTCTCTAATTTCTGTTTTTAAGGACTTTGCAAATTGTCTAAATTTATAAGGGCAATTTTTAGATGCTATGTTGTGTTTCAAATGCCTCCCAGCATATCAAATCAGTGATGTTATCTATTGAGGCTATGTTGTTCAAACTAATTTGGTTCAATGGATCATGGACAAGTCTAGCTCTCCAAGATTAATTTAAGTCATCCTGGAAAAGAACTGTGGAAAAGAATATGCCCAATGGTAGGTTTTCTTCCCAATTCTTGGTATCTCTGGAGGTAGACAGGGTTTGAGTAGCTGTTGAAAAATTAATATTGGATATTAATATTCAGAAAGATATGAGTGTGGACAAGAAGCATTTATTGATAGTAATTTATTTAATCTCATATGCAAACTAAAGAAGAGTTTTTACCTAAAGTACTGGAGGAGAATTTGGTAGCATTCCCATTGATCAATGTAGATGCCCATTCATGAGCTAGAAGTAGAATCAGTGGTTCATGTACTACTTCAATGTCAAATGGCATTCTAATCAATTTATATGACTTCTTTAACAGATAATTTGGAAGGAAAAAGAAAGGATTTATTACCAGCTATTACCTAACTCCTAAATCAACTGTGGAAGTTTCTAACAGTTTTGTCTATTGTCTATGCATATGTGGAATAGACCACTCAATATGCATCAGAAGTTAACATGGATTATATTCTTTGTTAAATACCAAACTGTAGTTTATATTTTTTTTCTTTTCCCTTATTTTGATTTTAGTATTTCTGTCTGAACATAAATTGTAATACATTTTTGTTACTACTACTATTACACTAGACATACAAATATCACTCAGATCTGGAATTCTCTTTTAGTGTTAGCTTCCTGGAAGTGTAGGACTGAAAATGGAAGAGTAATGTGGAAAAGGAAGAGAAAGACAGAGAGTGATGTGAGGCTGGGGAGAAATACCATCTGTTCTAGTAGCTGCAGTACTAGCAAGGTATATGTATGGTTCTTTTGGTGGCCAAATATATACAGTATAAACATCTCATACTCTTTAGGAAAATTGATGACTGTGCGTAGCTTAACACACAGGGGCACATTTTCAACCATCACCAGGAACAGACATATATGGTCCTGGGAATTTGCCTGACATAATAATAGTAATATTAAAAAATTCAAGCACCTAACTCTCCGATATGTCTCTATTTTCTTCTTGACTTGTATCATACAATTTGTAATTGAGAAAGCATTTATGTTGTTGAATAATGCAGACAGATGGAGGGAGAAATTAAGAGGAATTGGCAAGGTAGAGAAGATGAATGTTCAGCTGAGACTTGAAATGAGCTGGAGAGTCAATGAGGCAGAGCTAGGGAAAAGATGTTCCAGATGGTCAGACCTGCACAGAAGAAGGTTTGCACCACAATAATCATAAGACTGGTGAGATGCAGGAGAGAAATATGGCAGAAGGAAGAGCAAGACAAAGCACAGTGCAGAGTGTTTCGAGTGGAACATTCTTTCAGTCAAAAAAGCCCAGCTTCACTGGTCGTTCCCCAAATCCTCTCTTGACCAATTTAGCAGCTAATTTTACTTTTCCATTGCTCTGGGGATAAGCAGATGTGAACATATGATGCTCAAACTCCCATTGCTTCCCTAAATTCTTGTGATAAGAATACTCTATCAGCTATTCCATAGTGAGCAAAATGTCTCTTAAGCTTCTTTATGACTGTTCTAGATTTGGTATCTGGCAGTGGGTCTGTCTTGAAAAAATAAAAAATAATAACTAATGGTTATCAGACTTTCTCCTGCTAGGTAAACAAATCTATTCCCATTTTTCCCTAGGATCAACTTGATACAAGGTCTTCTTTGCTTCTTATCCCACACTGAGCTGAAAATGTCACATTCTGCTTGGTACGATTTTAGCTGGCTGTTCGCACCGGACCAGTATATGATTCTTGCGTACCCTGCAGACAGTTCTCAGTTCCCATACAGGAAGAGCACATTCTTTCCATTATGTCTAGCCACAGAGCCTTAGGATAGCAACCTTACTATTCCTGAGCAGAATCTCATTTGGATGCTAATGTCTTCTCCAATTGAGAAATAGGGTGCAGCCAGCACTGGTAGTTCACGTATTGTCTTAGGTCAAGAACAATATTCCTGACCAAGGCCTTGTCTTGAGCAACAGACTCCTGCATGCTTATAAACAGGACTGAAATACCAGTAGATACAGGAGATTATTTACTGATTCTATCATCCTAGAGAAAATCTATTCATTTGGTAGCTAAGAATCAGTACTGATTTGATGGCACATAATTATCAATCATATCTCTTTCTTCAAAGCCATCTTCACTGGGCCTAAAGGAATGCTTTATGGATATGGGTAGTTTTCACAATGCACATCGTAATGTTAACATCCACTAATGCCTCTTGGGGACACTTAACAATTGTTTCCTCACAATGGTTTCCAGAGGTTTATGGTCCAAATGGACCTGTACTCTCTGGCAAATATAAGCTGATGGAAGCTTTCCATGCCAAATAATCCTGCCAAAATTCTTTTTCAAACTTACATAACCCAATCCATTCCAGATAATGCTTGGATGGCATACATTGCTGTTGCTATAACAAGGCAGTTCCTCAGATCTGCCTCTGATGCATCAATCTGTAACATGAATTGCTTTTCTGTAATACTGTAGGACAGGGGTCTTGGTTATTAAGAGTCCCTTGGACTGCTAGGAGGTCAAACCAGTCAATCTTAAAGGAAATCAACCCTGACTGCTCATTGGAAGGATTGATAATGAAGCTTTGGTCACCTAATGCGAAGAGAGGACTCTTTGGAAAAGACCCTGATGCTGGGAAAGATTGAAGGCAAAAGGAGAAGGGGATGGCAGAGATTGAGATGGTTAGATAGCATCACTGAAGCAATGAGCATGAAACTGAGCAAACTCAGGGAGGCAGTGAAGGACAGGAAGGCCTGGCGTGATATGGTTCATGGGGTCACAAAGAGTCAGACACGACTTAACGACTGAACAACAAAAATCTTGTCAAAAGCTTGCTGATGACTTTCAACCACTCCTACTCAGCTTCCTTTGTGTCATTTGTCAGTGTTGTTAACAGTGAACTGTCAGACCTTTACAAAAATTTGCAAGGTAGTTAACTATTCCCAAGAATCTTTGGACTTTTTTCACATCAGTAGGTCTCAGCATCTCTCACATTGTTTCATATTGCCAGGATCAGTTTTTAGCTCCTCTGGTGTCAGAAGATGTCTGATGTAAGTCACTAGCCATGCCTGCTCAAAATAAAAGAGAACTTTTGTCATGGTCCATTATGGCTTCTATTTCAGTATCTCCTTCCCAACAATGAGAATGTTATTAGCAATTACTTTTATGCCTGCAGTCTTTTCACTTTTAATTTAATATATGTTAGAACAGATGCTGGGGTGATGTTCATTCACATGCATAGGCAATGAAATTGGCCAAAGGGCACTGCAAAAGTGCAGAAGTTGTTTGATTTCTTGTTCAACTCAATATGCCAAAATCCATTGTTTACACTCAATACTGAGAAAACCCTTGTTTAAGGGTGGTCACATTCTATGTCATCAACGGCAAACAGTGAGCATGACAGAAACTCCACTTTAATAGTGTGTTCGAGGATTTATACAGATATGTAACCGTCCAATGGTTTTACTCCTTATAACCAAGCTGCTAATCCTGGTAGATTATGCCTTTAACCTGTAAGTGGCTAATTTCAGCTTTTGCAGAACCACCAATCTATTTCAAGTTTCAGGATTTTTTAAAATTAAATGTCCTTCTCCCTGAAACATATCCCCAGACTCTTGCAGTATTGTCTCTTTGGTCCAGGCAGTCACATGATTAGGCTCACGGGTTTACACAGCATGACTGATATTATGTTTGCACTGCAACAGTTTCATGGCCTTCACTATTCTGCTCCCCATCACAGGTATAAGGGCTTCTTTCACTGCAGTAATAAATTCCAACCAATAGAGTTTACAATTTTTTGAGTTCCAATTTTTAATTCAGCACTTACTCATTATTTTAAGAACAGTTTTGTTATAATAAAATGTACATGGAGAAATTCAGTAATTGTCTCTGAAGGGAGAAAATATTGCAACATTGTAAAGAATCCAGAATCCAGATTCTAGTCAATCATTCATCTACATGGTTGCAAGCAACAGAGTGGAGTGTATATTCATCTTCCCAGTATACATAATAGTCAAACTTGGGACATTGTCACAATAGTCAGAGCTATTCTTCTTTCATGCTCTGATGAATTTTTATACTACTGCAATGATTTTGAAAGTGGTTAGGCTTAGTAATGAATAAAAGGACGGCCTTGAAAGAGAGAGGGAAGATATGCTACCAAGACAACGATCAGATAAATGAAACTCGAGTTCAGGCCAAGAAGGTGGTTTATGGAAACACCTCAGTCAGCCCTCCTCCCAATTCACATGAAGATAAAAGAAGGAGCAAAGGAAACACATTCAGACTTGCAAGATTCTGTTAGTATAGTTGTTCTGATAAAAGTAGCTTTAGGTCTGCAGGGGGTCTGCTTCTTAGTCTGGTCTACCTTCTAGGGCTGACAGGCTTGCCATGTCCTCTGCCCTAGTATTCATACATAGGACTTTCATCATTTCACTTTTTATGCTGCTTTCCACAATATAAGCAATGTATTCTAAGTGCCCTGACCCCAAAATGCTCATGGTGGGATTCTCTCTGCTCCTTTACAACTCATCCTTGCACTTCTGGCTTATCGGCTAACAATGTCTTGATAAGCATCTGTTGCTCTGCCCACTTCCAGGCAGTGATGCAATGTTAAATCAGCTTCACGTAACAGTCCCTGATGAGGGAGTCATTAATCTCTCCAAAATTACAGGAAGCTGCCAGTGTCCTTAGCACAGACACATATGCATGCTGTCCCTTCTCAGCTCCCTGATGTCTCATTAAAAAAATGAGAGCATTGTATGTTTCATTTTGTTAGGGATAATATATGTATCAGTGCCTGAGAGTACTTTCAGCACCCCAGCCAAGAGATTTGCACGCGTCTTGCCTCTTTGCTCCAATCAATAGTAGAACAGGTTTGCCTTTTGTTTCCTTTCCTCCTAAGGCAATATCCAGATCCAGCTGAAACTCTCTCTCTAGCCTTTCCATGTCTGAAACTAAAAAGGTCACTGAAAGGTCTAATGTTGGCGAGGTCAAGGCTTGTTCCATAATGCAAAATGAAAGAGAGAGAGAGCTATGTCTGGATCTTGTTAATCAGCCACCGACACTGTGTTTCAAGAGGAATATTCTTTCCATTTTAAAAAGCCCAGTTTAAGGTGAAACAAGCTATGTATTTCATTTTATTTTATTATGCAATTGAGCCCACCTCCATTTAGAAGGCTGTTACTGAATTAGTTAACTTAACTTCCACTTGACTCTGCAATCTGTGTACACTTTCAGTTTGTTTCTGCATTTGCAAAGAAGTACTTCTCCTGCTAATCTTTAATTCATTCTATACCTTTGCCCTGTGTTGTGTACCTCTTGAAGACCTCCCAACTGATTTCCTACATATATTGTACAGTGCCATCTATACTGATACAAAGGGGAACCTAAAATAAACAAGAAGCCTGTTAATCCATGCAGGTTTATTCAACAAGAAATCATTTGGGCTTTTATTCATCTTGGTTTCTTCTTTATATTACTTTTATTTTGCCTGGGTGTTAAATGTAGCATGGGAGAGACGGTGAATGAGGATCAGTAAGAGACAACAAGATAAGCTTCAGCAAAAGTAGAAATAACTGGGCATAACATTATTGGTTATAGCCCTCATAAGGTGTGCTGCAACATTTGGTCTAGATCCCAATTCCATGCATTGCTTTTCAAATCCTATTCTGATCAGTTGGGAATCAACAGTGGTAGGTTTCTGGGCACACTTCTATATGAATTGGTTAGATGCTTACTTTCCATCATGGGAGAGGTGATGGAATTTTAAAAATTGAATGAATTAATAGAAAACACAGAGGAATGGGTGAGTGGTTCTAAGGGCTGGAGCTAGTAAGGTGGGAAACACAGAACCTAAGACTAGAGATGTTTGATAAACGTTTTCCAGGTGCAGCAAGATCAGCATGAAAAACACAATGTAAGTAGCCCTTTGCATAAGGGGGGGAGGAATATATAAATACACACACACACGCCTTTGTACAAACCGCTCTTCATCTTACTATGGAGAAGCTGTTCTTTGTCTTACTATGGTTGCTTCTATCTGCAATTAAATTACTTCATTGCAATGAAACTTATTCAAACGTTGTCCATGAATTTTCTGTTAAGCTCATGAGTGTGTGTGTATGCTAGAGAAAGGATTTTTTGCAAGAGGTCTTGGGTTAGCTTCTGGGCAATGGGGAAACCCCATACCAGAAAAAAACAAAGTGGACTTTGCCTGCCTTTAAACAGGCTAACTTTGGTACTGTAGAGCCCCCCTTCCCTGATCTCCTTTTCCAACACAGGGTAGAGACTCAAGCCCATCTGTTAAAGCCAAGACCTGATGCTTTCACCCCAATCTGCCAGATCAGATTTCCTGATGACTCAGGCTTGAGTCACTGCTTGTTTCTTGCTATAAGGAATATTACTTTAGGACAGCTTGTTAATATCTAAAATATTCTGCTTCATGGGCCCACCCAAGTTGCATTTAGAATTAAAGATTTCATCTCCTAGCTAGTGGTTACTTGAACCCTGAAATAACTAAGTTAAAGACCACTTAACATTTCCAGTTCATATGTAGCATTAGGCACAATAGTTTCTTTCACAACTCAAAACCCTACCTTTTTCAGTGGAACCTCGGTTTACGGACTTAATTCATTCCGTGACTCTGGTTGCACCCCGAATTGGTCGCAACCCGAAGGAAATTTCCCCATAAGGTTCAATGTAATTACCATTAATCCGTTCTGGCATGGAGGACAGGGAGGCGGCTATTGCTTGGAGGGAGAGTCCCCCTCCCTACGACCACGTGTCAGGGGCAGAAAATGGCCGTGGACCACGTGTCAGGGGCGGAAAAATGGTCGCGGACCATGTGTCAGGGGCGGAAAAATGGCCGTGGACCACGTGTCAGGGGTGGAAAAATGGCCGCGGACCATGTGTCAGGGGTGGAAAAATGGCCGCGGACCATGTGTCAGGGGCGGAAAAATGGCCATGGACCATGTGTCAGGGGCGGAAAATGGCCGTGGACCACGTGTCAGGGGTGGAAAAATGGCCGCAGACTGTGTCACGGGAGGGAAAATGGCCGCAGATCCGGTTCGTAACCCGAGGCGGAGTTCGCAAACTGAGGTAAATGTTTGCAGCCGGAGCTGGTCATAACCCAAAAAGTTCGTTAGCAGAGGCATTTGTAACCCGAGGTACCACTGTAATTCCCCTATTTCTAATCTCAGAATCAAATTTCAGAAGTTCACCAGCTCCCATTCAATTAGCATGGAATGGTGGGAAGAGATGAGGGGACTTACTGCCATGCCATTGTTGATGATGTTGTTGTTTTTGTTGTTTTTCCATCCTTGTTATTTCCTATAATTCCCTATGCATTGAAAGATGAAGCTCTGTAGGGGGGAGGTTTTCGATGATTTAGAACCCGGATTTTTCTAAATTGTACAGGGTTACATCACTAGGATAGGGTAATTGTTGGGGTAGCTATTGAATTCGTGCTACAGCTAGGATATGCATTATTAGAATGTATGGCACTTCCTGGTTCACAGTGATTTTTCAATGATCAAGTTTCACCTGGCCCATCAATAAGTGTTTTCAGTACCATCCAATGCAATTTTTCTTGCACTAGAAACTGGAAGTAAGTCAAAGTAAATATAGGCATTCCCACGTTTCTATTTATTTCAGATGTCGTTCCTTTCTCTTTATCATGCTCCTTATTGTTGCTTCTTCATATATAGCTTCCTTCTGAGAGAAGACTGAGCCAAAATAAGAGTTAAGCAGTTGTATCTGCTCCTTGCTAACTACAGGTAGTCTTCATTTAGTGACCACAATTGGGACTGGCAACTCGGTCGTTAAGCAAAGTGGTCATAAGTGAAACCACAACTGTGCTTATGATCTTACTTTAGCTTTCCTTTGCTTTACAAACCTGCAAGGACTGGTCACAAAGTTACTTTTTCATCACTATCGTAACTGTGAACAGTTGCTGTACGAGGCAGTTGCTAAGTGAGAACTACTGTATTAGCATTTGGCATCGTCCTGGAGAAGTTGATACACTGGGGCTGTTCTTTTCCTTGTTTGCTGGTTTTCCATCTAAATTCAGATTATCAGAATTTGGGTACATCTTTTTTTCCTCACCCTTCCTTGTTATGTTTACTTATGCTGTTTTATAAAATGCTACCTACATTGACTGTATTATGATACCAAACTATTATTACCAAAAATAAGAATATGAAAAAATGAACAAAACAAATAAAGGTACTTTTAATTATAACAAGTAACATACCATTTCTTCTTATACATGTATTATAAGAAAACACTTAACATGTATTTTAACTTTTGACTTTGTATGTATTTGAAATGAACTATTTTAAATGTTAAAATATTTTGCTCCATTCTATATTATAAGTTGAATTTAAGTGTTCTTCTCCTCTAATTATAATCTTTACTTCCTTCTTATCCCTCTAGTGTCCAACCTTTAAAGTCCCATCCTATCATTTTTTAAAAAGAATTCAAAACAAAAATATTTTCCATGGGAAGGATTCTAATAATTAATTCCAAAATCTTCTTTCAAATTTATCTGGACCCTGAGTCTGTTTGTAACTTTCTAAAATCAAAATTTTAATCACCCTTTTGCTGTTTTTCCAGGAGAAAAAAAAATTAAGTCCGTAAACTTGTATTTAAAACTTCTTCCACTAAGGATTGAAGGAAATTCACCTGGTATTGTAAAACTTGTCAAAGGTTCCTATAGCTGACAAGCAATTTCCAAAAGTGATTAGAAAAGGAAGTATGTGAACCCAGTGTCCTTTCAAAGGTGCTGACCATGGTTTGAGCAAGAGAGCTAATCCTTCGTCTCCTAGAAATCTAAACCCACCAGAGACTGCTGTCTTGTGGTTTCCTCATGAGTAGCAACTGTCTGGAGCACTTGTGGATGATCTCAAGTTCTCTCCTTGTCCAGAGGGGAATTACGAAGAGCCAGTCTACTTGCCAGCTCTTCGTTCTGCTGCAGTTGTTGGCTCTGCTTTAGCGGAGCCATCTTCAGTTCACCATTTCTTCCCCAGAAATTCATGCTGGATCTAGGATATTCATTACTGGAATGCATGGACATTCTGTAATTTAACAAATGTGGCTGAAGTTCTCAGAAAGATTGTAGAAAAGATAAGAGCGCTGTCCTCTGCTAATGGTACAGATAAAATGAAAATATATGAAAGGAATATACTTGAAAAGTAGTCCTGACATAGTAATTAAATACAAGTCAATAGGCACTTGCACAGATAATATGTATTTTGACATGCAACACAAAATTCCATTGATATTTAATTAGCCTCTGGTAAGGATAAAAATATGTCCTTCATTGATTATAGGCCTTTGATTGTGTTGACCACATCAAGCTGTGGAATGTCCTTAGGAAAATGGGAATTCCAAAACATCTTATTGTCTCATAAAAAACCTATACATAGGGTAGACAGCCAGAGCCTGGATGGAATGTGGCAAAACAGACTGGTTCTAGGTCAGCAAAGGGGTAAGACAAGGCTGTATACTTTCCCCTTATTTATTCAACCTATGAACTGAATATATATATATTAATGGAAGCTGGATTGGAAGAAGATGAGAGTAGAGGAAGAAGCATCAATAACCTGCACTATAGTGATGAAATTACTCTTATAGCTGAAAATACAAATGATCTGCAAACTCTAGTAAGTCACTATACTTAGTGAAAAAATGGGGCTCATATTAAATATAAAGAATACCAAAATAATAACAACAGGTACAGTAACCACTCTTAGAATTGACAATGAAGACATTGAAAATGTGGATAGCTTTTGTCTTTTAGGATCAATTATCAACAGTAAAGGAACTAGAAGTCTAGAAATGTACCACAGACTAGAACTTTGTAGGGTACAAAGAAAGGAGGTAGGATGTCTATGCAAAATGAGAATACTCTGCCTTGGTCTTTGCTTTCATTCCTGGAGGTGAAGCTCTCCACCTTGTGAAATGTTAAAATGATCCTGATCCAATTCACATTTCTACTTTGCTATGAGGAAAGTGGATTTGCCTCACAGATTTACTCCAATGGAGTGTTTAAGTCTAATCAAGTCTTAAAATCAAATCTCCCTGAATTAGTTCTGGGTTTGTGTGTTTCTTGATCTCAGCAGTTCTGGGACAGCCTTCAATGAATTCTTACACTACCGCTGCATCTGCTGTGTGGGGCATGGGGGAGCAGCACTGGAAGCCCTAAGGCTTTATGCCTCCTGAACCATTTTCCCTAAATTGCAGCTTTTAATGTGACATAAAGAGATAATTGTTTAATTACATGGGGAGTAACGATATTTGCTGCATTCATTTTTTTAACTGAAATCAAATGGATTTTTTTGTCACAACATCATAAACTCTTCCTCAGCATAATCTCTGGCAGCCTCACCTCCTGAAAATATTTAATACCCGTGTGCTAAATAATATTATGTGATATTCATAACTAAATGCAGATTCCATTGCTTTGACATATTTCCATTTCATCTCTTCATTTTACATGTTTCCCATTTCTCCAGGGATGTACAACCTGAATTAAAGTTCAGTTATGGCCCTGCAAAGTTTAGGCTCTACTCCATGAAGCTGCTTGGAAAATTAAAACAGAATTGTAATTCTTAGCATGGCAGAAGAGAAACAATTATTAAATACCTAGAGAGTTGTTGTATTAGCCATATCTCATGCATTTGATTTAATTTTAATTACATTGAAATCAAATAAAAATAAATTAAATTTAGATTTTGCCTTGGCTAGCCCCTTTTTTGGAGAGTGGCCCACAGAAGGCTAGTCCAAGGCCAAGTGTGGTCGTCAGGTTGAAAAAAACTGTTTTTCTGACAACCCAAATGCTTTTATTATTTTGTAGTGTTTAAATCTGCCCAATAAGGGTGTTCCATGGATATAGATAATGGCGACCTTTGCTTTACATCTTGTTCTTCAAAATATATTTATATTTATTTGTAAATAGGATTATAATCGAGCTCAATCCTTTGATTTAGGAACATTATTAAAACTGATGGGCAAATATTCCCATAGAAAATCATCACAGACTTTTAAAGTTTATGACAGTCTTCTCCTTTATGGCCCTCAACTTATTCAAGTTCGGAGTAAAACAGGATCCATAGTCCCCCAAATCCTTTTGCTTATTAAAGTTTTTAAAAAGCAATAAGATTTTATATTTCTTATTCCTGATGATAAGAAGGATAAGGATTATTACTCCTGAGGCTACTGCATACTCTACCCAATTTTATAGCCATGCTTTTTGTGATAAGGCCTGTCATGAAACTGAAACTTCAATATCAATTTCCTTGATTATAAGCCTTGTCACTGAGCAAATGGCTCCACCTACTCTGATTTCCTGAACTTCAGAATGGAACATTAAGTGCCATTTAGCACCAACAGCCCAGCTGCAGTATGCCATTTATCAGCCTATTAGATACACCTTGTCTTGCTAATGGGGGCAAATGTAAAATAACAAAAGCCTGGCATTGAGGTTTTCCTTTCCTTGCTGGAGAGGGATAATTCAGTAATTATACAGCATGCCTCATTTAGTAGCCTGGCCAAAGAACAGGAAATGGGCTCCTCAGAAAATTTCAGAGGATCTGAATTAAATACCTGCTGTTCTCAGGGTTTTTAACATTTTACTGAACTACATACATGCTGCATGTTCATTCCTGCACACCAAATAACAACGTGCTGTTGGAAAACTCTTACTGGAGCGGCTTCTATGAAGAGTTCCAGTTTAAAGGTATCCACAGGGCATGGCTCAAACAAACAAACAAGCAAACAAAGATAGTAGCCTGATGTGGGATTGATGCTCCCCAGTTTTTATGCACATTTTATGTGGTTTACAAGGTCTCCATGGAGGTAACATGTCATTTGGAAGAGCCACTAGCTTTCTCTTTTGGTATTACATTAAGTACTTACTACAAGTGTCTTAGAGTATATTTTAAGTCAGATGCTATCTTCTCTACAATCTCTCTCTAGATTTGAATTTTGAATGACACTTTTTTCCAGTGGAATGAACACCTTCAGAATTTCACACAGTTCTGTTGTTACATCTCCAAGTACTAACTCCAAAAAGTAATAACAAGACTCCCTTTAATCAAACTAGAGTCCTGTGGACTATATGGACACAACCATGTATTTTGCTGGCAACATTTCATATATAAATGATTGCCGTTGCTTTCTTCTAGAATGATTTTTTTCCCCAGCTTCTCAGTCTACACTACACTCCTGAGGTTTATGGGTGACCTCCCATCTAATTACTAACCAGTCCAACTAACCAGGTTTACATTTTCCAGCGTGATCAGAATTTTATACAAATCCATTTTATGTTTACAGATTCTATACTAAGTGCAATTGTACTAAGTATGCAATTTGCCACATTTTCTAGATCTTTCATTTCCAACATATTTTCTGCTTAGTATGTGAGTATTGACAAATCTCCCATCACCCCAAAGGGTATGTCAAATGTATTTTTCTTCTTCTATGTTTTGGGGAATGTCAGACTTCCAACCAACATTTCTAGTATTATTTTAAAGTCTGCTTCCCAACTAAAAATAAACATGGTGGTAAACATTAACCGATAAAGTGTATGAAAGGTTTTTTCCCCCATTTTATCAAAGTTTGATAGTTTACATACATACTTTGCAGCACAGTATATTGCTGAGGAAATAATTAGTTGGTTTATTTTTATGAAATGATATCTGTGTTGCCTTTTAAGTCAGCAAAGGTTCCAGGACCATCATTTTGTTTGGTTCCCTCCTGTGAACATATATAGGTGTCTCTGTCTGGATTTATCACAATTCCTTCCATCTCACCATTTGCCACTTCATCTAATGATAGGGCTGTCCTTGCTATGTAGTGAAACCAGTGCAGTTTTCTCTCACGAAAGAAGAAAACCTAAAGTGCTTTTAAGTTCTTTTTTGCTTTGTTTCAAGCAAAATTACATTAACACAGAATCAGATGCACTCTGAGTTAGTTTGTCACTAAATATTAAGCATGTCAAGTGACGTTCAAACAATTTTTCTCAGGCATGTTGCTAAACTTTAATTGAAGACCTCAGATTACTCTAGAAACTTGTTTTAAAAAGATGAAATTCTGACCAGTTAAATGGGGGAGGGAACATGATGAATGAGTAAATAGTTCAGGGCCTCAAATTCCTTCTGTTCCACAGTTTTATTTCTAAATGGTCTCTTTTTAGCCTTTATTTAACTAAGCACAATAGAAAAAGAAAAATGGAATAGTATAGTATAGTACAGTATACTATAGAAAAGGAATTAGTAATTAGTGTTGTTGGAGATGTGATGAGAATAATGCTTCATTAAAATACATTTTTGTGATGTCCTAAAATCACCTTATTCTAGAAAGGAGTCATTATCCGTATTAATTTGACTTTGAGACAAAGTTGCTTTGACTTCTTCCCAAAGAATCAGGGAAAACACCTGAAGAGTGCTTCTGTTTATTGGCTTCCATTGGCATCTGGTTAGCTTGGTCACTGTAACACAATGCAGGATTGGATAGCCCGCCATTCTAATCCAACAAATCTCTTCTTACAACCTTGATACTGGCAAAAAACCCCAAAAACAAAGTATATTTCCAAATTCTCAATAAAAGTGTGAACCCAAGAATGGCGGGACTAGCTGACCATCTTGACGCTTAAATGTTCTCATATATTTGCAATCCCCACCCATTATTTGACTTGCAACTTTTCTGTTAAAATTACTTTGGTTTCTTTTTTCCCTTCAGCATTTTTTCTAAGCATTTTCCCCAAACACATGCTTCTGGAAGTCCCCTCTACAGCTTCTGCTCTCTTCAGATCCTTTTTACAGTTTATATCAAGTGCTGCCTTCACACACCTACCTACCCCCTAAAAGAGGAAAAACGAGGAAAGCCTTAGAGATTGCATTCCAAAATGTAATGTTATTTAGACATAAACATTGCAAAATGAAGGCAGGAACTATCTACCATCTGTCTTAAAACAAGCCAGCTATTACCTATTTGTCAGCGTATTCAGTGGTAACTGGACAAATTTATTTCAAATTTCTCAAACCACATGTTTAAGCAGAAATCTGTATGTTCTACATTTACCTTGGCCTTTTAACAGAAAACATAGCTTCACAACATCTAAAAACTTTGGAAGGAGCTTACTTGACATTCAGTACAGAGTTGTGTTTTAACAGAGACAGGACATGGCTTGAAGTCCCTTGTTGCTGCCGATCCTACCAGAAGCAAAAACTGCATTGCTACAGGAAGAGTCTAGAGCAGTGTTTCTCAGCCTTGGCAACTTTAAGATGTGTGGACTTCAACTCCCAGAATTACCCAGCCTGCATGCTGGGCACCATACATCTTAAAGTTGCCACGGTTGAGAAACACTGCTCTAGAGCCCCAGAGGCTGAAATCAAGGAAATCATGTCATGCTATTTGCTAAAGCAACTTGTTCTTGACATTTAAATTTGAACATATTTCATCAAGCCTGAATCAACAGTAACTGAAAGTATACTTAAACATTTAAGAGATAACTCATAAAGAATAAAAATACCTTGGTATAAATAAATTACAGCTATTTTTCCTATGTGTGTTTGTGTGTCTGTGTGTGTGTATAATTTCTGTGTTAAAAGCCAATGCCTTGTTAGCATTAACCTTCTTTTCCGAGGAGAAGGAATCTTCTCTTAAAGGATAAAAATACCTCGGCATACATCACTGGTTGTTTTCATGCTATTAGTACAGTCAGGTGACATGGCATGGTTGTGACACACAGCAGAACTTTTAAACCTACAAGTAATTTTGTCATATGTCTATAAATAGGTAAACATGGAGACTAAATTTAAACTCTGGGCATTTTAATTTTGAGACAGGTCTTTCTTTTATTGCTTTACAAGCTTAGGATAGTATGAATCTGCATCTCTCATTGTGTGTGTGTGTGTGTATGTGTATATATATACATATACACACACACACACATACTAATACTATGTTCCAGTTTAGAATCAAAATAAATAAAATAAGCCCTTTGACAAAGAGTAACTAAAGAGTTAAATAAAATTATTATCTGTATCTGTACAATCTTCAGACCCACCAGAAAAGTACAAGGAGTACTTTTCAGCAAAAGTAAAAATCAGCAAAAGACAAAAGGGATCCCCTCACCGCCGCAGGAGTATACCGCATACCATGCAGTTGCGGGCAAGTATACATCGGGACCACAAAACGCAGCATCCATACCAGGATAAAAGAACACGAAAGGCACTGCAGACTGTAGCAACCAGAAAAATCTGCAGTAGCTGAACATGCTCTCAAGCACATTGGACACAAAATCCTATTTGAAAACACAGAGATACTAGACAACACCAACAGCCACTATACCAGGCTATACCGGGAAGCCATTGAGATTCACAAACACCAGCACAGTTTCAATAAAAAAGAGGAGAGTCTAAAAATCAACAAAACCTGGCTACCAATCCTGAAGAAAAATACAGCCTGCAAAAGGTCAACGAACTCAGCTCAACCACCAGGACATGTGAACAATTCACACAATGAACTTGCTAATCACCCCCAGCAGCCCCTCATTAACAATTCAATAGAAGAAAAAACCCTGCCTAATCCCCAGGAAGATACACACAGATGCTTACACCAAAACAAGCAGCCACTCAGTAACTCAACCCCCCCCACACACACACCCAATCCCCCCTTCCCCCCAGATCTCTATAAATACCCACAAAAGGGTCACTTCACCCTGGGCACAGAGAGAACTGCTCCTGTCTGTGCTCCTGCACTCTGAAGATGCCAGTCACAGGTGCTGGCGAAACGTTAGGAAACAAAACTTCAAGAACACGGCCACACAGCGGAAGACCCACACCAGCCATCATATGCTGGCCGTGAAAGCCTTCGACAATATATTATCTGTATGTTGCCACGTTTTCATTTTCTTCTGATAAGCACCTATCATCTAAACATCTACAGAAAGATCAGAGTTTGAACTATTAGGCATAGTTCTATACAGATATAGAAAACATAAAATAACTAATATACAGATTGAATTGATAAAATGTGGCATTTCTTGAGACCTATAGTATGTTGACTACATATCTGGAAAATTTAAACCACTAGATTGGACCTATGAAGTGACCAATTTTAAATATTAGTGATATGAACTGTTTTATCCTAGTTTCTTCCACTCTAGCTATTTAGGGACACAATACAATTATATCTATTAAACATCTCTGGGAAACACTGTTGCCCTTTTATTTTTAAACAAAAAAATGTTTTATGGATTCTACAGCTCTTGTGATCACAAAGACACAAATACAGCACATTATTAGGGAGCTCAGTAAGAGAGTGCAGAAAAGGTTAAAAAATGTTAGACATTCTTCTATTGATCAGGATGCTATTGAGAATGTGAAAAGCTAGATAAAAGCCAGGGAGCCTGAAAATGAGACTGAAATTGCTTTTCTAAGGACAAAGGCCTATTGAAATAGGTACTATGTTTATATTCTCATGCTGAACTGTACTAACCCTCAAGGCAAGATGATGCTTTTCTTTAAACCAGACATATTGCAGAGTAAATGTCAGAGTGATTTGGCTCCTGTACCACACTTCACCCCCTCCCCCATACAAACACAAATGTTGCCGTTGGGTAAATGTATGATCTGCTAATATTACGTTATGTGAAATCCCTTCTATAAATGTAAGAAGGTTTTATGATACATACCTACTATATTTATCATCTATTTATCTATCTCTATCTCTATCACCTTCCAATAAAATAGTAAGAAGTTGTTGAAATTTCCACTGTTTCCTCCTTTCTTCACCTCTCTCACATGATTCTTGTTCCTTTAAAAAAGGACCAACAGAGTAAGCATATCTTTTACTGGCCTATCCCTGGAGAGATGGAAAAAGGTCATTCCTTTGGAACAGCTACACTGAGTAGGACAATGATAAGAGAGAGCAGGCTCATATCACATACCTGGTAGAGCAGGATTTCTTTTCTTCTGATTCTATGGAGAGGGATGACCCTTCCTTCCTTCCTTCCTTCCTTCCTTCCTTCCTTCCTTCCTTCCTTCCTTCCTTCCTTCCTTCCTTCCTTCCTTCCTTCCTTCCCTTTGAGAATTGTGTATTGTGTATTTTCCATCTCAAAATGAAGGAAATCCTGGTACAATTTTGGCAATCATAGTCAGACCAGGCTCTGACCCCAGAATGTGGATTTCAGTTCAGAATTGTATATGGCCATGAGTTCTTCCAATACTGTTGTAAATAGTTGCTTACTGCTCATCCCTAATAATGATAAATCAGGATGAACACTCATAAGGACATGGGGGGGGTCAAAAAGGTCAACTTGGCATTGGCCTTCATAGATGCCATCTTGACTTTGCCATCCTCCCAGTGGACACCTTTGAGCACTCAGTTCTGCTCTTCTGTATCATAAGAATTTACGTCCAATGATAAAGAAATATATTACTCCCCTACCTTATTGCTAGCACAATTATGACTTGAAATGCTTTAACAAACATGTAAGTAGAGAAGTTGGATGGATAATTTCTGTGAATTTTTTGAGGAAGAGGAGAAGTTTTTCTTGAAGAACAACAATTACTGAAGGTCAAGACTTTCTATTAATGATGATGATTAAAATGCTGCTGGAAAAGCTTAATGGGACAAGTTCTCTCCTGGTATCTTTCCTTTAGATGTAATGGAAGCTTGGAAAACCTGAGCAGTTGTAAATCACTGGATAGAAAATTGTATAGTGAATGATAGAGCATTCATACATATTCCTTAACCATCTTGTTACTCAGTCAGGGCAAGAACACCACAATCTGCATATGAAAAATTTTCCAAAATTTTGTTTTTCAAAATAATTTCTAAATTCAAATACATTTGAATGAGAACAAGAGAACAAGAGAATAAGCCAGCACTAGCCTCGCAGTTCTGTTTTTTCCAGGTGAGAGGCTCCACATCTCTGAAACACTCTAAAAATAAGGGCTATTATTTCAATTATTCATTATGTGAGGCATGAGAATAATAAAAATAATGCTTATCTTTTGAAATGACTAGTTCAAAGTGATTGTGTTTTTAAAATATTCAAAAAGTAATACAAGTTATTTCTACTTCTATTTTCTTTATGAAGTGTAGCTGGCACAGATTCACACAGCAAAGCTTTTCCATCTACTGAGAAAGCAAAATGGCAACTTTGTAAGTAAAATTATAGTTAATTCATGATGGCAAGAAACATTTCTGCTCTCTTAATCATTTGTTTCATCTTTCTACAATAATAGCTCATCATTGTTAAAGACTTGGGATTCATTGCAGAGGCTCTCCTTTGCAGATAGGGCACTGAATACATGAACACTGTGAATGAAATCACTGGAAGACATGTTTCCAAATAGCGCTAGGGTGCATGGTCATACATCTCCTCTGTGCATTTAATGCTATGCATAGAGGACAATTTGTTCTCTCTGAGTTTCACATGAAAATGTGAAAGATTTTAGAAGGAGATGGGTTCTGGATTTGCAGAACTAAATTGAACACACTTCATTTTTGAGATCATCTGAATTTGCCACTGAAGTAAGAACCTCCTGGGAATGAGAAATACCTCTTGGACAACTATTTTTCTTTGTTCCTAAATTCTAAATGTAACCTGATATTGGTAATATTCTCCATTAACAAATTCATTTGGTCTACAGTCTTCATCTTGAGATTGGCTTTGAATAATAGACTTCAGATTTCTGACCTAATGTTTGGATTTTTTGCTCCTTCTTAGTAACTACTTTTTGTAACATATTCCCTGATGAAGACTATTGTAGAACTAAAAAAAAATTGCAAACTCTCTTGTGCTATTTTAGTTGCTTTAATAAGAATATTACTAAACAGTAGATCAGGAGAAGGGGGGCTGGTCATGGAGCCAAGCAACTACGGTCACTAATTTTGGAATTGTGGTATATTTTTTTCTGGCCATAGCCAAATATGAAACTCATAAAATCTATTCAAGAATAAAAAACAATTGGCACTTGAAGGTAGGCGCTTGAAGGGCAGCATGATTGGTGGGGTGCCTATTCAATCACTGTTGTCTATTTGATACTCCTTCATCCATTCTATAACCAAGCTCAAATGCTCATCATTTACAAGTTCCAGGTTCTGGAAGCAACACTTTTCACTTATGGAGCAGGGTGTGATTCCAGTATTGAATATTTGGTCACATAAGAACACAAAACAACAAAAGATAATCTTTCCTTTTGCATGGCACTGGATGGAATGAATTCATAGACAGGAAAGAGTCATTTTCCACTTCATCTTTTGAATAGTGGGCCTGTTGCACTGTAACTTAACTAGTTAGATAGCAAACAATAAAACAGTTCTGATCGAAGGCCTGGAGAGTTGCAGTCTCAACTGCACGAAAAAGTGATGGGGAGACAGATATCACCAAAGCTGTTCATCTCTATTGCTATCAGTCAAGTTTCAGTCACGAGTCGGAGCAAAGAGAAGAGTAAGAAAATAAAGAACCAAATTATAAATCTGGTATCATAAAAGTCAACCAGATCAAGTTTTCAAGGAACTTGAAAACAACAAGACTAGAAACAGTGATATGGACCAGGGTAGAAGATTACTGAAACCATTAATTAGGAGTGATTGACAATGAAATTTATAGGGAAAACTCCTCTCTCATTCTAGTTAATTTCTTTTCTAGTAATTTCAAGGGGAAAAATGATCCCTTTTCTTTTTCTCCTCACATCTTCAATTTATATGTGTCTGTGTTGTGTTAAAGTAGTACAGGAACAGAAAATGCTGAACTTGCTACAGGGTTGTCTTACTTCCATCACAAACCCAAGGTAGTGAAAGGAAAAGACACTTCCATCTTCCAAATTTGCCACAAAGTGGTATTGAGGCTGCCAGAAGTTTTACCTAGCAAATCATTCACTGACCACCAGCCTCTATGAATGTGTCCATTTCTTTCTTCAAGCCAGTAAAGCAAGTAGCTGTATCCCACTGCTATAATTTCCAGCCTCATTTACACAAACTAAAAACATATATGCACCATTACAAAGATATCTTATTATGGCATTTAGGGTAGAAGTTCTTGGAAGCTAAACTGGGTTGGGTACATGGATGTAAGACCACCAAGGAATTTCAAAGCGATAGATTGGACTGGGAATGAACAACATTCCAGAAGGAGGCAATGACAAGAAAACTGTCTAGCTGTTGCCCATTAGTCACCAGAAGTTGAGCTTAACAGTACTACTATAGTTGAACAATGCTGTTTCCAGTTAGATTCATTAATTCATTAATTGATTGAATTTTGTATAATCCCATGTCATTTTTTCTTTCAATAATATACAGAAAATTACATTTACTTTTGTGAGCAATTGTAACAATTTCCATAAACATATTCACTTTTTGTACAACTTTTTCTAATTTAGGGATCCCTAACCTTATTAGGCTGTGGCCATATTTATACAACCATCAGTTGCTGTAAGAACATGGGGGCAACAAGTAGAAGTTTGATGCAAGCTGGTAGAAGCTTGAAATAAGTTGTTGCATGCCAGAAACAGATTAGAAAGATCAAAACAAAAATAGATATCTTACCGCAGACTTGAGTGGTGACAAGTGTTAAGAATTAGAGAATCCAAAAGCTAATTAAGGAGGAGGGGGACTAAAGCTTAGGGAACTAGGGGCACATAAGAAAATAAGAATCCCCAGATGGGGTTTTGCTCAAGGAAGGGAAAAAAGGAAGGTGAGAGAATAAAAAAGGGTGAGTAATGTGTGCATGTAGAGAAAAGTAAAGGAGGGAAGAGAGATGCAGAGCAGCAATTTAGATAAGATGTTACACAGGCCATAGTAAGGAAGAAGAAGTTTAAGAGGAAATTTAGATCAAGTGGTTTAAAGTGAAAAGAATAAGGAAAAAAGCTGGGATGTCATTCTTTGTCTGCAACAGGAGAAAAAGAAAGACAACTTTAGAGTAAGCCAGGTGGTAGGAAGGGTAAATTGGAGAGATTTCTCTTGCCCAGTGGGATTGCACTGTCCATGGTCAAGGGAACATGGGCAACAGAGGGACACAACGAAATGAGGAATTTCAGTTTACAACAACGGGTAATGGTGGAGAAGAATGACAGGCAGGACAGCCAATGAATAAAGCATACCATAGGACCATGACTCCAAGAGCCATGATCAGCAGCAAGACTGGTCAGGGGCAAAAACAAAGTTCAGATAACTGAAGAAGCTTGTGGTGGAGGCACATGTGATCAGAGCCAGAGAGAGAAGAGTTTGGTTTAGTCGTGGGAACTGATCAGCCTCTTTTATGCATACTGTTCTTAATAAATATTGGGCCTTTAAGACTGCAGCAGGCTTATTGGCTTCAAAGACATCTCAAGAAGCTGAATACTAGTGATACAACACAAACCGGTGCTTTAAAGATAAGCCATTTCATTTGTAACAGTTTTTTCTCTCTTTTCCATGTCAGAACTAAAAGGTGTTTTTTCTGTTAGACAATTGTTTTGTAAAGTGGTTTGAATAATATTAAAAAGAAAACTGTTTACTGTTCACAAGCAATTTCCCTAGGGCTGGGGAGGAATTGTTCCTCTGAAGTCCTCTGGAGGCCCAGAAATCATACTGGTTGCAGATTTTGCTTAGAGAGAGAATGGCATAATGGCTGGGAGAGTCTAGTGAGATTCTGGGAAAACCAGCTTTTGAATTCAGGATTAGCCTCTGCTATAAGAGTGGCTACGTTTAGAATTTTAAAACAATCTTGAGGATTAGTTTATAAAATGTGTGCTAAGGTAGGCACCAACAGTCACAAAACATCTATTTACTAAAAGGTGACATTGCTCTCTATCATTCCCTCTAGCCCAGTGTTGTCCAAACTTGGCCACTTTAAGATGAGTGGACTTCAACTCCCAGAATTCCCCAGCCAGCCAGCCAGCCAGCCAGCCAGCCCTTAGATGGTCTCTATCTCTTGATTTTACTTCTGGCTTTTTTGAAGGGCAGTAGGCACACTTCCATCAGAGCACTAATCTGCAGCTTCCTATTTTTTATTTTCAAAGAATTCCTCCAGCTTATATGCAGGACCAGAAGCATTCTTGGAAGTAAAGTTTATGCTTGCAGTTGGAATTACTGAAAAGAAGATACTATCAGAAATTCCTACTTAGTTCAATTTGGTTGAAGTTCATTAATGTCTCCTACCTAATATTGGTTTCTTATTTGATTAACTGTGACCTCCTATCCTTAGTTCAGTGACTGATTCATAGCCTAGTTGCTAGGGAAGGTGATCTACTGAGCAGGCAATCCTTAAAACACTTAAGAAAGCAGACTGGGACTAAGTTACTGGAATATTATTGAAGTGAAATGAACTTTAAAAGATTAATGTGCACTTTCCCTGCCTTTAATAGTTTCCTAATTGCAGCCACATTGTGTGCGCCAGCTCCTCTCTTGAATCCCTGAAAACAAAACATAGAAAATGCAAACACTATTTTTTAATCATTTAGAAGCAATGACCAAAAGTATAAAAAGCTAATATTAATGTAAAAGTACCAGCATTGATTTGCTTCAAGGGAGAAAAGGGTCTTAGGTACAGCAAAGAGAATATTGTAAAATTTGGTGACTTAAGGCAATGATCACTAAAGAAATTAAAGGTTCCTAGATTTAAGAAGCTAATTGAGGGTGTCCCAAATAGTTTCTAGAGACCTGATGCTATAGACAGAATGCTAGAATTATCTTAGAAAAAGAAAGTGGCAAGAAGAAGATGCAAAAAATTCTTACACGGGATATAGAGAACTATATAATTTATGGATTTAGAACTGTTTAGACAGTTCTTAGCCTGTTTTCCCACTATTCCTTTATTTTTCAAAACAGGTCTTTGATATTTTCCCATAGTTTACTTTAGATCAGAACTTCCATACCAGACATATTTTATTTTGAGCTATCTCTAAGGAAAGTATAATTGATGTTAGATAAACCATAGAATATTTACATCTCTAGAAGTCAATAGATAGAACAATCCCATAGCTGATGTTTACAAATGTTATCAGGGCATCTCTGAATAGGCAGACTGAATCCACTGAGTTATCAACTTACCAGGATGTTTTTGGTTCAAAAAGAAAACAGTTTCAACAGAATCAAAGAAGGAGAAAATATTTTCAGAATCCCTGGAGCAGAGCAGATATAGGCTTGATGCAGTGAGAAAGGAGCATATACATAAACTGTATATGAATTGTATATACAGCTGCATTGAAATAGAGCTGTTGAATTAGATTTGCACCTGAATCACCCCTACCACAATATCATTTAAAAAACGGTATGTCTACATTAGTCCTGAATTTGGTTTGAGGTGAGAGTCCTACTAGTAATATCCTAACATACCCTCAGGTATCTTGAGTTAACCTGTTTTTGTTTTCTTTTTGATAAGTTTTTTTGATGCTAGAATTACTCACACTGCCATATATTCTTCTTGTGTGAATCACTGAACCATAATAATTTCAAATATGGATGTAATTGTCCACTGAGGCCATTGCTTCATAGTGTCTAAAGATCATCCTGCCCCAACAGATTGGAATATTTGTTCCATTTGACTTTTCTCATCTTGTGAGAACTTTAACCAAACTATTGCTCCAAACATTTGACTGACTGATTGAATTTATATATGCCTCCCATCCACCAGTGTGGGCAGATGGTAGAAGCAATACCATGGCTATCAGACACACAAAATTTTTTTAGTGACCACCTGATTATAAAGAAAGTTAGGAAAGTGCTACATCCTCAAAGCTTCTCAACTTTCCAAGAATTGAAGTATAATATCAACATGGCCTTGTTCGTTCTGATTGCTTTTACCATTGTTGTACTGTTTATTTCCCATTTTTGCTTTCAGCTAGCTTTGGTATGTATACAGTGGTACCTCGGTTCACGAACTTAATTTGTTCCGCGACTCTGGTTGCGACCCGAATGAAATTTCCCCATAAGGTTCAATGTAATTATGGTTAATCCGTTCTGAACCATATGTTTTTTTTTTTTTTTAAACCACAAAAATATGACACAAAGTACAGCACGAAGCGAGAGAACGCTAACTTGATGCGACTTCTGGCGTGGAGGATAGGAAGGCAGGTGGGGAGGCGGTTATTGCTTGGAGGGAGAGTCCCCCTCCCTACAGGAAGCCACAACCACATGTCACGGGAGGGAAAATGGCCGCGGATCCTGTTTGTCACCCAGTCTGGTGTTCACAAACGGAGCTGTTCGTGACCCGAATTGGTCGTGAACAGAAGCATTCGTGACTCGAGGTACCACTGTATTGGTATTGCTTGCAGGATATAAATAGGGCTGTTTGAGCCAAAGGCAAACATTTCAAATGGGGCTCCCCAGGTGAGAAAGCTCAGGCACTGAGCCCCCCACCCCAGCCCCGGCAATTGAAGGTGGGTGGGACAAAGGAAGGAGAAGAGCCACATGGTTGCTTCTTTCCTGCTGCCATGATGACAGGTACCAGAAGGGGCTTAGGAGAAGAGAAAGTATGACTAGCAGGGAGTACCAGGACAGCAGTTCAGGGCTTCTAAGGGATCCATTTTCATTTGCTTCCAAAAGGAAGAGGAAGTTGAGCAATGCTGTTGGTTGAATGAGGCAATGGCTAACTCAGGAGTGGCAGCAGAGGATGATGCAGAGAAGTATCAGTGGTGGTAGCATCTCCCTCCCTCTCTCCTTCCTTTTGTATTGCTCCTTTGCTATATATCCTATGGGGGTCTGGATGACCACGTTTGTTCAAATTATGGGGCAAAAGTGAGACTAGGGTTATGGGTCCCAAAATTGCTATGCCTCCTGCATTCACAATCTGTAACCCCCTGATTACTTGCCATGAACTCCAAGTCTCCCTTGTAGAAATCTGAGGAACAAGTAAAAGATAAATATTAAAAAATGATAGGTGTAGGTAGACATATATCAACAAGTAAGGGTCTCTGTTGTGGCATAAGGAAGTTTAACATTGTTTTCAGATGTTATCTACCAACCTGCAATTGCATTGCTATTGATTTGCAGCTAATACCAGCATCTTAATGAGAATTATTAGCATGAAGATCCAATTAAAGGAAGCTCGTATTCTTGCAAAAGATTATTTTTTCATAAATGCTCTTTCTTACAGCCTGATCCTTTACCAAACAACATTTTGTGGGACTTGGCTGGAAAATGGCTTTGCTGGGAATTGGCCTTTTTCAGACAAAACCACCACAAGGGCTTGTTTTGCTAAACCATTGCCTACTTTACATCAAAAGCTTCCATTTTCAGATCAGCAGGGATATCTGAAGATGTCAGGTAACCCTACACATCCTATTTGAAGAAAACGGGAGATAAGAAAGGGGTGGGTGAGTGGGGGTAATGAAGCATAGCTTCAGTACAGAATTTTCCTAACCTATTTAAGTAGATTGTCTTTCTCTAATTGTTTTTTCTCCCTGGAGATGTAGGTAGGGGGTGGGAGAGAGAGATAAAACACTTAGAATTTTTGATGCCATAAAACCAGGCTTTCTTACTCCATTTCCAGTGTTTTAAAAATAAATATGTGCAATCTTAGAGTGGCACCCAGCAGAGATACTAAATTTAAAGATGTGTTAGCATGTCTTTACTTTGTTTAGCTTCTATTAGCTTTAAGGTTGAAATGGGGAAGATAGCATTTGGCAAACATAGTCTTCGTCTGAAAAAGTCTCCTTTCTTCATTTCTTGGATTTTTAAATTTGCTCCTCAAAAGGGGGCAATAATATTCCTATAACCATCCCAAGTTCCATCTTTATCACTAGCATTGTTTCCTTGGTGTGGTATTATGAGAGAAGAAGGCCATTTACAGCATTAGAAATGACACCTTACAAGGAAAGCCACCTTCTTGTGCCCCTAGGAAGATCTTTGGGGAATCCCCACCCCATTGGCATTTTTCTATTTAATTGTGTTTCAGTTGTCTGTCTGTCTGTCTCTTTCTCAAGCAAGCAAGAAAGCGAGCATATTTCTCACATTCCAAAGCAATATCTTAAAAACAGTACCCTTTAAAAACCTTCATTTCATTATTTCTTTAAATAAGAGAACCATATTGAATAGATATTTCTTGAAGACCAACATCAAGCCTGTAGGAATCCCACAAACCATTTCTGACTATCCAGCCTGCATTTGAAAAGTTCCATTGAAGGGCACCTGTCACTGCTACTTTTTTCACTACTTCACAGCTCTTACTGTTAAAAAACTCCTCTGAATATTCAGCTTGAATCTCTTTTTCCAAAATAACAATAACAATAACAACAGCAATATAATGCTATTTCAGCCTGTTGGTTCTTGGCCTGTTGGTTCTTGGCCTGTTCTTGGTTTCAACAGGGAATATGTCTGCCTTCTCTTCCATATGAGAGCTTTTCAGATATTTGTAGAGAGCTCTCATTCAGCAAATGTGCAGCTCCTCAGTTCATTTTTATCCATTTAACACTGGAAATTCTGAGAATGGTAGTTCTAACACATCTGGAGTGCAGAGGATAAGGAAGGCTGTGCTAAGTAATCACTTCCTATATTAGAGCTATGAATAAAAGGTCTCACGGTCAAGCCCAGGAGTTTTATTGTTGTTGCTGTTGTTAGGAACATACAGAAACCAGAGCTTAAAACTTGAAAGCAATGCTCAGCCCTAGTAGATTTAGCAAGTAGCCCCAATAGCTCAGAATAGCGGAATAACTCAGTGGAAAAGCTCAGAATAAGGCAGCTTTATATATTCAAAGTATCTAATGGACCTAAGCAAATAGCATGTTCTGCATGTTCATTTTGTCCAGCTCTTACTTATTACCTGAAATGGTAGTTTGAATTAACTATCTTTTATAAAACACCCTGGGAATGAATGGATGAAATTAATTAATGAATAGGAGGATTTTAATGGGTTACTTCACCAGGGAAGGAGCTTTAAGTTTTGATCCAAGATGCTGTGGCTCTGTTCACATTCGGCAAATTTTGAGCACCGAGGGATTTGTGGTGGCATATTGACGCACAGGTTTTATACTTCCAATGGATGCATTCATCTTCATTATTTCAAAGAAAGCCACAAAGGCACTGGTTTCCTGTTTCCATCACCTAAGATGGATATGCAGCGTTACCCTGTAGTTTCTCTAAACGATATTTCCATGAAGCTATCGAGAGCTAGCTTTTTGGCATAAAGAGTGGCCTTGTGACACATAATCAATGCAAAGTAGCAGGAAACAGTGACCTTGGTAGGAAGTAGAAAGGAAACTTGCAAAATCTCACTTATCCTTTTGAAATAGACTACATGAAATAGGGCCTATGTCTTTTTTGCACTGCTGCGCTGGAAGGAGCAGCTATGTACAAAGAAGGCATCGGGTATCCATTTCTACATGACAACTCCCCACACTGAGAAAGAATACACACACACACAATAAAAAGGAGAAAAGAGTATTTGCCAATGCTGATTCATCAGGAAAGATGCAAATTGAGAAATAATTGCCCTAATTTAAATGGAAATATTACATATCATATATTATAATGAGAAGACTGTCACAACTGATCCATGATGTGTCTGCTCATTCTCCTATCCAGATGGTAACTATTCAAGCACAACGTCAAGGCTCTCCCTTTTTATCAAATGTGTCTTATAATTAAGGATGGTGTCAGGCCCAGCCCAAGAACAACGATGAAACACTCCAGTGAAGTATAGTTCCCTTATTTGCTTATACCTTATAGACAGAATCTTGCCAAACTAAATCTATTCTACAGCAACTAGTGGATATATCCTAGGAGATTCTAGGGAGTGGCTATCCTGAACCTCTTACTCTTCCCATGCTCATCTTGCAGGCTCAATTGTCCTTTGTCTCCTTTTCCCTCCTGGAGTGCACCCCCTCCCTCCTGATAGCCTTGATCTCCCATTTCACCCTCCTCCTTGTAGATACATTCCATCACAGATGGTGAGGGTAGGGTAGAACCAGGGAGGGTGATGGAGCTGTGCTAAGTATCTCATTGTCCATCATAGAATGTGGGAGTGTTGGGATTTTCTTGCATAGCAGTATTAGGGTAAAGTGGTAGTAGGCATAGCTCCTTCTCACTATTTTTATTTTTAAAATAGGCTTACACTTATCCACAAAAATGCATGTATAAATATTTCATGCTTGATTCAAGTTCATATCAAGCCAACTTCTCATACAGAAAGGGACCTCAGGTAGGAGAAAGTCCTTGGGAGCTCTTCACTTTAAAATCACCTGGGACTGCTGAATATGTGATTAAGAGAAAGAGGTTTAAACAGGATCTATCATCACTGTTTAAAACAGGATCTGTTCATATGATAGGAACCACCCATCTATTTCCGTTTTCATTCAGTTAATTCACCTTTGTGCACACCCTATGCAAAGAACTGGATGGCTAAGGTTCTATATATGACCATTTTCCACCCAGTCAGTGTAGGGAAAGCTTGCAGTGGGGTACCAGGTGGGAGGGGGAGGTCTATCCCATGTTCAGGCAATTAATGGAGTGTTGCTAAAGTTGATGAGGAGCTTTGAGATGGGTGTAAAGTTGGGCTGCTGCTGGTGGAGTGTTGATCAGCTGTTTGGCAGTCAGAAGTGCAGTGCAGCAGTGATGGCAGGGAAAAAAAAGTGCCTTCAAGTCAATTTTGACTCAGGGAGATAGCCCCCTGCCATTTTCTTGGCAGCATTTTTCAGAAGTGGCTTGTTATTGCTTCCTTCCTAGGGCTGAGAGAGAGTGACTGGCCCAAAATTCCCCAGTTGGCTTTGTGCTGAAGGCAGGACTAGAACTGAAGATCTCCCAGTTTCTAGCCTGGCTCTGTAATCAATCTCCAAAACTGGATCTCAGTGACAGAAGAGAAAGGTGTTAAAAATGATCCCCTCATGCTAGGTATGTCATTGGTAGCTTGGAAACTGTGACTATCTGCCCAATAGGCTTTCATTTATTTTTTAAAAAATCTGAAAAACAACAGCAAAAATGCAGTGGCATGATATTAGTCAGTGCCACCATGGACAGCTATGGAAAGAGGCATTTGTATCTCAGCAGATAATGAGCATGGTAAGGACCCTGGAAGATCAAAGCCTTCTCTCATGTAGAGCAGTGTTTCTCAACCTCAACCATCTCAAACTTTAAGATATGCAGATTTCAAGTCCCAGAATTCCCCAGACAGCATGCTGTCTAGGGAATTCTGGGAGTCGATGTCCGCACATCTTAAAGTTGCCAAGGTTGAGAAATATTAATGTAGAGAACCTCCAAAGATAAAAGAAGCTGTAAACCTGAAGAGGGAATGCTTCTTGAATGCAAGTTGGCTTTTGCTGGTTTTTATAATGCCTAAAAGATGTCTCATTACTCAATGTATTCTAGGATCCCAGCTAGGCTCAGGGAAAGAATCCAAATTGCTATGTGACTGTTTGATAATCAGGACCTTTCACATCTTGGTAAGCAAATGGTCTCCACTAATGAGAAGGATATTTCAACTAAGAGAAAGGACAGATTCTCCCCTCCCTATTCAGTCCACTTACTGCCTAATTAAGGCCAGTAATTAATGTATGACCTTTGAGCCATTGTAAAATGGAAACTTCTCAGCTGTTAATCATGTTAAATAATAAAATCAGCAAAATTTGCCTACTGGTGATATCAGAGCTTCTCCTCAGTTCTCTATGTGTAGGAGCAAAATGCCACCAGAAGGAAATTTCAAAAGGCACAGGAAAGATGAAGGAATAAAGCAGTAAAGTAATCATGATACAAGATACATAAAGATACTTCTTTAATATGCCTATTTGCATATTTATATAGGTGGCTGAGTTATTAATATAAAAACAGTGTGAGTTAAAAGGCTGAGACAAAAATGGTAAAGCAGATTTTCCCAGCCGTATACGAAAATGATATTTAGACATGAAAAGATCTAGCAGAATATGGATGGGCATACATACTATTGTCTTTTAAAAGTGCTGTTAAGCATCAGCTGAAAACAGGAAAGCAGTACTTAAATGCATTGTGTGCTATGTAATCCATAGCTTTTTTTGTAACCCAAATTAGATTCTAATGCATATTTAGCAAGCAATATACACGTTTCTTGCTGTTTTCCCCTTAACTTTTCTTTTTCTGTATTAGAAACCTGCACTTCACTTTTATCTTAGTCAGAAACTAAATTCCTGCAGTTATACTGCATCTAAAAAACCCTCATATTATTCTAAAGCAATTCTTGGAGTGAGGATTGGGAGATTCCCTATCAGTGTTAGATTTATTGGAAATTACATAAATGTCCAGTTTAAAATAAAATATGTCATTCCACACATCTCCCACACACTCCCATGACAATTTTTTTTAATTAAATTTCTTTCTAGGTCCCTTTAGATTTCTGCACACATTTCACTTGAACATAATGTGCTGGATGCATTTCTACAGGAAAGTAGTGTTTTAACAAATAGAATAGTTTATGTTTAAATCTCACTTTAGAATCAGTCCTTAAGAAATGTTGCCAGTCTTACTAGGTCTTTTTCAGGATCCCTTTGAAATTCTGGAATCCTCTTCCAATCTTGGGGTTAGGAGTAGGGGGTAGCTGCTATCTTATATGCCCTTGCTTCCAACTAATTCAGTATTTTTCTTTGCCAAGAATTTAAGAATATAAGAAGAGCTCCCTTTGATCTGTCTGATATATGAATTGGTCTATCAAGTACCTTATTCTGTGCTACCCAGTGAACTATCCAGATGCATTCAGGAAACTGAAAAATACAGATAGGAGGGCAATAGCTCAAAAGCCTTCTTCCAGTTACATTCTCCCAAGCAGCTGGTTTTAAATGAATGCCAATCTGCCATCTTGACTAGTAGCTATATGTAGCGTCCATATATGCCCCCCATTCTCTTTTGAAACCATCCAAATGGATGGCCTTCACCATATCTCATGGCAGCCAATTCCACAATTTAACCATGTGTTGTGTAGAAATATTGTGTCATTACAGTATGGTTCATTGAATATTGTAATGAATGTTCCCAAGTTCTAATGTTGTGAAAGGAGAAAAAACTCTCTATCCATATTTTCCATTCTATTATTAGTTATGTCTGTATCATGTATCTCCTTTCCTACTTACTCTCTAAGTGAAGAAGCTCCAAATCAGGTAATAAACTATCTTTTAAAACAACTTTTGTATTTAACTGACCAGCTTTTCCCACTCTATATCAAACAGAATTGCATTTTATTTCTACTGTCATTGTTGCCTTAGGGAGTCCTGACATTCTCTGAATCACCTCTTTCCACTTCTATTATATGTTCTATTATAGCGTTATCCCATAATAACTCTAATTCACTGTGACAAAATTTAGAAACAGAAAGCAGCTATTTAGCCCTATCTGTAAAAGTATAAATAAAGGGCAGAAATTCAAAAGAAGTAACTCTGCTCCATCTTCCTTATTTCACTTCGCCCTTTGGTCTTCTAATCATTTACTACTTCATTTTCTGTCTTTTACTCAAGGAACAGTTACTTTGGATCTGAATTAATACAGACATTTTGCTGTTCAAGGTGAAGGATAAAGTAACTTCACATTCTACAAAGGAGTTGACCACAAAAGTGTTTGATAATTCTAATTGGGTCTTTTCCTGCAACATCTGGCCAGCCTTGACTAAGCAGAGTCAGTCATGGTGAGTACTTAGATGGGTGATCAATAGGAAACGCCAGGGTGATAGGCTAGACTGGGAAGTTGAAAAAAAAAATCCTTGAAAAAGACAGTGATAATCCACTTCTGCAGTGTTTCCAAGAAAACTACATGGATTTTGTGAAGTCTCTACAGTCAAGCTAAATTTCAAGGTGACCTATCTTTTTTTTTTACCAATATTTGCAAGTTCATCCATAAATCAGATAGAAAGAGGTTCATATTTTAAAAGTTCAAATATGGGAAGAAAGCGATATGGCAGATTCTCCATCCAGCCAAGCACTTTGATAGCTTTCAGTTTACAAAACATGGTTTGTATCTCTATTGTAGTACTGAATTCCAAGTTATATGGCAGGAAATTAACAAAGGGCCTTTTCTATGCTATGAGTACAGGTACCCAATGATTGGTGTAGGTAGGAAGGATTTTATTCAAATTATTTTTTAAAAAAATAGGAGGTGCAGGGCTGACTATACAGCAGCCATAGTTTTGATTTCAAAGATTTTACTTCTGCTACCTCAAGCTTTGCCAAGTAAGAATAATGGTCCTACCTGGGGTGCTTACTGACAGGCTTCTAAGTATCAGCACAGTCCAGGTTATGGGGTGATATGACCTTCTCAGTGCCATCAAAGTTGTATCTATTAGAAGATTCAACACCGTATCAGGTTTCTACTGCTATAAACCATTAAGGGCAACATGTACAGTGACATCTGACAGATGGATTCTGCATTTTTGATCCCATTGCCTTCCCTGAGGAGATCTTATATTTTTCTTTCTATGTAATATGCCTCCTACTGGTTAGACTGATATTCTCTGGACCATCATTACTTCTAGTTCTGTATCTCTCACTTGCTCACTCTAGCTTGAAGGTAAGGTGCTTATAATCTGTCTCTCATATAACCTGTATCTGCATAGCCAACTTGCCTTCCCCCCCCTTTCCCCCACCTGCCTCACCCCAATTTTGATCCTACATCAGTCTAGCCATTCTATGCATTTGATGAAATAAGCCTCAGCTCATGAAAGCTCATGTCTTTTAATAAAATGTGTTAGTTGGAAAACTCATAACCAGACTCTTCCTGACTTTTTGTCACCATACACTAACATGGATCTCCTTCTACAATGATGTACATGATGTCACTTACTCCCCCCCCCCCCAAATGCCCTCTAGGGCAGGGTTCCTCAACCTTGGCAACTTTAAGACGGGTGGACTTCAACTCGTAGAATTCCCCAGCCAGCCTTGCTGGCTGGGGAATTCTGGGAGTTGAAGTCGACCCATCTTAAAGTTGCCAAGGTTGAGGAACCCTGCTCTAGGGTCATTATGCTTTAAAAGTATTAAGTCAATTTCTTCATTTACCACTCTACTTGGGGGGGGGGGGATCTGCAAAATCCTGACCCCAACTGAGACCAGTCACCAAAAGAAAAGAAGATAACCCAGAAAAATACAGACTTACTTAGAAATAATAGTAAATTCTTTATTGATCTTGGTGGGAAACAAGTTAATATTTAATGACAAAGATTAAAAACAATGAATATCAAGCTCATATAAAATGCACTTACTAGTGTATAACATGCAGTAGAAACATAACGTTTTGGAAGAAGAAAGAGGGAAACTACTAAAACGATGCATTAAATATTTCCATCACAGCAACACTGAGAAACCATTTTTAACAAATGCCCCACTGACACCCATTTTCCAAACCACTTGACTAAGCACAGTTTAAAAGAATAGTTCAGCAGTAGCAGAATACTTCTGGTTCTGCCAAGTGTCAGAATATTATTTAACATAGATGTAAAATCTATGGCAAGGGACTGTTTATATGGATGCGCAGGGCAAAATAGCCGTTTGATGTCTCTCCTTTGCTTGCTTCAGTGCAAGTGTTTCCCTAAGATACAAAGAGCCAGAGCTTTTCCTGCAACTAGACTATACTTTTCAACTTAGCATTCATGCCGGAGTCTTATTGAACATTGCAGTGTTAGTCTTATTTCTTTCATTTACAGATACAGCAGAACCATGTCTTCCATTCAAGAGAGGAATTGCTAATTTGGACCCTACAATGATTAGCATTGATTTTGAATTAGCAGCGGTGAATAAAAAACCTGCAACATATCCAAGTACTTAAAATGTCAAGTCATTTTTCTATTCAAATACTGTATAAAACATTTATTTTAGAATAGAAAGATCTGGACTTCATACGAGCCTACAGGATTTGGGGCAATTTATCTTGGCTCTGGTTTTTTTATTCCATGAAGTTGCTTGAAACATCTTCTCCATAGTGATTGTTCAGTACAGGAGATTGCCACCCCTGGTAAGTAGGGCTGAAATTCCCAAGAGGGGCTCAAAGCATGTGAGAGCATGAGCACAATGCATGACTGCAACTCTTTAAACCAGGAAAAGCATCTTTTTCCAGGATATGTACAGCTGCCCTTCACAACTGCCATGCAATCTCAGGAAAAGATATGGTTATTTTAAGGAATTGTAGGTAGAATCTATGTTTGTGCCCTGGTGTGCTGTGAGGCATCTTTTTGGAACTGAATTCAAAGTGCTGCACAAACACTCATTAGTTACAAAATTAACTACTACAAATTAGTTACAATATTCTCATCTAAAATCCCTGGTGGTCATTTGAAATCAACTGCACTGGTATGAATTTGCAAGATACTCTATGACTTGCAAGATACAAGATACCTCCTTCACTCGGTCTTGCCAGTTTAAAGGGCCTTCACGTGGCAGCTTCACTGTGAAAATAAGCCATTGGTGGTTCAAAAGCATTTTATTTATTTGTTCATCATATTTGTATAGTTGCCCATCTCACATAATCATTCTGGGCAGTATACATAATAAAACAAAATACATAGAAGTAAAATACATTAAACCCAATTTAAATTAAAAATAAAAACAAAGTAGAAAATAAAATGGCAGCCAGCATACAAAGAGTGGAGCAGTTAATGATCACATAACCATCCACGGGCTCCACTCTACCATGGGATCCCCAACCTCCTTGACAAAACCATGTTTTTAGGGTCTTCCAGAAGGCCAACAGGATTGGAACCAGCCTCACCTTGGGGGGAATAATATTCCGCAGGGTGGGGGCTATAGTAGAAAAGGCTTTCCTCCTAGGACCCACTAGATGAAACTCCCTAGCTGATGGAACCCACAACATGCCTTTCCTGCTTGACCTGATGGGAGAGGTAGATGTGACTGGAGAGAGGAAGTCCCTCAAATAGCCTGGTCCCATGCCATGTAAGGTTTTAAAGGTCAAAACCAGCACCTTGAATTGGACCCAGAGGTAAACTGGTAACCAATGCAGCTCATGAAGCAGAGGTATAACATGTGCAGTTCTTGAACCACACATAACTGCCCACGCAGCCACATTTTGCACCAGCTGAAGCTTTTACTACATTTTACTATTTAAATGCTGTGTTACCATTCCTAAATATAAACAACTAAGAAAGATTTGTCTATTTCAATTCCCTTTGACAGATTCACCACCATAAGTAATAATGTCTATGCCCAGATAACATTCCCAGTCTGCAGATAGATGGAATATACATTCAAATGAAATACAAAAGACCTAGGAATTTATATATTACTCATAAAGTAATGTCCCCTTCTTCTTTGTTGTGCTGCAATATCACTGAAGAGTTAGTGTGCCTGAGTATTATAAAAGGGGTTTCAGTTGTGTTATATTGTGATACTGCAGAATTCCAAATCTTGTGGAACTACTTGTATGAATGCAAAATCTCCCTGCTGTGGACAACTGTGGGCAACCTAATTGTTCACTGATGTCGTATGACATAGAAAAGGGATGAGCTGCTCACCATTCCCAGCATATCAAATTCTATGGAATATGTCCCCCAAACATATCACCTGAAAAGTGCTTCAATGACCTTGTTTCCTGCTCATTCAGCTTAATTGGTTGAATGGGGCTAGTCTGACAGGTGAACAATCTAACCCAGTTAACTATCCTCAAAACTAAGGAAGAGTTCAATTCAGTTCAATCCTAAGGTGCTTGGGACTTAAAACACACACACACACAATAGCAACTGGGTCAGGCAAACAGGGTTGAAAGTGTTAACAGAGTGTTAACCTTCACTTCCTGCTTCTAAAACAGAGGCAAAGCCCCAATAGAAGAGAATATGTGTAGCTCAGGGTTGAACTGTGGAATCCTTGGGGCTGTCTGAGCTTGGTGTGTTTTCTTGCAAATGTTTCATTACCCAGCTAGGTAACATCTTCAGTTTGTTAAAACTTAGATGTTACCTAGCTGGGTAACGAAACATTTGCAACCAAGCTCAGACAACCCCAAGGACTCCACAGAGGCAAAGACCTAGAAAGGTTTTGCGGGAACGTGGCTTCCCTAGGCAATTTTCCCTTTTTCTTCTTTCCTTTTTATCCCTCCCACATGTCATATAAGGGTGCATAGGAAAGATGCAGAGAGGAATAGCGAATCTATTGATAGGGCATCAATTCTGCTCAGGTCACTTTTTCTTTTCTTTTTTTAATGGTTGAGGATACGACTTAGGATGTAATAGCTACTCACTCTCTTTTGTAGAAACTGAGAGGACTTTTGTAGAAGCTGAGAGGACTTAAAATGCTTACCTGGGGTTTCATTAGTAGCCATTATTTCCTAGGACAGGAAAGCATAGAATGTAAACAGGAAATTTCCATCTATAAGCAAGTATAGAAAACAAAAAGCAGCCCATCATTTTACAGAAGAAAACCTGAGAAGAGATAGCATCAGATTTGGATTTACAGACATAAGTTTGGGAATCAGTCTTAATGGTCAGACAAGATCAAACGTTCATAATGACTGACATTCATGAGTTATAATAAAAATTTAGTCGAAGCCATGTTGTATTGACATGACTGGCTTTCTCACTCACACACTGATGGCACACAGAGGGATGAGTTAATTATCTCGGAGAGCCTCTAACTCAGTCAATTATAGCTAAACAAAGCCTGTGAGAGAAGTAGAAAACTAATTTGATTGGGAGACTGAGCTCATCCAGACTCTAAAAATAGAGAAAGCCGTGTGTTTTTAGCAAGGAACAGAGGACAAAGACTGGAAAATTCAGGAGGCCTGGGAGAAACTAAATGAGTGATAGGAAACTGAATGGAAAATAGGTCTGAAAATTAGAGAACTAATGTCTGGATATCCTAGATGTAGTTACTTCAGAAGGGGGCAGGATACTGAAGAACAAGACTTAAGGGGAAAAGGCTGAAGGTTGGAAACAGTTCAATAATATAAAAGTCACTAAAGGGCACACAGAGAATAGGTTTGGGAGAGAAAACCTGGGCAGTGAGACTTGGGTTTTTTGGTTGTAACTCTGTTTTTAGGAAATCAATGTTTTTATTGTATAAAAGGCAGAACCTTATTACTTTCTGTACTATTGAAGAAAATGTATTCAGGTTTTGTTTTGTTTTTTTACCAGTTCTTATTTGATTTCACAGAAGAGAATTGGCTTTCGAAATCTCCTTCAAAGGAGATGCAAATTTCAGTGAAATTTTCCTGACTGGAGTCTGGTGTTCTTGCACTAATTTAGTTATGAAATGCCCAGGAGGGTTGGGTGAGTTTTCTGCCTTTCATTAGACAACCATTTCTAAGCATTCTGCAATTTTGTTGGCTTCCCATGCTTTAATTAAATCCCAAAGGAAAACATCATAAGGGAATTCCTCTTTTTGGACTTGTCTGGGAAGGTTGGGCAGCCAAGGATGCTTCAACCAATGGAAAAAGGCATAACTGAAAAAATACTAGCAGCACTGCTCCCCTAGCAATAAAGCAAGCTCAGAAACACCATCAAGAAAAATCTGAAATAAATTCTCAAGCAACCTGAGCACATAAAAAGCACATTTCAACACAGCATTAATTCACAGCCTTCTTACCTAGTGTGGAATGTGAAAAAAAAACTTGGAGAAAGCTTAACAGAATGCTTGCAAGTTTCATCTTCTGACCTATTTTATTATTCTTTATATCTATTTTTTAAATGTTTTTAATACCTACTGTAGACTTTTCCCTTGATACAGTGCCTTCAGTACTATATTCTTTAGATAGTTATATTCCAGCAAAGCAGTGCTCTTGGCATCTGTACAAAGCTAACTAATATTTTATGTTTGTTTATGGGTAAAAAAGGTGATAAAACAAAGAAATGAATATACTTATTTTTAAGGAAATGTACTTATTTTTAAGGGAAAAAAATTACAAAAAGAATGTGAGCTGAACATCAATACATTTAAAACTGGGGAAGATAACTGAAACAAAGAACAGTTTGGACTGTTTCTAAATATAATGGGTTGTGCTGTTATTTCAATGCTACACAAACTTACAATTTATTGCTCATATTTTATTTACGGGTGTGTATGAAACAGGAAATGTGTTTTGTTTGGAATCTAAAACAAACACACTGTGACTCAGAGATTTAGCCAAACCGTTCTGGACAGGTTGTGATTCAGACAGACTGAAGGCCAGAACATTTTGATTGTTCTAGGTTTTGGCTGAAACAAAGTCTGGAGGGGTCTTATGGGCTAGTAAGGCAAGATTAATGTCCTGGGTCCCTCTCTCTTCACTTTCTCCACCTGGCCTTCCCCATGGCAGTACCTGGTAGCTAAGGGGAAGTCCTACTTTTAGCTCCTGCCACTGAATTCCAGCATGGCGTATCCAACCAGCTAGCCTCTCCCTCACCCCATCAATTTTCTCAGTCCTTCCATGTCCCATCTTTCCTTGCCTGCTGCCATATACCATCCCAAATGCCCTTTCCTGTTTTTTTGCTGTCCCCTCCTGAAACACTTCTGCCAAAAACACGTTTCACTTCTGCATCCAGACCAACCGCTTGTGCTTTTGTTTCAGTATGGATACAGACCACTCAGAAATGGCTGTTCCATTCACAGAATAGTTCATGTACAGAATGTTTTGCACATGGCTAACTTTATGCTGCCGTTAAATAACCTCTCCAGCAGTTATTGTCCACTCTTCATGGATCACTGCCTTGTCGTGGCGAAGGGGCTTGCGTAACTCAGTGAAGCCATGAGCTATACCGTGCAGGGCCACCCAAGACGGACAGGTCATGACAGAGAGTTCTGACAAAATGTGGTCCACTGGAGAAGGAAATGGCAACCCACTCCAGTATCCTTGCCAAGAAAACCCCATGGACAATGTTAAAAGGCTAAAAGATATGATGCCGGAAGATGAGCCCCTCAGGTCGGAATATGCTACTGGGGAAGAGTGGAGGGCAATTCCAAGTAGCTCCAGAAAGAGTGAAGCGTCTGGGCCAAAGCCGAAAGGACATTCAGCTGTGGATGTATCTGGAAGCGAAAAGAAGGTCCGATGCTGTAAAGAACAATATTGTATAGGTACCTGGAATGTAAGATCTATGAACCAAGGCAAGCTGGATGTGGTCAAACATGAGATGACAAGATTGAACGTCGACATCTTGGGAATCAGCGAACTGAAATGGACGGGAATGGGTGAATTTAATTCGGGTGACCATTGTATCTACTACTGTGGGCAAGAAACCCTTAGAAGAAATGGAGTTGCACTCATAGTCATTAAGAGAGTTGGAAAGGCAGTAATGGGGTACAACCTCAAAAACGACAGAATGATCTCAGTGCGTATCCAAGGCAAACCATTCAACATCACAGTAATCCAAGTCTATGCCCCAACCACTGATGCCGAAGAAGCTGAAGTTGACCGCTTCTATGAAGACCTACAACACCTTCTAGAACTAGCACCAAAAAAAGATGTCCTTTTCATCATAGGGGATTGGAATGCTAAAGTAGGAAGTCAAGAAGTAATCGGAATAACAGGCAAGTTTGGCCTTGGAGTACAAAATGAAGCAGGGCAAAGGCTAAGAGAGTTCTGTCAAGAGAACAAGCTAGTCATAGCAAACACTCTTTTCCAACAACACAAGAGATGACTCTACACATGGACATCACCAGATGGTCAATACCGAAACCAGATTGATTATATACTTTGCAGCCAAAGATGGAGAAGCTCTATACAGACAGCAAAAACAAGACCAGGAGCTGACTGTGGCTCAGATCATGAGCTTCTTACTGCAAAGTTTAGGCTTAAATTGAAGAATGTAGGGAAAACCACTAGACCACTCAGGTATGACTTAGATCATATTCCTTGTGAGTACACAGTGAAGGTGATGAATAGATTTAGAGGATTAGATTTGGTAGACAGAGTGGCTGAAGAACTATGGACGGAGGTCCGTAACATTGTACAGGAGGCAGCAACTAAAACCATCCCAAAGAAAAAGAAATGCAAGAAAGCAAAATGGCTGTCTGATGAGGCTTTACAAATAGCTGTGGAAAGAAGGAATGCGAAAAGCAAGGGTGAAAGGGAAAGATATAAGCAACTGAATGCAGATTTCCAGAGAATAGCAAGGAGAGATAAGAAGGCCTTCTTAAATGAACAATGCAAAGAAATCGAGGAAAACAATAGAATGGGGAAGACTAGAGATCTCTACAAGAAAATTGGAGATATGAAAGGAATGTTTAGTGCAAAGATGGGCATGATAAAGGACAAAAAAGGCAGGGACCTAACAGAAGCAGAAGAGATTAAGAAGAGGTGGCAAGAATACACAGAAGAACTATACAAGAAAGATCTTAATGTCCCTGATGTCCACGCTGGTGTGGTCACTGACCTTGAGCCAGACATCCTAGAGAGTGAAGTCAAGTGGGCCTTAGGAAGCATTGCTAACAACAAAGCTAGTGGAGATGACAGTATTCCAGCTGAGTTATTTAAAATACTAAAAGATGATGGTGTTAAAGTGCTGCACTCAATATGCCAGCAAGTGTGGAAAATGCAACAGTGGCCACGGGATTGGAAAAGGTCAGTTTATGTTCCAATTCCAAAGAAGGGCAATGCCAAAGAATGCTCAAACTATCGCACAATTGCACTCATTTCACATGCTAGCAAGGTTATGCTCAAAATCCTACAAGCTAGGCTTCAACAATACATGAACTGAGAACTACCAGATGTACAAGCTGGGTTTCGAAGAGGCAGAGGAACTAGAGATCAAATTGCCAACATTCGCTGGCTCATGGAGAAAGCATGAGAGTTCCAGAAAAATATCTACTTCTGCTTCATTGACTATGCAAAAGCCTTTGATTGTGTGGATCAAAGAAAACTGTGGCAAATTCTTAAAGAGATGGGAGTACCAGACCACCTTACCTGTCTCCTGAGAAATCTGTATGTGGGCCAAGAAGCAACAGTTAGAACCGGTCATGGAACAACTGATTGGTTCAAAATAGGGAAAGGTGTATGACAAGGGTGTATACTGTCACCCTGCTTATTTAACCTATATGCAGAATACATCATGAGAAATGCCAGGCTGGAAGAATCACAAGCCGGAATTAAGATTGCAGGGAGAATCATCAACAACCTCAGATATGCAGACGATACCACCCTCATGGCAGAAAGTGAAGAAGAACTAAAGAGCCTCTTGATGAGGGTGAAAGAGGAGAGTGCAAAAGCTGGCTTGAAACTCAACATTAAAAAAACTAAGATCATGGCATCTGGACCCATCAATTCCTGGCAAATAGAAGGGGTAGAAATGGAAGCAGTAACAGACTTCATTTATTTGGGCTCCAAGATCACCACAGACGGAGACTGCAGCCATGAAATTAAAAGACGCTTGCTCCTTGGGAGGAAAGCTATGGCAAGCCTAGATAGCATATTAAAAAGCAGAGATGTCACCTTGCCGACAAAGATCCGCATAGTCAAAGCTATGGTTTTTCCAGTAGTAATGTATGGCTGTGAGAGCTGGACCATAAAGAAGGCTGAGCGCCGAAGAATTGATGCCTTTGAACTGTGGTGCTGGAGAAGACCCCTGGACTGCTAGGAGGTCAAACCAGTCAGTCTTAAAGGAAATCAACCCTGATTGCTCATTGGAAGGATCGATAATGAAGCTCAAGCTCAGATACTTTGGTCACCTAATGCGAAGAGAGATCTCTTTGGAGAAGACCCTGATGCTGGGAAAGATTGAAGGCAAAAGGAGAAGAGGACGGCAGAGGATGAGATGGTTAGATAGCATCACTGAAGCAATGAGCATGAAACTGAGCAAACTCAGGGAGGCAGTGAAGGACAGGAAGGCCTGGCGCAATATGGTTCATGGGGTCACGAAGAGTCGGACACGACTTAACGACTAAACAACTTGCTTTTCAGAACTTCAAAGAATTTAAAGGAACTGAGACTGTTTCAGTGAATATGCCACAGATGGACAAAGTCAGTTGAACCTTATTTTCTGGTAACTATCCTGTTTCTGTTTAATGCAGACATGATAATATTTTTGTGGCTGGGGTTGGATGCCCTTTATCTATTGTTTTCTCATCTTACTTTGGCAGAAACTGCACCATCAGTGTTGAGTGATTTGCTGCTGAATTTATGTGGCATGATCCAGGAAGGAGCACATTAAAAATATGTCTGAGACCAAGGCAGCATTTCACATATAGTCTTGTGGAATGTGTTTGAGGTTTCATGAAGAGACAACAAAGAGGTAAATATGACGGTCCGAAATAAGCTCTGTCCAGAGCAAGAACAAAAGCCTACATTTTTCTTCACCCGGCTTGTTGACTTATCCCATCCCCATTCACATCTGCTTCTTTATCTAGTCGTTAAAATGTTATATTTAATTTTAACATACTGAATGTCAGCTACAACTAAAGAAGTAGAGTGGGGCTTTGGTGGCTGAGTTGCATATAAAAAGAATTTTAAGGGTCCCTTATTTAAAACAGTATTTGAATAAAAATATTTATGTAAGCATTATTTAGGAACCTATAGCTGAAGATGTTCTTAGATGACTGGTGCTTTCTTTGGATCACTGTTATTTGAGAATCATCCTAAACTTACTTTTGTTTGTGATACTTTTTGTTTGCTAATTAGCAACTGTAGAAGCTTTAAGGGAGGCTCCCCAAGAATACTATTTTCCCATGGAGGAAAACTGCCATTAGCAGCTCTATCAACATTTTTTTCTGAGGCAAAAAAAACAAACATAGTGGCTTAATTAATTGGAGGTAAAGAGTTAAATCCTGGCTATACTCTATGCTGTATAGGACAGAATCAAATAATGGGATTTGTCTCATACTGAGATAAGCATCCAAATATCTTCTACTTTTTTCCCTTCACAAATAGATTAAATTGACTTAAATTAATATTTAATATAATTAGTACTGAAAGATGAATCTTCTTAATGACAACTTAATGATTTGTTGCATTAAATTCTCTAGCTAACACTTTCCTAACAATGAAACAATGAAGATAGAAATTCTACAATTTGAAAATGTGGACTTAATATAAGTATTAGCTAACAGCTCGGTCTAATGAGCAGAACTAAAATATCCAGCAACCACAGGTGTATTTATTATGCTTAATACAGTGTTTTGCAGGATTTTCCTTGCAAGATGTATCTAGTTATTCATTTAACTACTTTGATGGGAGCATTCTAAGGTACAGTCTCTAGGTCTGTGCTCCAATATATCATAAATTTTAAACTCTAATGCCTAAACATTTCTATTTTGTTGTTATTGTTATGCCACAGGAGTTTGCAAGGTGACACCCATTGGCACCATGTTACCTGCAAGATCTTCAGTTTCTTGGGATCCCCAAATTAAATCATATTTTCCCCCAATGGGCATGATCTCACAAGATTTGGGCAAGCATGCTGCAATACTGTAAGATCTGGGGGCAAGAACACTGAAAGGTTAAAAGATTTGAGTGAAAAGACTGAAATGTTGTGAAATGTGGCAATTTCTTGCATTTTTGGCTATATCAAATCCGGGGTGCAAAAATTTGATCGACTAATAGGAATACAGAAAACTAGTTGTTGTCATTTAGTGGTCACCCAGAGATTTGCAGTCCATATGGTAGGTAGGTAGGTAGGTAAGTAGCTAGCTAGCTAGATGGATAGATATATGCACATACATACCATCCCATCAGCATACTTGCAGGAGGTTAATAATACCCATTTAAGAACATTCTTAAATGGACTTCACTGTTTGCTACAGAAGTATAATTTTCAGTGGGAAAAAAATGAGCAGTTCTCTCCCTCTTCTACTGTTTTTTGGGTGGTTCCCCCACCCTCACCCTGCCTGGATTGCTTAGATCTTATTTCACATGGGCAGCCTTCTCCTTTACCTTGTGGGATTTCTAAAATGAGCTCTGGAGCTGATGCATATTAGGCATACTTTTCAGTCTGCTTCTTTCTGAGTTTTAGTCTGCATTTTCTAAACTTAGATGTTGCCAGTAGGTATTCTTCTATAGGCACAGCAACTACATCAACGTGAGCTGGTAATGAAGGTGTGGTTGGGGTAGCTTTTATTCTTCAAAACATTCCAGAATAGATCTGTATAAAGAATTGTCTATGGAGAGGCATCGCCTGCAGTATCTCTAACAAAAGGAAGTGGATGTCTGGCTAGCACAGTAAATAGTACCCTTATTTTTAGGGACAATGCATGAAAAACAAAAATGAAAGAAAAAAACAGCCCCATAGGCCCGAAGAATCTATTGTATGCTGTCCACTTTTCTTCTCCTACAATACCCCTGGAAATTATTATAATCAAGTGCTGTTGTTATTGTTCCTAGCAGAGCTTTTCCTTGTTTTCCTTCCACCCCTTTCTATTCCTTCAAAAAGCAGCAGCAGAAAATCGGTTGGTATCCAGACTTCCATTTCATATTCTCTACTGCATCCTGTATGTAGCATCCAGCTAGGTTATTATAAATGGGGCAGGTGGCAGAGAAGAGACGGCTAAATATGTACGGTCACAAAATGATAGAAAAAAGTAAGGCAAAACATCTGTAAAAGGTTTTTTTCCTCCATTAGGGCATTGGATCAAGAAAAATCACCACAATTCTCTCAGGAAAAAACAAAAAAGTCTTCTGAGAAATTTTACCTTGAAGAAGGTAATGCAATTAGCTTGGCTATTATTAAATATATGCATATACTAAACAAATTCTTTTTCCAGAACTATCTGAGCAAAAATCATAGAAATCTTCACTCCATTGTGACGGATGACATTCTCAGTGGGGATGGGGAGAGGACAAAGACCTCTTAAATATTCCTTTGGAGGCATTAATCCTCTGTTTTCCAAAATTTCAAACTAACACTATAATGAGTAATTACCACAGGCAAGGTCAAAAAAGTCTACACACCAGCCCCAGTTGTGCAGTAGGCATAAAAAAGGATGGGGCTTCAATCGTGTGGTCACAGCCACCATCTTAATATTTTTGAAAAAAAAAAACCCTCACCACTCAGATGATCCTGTTAAATATTTTGTTCCCCAAAATGTTAGGTAGAAGAGGGAGGCATTGACTATCTCAGATCAACTAAGTCATGGTCATGCATAGTCATGAATGAGTAAAAGTCCAAAACATTCACAGCACATATACATCAAAACACAGAGTCTGGGATTGTCTTATAATATTAAAACAACCTACGAGAGTTTGAGAACAGAACAAACTACAAATGAGAAGAAAGACTAGAAGTAGCAGGTTAACATGAAGGGGGGAATTTGATTGATTGATCCTTTTCAGCTGATTTAAAATGAGATTATGTTTCTTCAAGAGTTGTTAAAAATAAGCAGGATGCTTAAGTGGCATGGAGGAATAAATGCTACTTTCCATTAAGACATTTATATTAGTTTTAATCTTCAGTCCCTAGAAAATGCTTTTAAAAATCCACTTAAGGTAATTCCCTATGTAAGCAGTTATATAATAATTTATGTGGCAAGCTTTTGCCTTGTTGGTGACTCTTGTGCCTCTCTTAATACACTTTGCCCTTGTTTTTCCTTGAACTAGCCACAATTTTTGAAAGAATTTCGGTGGGGTTGTGGAGATTTTGTGGCACATTGCCTAACTCACATTATTGCTCACAAACTGCCACTCAGCCTAGATCAAAACAACACCACAATTACCGTGATTATTTCCTAGGGAAACAGGAATATTCTTCTGTCAGCCACAAGTCTCTCTATTTATTTCTTTATTTCTTTAATCTATTTCTGTGGTGCTCTCCTGTGTGGAAACATGCCGATGAAAACAATTAAAATAAAGGGGGAAATCATTAAAAATGCAAGCAAATGAAATTACAATATATTTAAGCATTTTAATATGAAGCATACATAAAAGAAGGGAAGGAAGGAGAAATCACATAAAATATTTAACAGTTCTTAAAATTAGGAGAGTATTTGTTCTTTAGGATAAAAAAGATACGTATGTATATATAATTTGTATTTCTGCAAACTATTGTTAACCATAGTAATAAAAAGGTAAAATCAGTGGAAGACCATGTATTACATAATATTTACTATACAGGTATCTCCATACAAGTGCTTTACATCTGAAGAATGAGAACTCCAATGTAGACTGCAGTGCTGAGTGCTTGTTAGGGTAACATAAATTTCACTTCATTTCCCCTTCATAAGGGATTTTTCATTTTTCTTCTTCCTAGTTCTCTTAACAACTACACATCAGGACTTGCTGATCACTATCCTATGTGGTGACCATGTCACTGCAGTTTCAATGAAAATTTTTGAGAAATGATTCTGCCCAGACTGGCCACTGGTTCTCCTGAGCAGAAAGTAAGTCCTGTTTCATGAAACCTTGCTTGAGCAAGGAGGTTTACTGATGGCTAATATGTCCTGGGTTTCAGGTTGTGCTTTTTTGTCTTAGTAAGTTCTACGCTACTATCTTGTTTTTTGCCCTTATCTGGATCCCAAATTCCTAGCTTTTGATTTAAAGGAATCTCCAGGGTCATCGTTATAGCCTATAACTGTTGAATTTGGACAGGCTATGAGAACTGAACTTTAAAATCTCAACATTTCCAGTTCTAGTTCTACTTGTTACCAATCTTCTACTTGTTGGTCTTGCCTAACCAGCTCCATTTCCTTTTTTCAATATCAGAAAGTGTAACCATTCTTAAGTTATGCCTGGCAATGGGCAGATTTGTTGGTCCTCAGCAATGAGACAATTGAATTGAGAATGCAACTTAGTCTCAGTCCAGAACTTCCCTAGGTCTACACATTTCATAGGAAAATATTAGATAATTCTAATATTTATCATTTTCATAGGAAAATATTAGATAAGTCTAATATAAATTAAAAAAACATTTTCCAAGAACACTGGTTGGGATTAATCTTCTCAGCGAAGCTACATTGAGTTGAGTTGTATGTTATGGTAGTTTGCTTGTTTGTTTATTTATTTATATTTCAAATTTTGACACCATGCATATCACAAGGAAGTGACTCTGGGCAGTTTACAATAAAACAATAAATAAATATTAATTAAAATACAATAAAAACAGTATAAAATACAGTAAAACCAAACACATACATAAATAATAATATCTTCCAAGATGCTGGTGATCTATAAGATGTTGACATATGGGAGCATCTTCAAGGTGCGAGTTACATATCATGCAATGAATTTTTACAATAGAGGAACTGTATTTTTTTCCAGTGTTGATCAAGACCATCTGATGGATGACAGAAATTAAATCTTCCTCTCCAACTCCTTTTGTTTAGAATTCAATCCACTCCCTGTTACAGAAACTAAAAGAAAAAGAAACTGTATTGACTCCAATAGATTTTTGATCATGACAGTCTCAATATGAATTGGGAATCCACATATTTCCTTTGCGGTAAAAAAAGACAATACAAGGATCAGTTACAAGCTAAATAATCCACATAATGCATGGTTTCAGCCTTTGTTAATCTTCTAAGGATGGATTGTTCACTGGTATTGTTAGACAAGAACTAGAGAGTTCAGATTTCAAGTGTAGTCTCAGCCACAGCATTTTAATTCAATCACAATTTCTCCATCCAATCTTCTTTTGGTGGTTCTTGTAGAAAAACAGGAGGAAAGAGTGCTACCTGTCCCAGAAGAAGGGTGGGATAAAAGTCTTCTGAATGAACAAATGATTGAATGAATGAATGAAATCTGTTAGCAATATACTGCTAGAAAGAAAATTACTAAATTGGGGGTTATCTTTGAAATGAATTTCTCGAAGCCCAGAATAATATAGCACTGTAATAGTTGTGGTAATTTTATCATTTCCTTTACTCTAAGTTTTTGTATTCCAGTTAGTGCATAGGCTCTTAAGTTTGCAGATAATTCCATTTATTTTTGTGTGACTGTTTAAAATAACAGCGTGTGTTCTATAGAAGTAATAAATTCAACAGGCTATACACCATTAAGTTGCTTCATAGCTGACGTTTTAACTTCCAGTGATGTATTTGAAAAAAATGGATTGTAAATCTCCAGTTCTCTTAAATGTCCATAAAAATGATTCACAAAAGGTTTGTTTGTATCTTTGGTCCAGAGCAAGTTGCATATTATGGTGAATGGGCAAATAATACCCCAAATCTCCCCCAATAGTGGAGGCCCCACAGCAAAACATATTTCAGTTTTCAAAGAAGGCATCAGGCACAAGATTTTTATTAAACATTACACAAGTAGTTAAATTAACTTCAGTGTATAAGAGCCGCTACTAAGATTCTGAATGAATCTGATCTTGCCATGCAGAAAATATCTGCTGCATGCTTTTATATCAGCTATTTTGAATTTGCTTATTCTGAATTTAGCTTAAAGAAGAAGAAAATTAGAATGAATTTCCCATTAGTGGAATGGGAGCTTATTGCACTTGTTTAGCATCTAAGTGGCCAAGAATTGCGTCTTTCCAGCAGTCTGCAGCCTTTCTGTCTTCCCAAACTTCCATTTAACCCCAAGAAAAGACCTAAAATGGAGCCTCTGTCTTTAAGCTTGTTCAAACCAGGGAGGTTCTGGAGTGAAGAAAACATACATGACAGAAAACAACACCAGAAAAAGTACCCTCCACCATCTCCAATAATAAAGGAAGTTCAAAACATTGCCAAGAAATGTTCAAAGAAATTCTCAAAAAGCTTGAGAATAGGGTAGGAGAAGAGATGCTTCTTTTACAATGGAACAAAACTTTCGAGAATATGTAAGACAGATTTTTGCTTGATTGGGTTGTGGCTTGACATGTTGCAAGGGCTTGTGTGCATTAGTAATGCTGATTGCTATGATCAGTTACTGGCAGGGTCTCTCAAGGTAGACAGTCTCTGTTGAGGTGGCGGACTAAGTTGAGATGCCAGATTAAGACAAAATACCCATATGTACCGCAGCAATATAGCACAGTATTGGCAGTGGAGAATCACATTTCTGTGATTACAGCAACAACACTGGAATTACCTACACAGGAGTAAGGCCTGTAATCTAGTTCCATATTTTGCCATGAAAACCCAACAGATAGTCACAATACAATGAACTTCAATATAGTACTTAGAAATGAGACCCACAGATTGGAAGGCATTCAGTGAGCTACTGGGGAAGACATGAAGAGTCTTTAGAGTATATTTGGCATTTATGATGCAGATGGAGTGAAGCCCTCTGCTGTCTAATTGTGAATATAGCAACATATGAAATTAGGGGCAGAAACTATAAAGATCTATACATTGGAACATGGAATGTACGAAGTATGAACCAAGGAAAACCAGAAGTGATTAAGAATAAAATGGAGCATACCCAGGTTCATTTGTTAGTGAATGTTAGTGAACTGAAATGCATTGGCATTGGCCACTGGACTATTTGAAGAAAATGTAGGCATGAAAATTGGCAGAAGACTTATCAGCAACCTTTGCTGTGCCAATGACACCCCATTAACTAACTCAAAGTGAAGATGATCTGAAGCATCCATTTATCAAGATCAAGGAACATAGTCTCAAAATGAGTCTGTACATTAATGTGATGAAGAAAAAGATTCTAACAACCAGTAACATCAATAATTTCCCCCTTGAGAGAGAAGAAATAGAAATAGTTCACAACTTCAGCTTGCTTGGATCAATAATCAATAATGAAACTACAAGCAGCCAAGAAATCAAATGATGAATCGTCCTTAGGAAAAACAGCTATGAAGGACCTAGACAAGATCTCTAAATGCAGAGATTTTTTTGTGTGTACAAAGATCCATCTTGTTCAGACCATAGCATTTTCAATAACACCATATGGATATGAAAGTTGGACACTGAAGAAACAAGACAGGAAGAAAATAGATGTTTTTACCTTATGGTCCTGTGAAGCATGCTGCACGTACCATAGACTGCCTGATGAACAAATCAATCAGTATTGGAAGAAACCTAAGCTTTCCTTAGAAGCTCAAATGATAAGACTACAACTTTCATATTTTTGACACATCACATGAAGGAGAAGATTGTTACAGAAAGATATCATGCTTGGCAAGGTTGAAAGAAAATGCAAAAGAGGAAGACTGGCAATGTGATTGACATAATGACAACAGCCTTGGATGACACTATAGCAATGATTAGCTTCCTGACACACACAGTTCAGGACAACTGTCCACAGGGTTGCCATAAGTCAACATTCACTTGATGGCAACTAACAACAATGCAGATTGTTTGGCAACCATCAACAATGCAGAATTAGAATTTGGAAGGTCCTTTGCTTGTTAAGCAAAGTTTAGTATGATTAGCTATATTGCATATATTTGAGACCTAAAGTGAACCATTAACCACATATAAAGGACCTATAAGTGCAGGTTTCAATAGTAGCTCCATCTGTTGATGTCCATAGGCAAGATTCCTTAGTGGTCTGCATACTGAAGCCATCTTCTCCTTATTGCCATCACCATTACCTTATAGACCTCCTCTCTGTTTGGGCTAAATCTGTATAAATATGCAGAGGAATAATTTAAGGTATTTTGCTGTGGTGGGAAGAGCTGGCAAGGTCAGAAGCAAATGATCTGAGACCAGACTGGTCTCTTACAGTAACAATGAACAATGAAGGCTGGTGTGGGTCTTCTGGGCTGTGTGGCCATGCTCTGGAAGTTTTGTTTCCTAATGTTTCGCCAGCGCCTGTGACCGGCATCCTCAGATCACAGGGGTCACAGACTGCATGGGAAAACTGATGGAAAAACACAATTTTCAAACAATCTTCAGACCCACCAGAAAAGTACAAGAAGTGCTAAAATCAGACAAAAAGACAAAAGGGATCCCCTCACCGCTGCAGGAGTATACCGCATACCATGTAGTTGCGGGCAAGTATACATCGGGACCACAAAACACAGCATCCATACCAGGATAAAAGAACATGAAAGACACTGCAGACTACAGCAACCAGAAAAATCTGCAGTAGCTGAACATGCCCTCAAGCACACTGGATACAAAATCCTATTTGCAAACACAGAGATACTGGACAACACCAACAGCCACTGTACCAGGCTATACCAGGAACCCATTGAGATTCACAAACACCAGCAGAGTTTCAATAAAAAAGAGGAGAGTCTAAAAATCAACAAAACCTGGCTACCAATCCTGAAAAATACAGCTCAACCATCAGAACGTGTGAACAGTTCACACAATGAACTTGCTAATCACCCCCAGCAGCCCCTCGTTAACAATTCAATAGAAGAAAAAAACCCTGCCTAGTCCCCGGGAAGATACACACAGATTCTGACACCAAAACAAGCAGCCACTCATTAACCCAACCCCCCAATCCCCCCTTTCCCCCCAGATCTCTATAAATACCCACAAAAGGGTCACATCACCCTGGGCACAGAGAGAACTGCTCCTGTCTGTGCTCCTGCACTCTGAAGATGCCAGTCACAGGTGCTGGCGAAACGTTAGGAAACAAAACTTCAAGAACACGGCCACACAGCCTGGAAGACCCACACCAGCCATCGTATGCCGGCCGTGAAAGCCTTCGACAATACAATGAACAATGAACATTTCTCACCCTGAGAAATGCAAGGCTCTCAGTCTGTTTTGCCATAATGGCAGGAGAAAGAGTTTCTTTCCCTAAGAGTTTGAACTTAGGGACAGCTATTCCTGGGTGTTAATTCTAGAGTTTAATAGTTAGTTAAGATCTTTCCTGGTATCTGCGAAAAAAACAAAACAAACCCTTTAGAGCTTTGTCCTTTGATCTCTGGCTGCAAGCCTTCTCATCTGGTCATGGTGAAACCTGACAGCAGCTCTGCCTGCTTACAGGTAAGCAAAAGCAAGGGCCTCAAAGGGTTGATGGCAATTGCCCAATAATGCCTACATCCATTGGATGGCTTTAATGAGGCCTGGTGTGACAGACTTCTTTTTAAAAACTGTATATTTTTTTTTCCTACCTATTTTCCAAACACAATTTTTTAATGCATGCATACAAAGCAATCTAATAATTAATAAATCAAAACTAATTATCTCAGTAGATTTATATAGATTCTAATAATCCATATGGAGTGCAGGATACTTTTTTTAGATGCTAGAACAGAATTTATTTTCCTATTTGAAAGCAATTTAGCTCCTAACTGTTGTCATATTTTGAAAGGGTACTTGAGCTGTAATATATATTTATTCTAAGATTGCAAATCAAATATACTGTTTATTCTAACCAAGACCATCAGTTATAAACTATCAGTTACAGTCATTCTATGGAGGACACAGTCCGAGTTTATTTACCTTTTGTGGACTTTCAGATTTTCTTACATTATTCACACCAGGAAGGGAGCTTATAGAAAGTCTTTTATGTTACTGAAAACTCTATTCCTTCAATGATTTGATTCATTATTACTTATATTTCAACCAAAGGGAGAGGGAAATGGAAACACTGTGGGGTACACTTTGTTGGACTCCCATTTATTCTTTGTCATTGAGGAATTTCTTCTAATACTACTGACTGCTGGCTTATTCTCACATTAAAGCCACTATATCAAAAGTGAGGTGAAAAATATCAGAAATGTAGACTCATGACTGCAAGCTTCATTAATTTTCCATTGAACAAACTCCACATTGTTGAAGGAGTGTACCTATTGCTAGCAGATTCAGACAGAACTCCAAAACGTCTTATGAAATTTCATCTTGTTTCACAGCTCAATCTGCTTCTACATCCGAAGTGCTTGTTGTCTCTGAACACAGTTTAAGAATCACAAGTCTACATATCATTATGAATAAGCAGAAAATCTGAAATTATACTCAAACATATAGTTCCTACAAGGTCCTTTACTTTTAACTCTCTATCAAAGTATGAAAAACAGAAATATAATGGATACTTTCAGACATGTTCTTGTTTAAAGAGCTTTTGCCTGTGTGAACCTGCAGGGTGCCAAGTAAATTAATATCAGATGATGTGCAGACTTCTTTAATTATTTTTCATTCTTGTACTAAGCCTTATTACAGCTGATTACTGGAACTTGCCTAGAAGCATCAAATGACCTTTTTCTCCAAGAACCTAACAGCCTGAATAATATTTTTAAAGATTTGTTTTTAAAATTCTTACCATCATTAGAACTGGCAATAGAAGAATAGAAGTGGGAAATCTGTAAGGTAATGTAAGCACAGAATAGGCGAAAATTTCCAGGTTAAATCCTGACATCCCCAGGTACACTGGAAAAGTTCTTCTGAAGCCCAAAAGGGCAACTGCAAACAAAGTCTATGCTACTGTGGTCCAGGGGCCAGTAGTTTCCCTCAAATATCCTTTGTTTTGACCATTTTTATTTTGGTTGGGGAGAAGGAAATTAATTAAGGAATCAAATGACAATGACAACAAGTAAGGTTAGGAGAAGATTGATGGATGTCACAGTAACCCAGAATGACATAAAGTTGAGGGTATTTGCAAGTTGTGGGAAAGAAGTTGAACTGTAACCACCACTGTGTTACTGATTTGGATATATCTGGAGAAATTATATTTCCATCCCACTACGTTTGCCAGAAATAGAACAGAAAATATAATTGTTCACTAAGATATCGTTCTAGAATTAGTAGAGGATGCTTAATCCTAAAGATAGCATTAGATAACTCTCAGAGTTGTAAAGTGCATTTCAGAGAGACTAAGAAGGGATCACTCTTGAGAACTACTTTTGATCTCCAGTCTTTAAAACCAAACCCAGAATATGCAAATTCTCTGAAAAGTGTTTAATGACATGTAAATAAGAATACATTATTTTGCAACAAGAAGAAGAACAATACTGTGGTTCTCCTACTATTCTTCCTGTAATATAGATCAGTGGAAGTCTAATGGTTGATCAACTGAAGATTAAATATATACATAAATTGTCTCCTTGAAGCTGATAGCTGAATACTTTTTTGTTACTTTTTTTAAAAAAATTTTTGTTAAACCACTTTTATGTATTTTTTCCTTTAAAAAAAAGGTGAAAAAATACAAATTAATATATCATTATAACAATAAACAATTTCAATTCTATATATACTTATCTAATACAAATCTTATTCAAGTATATACATATATATATTTCTAATATATTTATGACTATCCTTTTTTTTTTTAACCTACTGCATTTTGTATAAATGAGTCCCATATTTCATTATACTTGTCCATACAAAGTCTATGTCTATAGGCAATCCTCTCATAAGTGGGCAAGTGTAATCAGGTCTTCAATCGATTCACTAAATGGGGCCATACATTTATCTTTCCAATGTTGCAATATCAGTCTTTTGGCCAAAGTAAGGGACTGGAGAATCCACTGATGTTGTCCCGATGTCAAATTCCATGTACTAGGTATATAGTTTAAAAGAATATTAACCTCTGAAAATGTTAGCTTTTGTCGCACAATCATATTTATATAGTCCACTACTTTTTCCCAAAACTTGGTAAGTATAGGACATTTTAGAAACATATGCTTTAAAGAGGCATTGTCCTTATTATATCTCCAAAATGCTGTTTTTGACAATCCTTTTCTATACAGACGTAGTGGAGTTCAGTACATTCTAAATATTATTTTTGTTGTGTAAGTCATAGTTTAAGGTCCATTGACACTGTTGCTATAGAAGTTAAGATACTCTCCCATTGTCTAGGCAATATAGAAACTTCTAATTATTTATTCCACTCATCCCTTAACATCTGCATATCAAATTGATTTATTGATGACAAATAGCTATAAAACTAATAGTAGGTTTTTTAGTTTTAAAGGATTTAACAAGTTTTTCTAATATCTCAGGTGTCTCAGAAACTGAAAATGCTGCTGGTCCAAACAATATTGTTAACAAATTTTGTAGCTGTAAATATTGCCATTGGGTTACATCTGATAGATGATATTTATCTCTTAAGACAGAGTGCATTAAAAATTCATCTTCATCATCTATCAGTTGGTCTAAAGTGAATATCTCCACTTCCATCCAATTTTTCTATATCACCATCTTTTTCCCAATTTTTAAAGCTGGGTTTCCCCCAAAAGTCAGTTTCGCATGGGAAAAAGTGTCAAATCTTTTTTATTAGACATTCCATAGCTTTTTAACTGATGAAATTGTTTCCAGAGATATTAGAGTTTTAGTATATTTAGATCCCAATACTGTCAATCCAACCCAAGGTGTTATATAAGTATATTCCAAAGTTGCTCAGATTGGAAAATTAACACCACATGTTGGCTTCCAGTATTTAAAACTTGACAATAGGTAAGCTTGATGATATAGCTCCAGATTCAGAAGACCAAATTCTCCCTCAGTAATTGATAACTGCATTTTCTATAAAGATATTCTCAGAATTGAAGAACCCTATAGAAGTTTTCTAAATAAATTATTTATTTTCTGAAAATATTTTCAAGATATTTGAACAGGAATTCCTCTCAGAATATAAATTATTCTAGGAATAATATTCATTTTGAGAGAGCTCACCTTTCCCCAAAGGGCGAGGTTTAATGACTCCCATCTATCCATATCTGAAGAAATCTCTCTATATATTTTATTTATATTACATGTTGCTGAGTTATATCTTTTGGTATGCACATACCCAAATATTTAATAAATTCAGTACAAATACAGAATTGATATTCCTTAAATCAATGGGTAACCAAATTTTCACCTACTGGTGTCAATTCTGATTTGGACCAGTTAGTAGAGTATCCTGCTATTTTACTAAAGGCATCTATTCTTTGCATCAACACTGGTAGAGTAGTGTGAGGTTTAGAAATAAGCAAAAGAATGTCATCTGCAAAGAAGAGCAATTTGTATTCTACTGAGTTGTATACTACTCCGTAGATCTTCCTATGTTGTCTAATAGCACAATGCAAATGTTAAAAAGCAAGGGTGAAAGTGGACTTGTCTAGTTCCTCTAAATAGTGGAAAAGTAGGAGAAAACATACCATTAACCTTTGCTTAGATGTGGGTGACTCATAAAGTATCTTAATCCATTTTATAAATTCTAAAGGAAATCCAAATCTATTTAGTACAGCAAACATATACTGTTTATGTATTTTGTCAAAGGCCTTTTCAGCATCTAATGATAAAATTACAAATTGATATTTGTTTTTATTCAAGTCTACTGTCTGCTGCTTGCCTAGTTTTTATAAACCCTGCTTGATCGTTCTTAATAACAAACAATATCACTTACTGTAATCTATTGCTAACACTGCTGTTAAAATCTTTGTGTTGACATTAATCGATGAGATTGGATAATTAGCATACTGATTTTAACCTTTACCTGCTTTTGGTATAACTGTAATATAAGTCTGATTAAATGATGGTGATAAAATTCCCTTATCAAATATTTCTTCATATACTTGACAAAGTTTTGGCACCAAAAGATCTATAAATGTTTTGTACCACTCGATAGGGAATCCATCTAATCCTAGTGTTTTACCACTTGCCATTTTAAAAATTATTTGTTTAATCTCTAGCTTAGATAGTGGAGCGATAAGAGCTGTTTGTTTGTATCATCTAAATGTGGTAGGTTAAATGTATTTTCAAAAGCCTCTATATCTTCATTCAATACATCTTCTGGTTTACTATATACAGTAGTTCTGATTTTTTTTTTTTTTTTAAATTGACAATATCCATTGAAGTTTTATACAATTCATCACTGTCACTCCTAATGATTGGAATCACTGCCCTATCTTTTTTTTTTTTTGCTTTAAACAATTAGCCAAAATCTTACCGGGTCTTTCACCATTTTCCCAGTATCTCTCTTGTAAACATGTTAGCATAAATTCTATCTGCTGTGATATTATAGTAGTTAGTTCATATTTCTTTTTCTGTATTTCTCTGTACAAAATTGTGATGGGCATCTAACCATCTGTGCCCATAAATGTTTCAAATTACCTTTCAAATTATTTTCCCTTTTATTTTTAATCTTACATAAGCAATAATTCTACCCTGAACTTATGCTTTATATGCTTTTCATTCAAAAATCCGGGCACTTGATATTTCTGAATTCAAATCAGAATATTGTAAGGTCCCTACCTGCATTTGTTGTACAAATTCTTTATCATTCAATAGAAAAACATTAAGATACCAATTTCTTGGTACATTGACCGCCTTCTGAAACACACATTTCAAGGTGGTTGTGCTATGATCAGATACATAACAAATATCAATATTATATTCTTGAATTTGATGATATAAAGTTGATGATATTAAGAGATATTCAAGCCTAAAAAAATTCTGATGCACATTTGAATAAAATGTATATTCTCTTTTTTTTTTTTAATGTTTTTTTTAATTTTTACAACAAACACAAAACAAACATGAACAAACAAAAACATAAAAAGGCATAAAAAAGTATCTTCCATTTTATACCGTGTGTCAACCAGTTAAACTCGTTGATGCCCCTTTCATAATCTTAAATTCTCATATCATCTATTCAAAATATACTTGTATACTTATCAATTAACAATCATTAATCATTCATAGCTAATCTATAAAATCATATATTACAAAAAATTTTAACTTTCAATAGGATTAGTAATACATTTCCATCTATCTATTATATGTGTATATATATAATAATTAATATCAAATTTCTATTATAAAATTTCCTAATCTATTACATTACTATATTTTCTCATCTGATCATTAATAAAAGCAAATCCCGTGTCATATAAAATTACTTATCTTCTTACTCTAGTTTCAAATCTCAGTTTAACTCATCTCTGCACATTCCATAATTTTCAATAACTTCCTCCTGCATAAGTACTTTTTAATTTTTCCAATTCTTAAGAGTTACAGTTCTAACCAATATCAGTTACAATATCAATTACAGTTCTAACCAAGTTACAGTTCTAACCAGATTCTTCACTACATGTTATACAATTTTTAACTATATATCTCAGATTTATACTTTATTCCAGCGCTTGCATAATTTTGAGTTCACCCTTTTCATTCAATATCCCAAGATATCTAACTGTTCATCCCTTTTTCTATATTATTGGATAAGAGAAAGCAATAATAAATGTCCTTTTGAACATTCTGCTTTTGGAAGCTTCTGTCAGTTCCATCATTGTTGTATTCCCCTGATTTTTTCTTTAAACATCTCCAGTAGTTTCTTTCAATATTGTTTTACTTCTTCTTTTTGTGCATTCTCTTAGTACAATTTTCCATTATGATCTTGTATAATCTTTTTCTCACCCTCAGTGCCAAGAACAAATCTGTCTCTTCATTTATCAGTTGATTAACCCTTTTAATTCTCAGTTTATAGGCCTCACAATAATTCTGTTTAATGTTTCTGATTTCTTGTACTATTTCTTCCTTTTCCAATGATCCCGGTTTATATTTAATTAAGTCCATTTTAGCTTTAATATCTTTTTTTCTTTTTTTTTTCTTTTTTTTTTGAGAATTTCTGCAGCTCTTCTTCCAATTTTTTATAGTCATCCTCAATAGTTTAAAGATCTTTTTCTGCATTGTGTTTCTCGTATAGTCTATTATCTTGATAAACCTTCATTGAGTCAAAGGATTCTTTATCTTTGTTCTTGCCAAAAATAAGAGAAAAAAAGAAACAAAAGGAGAAAAAAAAAAAAAAAAGGAAAAAGAAAAAGAAAAAGAAAAGGAAAAGAAGGGAAAGGCTAAGCCTTTTTAAAAAAAAAAATCCATCTGGGGGGGGAATAGAGAGCAAAGCAGAGCTTCTAGCAGAAAAAAGAGCTACTGCCACTAATCAAGGCTCTTGTGACTAGCTCAAACTTTCCATCTTAATATTTTCATAATCGCTTTCAACTCCACTTTCTTGTTTATAGTTACGGATGGCACCTGTATAAACATGCACATCCCACTATCTTTTTAGAAAGCACAGAGTCCTTGAGCATGCGTCACAATAAAAAAAGAAAGCACTAAATCGAGCCTCTAGATGGCAGTGCAACTTTCTTTCATTTACTTTCTCTTAACTCCACTTTCCCCATTTCAAAGTCAAAAAAATATAAATTTCTTATAACAATAAAGAAATCTTAGTAAAAAAAAAAAAAGGCTTAAAATAAAGAGTTATTGAATATTAAAAAGAGAAAGCCAATCCAGTTAAAAATATATTTTTTTTAAAAGAAAAACATCTTATCAATTCCACTAAAAAGGGAAAGTTGAAAAGAAAAATTTTCTCCCCCTTCTTTTTTTTTAATAGGGTTCAATCTCGCCGCTTAATCCACTTTTCTTCACTTTTAAAAATCTCTTTAAGTTACTTAAGGTGTTCTCTAAGAATAGTTGAATAGTAAAAGTCCATCTCACCCAGTTGACACCCCTCTCTTCCATCTTCCTTTGGAGCTGTCCCGGCTTTCGCAGCCATTTTTGGCTGCCTCTCCTCCGCCGGCTTCAAGAGCTTCTCCTGGGATCGATCTGGGACTTGCGGCGTCCCTGAGATCCGCGGGACGCGCCCTTTGCGTTCGCCATCTCTACGGGACGGCTTAGGTCCATCGGGACCGTCCGGGGGAGGAGATATCAGCTGCGATCCTGGGAGCCCAGGATCGCCCGCCGTATCGCCGCGACGCCAGCTCCGCCCTCCCAAAATGTATATTCTCTTTTAGTTGGATATATCAAATGCCAGGGCTCTACCAAATTCAATTCAATTTTTCCATATAAGTCTTAATTGTTTCCCTCACTACTGTTTGTTTTTTCTGTGCTGGTGTATTTCTATCAAGCTCAGGATCCAATATTTCATTAAAATCTCATCCTATTATCAATTTATCATAAATACACTCATTCACGTATTGAAGACATTCATAAAACATAGTAGGAGAATCTAAATTTGGTCCATAAATATTATCCATGGCTATTGTAGTCTTTGCTATTTTGGCACACAAAATAAAATAACACCCATTTACATCAGTGATAACTTGTGTACACATTGGGAATCCTTTTCAAACCAGAATAGCCATACCTTTAGCTTTCATTGAAGTATCTGTGAGGTAAATGCGTCCCACCCAATCTTTCATTAATAGAGATTTATCCTGTTCCATTAGGTGAGTGTCTTCTAGATGAGCGATATCTGCCCTAAATGATTTAAAATATGCTAAGGTTACATTTTGTTTCTTGGATTATTGTAACACTTTTATATTTAAACTAACTAATTTCATCCATAAATTTTATTTTGACCCACTTATCAATATTGTCCCAATACCAATTCATTTTATGACCTGTACCATTTAACAAATATCTAATAATAAACTTTTCTATATTTAAATATTTAACTTATTTTCTAGTATTGTTCACAGATATAGAACCTCCATAAAGACTCAGTTTAACATTCAAATACCATTCTTTTATGTGTATACAGAATCTATACTTAAAGGAGAAAAAGAAAAAAAAAATGACTGTGTGCATAAAATTAAAAAAAAACAAGCAAGTGACATTATAAAAAGATTAAAAGGAATCTTTAAAAAGTATATATAGATATATAGATATAAAGAAGGAACAGAAAAAAAAGAAAAGAAAAATCACAGAAGTTGATGACTTCCAAGGGAGATGACACAGTGATTTCATATCTCTTCTTACAGTGAAAATTACCAAAGAGTTTCAAACGTTACTAACTGAAGAAAAAAAACGTACTGTGTGTTAAAAATAAGCGATATAGTTGGTGGTACGCCCAGACCCACTACCTTGAAATAAGCAAAACAAACACAAATAGGAGTCCAAGAAAGAGAGAAAGAAATACTGCCACGTAGACTTTTAAACTAAGGCTTTTAACTATAAGCAAACTCTAACTTCTCCCTTGACAGATTCCATAGAATGAAACACAATCAAGCTTGTTCATCTGCAGCGTTTAAAGATAGGATAAAGTCCTCTGCATTAAAGGGATTATCAAATTTGTGAATCTGATCTTGATGATTAACAGGGAATGTAGCTGGAAAACGCATGAAATATTGAAGTTGTATTGATCTGGCAAGATTTCAGGCTTTATAAACATCTTTCATTTTTCTGAATCCTCTTTAGTAAAATCAGGATAAATTGATATCTTGCTCTGACTAGAGCTCCACTTCAAAGGAGACTTTACTGATTCCTGGAGAAATATACATAAAACCTTATCTCTCATGGTAACAGAAGAATTTTAATTACATGTTCAATCTCAACTAGAAAGTCCATTCCCAAAGAAAGCAGCTTTCTGAAAAAATCGGCCAGGTTTGATTGACTTGGAGGGTTTTCAATACCAATCACACATAGGTTTTTCCTACGCAATTGTGACTCCAGATAAGTAATTGGTTTATCCAACTTATTATGACTGGCTTGAGTTATAGTCTCATGGGCATTTAAACAATCCTCGTAGTGAGCCATTTTTTCTTGCATTGATTTTAAATCACATTTAAGTTCTGCCAGATCTTGGTTTTTTTAAATTATTTATTTATATTTCAAATTTGTCACCACCCATCTCACTGTGGATTGTTGTTGTCTTGTTGGATTGGCTTCAAGAGTTGTGCCTGAGCCAGGATCTCTTTAACTAAAGTAGGAGAAGACTCCTCCTTTGCCATCTTGCCTGGTTTGGCAGACAGTGATGTAGTTGAAATTGACGCAGCTGTTGAACGCTTAAGTCTAGTTGCCATTCCAATAGCTTGTTAAAAACAAAATAATATGTAATGAAAAGATTTTTTTACCAAATGATAAAAGTCCTTATCCACACAGTCTGATAATTCAGAAGTCTGAAAGCCTTTTAATCGAGAGAGAAACGAGAGATGAGCACTTACCACAGCATTCCAAACAGGGATAGATGGATACTTAAACACTGATTGGTGAGTATGTAACCTGACTGGTGATGTAAGAAAATATGGAAATACTGTTTGCAGTGAAATATGTGTAATGAGCCACTTATATATCAAAGCCTCATCTGATATGGACATTTTATCCCCTCAAGGAGACTATATAACATGACAATTTTTTTTCAATTTTTTTTCAGAAATAATTTGAAATTTTTCAATTTAGCAAAAGGCATTTTGCAGAATCTTGTCTGAATACTCTGCTCTGTTTTTTGTGACAACCCTGCATACTTCATAATGTCCTTGAACAATAATAGATTTGAGTGTTGTGCTTATAAGCCAATATGGTATAGCAATTAAGGTGATGGTCTAGACGTTGGGAGACTCAGGTTCTAGTCTATCCTTAACCATGGATGTAGATTGAGTAATTTTGGTCCAGTCACATTCTTGTAGCCAACCTCATAGGATCGCTGTTTTAGGGAAACATAGGAAAATATTAATAGGTAGAATGTTATACATTCATGAACTTTTGAATAAGAGATAGAATATAAATCTAATAAATAAGTACAATTTGTGGTTGAAAGCAGTGCTGGAACCACTCAGATATTCAGTATCCAGCTTTAAGCCACATATCATAGAATAGAATCATAGGGTCAGAAGGGAACTTGGAGATCTTTTAATTGAGCCTCCTGCCCAGTTCAGGAATCCTCATAACATCCCAGACAAATGGTTGTCCAATGTATTGTTGAAAATATCCAGAGATGGAGCACCCACAGCTTCAGGAGGCAGGCTGTTCCACTGCTTAGTAGTTCTCACAGTTGAGAAATTCCTCTTCGTTAAGTTTCCACCGATTGGTTCTTGTCTTACCTTTGGGTGCTATGTAGAATTAATTCATACCCTCTGCTCTGTGACATCCCTTCACGCATTGGAAGACTGCTATCATGCCTTCCCTTAGCCTTCTCTTCTTTAGGTTAAACGTATCAGGTTCCTTCAACTGCTCTTCATAGGAGTTAGCCTCCAAGTCCCTTACCATCTTTGTGGCGTTCCTTTGCACTCTTTCCAATTCCTCAGTGTCCTTTTTCATATCAGTCACCATCAGATTTACTTGGGCTAAACCTTCTCATTTATGTATATGACCTTCATCCAAAAATGCTTTGCCATAAAGGAAAGTAATTCTATGATAAAACCAGCAGCATGGTCATTTTTCTGCTTTAACAAGATAAAAAAAAAAAGATAGGTGTGGGATCTACACTGTCTTCCCAATAAAACTTTTGCAACAAGAGCTTTCACAAAAATAAATAAATACTATCAGAGGAGCATTTAAACATAATTGAATTGTGCCTGCTACAGTTACCCCTGCAAATGCACTTTGAGTCTTTCTATGACCTGATGGATCTAACTGGTAAAAATTTTAAAAGGATAATGCATCAATAAATATAGGATGTATACTTGAGCATTCAGTGCCCTAATGGGTGCTTATTAATAATAACTTTCACTCTTACTCTCTCTTTTTTGCACTGCCAGAGGACTCAGGAAGAGGCTGCAGCTGCTTACTTACATGAGATGTATATGTATAAGAGAATAATTCAACCTTCTGCAGTTGAATCACAAATTGAGCTAATTAGAGTCAGCTGAATTAAAACATTCATCCTCAACCAGTGGCCTGTCTCTGGAAGTTTCAGTGTTTTTCATTAGATCTACGTGAAACCATTTGGATGGTTTACTGCTGTGCTCTGTCTTCCATTAGGAGGCTGAATGCACTTAAAGAAACCAGAAGATACAAGTTTCAAACAGATTCAGTGGGATTCTCTAAAGGCAAGTAGAACAGAATGGCTTAAAGCCAAAGCTATTATTCCATTTACAGAAGAAGATACTGCATGGTCTATCAAGGCTTCTGTGAGTAATAGAAGATCCAAAGGCATGCTTTCACCCATAGGACATTTCCATTCACTGACTGAAGGCCTCTTCCAAATCTGAGCACGAAAGCATGGCCCTTTGATTTCTCTTTTCGTCTGACCCACTGTGTTCTGAATGCTGTACTTTGATGGGAAGCAGGAGTCAGCAAACTCAAATCTAATCTCTGGATAAATGTCTTTACCTACTGGTTAAAATTACATCACAACTCCAGTGGACTGACCCATCTAATATTGGCAGATAACTTCAAATCCTCTTGGGAAATAGCTATTCAAAAGAAACTGAGTCTCTAAGGTTTCTCCAGGGATGCCATTTTAACCTTAGAGTTAGACCAAACTAGATCAGTGTCAAGGCAAGGGATCTTAGATATAGAAGGCCAAACAGAAACTGCTGCATTTTCTTATAATAAAATTGCTAATAACCAAATCTTAGCACCCAAACCAGCTTTGTATTTATATCATATTACAGTCCCCAAATTCAGGACAGCCTTATCTGTAGCCCAATTTAATGCCCTCTCTACAGCTGTTTTGGAAGGGAAGTATAGGAAAACCACATATGAAACTTGATATTGCCCCTGTGACACAGGGGCCATAGAAACCACAGCCCATGTCCTTTTGTATTGTCAGTTCTACAGGGATATTCGCCACCAGTTGATACCCCCCTTTTATTTAAATTTCCAGGGCACTCTGATAATTTTTATTTGCATTATCTGTTAAACAACCAGGTAAATGTATTTCCCTAAAAGTAGCAAAATTCTGCTACATTATGTACAGGCTTCGCCCACAAATGGTTTCTAACAGTTATTGATGCTAGAGGATAATTTTGCTTTGTTTCTTTTATAGAATGTATTTTTATTGGTCAATGACCGAAATAAAGTTTCTGTCTCTCTGTTTTTTCTTCTGCAGTTCCTTTGAGCATTCTTGAATTTGTTCCAGAAATTCTTTCAGCCTTGCATAAAACATCTGAAGGAATGCCAAAGTGTTGGGAAAAAAGTGGGAGCTGATGAAACTCTACTCACAGGTGATTGACTTCTCCCTATTAACTTAATTCCTGGGATTTGTGACTATGTTGCTAATTTTACTTATCATTGTGAAAGTTGTCTACTTCTCATGCTTCAGAAGAAGCTGCTAACCTCCATTGTATTCTTTACAAGAAGGAAGGAAGGAAGGAAGGAAGGGAGGAAGGGAGGGAAAGAAAGAAAGAAAGAAAGAAAGAAAGAAAGAAAGAAAGAAAGAAAGAAAGAAAGAAAGAAAGAAAGAAAGAAAGAAAGAAAATTTGAATTTGGAGGGGGGAGAAGAGTGGCAAAGGAGAACTGCTTAACCAATTTATACAATTACTTTTTGTAGTTCCAAAAATAGGCTTCATTCATTATTGTAAAGATATCAAAATTTGCTGTCAAGTTAAATGTGAAACAATGTGGCTTTCCTGTAAGTATACCTAACACAAAATAGCTTTATAGTTTCCTATATCAGGAATAGGCAGCCTTTTGGGGCAGGGGACATACTGCCTCACAACATTGCTGCTTGTGTGTTCATGAAATGCCTGCTACGATAAGCATGGCCAGTCAGAAAACATCTGATGTCATGGTAGGTCAGAATGACTTTGGGAGAGAGGAGAAAGAGCTGCAGAGCAAACAACAATGATGCAAAAGACATCTCAGCCCACAGAAGCAAAAGGGGGCATGGGAAGCATCTCAGGAGGGGCCCACCCAGCTTTCTGGAAAATAAAAGTAAAGGAGGGGAGAAGTGCTTTCAGTCCTACAAGATTCTGTTATCGTAACCATACAATAGAGGCATTGTTATTACTCATGGATTGTGCTACTTGTATATGTAACCTTGAAGGGCTGATGCCCATTTATCAGAAGGCAAATAGATAAAGTAGCTGTTTACCACCATCTCTATCCATAGCTCTGTACCCCTGCAGCTTACCCACTCATGGCAGATGGATCTAATTTCAAACAAAGTGCTAAGCTTCAGCCATTCATTATTTTATTATCCAAGACTACCTTTTAGAGCAGGGTTCCACCTGTCTTAAAGTTGCCAAGGTTGAGGAACCCTGTTTTAGAGCATTGTTTTTCTACCTCAGCAACTTTAAGATGTGTGGACTTTCACTTCCAGAGTTCCCCAGTCAGCATGGGGATCATTGTTTCAGAGTCTCTATAGGTCCAGAAGTATTTTGACAATAAAGATGATAGTAGAAGCAGGTGTTTCTTTCCATTCATTATTTCTTTTTTAAAAAATCTATAATGGGGAAGGAAAAAGAAGAGAGCTTGATGGATGCTAAGGAAGATACTGTCTTACTATCATGCAGATACTCCAACAGGTCTTTCCCATCTATCACTTGCTCCTGGTTTCTTCCTGATAGTGATGCCAAAGAATTGAACCTGGGATTCAATTATATAAAGCCATTGCTCCACCAGTAAGCTATTGTGTTGCCCTGTCTACCCAGTTTTCCCTACAGGTAGGATACTGCTTTTCAGAATCCAAAGGAAAACTAGATGCAATTTTAAGCACATGGTGAAAAAAGATGTCTGGATTTGCAATGTATCTCTGTTTCTTTAAAAATTAACTGCAGAGGCTCTGATTCAAATAGGGACCATTTGGATTATGTTCTTACTAAAAACTATTTTCTCTGATGTGGGGATGGAAAGATCTTTGCTTATGCTTCCATTTGCTGTCTGATTTTGTTTCAAAATAAATACTTTCTGACTTCTTATAAAAAATGAATGAATTATATATGAGCCAGTGTAGTGATGAAGATGCTGGATTATGACTAGGAAAACCCAGTTTCAAGTCTATTGTCAGCCATAGAATCTCACTGGGTGACTTCAAACCAAATAGTATCTCTTGATCCAACCTACCTCACAGGATAGTTGTTGTGAGTATAAAATCAGAAGAGGTAGCATTATGTACACCCATCTGAGCACTAGCAGAAGTGGAACAGGATATCAATCTAATACATAATGAATCTTCACTTAACTGTATCAGAAAAATGTAAAAGATGCTGTTGTTCTCAGATGACAAAGACCTTGTACTTGCTTCCAATTATTAATTCTGTATCATGAAATGGCATTTTCCAATTTTAAAAGGAACCAGAACCAGCCAAACTATGTCTAACATTTTTTAAAATAATAAAGTAATAATATCTTGAAAGCCAGGTTGGTGTTTAAAGGACCAGGCTAAAAACCAGGAGACTGTGAATTTTAGTCCCACCTTAGGCATGAAGCCAACTGGATGATTTTGAGCTAGTCACTCTCTCTCTCAGCCCTTGGAAGATGGCAATGGAAAAACCACTGCCAAAAATCTTCCCCCCAAAACTGCATGGACTTGTCCAGGCAGTCATCAGAAGTCAAATCTGACTCAAAGACAACAATACTAATACTAATATCTTGGTTTTATAAAGAGGAAATAAAGCTCAGCCGATCACTGTAATAAGTTTGGATGTATCATCTGTCACAAAGTTATGGAAGACTGGGCAAAAATGACATGTTCCAGGTAAATCTCTGGAAACAGATTGTGTTATGCAGAAATGTGAAGAGAAAAATGCATGATATTCAAGAAACCTATTGCCTTTTTTAATGGAAGTTTCTAATAAAATAATTTTATCTGAGAAACAGTAACAATTTCATGCATCAATTATTCATAATTTTAGGGAGCTCCAAAGGCTGTATAAACTTTGAAAAACACTATTCATCCACTTGAAACAAAGCTGTAAAAAGAATACTACTCTTTTTGTTCTTTAAATTATGTAGTGAATTGGTTACGATTCACTGCATAATTTGACCTGCCCTTAGCTTACAGCCAATTATTCAAGGGACATAAATACAATGATTTCTTCCCATTAATGCAGAGTTTACACTATTTAGCTTTTAAAATATATAAGGAGGCAAATGGTTTAATTCCTGATCAAAGACAACTCCCTTAGATAAATTAACTACAATGACTTTGTAGCAGTGGGATACTAATGCCCAACTCCACTTAAATATATTCAAAAAAATAAACAAGTTATTACAGTGATAGAAGCAGAATGGAAGGATCATGTTACCTTAATTCTAATCATTCCAATCTAATTAAAAGCTACCCAATATTCCAACTTCAATCAGCAGGTTTGCTACTGTTAATCAATATTTTTATTCCTCCTCCCTTTCAAGTTGAAAGATTTATTTAGGTATCTATGTTTTTATAGGGAAATGTATTATTTGTTTTAAATTTTCTCCAGAACTTTTTAGGCTAGTTTACACAAAAACAAGATATCCAAACATTCTGTATGAATTTTCACTGGTAAAGAGCTAAAACCTTTATTTTCAAGCAATGATATCAGTACGGCCATGACTTTTCAAATCACTTTGGTTTGGATTTTTCTTGTTCCTGAGATCAAGGTATATGGAAGGGGAATGAATTATTGCACTCAGTTATTTTACCTTTATCTCCTACCACAAGCCTGGCGCATACAAATCCAAGCACCTTTTTTGTGGTCCCCAGAGTTCTGGGGTATATGATTTCAATTCATCATCAACTGCTGAATAATGGTAATGTAATTCTTCCCCCCATCTTATATTTTTTGTGAAGTAAGAAATAAAAGAGATGCATTAGGCCTCCAATAGGTGAATACCGCTTTTTACTTACCCAAATCAAAAAATAAAACCTGAAAATATGAGGGGAAAGCCCAAAGCTTCAAGGTAATCTTTCTCAAGTTGACCTTTCATACCTGTGACTACATGGACAATATCCATGTTGCTTCCTTGTCAATGAAAGTGATTTGTCCTCCTGGAGTTTTGTTTTGTTTTTCTTTTTACTTCCCAATCTACCCTATAGCTCTGGATATTTTGGTGGTTTTACCCAAAGATTAACAAGGTGTAACCCCAATAACCTTTTTTTAAAAGCAGCCAAGGTCAGCTATATGCTTCCACCTGCTGTGGAGCAACTGATTTACAAAAATGCAGCATGGTGTTTTACTCTGGATTAGTACATATCTAATATATCAGAACTTATCTCTCCTGAGCAGTTCCATCTATAAAGCTTTCCTCTATATTGAATATTGGCAGTCAAGCCATATAAGGTTGCATACGTACGGTAGCAGAATTCTCCTCTCCCTTAATTTGGAATTGAGCTTTCCTAAACAATAAAAGCACCTGTCAAAGGCAATTCACAAACAGGTTAATAATAACAAAGACATTTAAGAAATCCCAGTCTTAACATGCATTTAGCGACACAGATTATTAGGACTTATTTAGTTAGAGGAAGAAAATGAGACATCTGCTGGCTGAAAAGATAATAAAACCATCACATTGACTGTTACTGAGCAGATAGTCCCAGGTGTTGGCAAGGACAGGGCAAAACATCCTCTAGTTTAGAGGGTAAAGCATCGTTAGCAAAATCTGGGGCTTTGGCATGGGAATTAAGGCAGCTAAATAAACCTTTTGAAAGAGTGTAAGAAAAGCCAGTACTTGATTCTAAATCCCAGATATTGGCTAAAACAGGGTGGAAGCCTCTGGCACTGATAGTAAATGTCAGCAAAATTCTCTCTCTCTCTTTCCATAATATTTTAGGGCTGTTGATTTTTTCTGGTTGTTGTGATAGCAGGTTTTATTTAAGACATCTGCTAATTTTATTAATTTTCACATTGGTTATTTTGTTTTATATGGAACTGCAAGCTGCTGTCCAAACAATTACATAAAGGAGGTGTGGAATATAAATACAGAAGCCCCTTACCCACTTATTTTTGGGAATTCATAATTGCAACTGACTTTCTACTCTTGATGTAGGATGCTGTTTCATAAGACTTCTCTCCAGTTTTAGCAATAATCTGTTTTGTCCCTGTTTTAGCACAAAAAAAACTTTTTTTTTCAAGTTTAATGCTTGAGTGAAGCTTCTGAGAAAGTGCGCCTTGAATTAAAATTCCTTATTTTTCTTATATATGAACTGCAGGGTTCCCACACTGGATTTACTAGAGGTCTTACTATTCTGTTCAAATACAACAGGCTAGCAGCTGGGGACAAAAGGAAAACATGACTCTTCCGCCCCTGGAAAATACTAACATTGTCCAATTAGTACCAATTGTTCTGATGTCACTTTTAGTTTGCTTAGGCAGAAACAGTTGCCCTGGTTAATATACAAATATTTATCCCTTGAATTCTCAGTATCAGCAAATAGTAATGGAATATGTGAATGATGAGTATGTTACTATTAGGATAAGATAAGGCAAAATGACAGTTCCATTTGTGATCTTTCAGTAGCAACTATTTGTTTACACTGCTGGTAGGCAACTTTTGGATAGTAAGGGACCACTCTTAATATTCTTTAGGAGGGAAAGGTAAGCCAGGCCTGGCTTTTCAATGTTTTCCTTTAAAAGGAGGGTGGAAATATCATTTTGCTCTTGGTTTCTTTTTTTAAGCTAAGTTAAGTTTATTTTAGAGTTACAGCAGTTTTTATGCATTTCCTGTCTCAAAAATAGCAGGAAATCATGTTGCCGATTTTTAGCAATTGCAGTTGGACAGACTCTGGAGACCACAACAAAACATTCCATTCAGAAGGCTCAAGTTACCCATCTCTTTACACATGTTGCAGATTATTGTGTTTCAGATTTCTCCTTAAGCGTAACAGCTTTAGAGTGTGTTCAAACTTTGTCTGAATCAGGGTGCCCAACCTGTAACCCCAGACTTGGTGCCATCACTCAGCCTTGGATGCAGGCCCCAAAGTGCCTCTGAGTTTCATTAACTTTTATTGCGTGATATATAAATGTTAGGTCAAATTAAGCTTTGTCCAGGTCCCATTCCATCTTTGTCTCATTAAACGTTGCACATCCTGATCTCAACAATAGTTTTTTTTAAGGCAGACTTTAATCTTTATATAACATGGGGGGGAAATCCTTTGTAGGGTTCTGAATATAAGAATTGTAAAGCATCACATACTTAACTTACATGATAAAAATAATCACTATCAATCAAAAATAACTATTAGAAATGAACTGGCTGCCATTTAACTGAATGCAAATTACAATCGTAGCAAGGCTCATAATCTGCATATTTAAAATAGTTGGGTATATTTCTGGCATCTATAAATTAAGTGGTCCGCATTATACTTGACGAAGTTAAACCTTCCACATTACTGCTATATGTAGGAAAATGACTCCCACTGAGATTAAAGCATGTTTAAAAAATACATTGATTTTATGTAGAAATTAAGATGCACTATAGTAAAGATGAAATATGAGCTCCAAAGGAAATAAAATAGAGGCAGCATTACCACTGATACTAACCTAGCCTAAGAAAGAATGATGCTGAGAAAATGCTATGCTGTATAAGTTGAGTTACTAATTAAGGGTGAAATGCTTCTATCCGTATAGGCAGTTTACCTTTTCAATTCTCATTTTAGTATAGCCACTATTTAAAAGTTTCCTTCTGCAAGTACAGACAGAATCTAATCAACATGAGAAAATCAAGCTAGCCCTGTTAGGAGGTTCAAATCAATCTGGTCTGGAAGTCCAATGCTAAACATGTCACTTCTGCTTAGCATGGAGTCTGAAGCTAAAGAGACAAGGTGTTTTAGGAAAGCTGAAGTGCTTTGCTAGAGTTTGTTTCTTATGTTTTTTCCCCCAGTAGTGCTTCTTTTAGGATTTTAAGATTGTGAAAAATTCAGGGTCCTGAAGATTGTTGGAGAGCCTTTCCAACAGACTTCATCTTTCTCCAAACATTTTAGCATGATGTTTAAGCATATTAAAATGTGAATGTTAACTACATATTTTGATTCAGAAAATAAATGCACATTAATATACACATTTTAAAACTTTAAAACTCTAGATTTATACAAAAAGCAAAATTAAATAAATTTTGTTTCCAGTTTTTGCAGGATTTCCTTTAAAAAAAAAAAAACCTCTAAAACCTAATGGAACTGGAAGTTTCACAAGCATTCGTATTTTGTGCAGTAATTCTCTTTTTCACTGGGATGTTTAGGTGATTTGATCTTTGTGAACTCTAAAAATAACTCACCTACTCTCTATTTTAGAATCTTATGTACCCATTAGAACTTAGTCCTTATTCTCTCATTTCCCCCAAATTTTTATGAAGATTTCAACTAAAAAAAAGAGGGGGGGGGAGGGCAAAAATACATTATCAATGCATATTTTGGGACAAGAAATGGGCTCCATGCAAATTAAGGGCCTTCCACATTGCTGATTGGAAGTGCTTTCTATCCATCTTGAGCCAGATGAAAACTATGAAAGCCTCTGTTGGCTGTTTCAAGTCACTACAGTCATCTGACAAGGTAATGGATAATAAAATCTTATACATCTTGAGGCTGCCTTTGGGTGGACTTGGAATAAGGAGGACATTGTTACTTTAATACTGGTACAACCAAGGACAACATAATTCTTCTCATAGGATAGAGAGAAGAGGAAGGCAATGTCATGGGGACTTCCAGACTTGCTAGGGCATATTTATACCCTAGGTACAAGTGAGGAAAGCCCCTCAGTCATATGTAGATTTGGGTGGGGGTGACTTTGAGACAGTGTTGTCTCTTGGCAACTGCCTAGACTAGTCCCTGGAGTTTTCTTGGCAAGATTTTCAGATTTTCCATTGCCTGTTTCCTAGGGCTGAGAGAGAGTGCCTGGTCCAAGGTCATCCAGCTGGCTTTGTGCCTAAGGTGGGACTAGAACTCAGTCTCCTGTTTTCTTGCCTGGTGTCTTAAATACTACGCCAGACTGGCTCTCATATGTAGACTACATCCGTTGAAATGAAATGAAATGAAATGAAATGAAATGAAATGAAATGAAATGAAATGAAATGAAATGAAATGAAAATGCTTTGTCTTTTTATTGGTTGGTATATTTTTGCTGTGTTTTTAGATTTTATGGTGGGATTCTGTGATTTGTCTTGTGAGTCCCGCAATATATAAATACAACAAATAAATGAACCTCAAGATGATGATGATTAAAGTCCTATTGGTTTCAGTATGTTTATTTTATGCATAACTAACCTGGATCCAAAGCTGGTGTGTATTCATACATAACATATTGGATGTTATATACATTATATACATTACAATTTACATCATCATCATCATCATCATCATCATCATCATCATAATCATCATCATGGTGAAGATATTCAAAAGGGACACACAATGACTTGTCTGACTCTGTTTTCAAATAGCCTTGAAGAATTACTTCTCAGTCTCAAGCTTCAACACAGCTCTTGTATTTTTTTTTTAAAGTGGAACGTCCTTTAGCCTCCCCCCAAATCAAAATGATGAGTCTGAATTTTCACTTCCAGTTATTCCTTTACTATTTCCCCCTTCTTGTATTGCATCCATTTATGAGGATACAAGGGATTCCTACTAAAAGGACATGCACTTTGGGTTATCAGTGATGAGAAGACATTGACATTTGTGGACAACATACTTTATGAAGTGGACATTTATTCTATTAGTGCTCCAAGAGATGGATCAACAGTTCTTAAGAGGTTCTCTCCTGCCTTTATTTCGGATTTGCTTCTCAATTATTTGTTAATTAGCGTTACATGACAGAGCCTGGAATCCTCGTTAGTGCTCCTTATTGAAAAGAAGGGGGAAATGAAACAAACACCACACTGACACAGTAACAGAATTGTTGCTGGCTTGTGTTGTTTCTTTCTGCTACAGAGAGGTGCTAGTTTTGTGCCCTGAATGAGCCTGACACATCTGTGAATGTAATGTGTCATCTGCTGGTTCAGGATCTGTTGCCTTTCTTGGAATGCTTTGGAAAATGAATTGCTTTATGTTGATTTACTGCGAGTGAGATAAATGAGAAAAATAGCAACAAAAGTACCACTAAAAGTGCCCTAAATATTATGCCACCGTTTGAAGTGATTTTGCAAATATAATCAAACATCCACACAGAGTCTATCAGTTACAGCAAGGGCACCACTTAGAAGAGAATTTGCTTCTCTGATTCATTGACATTCACTGTCAGTAACAACAACATCAAAAGCAACAACCCTGCATAAATTCTGCCATTGTTGTCTTCTGCTCCATCTCAACTTAAAACTCATCTTAGCAAGGAGGAATAACAGAACTGGACATTTATGAAGGTCTATTCTGGCTTGTGGAATTAATCACTTTTATTTCCTCTTATTTGTCCAGTTTCTGACAGTGCTCAGCCTACCTCATGCAGACATTTGCTACAGTGTTATTTTCCTTAATCACCTAAGGAAAGATACGCATCAAGATAATTCTGAATTTACCAAAATCCTTGCAAATATTTGCTACAGGTTTTTTGAAATTCCAAAACAATATATTATGTTCGACATTAGTACAAGGGACTCAACATATATTCCCAATTAGGTCAGAATTCACATGTGTTCATAATCTCATATGAAATAATTTTTCCATTCCATTCCAAGCTTTGTTCATTAAAGTATCTACCACAGATTAAGGGTCTTTCGAGTTTAAGAGGAGATTCAGGTTTAGAACATAAACTCATGAACTATTCTCCAGTATACTTTAAAAGTACTTATTTCTCTCTTCCCCATAAGATTTCTATTTCCTCCACACACAGAATCTTGATCATTACATTCTGGTTGCCAAAACTTTATTATTGCAAATTCTCTGACCCACCCAAATGCTTCATGTAAAGCATAAAGAAATAAGGTGGGCAACATGGAATCATACTTTTACTCCTTCAGTTCCAACCCAAAAAGATCTTCACCAAGGCTGCGTTCTCATTCCTTGTCTATTTAATTTTTACATCGGTGACATTGTTCGAGCCTATGGAAGCAGAAATGGCATTCTCTCTCATCAAACTGTGGTTCTATATCTTTGCTTCTCTATGTTGATGATACTGAAATTCTTTCTTTATTACAAGTAAGCTGCAGGCTGCGTGTGTTAACTGAATATTGCTACACTGAAGTATTGATAAGAGTCTACTCTAAAACAAAGGTACTGCTTTTTACTTAGGGACACTGCCAGCATAAATGGACTATCTAGGGCTTCCCAGTTGAGGAGGTTCAGATCTTTAAATATCTAGATATCCACTTCCGGTCCTCAACCTCTTGGACATGTCAAATTCATAAAGTGGGACCAAAAGGCTGCCAATGCAATAGTCAGATACTCTAGCTATGATGGAAAATCTCAGTCTCAGTTGCTTTTAAATTATATAATGCTAAAGTATTAAATATTTTGTTGCTTGTTCCCAGTTCTGTGCTTACTTCAGTACTTCCCATTTTGAAACTATTCCATCATCATCATCATCATCATCATCATCATCATCATCATCATCATCATTATTATTGAATTTTATTATATCTTCCCATTTTACCTCACTCGCCTACGTCTGGCTAAATTGGGCTGCCCTTCTATGGTAGCTTATTTGAGAATTTTTTGCCTGAAATATTGGTTAACACAATCATTTGGAGGCAAATTACCTTTTGGTGACTATTTTGCTTCCTCTTGGGGGGAGGGGAACATTGCTAAAGACTTTTCTTTCTGTGGCCACTCCATTTTTAATATCACTTACTCTCATAGAACTCTCCAAGTAGTCAAATCAACACTCCTTGATTAAATGCTCAGAATGAGAGAGCCCAAATCCCTTCTTATTGCTTCAAGAACCTCTTTCACAGCCCTTTTCCATCCCCACGGTTCCCTCCATAATATCATTTCTGTCACACACAGAAGGGCATTCATACTAGCAAGATTTAATTCCTTACCATCTATCCTGACAGAAGGTTTAATCATACCCCCTTATTAGGAGAACTTTCCCATTTGCTCAGGATCTGCAACTGAGTTAGTTGCTCATGTTTTACTCCATTGCCCCCGTTATGATAATTGGCATTTATATATATATATATATATATATATATATATATATATATATATATAAATAAAAGATTTGTACGGCCACCAATCTTAAACACAACTCTGAGTGGCTTACAACAATAAAACCCAAAAACTATAAAATCATAAACCATAAAACCATGAAATAAAACAAAAACAAAAATAAATAAATATAAAAGTATGCAGCCTTTATATTTATATAAAGGTATGCAGCTTTTATATGTCCATTTCTTGTCAGCTGCATAAGAAATTAGCCAGAAATTGACATGATTTGTTTCCTATCCTAGGAGTTTCCATTGGAAGGTTTGAGCCCTAACTTTCTCTTTAAAGGGTTGTATGAATAATTTCAATTGTACTAGATCATTTTCTCCAATCTCCTTTCATTATATTGCTTCTTTTAGTGTTTTATTTACTTATTTATTACTTTTAATTTTATTTATTACTCCTTTTTATTTTTTTTTGGTCTTTGACTTTAAATCAATAAAGTAAAGCAATCTTAGAGCTGTGTAGAACCTCTCAGAGCCTTTTCTGATTGTATTACTGAATTTCATTTGATCACTGAAAAACAGTAGTATAGTTACAGCCATTTGGAGACCTGTGTTGTAATCTCCAAAATGTGCTTAATATTGTTTAAGAAACCAAAGAACCTGATAATTTGCTGATACTCATGAAGTAGAAAAAAAGGGCATTAGCCAGGCTAAGTGAATTGCATGTACATACAAATGCGCACACATACACACCCACACACACTTCCTGGGCAGTCAAAAAAATGCTGAGAACACCTAAAAAATTGCTTGGGAAACAAAGGATGTTGGTATCAGACAAAGGGAATATTTTGAGGAAGGAGGAAGCAAGGCTAAGGAGAGGTAACAAAGAGGAAGAAATAAACTAGAAGTAGCTTTATTTTAACATATAGTTTTTTGTACTCTCAATAAGCCATTGTTTTTGTAATACCACTACTACCATTATCTTGCTACCTTTGATGTCACGATTTACATGCAGATTGTAAGGGTATATCCAGGGGTTTCATTCCCCACTCATTAGACTGATTGGGTCTGGTCCATGGTATAGCATAATAAAATTGCAATTTGTGTTCCTGTTGATAGGTGATCTTGTCTCTGTTATAAAATAAACTCATAAAGGATAAATATCTCCTGCGCACAAATTAAAAAAAAAAACTCAGATAAAACTGAGAAAAAACAAACAAACCCACCATTTTGCAATGTCACTCTGCCCACTATAATCTTTGTCTCTTCCCCCTCCCCATTTATGTGTGTTAGTTAGGTATGGTTTCTGGCAACTGAAATGTCACCCACTACCATAAGATTTTGACAGGAATCAAGAATGGAAATACTGGATAATCAAAGAATTCCAGTCTCAGCCTGCTGAGTTATTTGACTGAACTTTTAGTAAATAAAAAAGAGCTCATTCAAGAAGCTTTCTAAGAGCAGATTCATATTCAAGTGCCAGAAGAATACACCTGAAGGTCATACAGCACAGCTTCTTTTCACAGCATGACGTCAGAACTAAGGTGAAGTGGGAACAGCATGTACTTATGAGAAAAGATGGCAGATAAAGAGGTGAGAAGGAGCACTTATTCAGAAATAAAGCTACACTTACTGAATATGGTAGGCTCTTGATATGACCTGTGCTGGAATCTGGCCGATACAACTAGCCTGGAATTTCATTGTTTAGTTATCCCAGAACTTAAGGTTGGCGAATGTGTGACCTCTCCAACTTCAGAATCACACTGTGAAATGGAGTAGGGAGCATAAAACTCTAGATCAGTAAACTGAATTTCCTCATTGGAATTGCATAGCTCTGTGTAGCAGGGTATTTGGAGCTTTCGGCTGTAACAAACATTACCATCGATGCAGCAGTGGAAATGCTGGTAATCAAAACGTATCTGTAGTGATCACCTATGTCTTGGCATATGCCATCATAGAAATAAATATGAATTAACATGCTAGGCCAATTACCCTCCCCCCCAAATTCCTCTCTATCTTTAAATGCACAAGAAGTGGGGGGATTAGGATCTTGCCTGGTTGAGCCAATATAGAGAAACATATAGAATCCCCATTTATCCCCCAAATGATCAGCAACATCTTCATTGACAGGAAAGGAGAATCAAGAATTTTACAGGCCAAATGCTCTACTACCTATGTCCACTATGTATCAGAGTGATACTTCTCTGCCGGGTAGCTCTAATTGCAGTGCTAAAGTGAAGATCTAGCGTACTAGGATGCCTATCTCTATAGAAATGAAACCTTCTATTTGGTATAACATAGAAGCTCTTTTCATATGTTTCAGAACTGGGTTAAAACCCATGTCTAGCGATTAAAATCATCACAGCTCCCAATATTCACATGTTCACTGACTAAGGAATTAATACAACCTGTCATGTACAAGTAGTTCAAATATATTATCAACGAGTAATGGATTCAATGTTTGACATTGGTACCACATCCCCCAGTCAAAAGGTTGATTATGTATATTTTTGCATATACATACAGTACTTTAATATACATACATGCGCATACCTCCTACGCAACTCTCTTTTCGACAACATGTGATCAAATTTGAAAAACAACCATGACAAATATAGCATTATCACATAAAGGAATTTTATGCTTAAAATTCCTTTATGTGCTTATAAATCTTAAAGAATTATGAGGCCTTCCTGAATTCACAGGAATATTAAGGGATAAAGCAGGAAAATGAATGATAATTCATTAGGTAATTACTTAATTATAAAAATTAGCATGCAAAGCTCACAAAGCACAACTCCTCAGGATTAGAAGGGAAAAAAAAATCATGCAATAAAGGATCTCTTTAATCCTCAAAATTTATCCTTTCTTCCCAAGAAAAATGTGATTGAGGAACTTTGTGACTGTAACTGTGATTGAAGAGTTCAGTAGTAACCTGATTGCCAGGACCATCTTTGAGGGCAGGCCTGTTAGTTGCTAAATTCAATATTCAATCCTTTTTTCAACCACAACATGTTATTTTATGTAAATTATAATAACTCTCCCTTTTCCTTTTTTGGTGTTGCTTTTTACAGGAGGCTGGAGTTCTGAAGACACAGTTCACAACTAGAGCTTCCTGGAAGCCCAGGGTTGAAGCAGAGAAAGTTCAACTCATGTACTTCAATCTTGAAAAATGAAAATCTTTTTCAAAGCATCCTGATCAAGCTTGGAATCAAGCTTTGGCTGCATCCAATGCACACCCTTAGTAGCCATTATTAGCTTGACATGAAAAGTTTTATAGCTAACATTTGAAGATTACCTCTATATTTAAAAAGGAGGATTTTGGAGTGATTACTGCCACAGACTTTATGAGTAGTTTCTAAATCATGAATTATAAGATGCATGTTTTTCTTAACTGTGTAACCCATGTAGAAAATTTCATTGTAGGACAGAGAAAAGTGTTTTCAGGATGTTGTTCAAATACAAAGCGCTGAGCTTTGTTTCACACTGTAAGGATATTTCCAGAAGAGCTGAAATGTGTCTTCTATGATTCTGAATACATGGCGCATCCTTTAAAAGAAAGTTCAAGAGAATCTAATATTTCATTTGGAAAAAATTAACATACTAATAAAGAGACTTGATGGATTGATGGATTATGTTACATCAAATCAGTGTCAACTGATCAAATCAGTGTGAGCAACTCAGAATTGTGCTTTGATGGGTAGCCATACAAATCTTATAAATAAATAAAACAAACTCTTAACAACTACATAGATAGAACTTCTCCAGGATTACCTGTCTCAACCTACAGAACTCACAACAATGCACCCATCACCACTTAATCTAGTCCATCCACCTTGCTACTGGTCGTCCACTTCTCTTTCCTTCCACCTTTCTCAGCATTATGGATTTCTGAAGGGACCTGGGTCTTCACATAATATGAATATTATGTAACAAGTCAACCTTCTAGTCATTTGTGCCTCAAGTGGGAATTCTGGATGGATGGACTCAGTTACAGTGGCAATGTTGGAAAACATTATGTAATAAGTCAACCCCCTGGTCATTTGTGCCTCGAGTGAGAATTCTGGATTGATTTAAATGGACTCAGTTACAGTGGCAATGTTGGAAAACCTGAAATAAAAGGTTAGGGACAGATTGTCATGAAGCAAATCTATCTGTGTGGTTGCTAGCAGTCAAAATGACTTGATGGAACATAATTAATCAATCACATATGAACTTATAGCATGGATTATAGCACTGGTTATAGCAGTCCAACTATTAAATTCAGTTAGTATATCTCCCTTCAGCATTTTGTCCACTATAATATTCATTAAGCAATATTGTATCTTCCTATACAGTTGCTTAGATGTGGGAATAGATACTCCCTGTCCAATGCCAACTTATTTTTTTCCTCCCCCACTAAGCACTCTTTGGGTTTTGTACCACTCTTATTATCCATCCTTCTCTCTCTTTCTACCCCGCTTCTAACTGGGATGCAGAACTACCTAGCTGACAGGTAGAACAGTGAAACCACATAAAGGTGGGGCATATTTGCACTACACACTAGACTAGCTAACACTGAGTTAGATAGTTTGTGATTCAGTATGCTGAGGAAACCTAGCCATTGCTTTAGGCTGTTATGTGAATCAAGCCATTGTGTTAAGCTATGAGCTGTGCAAATCTTTTGAAGTGGAGCTCAAAGTAAAGAGCAAAGTGACGTTTCTTTGTATTGGTCTGCAATATAGTGCCTCTCATCATTGTTCCATAGAAATCACTCAGGAAGACAGAAGTCTTCTTTAGCAAGCACTGCAGGAGAAAGCTAAGAACAGCTTTCTTCTACAGTACAGGTCAAAATGTGTCTACTTTGGCAAATACTTTGGGAGTCCTCACAATATGCACTGAAGCCACCCAGCCTGAAGACCATGAGCCAATATTTTCAGCGTCGGTGGCCTCCCTGGTATGAATTTCTTTACTGGAGCAAATCTAAATCTTTTTGCATAAGTCTAGTGATTGGTGAACATTTGGTGGCAAATCATTTCATGTGAATGCAGAAATTATATTGTGTTAACTCAGATTTACAGAGTTCAGTGTGTTGTGTGAACCCATGCCACATGTGATCAGTGGTAACCGGAGCACATAACTTCCTTAAACTAGCCCACTGATTCTGGAAGAAAGGGGAAAATATAATTCTTGATGACCTCACTCAGTATTAAACTTTACTTAATATTTTATTCAGGCCTACATAAAAATAATGCGTGGGATCACCTTGCTTTAACAAAGTAGTAGGAACCTAGTCATACGAGAGTGTAGTGCCAAATATTCATAGGTGTGATTCTTGCTGTGAATGTTATATGTGGTATAATGTATTATAGCAAACGTTTTCAAGGATCACAGTCTACTTCATCAGTGCTTGGAATATAAATCCTCAAGAATATTGTACATAGTGGCTGCTGTTGCTGGGGAGAAGAGGAGGAAAAGGCACAATGGTGAAAGAAAACATGAGAGACAGAACTGCTTCAGATGTAATCAAATATAAAGCAGCAGCTAGATGTAACACACTCTTGTGTTAAGGAGCAAGTTAACATATGTGGCATGGTAAGAAACCTTGTTATGTAATTCATGAGAAATGGTGTTAAATCCAATTCTTGTTTTTTTTTTCCCATGATGAAGTTGGTCCTTGCATCTTTCCTTAGGATTGGTTATCCTGAAATCAGAGTATCATGTAGAGTTGAAATGTCCCCCATCACATTTTTTTTTTTTGAGAGAGAGAAAGGGAAGTTATACCCATTTTTTTTTTTTTTTTTGAGTAGCGATTGGCTATTTGTCCAACGTAAATGAAGTGGAACAGGGCAACAAATGTTGGCATATACCAGTTTGGAAGTTGAACAAGTATATGCTCCTTGGTGTTGCTGGGAATGGCATTAGATACTCTAATATTGCTAGATTAGCCATGGGGACAATATTAGAATTTTAGAAAAAAAATAGGAAACACAGCTATTTTTGTTTATGTGACCAGGGCACTCCAAATGGGAGAAACAAGGGAATGTACTTACTTTGCCAATGCAGTTGAATCAGTTTCTTTTGCCAAGCTGTTGGTTTCATTGTCTACCAAACAGTCACCCTTGGATCGTAAGGTTGTTTTCTAATGGTCACATATTATTTGGAAAATCCCAGAACTGTAAAGATGAATAAAATATGATGACATGATCATCTGTATCATGATATGTCTAGAATTCAAAGATCCATTATGTGTCTCAAAAGTACCTTTTAAGCATAGCACAATTCATGCCCAGGAGAAGGAAGACTACGTATTCCTCTATGTTCAGCACTATTTTTTAAATACTATACAGAACTTCAAATTATTTGGGACAGCTTGGGACATAAATGCCCAAGGGAATCTGTAACTCAGAATAGTTTCTTCTTCCATTCATTGCTTGTATGCATAGGTTTAATCAGGGGGAGAGCCATACAACAAAACATTTGTGACCATATCATCATGCAAATGCCATAACTTATGTGCTTCCATCAGACATTGGAATGCAAATATATAATGGCAGCATTTGTGAGATGACATCACTGTATGTATCTTAAATTTGACATCATTGTGGTTTGGGGCAGATGTCCTTCTGCATATGTGTATGTCTATAAGTAGAGCAGAAATGGGCAAACTTTTTGCGGCTTAGATAAAGCTTGCACTTTTACATATTTATTTTCAATCCAGATCTATTTTTTACAAGTCTATCTGAAACAATGTGATGAACAAATATCATTCACATGATATGATCTAGCGCTACCATTTGTGGCAACACTGTAAGCCAATTCTATGGTCATGTGCAATGCTTTACATCTAAGCTATTTATTCATCTTACATCCTTCTCTCCTAGCTTAAGCCTCCAAGAGACATTAAACATTACACTGAGTAAACAAAAGCTAATTAAGCAATGCTTAAAAACGCCCCAGAGAGGAAGTGAGAAAGAGATGTACAGATCGTAGGCACAGTCTGTTTTTGGCAAGTATGTCTAATGTGACAGCACATTCAACCCACCCTGTGTCTGCACAATCCAGCAGCTGGCATGGCAATAATTACTAGACTTCACAACATTTCTTGGAAATTTTCCATACATTACATTTTGTACAGTAGCAGCTTTCTGGAAGCATTGCAGTTTTTCCAATACCTCACTATTCATCTCATTCATATTTACTTAATCTTCCCATTTCTGGAAATTGCCTCTGGTGATTGCTTAGGAGATCCTTATAAATAACATCTCATTTTTCATATATGCTATATGTCACTTTCAGAACAATTTTGGGCAATAAGTGTAAAAGTTAATCTTACTTTTTTGGGGCAGGCAGGGGGAGCTGACCTAATATAGAATCCTAGAATCTACTAATATGAAACTGATAGGCTTGAATGCTCTCCTAAGAGTTAACTTTGCCCGAACCTTTCTTCCAATTCTGCAAAAAAAATTGCAAAATGTGAATTTCTTAAAAAGAAAAAAAAAAAGAAAATTGCAGATCACAAAAACATCTGCTAGGACAGGCCCCAAATATGCTGTACTTCACTCCTTCATAAAGTATGACTAATACTGAAAATTTCCTCCTATTCTATCACACAGAAAAGTTGGTAGGTACTAATTTGTAGATATCCAATATATCCCATGTAAAGCAGCAGGGATTCAGATTGCTGAATTTAGATTTGCTCCCTGAATTGAAAAGTAGAGATTTAAAATCAATTCTAGATTGAGGAGCTTTTTAAAAAAAAAAAAATAACAAAATTAGAGAATGAATTGGGGTTGTTTCACATTTTTATAACAACAACAACAACATTTATGGTCACCCATCTCATCTAAGTGACTGTGGGCCAATAAATTCTTTGGCCCATATATATGTATTTGTACTTATAACCCTTCTCTAATTTAACATTCTATAGGTCCATTTTATAGACCAGGAACCAAAATTGAAAGTTGATCATAGACATATAATAAGGTGAATCTCTGTTTTGAAGAACTAAGTCTAAAACACTATTGTCTGGATTCCTGTTATAGTTGAGCTGTACCCCTATTAAAACACATGACAATCTATTTATCTGTGATAATTTATACAACAATTTGATGTTTTGTCACAAATTGCCCTCTCCTGCCATTATGACATAGCCCTCTCCTTTTAATATTGCCCCAAAGTGATCCATTAATGGAACACCACCATTGTCGAATAACATTATCTCCTGTCCCTCCAAAACATATATGGTCATGAGCCCATAATTTGGATGAACGTTGGTTCTGTATGAAGGGAATGGACCTGAATACACCTAAGCACCAGGTCACAAAGAGCTTTATAGGTAACAACCAGCACTTTGGACCAGCATGTCTAGATCAGCCTGGGGTAGAAATATATAACTGAATACCATCAGCGATAATACCTCCCTCCAAATCAATGGGTGACCTCTCTCAGCAGCTTCATGTAAATATTGAAAAGTAGGGGAAAGAAAGAGAAAGATGAACCATGAAAAACCCCACAAGGGACTGAAGCAACCACTTGGTTGACCTTCCTTCTAACACTGCCTGGAACTATCCAACTGGGAAGGAGAAGAACAACTGTAGAAAAGTGTGTGCCACTCCTAAACATCACAGAAAGCCCAGAAGGATACTATGAATGATGGTATCAAAACCAAAAACTCCAGATAATCCACTGTTCCCAAGGTGCTCTATAGTTGTATCCCAACTTCCTGCAAAAGGGAAGGTTTGTGATGATGGACAGATAGTCCTTGCTTAACGACCATTCATTAAACAATGGTCCAGAGTTACAACGGCCTTGGGATAGTCCATGGTTTACAGCCCCTGCAGTCATGTGATTGCAATTTGCTACCTTTTTTATGATGGTTGTTAAGCCACAGTGATTCGCTTAACAACCGTCGTAAAAAAGGTCATAAAATCAGCTCTGATTTGCTTAATGACCAAATCACTTAACAACCTAAATTCCAGTCCCTATTGTGGTCGGATAGTGAAGACTATCTGTAGTTGTCTAAAAGGGCTAGATCCAGGAAGGACCTCTTCAGGAGTGATGGCACCATCTCTTTTAAGGCAGCTGACATCTGATTGTCAGAGGAACTCAGGAAATGATGCAGCCAAAGAGATGCCTAGAGCACTGCTGGAGAAAGATGAAGAGCAAATCTGATTGAACATTGGAAAGAGCTTTTACTGAGAATTACAGTGTGGTGATAGCAGTGGTAAAGCATAGGTTTTTCTGCTTGTATTGCTCCACTTAAGTAGGGAAGGCTCCAAAAACCATCTGAAGGGCTGCTGCGAGGATTGTTCAAGGCATCTGTCTGATAAAGTCATTCAGATTTCCTCTGAGAGGAACTACAGTGATGCAGGTCCATTAGCGTTGACTGATATGGCCTGGCAAGGTTATCTTTGAAGAATTTGAATCTGTTGGTCCTGAGAAAACTTGGAGGTGACAATTTTAGTTATTTGGAGAGATTATATAACTCAGTTGTTTTTGTGTTCCACTTTTCTGTAGAATTAGTGTGCCTGAAAATAATGTTGACGTTTGCCAACTCAAGCATTACTCTGTTTCTTAAGAATACAGAAAACATCCAAGTGCAAAAACAAAGCTGTGCCTCCCACTAACATTATGTGCATGCTAATCACACTGACAAATGGCAAGACCATAGAAAGACATATTTAGCAAGCATTTGTTTTATTTATCCAAATCTTGCAATGTGACATAGTTAACTATTTCCAATAGAGATGTCTGACTCTGACTCCAATAAAGAGATTTTGAAACATACATTAATCTATCAGCAGACACTGGAAATGCAATTTTGCTTTACATCCGAATTCAGGAGACTATTTTATTTTCAAAGGGACAAACTTTGAAATGTACATGGGATTATAGCCCTATTTGTTGTAAAGGTGGAGTTTTTCACTGCTCTCTCTTATCCATACATTGGTGGATTTTAAAATAAATCTTATGCCACAAAGATTTTAGAATTTAAATCCTGAACTTATATTGTTACATGCATAATGCATCTCATAACAGCTGCTGGTGGTCATGGTGATACAGATAAAATAAGGATAAAAATAGACTTAAAAACACCTCTTATGAAATATGACTCCAGTTTCTTAACACCTTAAAAAGTGCTTCCTTCTCTTTCTTCCAGTGCTCCTGTATCCTTCACTTTAGGCATTATCTGCCAGTTGGTTTTGATGTCCATTCAGGGGTAGGGAAGACGGAGAAGATTGGACTTGAAAATAGTGGTGGCTAAGCCCTTTCTTTCTTTCTTTCTTTCTTTCTTTCTTTCTTTCTTTCTTTCTTTCTTTCTTTCTTTCTTTCTTTCTTTCTTCTTTCCTTCTTTCCTTCTTTCCTTCTTTCCTTCTTTCCTTCTTTCCTTCTTGTCTCTCTCCCTCTCCCTCTCTGCCCACCTTCTCTTTATTTCTTTGTCTAAGTCCTTCTTGGGAAGGATGAATTGTTCTCATCAGATCTTAGTACTATAACCAATGTTCAATCTGGGGGTCCTCCTGGACACATGGCTCTTGTTTGAGGAACAGATGGCAACCATGGCCAGGTAAGCCTTTGTGTGGTGTGCCAATTGTGCCCTTTCTTGGAACATAAGGCCTTGCTCACAGTCACTCATCCCTTGGCTACCTCCTGAATGCAACTGCAATGTGCTTTCAATGGGACTGCCCTTGAAGCACATCCAAAAGCTAAGCTCATACAATGCAGCAATGTGGGCAGTTATATGTGGTCTTCAATCAGTGCATGCTACATCTTTGCTCAACTGCATTGGCTGTTAGTATGCTTTTGGGTTCAGTTCAAGATGCTAGTTGTAACCTATACAGTCTTTCATGGCATGGGTCTGGGTCGCCCTGATTATGTCTATGTATCCCATTAGGTTCAGCAGAAGAGGCATGCTCTGGGTCCTATCAATTAGGGAGCACTGTGTGATGGGGCCCAGGAAGAGAGCTTTTTCTGTCATGCATCTGCGCTTTGGAATATCATTCCTCTAGAGATTAGACTGGGCCCTGTTGATCTTTCGCAAGGCCTTAAAGACAAGGTTCTGTCACCAGGCCTGGGGATCTGGAGGTGTGGCTAAGTCTGCAATAGTTGAGTTGATTTCTTATTGGTGAGTTTGTGTTTACCCCAACTGCAGATCCTATGTATACTGTTGTTTCTTTGTTTCTATTTTTTTTATTTTATGTTGTTTTAATTATTATTAATCGCCCAGAGTCATTAACTTAAGATTGGTGGCCATATAAATTGAGATAATCAATTAATCAATCAATCATTGGGCCAAGAACTTTTGGGTGTTTACTTTGCAAACTGTGTCAAATGTTAGTATCTGTAGTAGAGGGGGAAACCAGAATTGGGGAGGTTAAGAGCAGTGATATCCCTTTGAACAGAATAATATGAAAGAAAGGGCATAGCTCACTGGGACAGTACATATTTTTGATATAAATATCTAGCTTCAAGTCCCTACTAGGTCCGGATAGAACTGGGAAAGACTCCTGTCTGAAATCTTGAGCAGCCACTGCCACTTAGTGCAGATCAGGGGTATATTGTATAACCTGCCACTTGGTCTGAAATGTCTGACATGTTCCTAATATAGTTAATATTGAACTACAGTATATGGACCAATAATCAGACTTAGTACAGGGAAATGTCCTGTGTACCTATCCTCCTAGACTGATTGCTCAGTAGAAATTTTCTAAACAGCCAGTATCAAAACATCAAAAGAAGTGGTACTAGAACATTGGAGGCAAATTTGATACTTTCCAAATATTCTAACTAGATGGCAAATATATTCTACATTCCCCCTAGGTACAACTTCTCTTGTGATTAATGATGGAGGACAAAATGTTGGTGTACCAATCAAGGGAGCTGGTGACAAATACAGTAGTTAAAGACTGAAAAGATTAGGTGACTCCACTGGTATTTTTTAAAATCTTGCAAGTGTCTGGTTATCCTAATGGAGAAGATAGGATATACCTCATAAAATAATTCTCAGTATCATTGACTATAATTGCATTTCCTCTTATGGTGGTATAACAGATATTCATTCCAGTTCTACAAATGTGAAATTTAGGAATGCTAGGATAAATATTATCAATCAGAACTTTCCACATGCCCTGGTGCTTTTACTTCCCAACCAATTTCTATTTACCCAAGGGATGACATTTTTTAAGAAGATTGACATTCTGCCTTGGAGTTTATTTGATTCACATTTCTGGCAAAGGGGAGCAACTAGGCAGTGGTCTTTAACCTAGAGCGATAGCAGAATGCTGAATAAGTAACGGCCTTCCTTCTCTCTTTTCATTTTCCCCTTCCTGTTCTTTGCTCTTTAAAGGGAAGATACTGTTTACTAATGCTGTCTCATTGCTTCGCACAGCAGGGCTTCTCATCTTATTCTGGTCTAATGATGGAGTCAGCTTCAGTTTTTAAGAATATATGTTATCATTATTCATTACAGTGCTGCACTGAAGCTTCATTCAGCAGCAATAAAGAAGAAAATGTATATTTTAAAGACTCTCATTTTCCCCTAAATGTTTGAATTAAGCTGCAGTTGGTAGCGTTGAGAGAATTGAGTTATGTCTCGAAGCAACGATTCTGCAAGAGTACATCATGCCCAGAGATTGGGCTCTGATTAGCTTTTGAGTTTTCTAATGCTGCCGATTGATTTTGTGCTACAGTAGCTGCCACTGGATTTTGTATCCTGGCATCTTGAGGGCGGGACAAGGAGGCTTTCTCTTTTGCATGGGGCTATGATGAATGATTGCCTGAGTGTCTCCCAGCACATATTTATTTCCTCTTCAATAAGAACAACAGTCAATATCATTCAGGCAATGAAAAATCATCTCAGCAGCTAAACAAATCTTGAGAAGGTTTTCTATTCCATGTGTGTGTGTGCGCTCATGCATGTGTGTGTGTGTGTGTCTGCACAGTTGCTTTGGGGCTTTCCTCCTGACATCAGCTGAAAACAGAAGCCGCTTTCCTTAGGCTGGAGACCTGACAGTTTTGATTTCTGCCAGTTTCTTGGAACTAAAGGGATGTAGAACAAATGGCAAGCAAAGGTACTAATGAGAGCTGTAGAGACAAAACAAATATCTTTATAATTATGCCTCATGTCTCTGTTTATAAATTTTAGAAATAGTTATGAAATTTTCGTATGTAGATTTCTCTCCAGATTTGGGGGATGCATTCTGAATTACCTGCTTTTTAAAATTTCTCTGGCAGATTGACTCTGATGCTTTTACAATCTGCTGTTCCTTTATTTTTGTTATTGTTTGCATATCTGCAAGAGATTGCTATGTTGATGGGGAAGAGCAAAGCACTTCTTGCGATGTCATATAATGGACACCATAAGAAGACGTGGGAAGAAGTTTCTTCCTCCTTAGAACCACAAGGGCAAAGTCAAGAAAACTACCCGCCAATAATGCAGAAGGAAGGGCATTAAAACAAGCTCTAGGAAAAGCCCATCCAACCGGGCTGGTAGGTTTGGAGGTATTGATCCCCCAGAAGCTCAAGTGGTGTGAAACAATTGCAGAATGGTAGAGTAACTTCCCATAGCAAAACAAAACAACCAACCAAGCCAACCCACCTTGTGTGGTTTTCCCATTATCCTACTCCTCTCCCCACACCCCAACAGATTGGCTCTGCCCAGAAAGTAACTCCAGTGCCTGTCGTCCTGGTCCCTACTTCCTCTTAAACATACCCACTTCCCTGTGGCAAGCTGAAAGAATGGGTATTGGCAAGGTTGAAAGAACTCTATACTTCTGGATACATCTTCCTCCTTTTAAACATTCAGTTATTCAATGGCATTTCAATGGTGATAGTTCTCCTCCCTTCCTTTTTGTTAAATTCTAAGTTACTGGCTTTATTTCTCCTTTTTGTATGTTTATTTTTCTTTTTTAATGACACCCACACACAAACAAATTGGAAATGTTCACTTTAGGTTTTATGGAATGATTTTGAATACATGGGGAGGGTTGGGGAAGAAGCTAATCAGAAAGGACTGATGAAATCCACAAGCTGTTTAATTTAGATAATGAGAGATTGGGGTCACGATTTTTTACTTTGGGGAGGTGAGTTTGGGACAATTCATTTTTTTAGCTATAATATTTTAGGAATTAACTAGAGATTGTATTCCCCATTTAGCAACAACAAGAAACCATACTGTCAGTCTTCAGCAGCTATGGAAGGACCATCTTTACTTTGAGGACTGATATCTGTAAAGGGGAAAAAAGGCAAGATGGTCGATGCAATATTGCAGTTCAAGCCTTCCCCTTTTGTATATGCGTGTGACACACTAATGCATGTAAAAAACAGGGGTGAGGCTTGCATCACAATGCAGTGTTTGTCAACTTGCCTTTTTTTTTTCTTCCCCTTCTCCCAACAGTTGTTACTGCCCAAGATTGCACTTCTGAGATTTATTTATTTATTTATTCAATTTGTATGGCCACCCATCTCAGCAAGTGATTCTGGGTAGCAAACCATCATAAAATAAATTAAAACAAATTTCCATCATAGTACAAAAATTAAAATCCACAGAGGCCCCATACCCTCCAGGCACTGGGACAGGACATCCATGACATTACTCAGGCAGCCCGGGGTGAGACATAAAGCTGGGTATCATCAGTATACTGGTGATCCAGCAAACTGTTGGATCATCTCATGAGATGCCTCATGTAGATATTAAACAGGAGGGGCGAAAAGACCAAGCCCTGAAGCACTCCACAAAGAGATTTAGTGATAAACCAATGTTTCATGACAAGTTAGTATCAGAGACAATTTGCTGAAAGATATCTAGGGGATTTAAGGCTGAGGTAGAATCTGAAACCAAGTCTCTCGAACCCTTGAACCTCAAGATTTGTTGAGAAACTGCAATACTGTTGTATAAGCTGTCAGTAAGATCTGGACTGTATTATTATAAAGAAAGAACATTAAAAATAGCATCCTGCAGAGTGAATTGCATTGAAGAGATAACATTGATATTCTATATGACAGGGATTTATGGATACAATTTTCCTCAAAATGATAATGCTTACAGTTAAAACACGCTTCTCCAATTCCAACAGATTAAAAAAAAAAATCCTAGGCAAATGGATATGGACCATGATAAAGCATTTTACCAGGGCTGTGTTGCCCCTTCTTTAAATTTATTGTCTGTTTTCCACTTGCTCTGTTATTGCAAATGATACCATTCAGAACAATGGGATTTTATGAATATGCATATATAGACAAGTGAGGCTTCTCAGAGGAAGACTCAAAATGTATTGGTGAGCTTTGTCTTTAGGTCATTGGCCAACTTTTCAAAATTAAAAAGCTGGGGGGCGGGCAGTTTTGGTGGTTTCATACTTGCTACTTTTGCTAAATAAAAATCACAAACAGGATAAAACTGGAAAGCAAGTCCTACTGAGTAGTATGAATCTGATAATAATATTACTTTTTTAAGGTCAGTAGAAGGCAATTAAATGTTCAAGTAGATGGACAGATTTATATGGAAATAGAAGCTTTTTATGAAATAACTGCTTAAGACAAATTGTACCTGATCTTGAGTAGCACTGTCTGCCACGCTGCCTCCATTCTCCTATGCCATTTTAATCAATATGTGGTAAAAGAATCCACATACCAATCCCCTTGTATAGGTAAAAAAATGGAATCTCTAATTCATGCAGAGGTCTCATTCAGAGACCAACAAAAACTTTGGTTTATAGGCTCTATCCTTAAGTGACCATTAACAATCCATGAAGCTCCTAGTTGTGCTATCAAATTTGTCAGTAGTTTCCTGCCCAAATTCAGTGCATGCTTTGCCCTTGAAATTAGGCAGGAAACCACAGTTTAAATAGTCTTGGCTTGTTCCTTCCCATTTTTAATACAGTGGTACCTCTACTTACAAACGCCCCTACTTACGAATTTTTTGAGATACGACCAGCTCCAGCCCCAAAAATTTACCTCTACTTATGAACTCGCCTCGACTTACGAACTGGATCCGCGGCCATTTTCCACCCGTTCCACGTGGTCCGCAGCCATTTTCCGCCCGTTCCACGTGGTCCGCGGCCATTTTCCGGCCATTCCACTTGGTCTGCGGCCATTTTTCCGCCCATGCCACGTGGTCAGCGGCCATTTTCCGCCCCTGACGCGTGGTCCGTGGATGCCGGAACGGATTAATGGTAATTACATTGAACCTTATGGGAAAATTTACTTCGACTTGCGACCAACTCGACTTCCAATCAGAGTCACGGAACGGATTAAGTTCGTAAGTAGAGGTACCACTGTAGTTTAATACTGCAAGGTGGTTCTTTTCACTGCCCCTTCCATTTCATCATAACAGGCATCACCTTCAGATCAGATAAGCCAGCTTAGAACATCACACTGGGTGAGTTGTAGAGCTGATTGTATTGAGGCTTCCATCTTGGAGGAAATGTCTTTATGTGACCCAGGATGACAGCAAAAGTCAAAGCTGCTCCTGTAGATCACTAGGAGTTTGTGCATTAGTGTGAAAGCAGTGAAGTCTGTTTTCCCTGAAGTCAGAAGGCAAGTTTCACATGAGGGCATTTCTTTGTATCCTGTATTATTATGGTATTATTGAGTTGTGTCTAGTTTTTCTTTTCTGCTGGCTTTAGGGTGGATTTGTCTCTTAATGGAGTATTAGTTGCTGCAGTGGGATATGTATATTTTTTAGTTAAATTATGGGTTTCACTTTCACCCCAATTTTTATAAAATGTGAGTTGTGTTTGTTTGTTGTTTGTTTGAAACACATTTTGGGGGAAATAAGTTGTCTGCCTGTTTCCCAGAAAGAGTCAATAATGAGATTAACAATACTTGGATGCTTTTTTACAATCGGAGTGAACAAGTTTATAGAAACAACAGTTAAGAAGCTAAATCACTCACTAGCTATTTACTCCTTATGATGACCATTTTGCTTTGCTTTTGTTTTTTAAACAGTGAGGTTTTTACAATCTGCCTAGCGTAAAACAATATAATATTGCATTGTTATGAACCTTTGTTGGCAGATAATTCCCCAAAATGGTACAAGCACAAAAAGGACTTTAAGCTTTGTAATTGAAGCTATGGAACCTGAAATAGTGCACTCAGGTAAAAATTAATACATATGATTAGAAACATATGATTAGTACCTTAGTACATATGATTAGTACATATGATTATAAGATAGACATCCTTAATGGGTAAGGTTAAAGGACGCTGATCCTTGGGTTATTAAATCTTAAATTGAATGTTTCCTTGATAAGATGCACTTACTGTGATGTATGAACCCAGTTGTTATATCTGAACCTTATGGTTGGCCCCTTTCAGCTTTCATTTGAGACAAAAATGGGATATAAATATGCCCCTTCACATACAGAAGCTGCAGTCTCTGTAAAATTACACAGAGTTTTGCAGAAACTGACTTCTGCACAGCTGCATGGACTACAAGCTATTATATTTGCTTTCCAGTTCACGGATGCCAAGATAATGGATTCACAAGGAAGGAAGAAGGAATTTGAGATTTACATACCTGTGAATGATCAGGGCTCTGCTTTATGCAAAACTGGGGAGCAGTAGAGCTGGATAAATAATCCAAAACGCTTCCCTCTTCATATACATTTGTATTATAAGTGAATTGTCTCCACACTTCTATCAGATCTGCTGAATAGGCCCTCTTAAAAAGAAAATATAAACTTTGATTAAAACATAACTAAAATTGATAAAATGACTCATATTTGCCTTCATATTAGTTCAATTACTGGATCCTTATTTCCAAGCAACGATTTAACCTAGAAGCTACCCTTGTTATGATAGTTAGGCAAAGATCCAGGAATAGAGCCTTTAAGGAAAACCATATTGCACACTGCAGTGAGTATCAATACATCAAAAGTCAATAATGCTTTACTTTAGAAGTATATTATTATGACGCAGTGAGGTTAAGACATGCTGTGGACTCTTGCTTCTCAAAACAATGTAGACCTTTTAAGATGTGACTGGTTGGGTTAGCTGGCCATAACTCCATCCAGACCCATATGCACCACTTTATATACTTTTTATGTATACATATATGCTCTCTTGTTCTCTTTACTAGTGATGTGAGAAAGAGTCATCCTAATTAAGCTCCCATTTTGGCTAAATCTAGCCATTGCACTGACATAGATTTAGAAACAGTTACACTAATTTAAGCAAGGTAGAGTTCTATTTCTCCATTTCACCAGGGCAGCAAAAATCTGGATGACCATTAAATTGCTTCAAAGAGATAGATAGTTTGTATCTCTTTCCCACCATCCAGTGATTGTCCAGAATATTGTTTGTTTGGTCTTGACTTAATTAAGAAGTTGCAAGAACTCATGTTGGGATGAATTAATTAATTAATTCCCCAAAGTTGTCTTCACTTGTAAAAGAGGCTCCTTCCTTCCTTCCTTCCTTCCTTCCTTCCTTCCTTCCTTCCTTCCTTCCTTCCTTCCTTCCTTCCTTCCTTCCTTCCTTCCTTCCTTCCTTCCTTCCAGATGATTGTTTGTGGCTCACTTGTTAGAATGCAAGATTACATGGTGATGGTTTTCTTGGAAGTGACAAAGAACCTGCTGGCTAGATAGCTCGTTTTTTATTACACATATTTCCATCACACTGAAGCCTCTCCAGTTGGGCCCACCTGCCAGTCTGAAAAAGCCCAGAGGAGAGGCCTTCTTAAAGTGGGAAGCCAAGGAAGCTGCAAACCACTGAAGAGATGATGCAAACAAAACAAAAATGAAACAAAAACAAAAAACAGGACTTTCACATATATTACTTGGCAACATTATAATAGATAAGTACAAGAGTGTTACACCCCATTTATGAGAAATTCGCCATATTTTCTTTTCCTTTGAAAGTAGGTAGAAAAAATGCAGGAGAATTTTATGCACGGCACTAGGGAGAACCCAGGCGGTGTGGCTTGTGAAGCATGCCTGATGTCTTTGTTTACTGCATAATGTGGTCATTTCACTATACAACAAATCATAATTAAGTGTAGGATGAAGTGTGAAGCCAATATTGTCTCTGTGTAATCCACCAATTCTGTCCCCCAACTGATGTTGTTTTGGCAGTGATAATGCTTCTGCACTAAAAAAGGCTAGCTTTTGCCTGGGTCCAGTTTGCACAGAATCCTTCGCATTTGGCCGGACACAGATCTGTCTGGTGATATGGTTCACATGACAAAATTAGCTGCTTCAACTCCCCATTGAGATGCTCCCGGAAGAAGACTTAAGCAAACCAACCTGACACTGCCACAGCAAGTCTTTCCATGTCAAAAAATGAACAAAAATTAAGAAAAAGAAACACAATTTCAGACAAGCATGGATGTATTTGCTTTAGTGTGTCAAAGTGTACCTTTAAGTAACCCTTTCCCCATATACACCAGTTTAGATACAGTAGTGTTTCAATGAATACATTTAGGAACGTTTTTGTGGTGGTGTTCCTTATCCTTTTAATCCCTCTCTCTCTCTCTGTGTATGTGTGTGTGTGTGTTCCAAATAGGATGCTTACTTGCATACAGGCACATGGAAAACTCACTACTGTTTTGTAGTGTTAAGTAAATAAAAGAGTGCCTAGGGCTTGCTAAGAATTATCTAAGTGGTTGTAAGTAAATCTTATGAAGCATTTTTTTAGGGAGCTTGAACAAGAATGCTGCTGGTGCTATTGGCAGCTATAGCGTGATTCAAATAAAATGTGTCATGATGTTCACGATAACCATGAGTACTAGGATCATGGTTTTTTTAAATCAAAACCAAGGTTCTCATCATTCTATGAAGTAGGATTACAGTCTCTGAACTGCAGTAATCAGGATGAGCATTGGATAACAACAAAGAAGTACACAAATTCTACCTCTGTTGCCAGCCCTATTGTATTAGTATATTAGTACTAGTATTAGTATATTAGCCCTATATTAAGTCATTTCTCTGTTTATCATATTGGAGGGAACTTCTGTAATGCCCTGCACAGGATGCACCATGTTTCTTTTTCCTCCCTAAAGTCAAGAACTATTCATGCTACAAGTGAAAATTTGGTGCCATCCTATAATGGAATGTGAGAATGACCTTGGAAGATGGGGAAAGAGAGGCTGCCTAAGGAACAATCTGATAAAAGGGGGAGGAGCCCCCAACTGAGTAATGGACAGAGAAAGAAACTTAGAAGGGAACCCCCGTAACTGATCAGGTGGTAAATAGGGAGGACAGGAGATTTATACTTTCAGACTTGAAAGATTCTGTTAATGTAGCCTATCAATAAAGTAGAAGTAGCTCATCTAGCTGAGTTTCCTGTCTGGTTTACTTGGGAGAGCTGACACATCCTGGAAGAAAAAGTGAAGAAGCTAGTGTTAATTTCTTGGTTGTCCCTCCTCCACAAAAATCAGGATTCTTCCAGAGTTTTTAAACATGATTTATTAAAAGTATATGGAATAAAAGTACAGAAGTTTCAGCAAGTGGACTGTTTCCCCCCCTTTAGAATTCAATTTATCTTCCAGTCCCTAAGGTAGAAACTTTCTCAGTCTCCTACTTGTGGCTCTTGTGTGAAATATTTAGAAAATTGCTCTCCTGACATAGGAATGTCCAGCTGGTTAGAAAGTGGGCTTCTCTTCAGTTTTGAACATACCATTGTAGCCAATTTATTGGGAAAGATGGGGAATTTAGAATTGGTACAGGGAGTGCCTGCAGAGGAACAACAACGCTAAGAAGCCTGCTAGAAGGACATCAAATGGAGGGGACAGAGGGATGAAGCAAAGTGCAACCAAGGCCCAAGCTTGTCAAGAAAGGCTCTTATAGTCTGAAACTTCACAATAGATTCCAGGACTTTTTTTGTTGATAATGTTTCTGGACCCCTGGATGGAAAGCAGCCACCACAAGCCTGAGGAAGAACTTTAGAGCCTGCAGGCTTTGTAAAGTAAAGGATTTCTGCTTTTGTCCTGAACAGGAGGAAATAATGGATGGTCATGAACAGAGATTCCCTACTGAGAGAGTCAATTCTGTCCCCTGCCTGGTGTTGCTTTGGCAGTAATGGTAATGATTCTACACTCAAAATGTCTATCAATATGCCAATCAGACATATCAACAGAAGTGCTCAGCTTTGCTGGAGCATAAATTCAGAATGTGACCAAAAGACTTAAAGACTAAGATTCTTTAAGCCTTCTGACACAAATGTTTCCTACTGATCAAGTGGGAACAAATGACATGAACCTGAACACTATAAGGGAGTATGGATGCTGTGAGCAGGATCAAGTAGCTATAATCTATACTTTATTTTATTTATTTTATTTTCACTCCTTCCAATTGAAGGATGTGGCCAGAAAGAGAATATTAGAAGTAAACAACTGGCTGGGCAGATGGTGCCAATAGGAAAGGTTTGGCATCTTTGATACTGTTGCATTGCTGAGATAAGGGATTCCAGGCAAACAGGAAGAATGTATTTGGAAGACATTTTGTAAACCAGGTCCAGAGGGTTTTAATTAATACATTAATCATGTGTGGAAAGAAGAAGAAAGCTCAAAAAATAATGCAGCTCCAAGTTTTGGGAATGGAACAGGGATGGTTACACACGATATGGAGCTACCCAGTAATGGCCATGTAAATAGAGGTAAGAATAAGTCAAGTTTCATAACCCAAGGATTCCAGTGTCTCTATACAAATGCAAAGGCTACAGGCAACAAATAGGAAAGTCTTAATGCAGAAAAGCAAATATAATTTACTAGGCATTACTGAAACCTGGTGGGAATAAACTCATGAATGCAATGCAAAGATTGAAGGTTATAACTTATTCAAAAGGAAAAGGCCACACAAGAGCAAAGGAGGAGTGGTAATTGTTATGAAGGAAGAGCACACATACAGTATATTGAGATCCAGGAATATGAATATGAGAACCCAGTCGAGATCTCTGAAAACCCAGTCAAGATCTAAGAACAACTGGTAGAAAGAGGGAATGGCAGTCTAAGCTAAAGAAAGATGTTTAGGGAGCACTTGGCTATCATAAATGAATTTAAAGTTCCAGGACAAATCAATTACATCTGGGAGTCTTGAAGGAGTCTGCAAATGTAGTTTCAGGCTTCTTTCTGTAATCTTTGAGGAAATATGGAGGATGAGTATATAGAAAAAGGAAATGTTAATCCTATCTTTTAAAAAGTGTGTGTGTGGGGAGGGGGAAGCCAAGTAGCTATCAAACACATTATTTAAGCCCATGAGCATTTAAAAAAAAATAATGCAGTTGCTTCAAAGGGTTCAGGATAGGTTTATCATGAATAATATTGCCAAAACAATCTTATCTCAGTTTTTAATAGAGTGGCCAGTTTAGTTAACCATGAAAATGTGATGGACATAGTGTATCTTGATTTCAGCAAAGCATTCAGCATCATCTTCAGTGATATTCTAGTAGAGAAGATGACAAAACATGAGCTGGATAATATTATTAGATAAATTTAAAGCTTGTTGAACAATTGTATTCAACAAGTGCACATTAATGGTTCCACACAAACTGAAGGGGAAAGCTGAGTGGCATGCCACAGGGCTCAATTCCAGGCTCTGTGCTGTTCAAAATAATTATAAATGGTTTTGATGGAGGGTTACAAAATGTTATTATCAAATTTGTTGGCAACCCAAAGACAGGGGAATAAGAAACACCTTAGAGTATTGAATCAGGAATCAGGAAAATCTGAACAGGCTGGAACAATGGGCAGAAAACAGCAGGGACAAATACAAAATTCTAAATGTTGATAGGAAAACATCACTCTGTGATGAGGGCAACATAATGTACAGCAGTACGTGCAAAAAAGGTCTTAATAACTTGATGGAACACAAGCTGAACATGAACCAACAGTATGATGCAGCTGCAAACACACACACACACACACACACACACACACACACCAAATACAATCTAAGGCTGATCAACAGAAATATAGTGTCTTCTTTATTATGATCAGACTGCACCTAGAATATTGTGTCCAATTCTAGGCAATGCATTTTAGAACATTGACAAATTCAACTGTGTGCAGAGGACAACAGCCAAGGGGACTGGAAAGGAAAACTTAGGAGGAATGGCCGGAGGCACAGGGTAGGTTTAGCCTGGAGTACAGAAGATTGGAGGGTGGTATCACCAAGGGTAGCCAGATTTCCAGGGCTAGATCTTCCTTCCAACCTTTACATTCTATGATTCTAGGAAAATAATCTGCCTTCCACAGACCACTTTTATACATCAGATTATAGGAATCTATCCTAGCAGACCAAATAATCTAGGGAACTCTCCTTCCATGGACCAAGACAGACCGTTCACAATAGTTGAAGGATTTCTCTCAGTGTTCTTCTCTTGCAATCTTTCAAAATCACTTAAAAAAAAAAAGTATTTGCAACAAAGTAAACCTCATATACCTTTCATATATCAGATTGCATCAGCAAATTTCATTGGCATTTCCAGAAATGCACTGTTTTATAATAATTGAAAATACAGTCCAGCCAAACATGCACCAAAAGCAGCAGGAGGGAGGGAGGGAGGGAAGGGAAGGGTCGGGAAGGGAAGGGAAGGGAAGGGAAGGGAAGGGCAGGGAAGGGAAGGGACGGGAAGGAAGGAAGGAAGGAAGGAAGGAAGGAAGGAAGGAAGGAAGGAAGGAAGGAAGGAAGGAAGGAAGGAAGGAATTACAGAAGATATCTGAACTACTTTAGTGACAGAAAGATTGCTTTTCAGGTGGTTTGATAGCTATTTTCTTTGAGAAGCAAAGAATTGCAAAGGAACCTGTAGCTAAATAGCAGCTTCCTCTAATACACTGCTCACATTGAGGAATTATACAGGCATAGTTTACTAGTACTAGAAAGACAGTTTTTGCTTTTAAGCAAGAGAAATGCTAAGTGTGACTGAGATCCTAAGAAATTATTCTTGTTTTGTACGGTTCTATGGACAATAATAATTCTAAGAAGATAGACTTAAGCAAGCAAACAAACAATGGGGGTAGGGCAAGGATGGAATGGGCCTCTGGCAAAGAAAGGAAGATAGGTCCCTCATAATCTGCAGATTGAGACCCAGAGAATGCATAGAGTGCAATGATAACACCATTAAAAATACCAAGCTCAACAGCCAACCAAACCAAAGCATTTGATTTTTTTCATTTTTAAATGCACACCGGGACTAAGAGCTGCAGAGTGCAATAACAATAACTGACACATCAAGTCAAGAAGTGAAAATAAAATTTTTAAAAAATTAAAACAGCAGGAGCTAGAGGCAGGAAGATAGGTAATAGCAAGGAAAAATTGTTAGGTTTTTTTCTCTCCCTCCTCTTCTGTCTGGGCTGGCCACAGCATCCATACTCCATGTATATGTGGTGCTCTTCAGAGCCAGTCCACCCAGTATCCTTCAGCTGGGTCAGTGTCTGGAGTCCAGATATATCAAGGCAAGCTGTGTGGTGTGGGAAGCATGGGAGCTTGAATGACAGCCTCTCCAAAACTTTTTAAAAATGCTTTTTCATGCAAATAGAGTTATTTTCTTTAGAAGTCCAGTTTTCTGGAACTCCAATTCTCACTTGAGAGTCCTGAGTGGCCACTTAGGTGTTCTTGTGACATGTTAGTTCACAGATAGCTTTTCATAAGTTTACATTTAGAGAGCATCCTTTCCACAGATGACCCTATTTTCACAGGTATTGGAGGATGGGAGCAGGGGGAAGGATGACAGAGTGCAATGTTCTATATAAGTTCTGCAGTTTCCTTTAGTGTTGAAGACCAGTTTAGCAATTGTTTTCCAGGGTTGCAAACATTTAAACTTTGCATCATCATCATCATCATCATCATCATCATCATCATCATCATCGCTGCAAGTGGGCTCTTTTCTTTAACTTGGTGATTAGTCCTGAGGTTCTAAGCATGCCTGTGCATATGCCATTATGGAATTATGGCCAATGCCTAAGAGATCAAACCGTAAAAGAAAAGTGAACAATTTAGAATAGAGATTTAAGCAGCTGCCGAAATGTTGTAAAAGACCTGAGTGTGGATGGCAGATTTGATGGATTTCCTGTTGCTTGGCATCCACCAATCATGTTTAATGCTTATGTTAATATTGGATTGCTCTTCATTTTGGCTTAGAAAAATCACATGTAGCATTTATTGTTCCAACAGTCTTTTGGCTTGTCATTTGAGAGGCTGCCAATAGACTCCTCACTTCACAAGTGTTATATGTCTCTTCTAGAATGGCTGACAGCATACAAATAATAAGAATGGGACCTTTCATTCATCTATTTTCCCCTTAAAAAGTGGTGGCCAAGTGATACTGACAAGCCAGTGCAGCTATTTTAGATCTATTGGAATCTAGTCAATGGAATATTAAATTTAGAAATGTGTAGCTCAATCACTTTTCCACTCTGAAAATCAGATTGATTTGATAGTTGAAACTAATTTGGAATATCAGTCCTATTCAGACATCCAAACTGAATTATCTAATCAGGTTAATTCTATCTGGGGAAAAATAGAATAATTCTATGCATGTATAGATATATCACACTTTCCAAATTTTAAATTAATTTGCTGATTTGATCTGACATTCTGATTTAGTACATAAAGTTAATTCAACCTGAAAATCATGACAGTCTTATTAATAGATATTTTGCTGTCTTAGATTCCCATCTCATTTTATTCCTATGGATACACTGACAGTATATTAGGCTTTGACATAAAGAAAAGAAAACCCCGTTATTAAAATTCTGTAGTACATTCAACCATGGTTAGATTTCCCCAGATGAACCTCAGTGTTTATACTGGTCTTGTACCAACTTTTTTCAATCATATATATGACTAAGCCCTTCGACTTTCATGTCCCTGCAGACCATCAACATACGAGGAAAAAATCCTTGGTCTAGGATGCTCATAGTTTCCCAGTTGAAACTATGGTTGAGTCTGTTGATGTGTTGTGAGATTAAGGAGTTTTCATCATGTCTTCTGACTGCTAGTTGGTGTTCATGGATGTACTCTGCTAGTCTTTTGCCTGTCTGGCCTACATAGTGGCTGTTACAGTGAGTCATTTACAACATACAGTGTCCCATATCTACACAATGGCTCTGTCTGATCTTAGTTCCCACTTCAGCAATTTGGGCCTTTATACCTGTTCTGCTATGGGGAGTTAGGTTGGACTCTTCATTCTTCTCTTCAATAAAGTTTATAACCTAGATGGCCAAACTGAATAATTTTCTGCCAAAGCTGTCTTGAGTCAGGGATTATATTTCTGAAAAGCCATGCCATACTGCTGATCCTTGGTGACCTGGGGCCTTCAAGGTTGCTTGAATTTCAATTTCTATCAATCCTCCCCCAGTATGGCTAATGGCAAGAAATTGTAAGAGTCAACAGTGAAAAAAATCAGAAGGCTACCAGTTGCCTAACCTTGCTGTTATTGATGACCTTTTGCTTTCTATGACATTTTTGCTTGGACCAAGTTCATATGTTTGCAATTCTTGTTGGTTTCATGCAAAGACAGAACTGTTAGTTGTATGGTTGGAGGATACCATAGGTACAGCTCAATTCCTGAATTCTTAACCTGAGTTACTTTTAAGGTAGTTTGTTTATTTTCTTAGAAGTTCAGGATGGGAGGTGGATTGTATATATATATTAGTCATTGTATCCCCCAGCAGGCAAATAAAATAATTATGTTTACACACAGCATTGGTCTTTTTCTATTGCCACTGGCTGTGAATTCAGGTTCAATGCAATACAAATTAGATGGCTCATGTAAAAGTGAGTGGTTGTCCAACAGTGAAATTGCATAGAATGTTCTCTATGCTGCTAGTCCTTTACCTTTACTAAAAGCCCACATAAAATTAGCCTGGAAGCAAAATCTTTGAATCAAGAGAGAAAAACAGAGTTGTTACAGCTTTTGCTGTTCTTAACAGCAAAACAAGGTTTTAAAGATATATAATGGGAAAACAGAAGGAAGAATTGCTAATGAGGGGAAAAAATTAACAATGTTTTTGCTGAAAAATATATGGACTGGATGATATTTTCTATCTTTTGTTCTGGTGACCTATCTGCTATCCCACTTCTTAAATCTCTAAGGAAATAAATGAATAAACAATAAATCAATAAATAAAACACCTTCACCAAGATATAATACCAAAACAACAACCACCACCAAAAACCAAAAACCAAAACCAAACCTAAAACAAAAAACAAAAACAAAACAAAAAACCACCACAACCAAAACACAATAATTATAAATCAATCCAACAAAATTAGCTCAGAACCTAACAATCCAATAAATGTTAATACTAAAATAACAGCACAACAGTATAGTGTTATACTGATATAGGACTTGGTTTATGTACATCCCATAATAGTTTAAAACAGGTGTCTACCTAAAACTATCAGCCAAATAGTGGGCTAATATAGGGAACAACCAGCTCTATTAGCCCACTATTTGTTAAATTTGTATTTAAACTTCTTAAAGTCCAACAAATTCCCACAGAGATGGAGGAAGCTGATTCCAGAGTCATGAAGACAGGTTCCTAAAGGCCCAGAAGCTGGAAAATCTGATCCTGAAGTGAGGAATTGAAAAAGAATCCTGAACAGAGGAACATACGGAACGAACCAGATTCTAGGGAGAAATAATGCCAGGCAGATACTGAAGAGTCTGTGACTTCAGAGCTATAAACACAAGTAACAGTAGTTTAAACTAGGCTCTGGTTTGAATCGGAGGCCAGTAAAGTGCCCTGTGTTATATAGAGACTAACATGGAATGTCCAGAACAACCTGAAAAGCACTGCTGTAGACTAAATTCAGGATGAAGAAATGATATATCAGGGATACCTGCCAGGCGATTATTACAATAATCTAGGCATAAGACAATTAAGGTACCCACTGATAATGCTGCAGAACCTCCCTGCACCCTATAAATATCTATCAAGTGAATATAAGGAACCATAATTGTAAAATCAATTAATGGGCATAAAGGTAGATTATCACTAATTAAGACATGAATGCTACAGGTAGAGAAAACTGGAGCAATCCAGAAGCCCTCAGAGAGAGACAAGGAAGACTCAGAAGAAGATTGGAAGGACAATCAAGCCAAGATATGACAGTCTCAATCTTGTACCTATTCAGCTTCAGGCAATAGAAGGATTTCCAAGAGGAAATGTTAGTAAGACATTCCATCCCAGTTTACTATCAAGGACCACACAATACTGATAGAGTTGAGTATATTTGCATAAAATTTATTTTGCAATTTTGGATATTGGAATCAACCAAAGATTTATTTAGCTCAGGATACTGGTTCCCAAAGGTACTGAGATGTTTATGAAAAAATATGGACAACTGCAAGGGGATTGTCATAGTACTTAGCTCCACCTTGATTTCAGTACAGATCAGGGAAGGTGATTCTATTCTCAGTGAAGATGGTCATCATTCAAAGATTCTTTAGTTCTAATTTATTGGAAAGAAAGCAGAGTATTTCATGATACTGGACATTTGTACTAACATTTTTATTTCAAGGGCTTACAAATATGTTATTCTTTACACAAACCACCTAGTTTGTCTGATTTTGAAAAAGGAAACAGCATCAGACCTGGTTAGTTCAGTACTTGTTTGGGACATTTGCTGGGGTTATTTGAGAAATTCCAGGGCTGTACACTAGACTGGGAAGTTGAGAAACATCTCAAAAGAAGGTTATGGCAAACCATTTCCATATTCTTGCCAAGAAAATGACATGAAACCATCCACAAAGCACCAGGAGTCATGCTCAAACTCAAAGATTTTACCTTTTTAAAAAGATCTAAATATCTAACAGCAGCTATGCATCTCAGATTGACAGTAAAGTTTGTTCACACTAACTTATTCTTCAAACTGTATATATTATTAGATTGCTTTTTCATACTCTCAGAATAGATATGTGTAATTTCCTGAATGACTTTTATATTTGTCTGATTTTAGTCATTTGTAGGGGGTTAAGAGACAATATTCAATAAAACCCTATCACTCCTATAATTGATGGTAAAAAGGGTGGTAACAGGAAAACCAACTGATTTATCCAATGCAGAGATTCTGGAGAATCCAGAAAGAAAAAGGCTCAAGTGTAGAGGACTACAGGAGAATTTCTGTAACTGAAAAGGAAAGTGACAGTTACCAAAAAAATAAAAATAAAAATGGAAGACAAAACTTGAGGGACCAAGACAAATTTCCCTGCCTGATAATGTCAATCAAATGTAACAGTGTTCCCCAATTGGACTTGCCTTGAGAACATAATTTAGTTCACACTACTTATCTGGTCCCGCTATGCCCTTTGAAATGTGAACAAGAGTAGAATGATTTTTTTTTTTTTTTTTAGAATTGACAAAGTTGGCATATTTCCCATGCTTCATATTTCTTCCTGAGGTTTTGACATGGGTTACCCAGTTTGGGTCCATCTATGCTGAACCTATTCTCATCTGTTTGCTTCAACCCTTAGAAATGTGGCATTGTTTCAAAGGAGTGCTTCAACACAACTTCAACCAAAATGAGGTGCCCTGTTGAAGATTTTTTTGTTTGTTTGTGGCTTTTTGGATGGAGGGGGCCTTCAAGTCAGTGTTGACTCCTGGTAACTCTCTGGACTAGTCTCTGCAGTTTTATTGGCAAGATTTCAGAAGTGGTTTGCCAACTGGCTTTGTGCCTAACGTGACACTAGAACTCAAAGTCTGCCAGTTTCTAGCCTGATGCCTTAACCATTACACCAAACTGGCTCTCACTGTTGAAGATCTGCATAGTCTTAAAAACTGAGTGTTAGTTCTCATACCATCAGTTAATAAAAAAGATAAAAACAGATTTGACCATAACAAAGGACAGATGGAAAGAAACCTGTCCACTCAAAACAGAGGAGCAGTTAGTCATTCACTGTACATTATATATATTTTGGTACCTTTGAGTCAATGTTGACTTCTGGAAGCTGCCTGGACAAGTCCCTGCAGTTTTCTTGGCAAGGTTTTCAGAAGTGGTTTGCCATTGCCTGCTTCCTAGCGCTAAGAGAGGGTGACTGGCCCAAAGTTGCCCAAAGTCACCCAAATTAAGGAGGACTAGAACTCTTGGTGTCCTAGTTTCTAGCCTGGTGCCTTAACCACTACACCAGAGTGGCTCCCTAGTCATTAACTATAGTGGAAAATATGTGTTTGAACCATGTCTTATAAATTGACCCAGTTCTAGAACAACTTCAATTGCTGAAATCTTTTTGGTAGTGGTGTTCTTCTCTTTTCAACCAATGTTCTTCATTCTCAGTTCTTGGATTTTCTTGTGAATTTATTTAAGTAGTTCAAATCCTGCTTCCAGTGAAATTTGACAAAAACCACACTTCACTTTCTTCTTCCGTCTTCACTACTAAGAAACATGTTTGTTCTTCAGGCAAAAATAGAAGCTCGTATAACTTGGTGTTACATGGCTGACACATCCATGCAAAAAGAACAGATTTTACAGATTTGGAATTAATATAAAACATTTCTGGGTATTGTGAGACATAGTGACTGAGGTGCCTAATGGAAAGTTTGATTAGACAGGATTAGGAAGATTGGGGCAGGTAGGGAGTAATTAAAGGACACTGCTGGGTGTTAAATTTAGGGAATATACACCTAATGACTTATATTGGACTTTTCCAACATGGCATCTTCCAGGTGTTTAGGAACTCCAACTCCTGGGATTTCCAGGTAGCATGGTTGAATCTTGGGAAATAAAGTCTCGGATCATCAAGGAGGTATTAGGTTGAAGAAGGCTGCCTCAAACAGAAATATTAATGCTGGAGTTTTCATAAAAGAACAGCCCGCAAAATACATTTAATTCACATCTATAGGGAACAAGCATGCATATATTTAGTAGTGAAGGCCAGAGAGATCCATTAGGCCTCATGTAATACAATTTGATGATTTACAGGGCCTTTTTTTTTTTTTTTAAAGGAATATTTTCTTAATGTACCTCCCTTTTGTGCTTTTCATTAAAGAACCTTGGCAACATGGAGTGTGCTTTGTTTTATCTAAATAAAGACCCATTGAGTTAATAAAAAGCAGCTGTAAGAGAAAACGGTAGACTGTGGAAGTGCTTGTTCAGAGTTCCAGAATTTGAAATAAGACCTCCATTAACTGCCCTAGTTAACAATGATAAAGCATTTGGTGGTTACCATTTAATTCTTGAAAAGGTCAAAAATCCCTTCATATTAAGCCTGTTATATGCTCACATTAAAGTTTAGCAAGAAAGATTAAAAGGCTTGATAAAAGCCTCAAAAGCCATCTGCAAGGAATTTAATAAAGATCTTCCTCCATTTCCACAGGTCCAGCAAATAGTGTGTATCATCACATGCCCTTTTATTTGGCAGAATAAGAAATGGATTTTGAAATTTCTCATTACGGCTCCTTATTTCTAGACCAGCCTATCCCAACCCAATGCCCTCCAGATGTGTTTGACTGCAACTCCACTTTTATTATGATACATAATGGAAGATAAAATGTTGAGAGAATGCCAGCTTAGGCCATTCTTAATATTCAGCATTCAAAAAATCCCCCACCTCTCACCACTTAAAATTGTTGAGTACCTCTTAAGAGATAGGTCAGATTATGCAGGAAAACCCAGATTCTAGTTTTCCTTAGGCAGCTGGATGACTCTGAGTCAGTCATTCTCTCTCAGTCCTAGGAATAGGCAATGGCAAACCACTTCCAACAATATTTGTCCATGTAGTCACCAGGAGTCAAGACTGACTTGAAAGAACAACCCCCCGCCCCATACACACAAGTTCAGTGTGTTATTTTGGAAATAACTGCAGTTAGTAAACTTACCCGGAAAGATGGAGAGGTGTGCCTCACAAATACATGGTTGCTAGACAAGATTTCCTTAGTCGCATATGAACTGCATTTCAATAATTTTTCAATTATTCATAAGTGAGAGATTATAAAGCCATGGTTAATCATCAAATCATCTGTTTATGCTATCCTTGAGACACAGATCCTGATGTGTTAACTGAAACTGAACCAGGCTACTTGATTGGAAGAAAGCCAGGATCTCACAATAAATCCTGGCATGGAATTTGAACAAATGAATGGACTTGGGAGGAGCAACTGGGTAATTGAACATGGGACAAGCAATTAAGCAAAACATGGACAATTACCCCAACACAGGCACTATATTAATTCATTTTGGGAGAAGTAAGAAACCTATCATTAGAACTATCCATTTATTCAGAACTATGCCATAAAGTATTTTACCAGCTGTGCTCTAAGAAATGTTGGATTTTTGGGAGTTGGATGAGAGGATAATAGCAGATAAACTTCTAGAAAAGCAATATTGCCATAACTTTCAATGTTTCTTTCAATATGCAGCTACACTAGACAGGGATGTGCTTTCTAGAACACATTTTTCACAATTTCCATAGAAGTTAACTCTGAATACTTTGCTATTCCATTTTTCAGAGGGATTTTGTAAAATTGATCTGGACAACAATTGTGGGGGGAGGGGGCCTCTGTTTTTAGGCTGTGAGGTCACAGTGGGCAGATTAATGTAACTCAGGTAAACAGGGATATGATTTTCTAGTTTTACTCCATTTTTATGATTTTGAAATTATTTAAGAGTTATTTTTAAAATGTAAAGCCTACAATATTCTTTTGTGTGTGTGTGCATGCGCACACACCTTCAAGTCAGTGCTGACTCCTGGCGACTGCCTGAACTAGTCCCTGCAGCTTTCTCGCATTAAAATAATCCTTTTATTTAATGGATTATGGAAATCTATACTACTAATTATTGTTAGTTTGCTGCCACATTGCTGTAGTGGATTTGGAAAGGTTGCCAAAGCCAAAAAAAAAAAAAAAAATGGATTGCAGAGGTTACATGCAGTATGTGGGCCATGGATCCCTGCACTAGAATATTTGCACGTATGATACACAGAAGTACTTTTGAAACTGAAGCACCAGTATTCCTTGGCAGATGGTCTAATAAAGAAAAAAAATCCCAAGAGAAACAAGTTATGAAAAAGATGAACAACGTTTTAGTAAGAGAAAGGGGAAAAAAGTTTAACAATCATCCCAGAGTTCGCATTGCCAGATCGTGTTGTGTATTTGAGAATAAAGTGAAGAACTACAGTTATGTAGTGAACAATTGCAGGTGCTTTTGTCATCTCCAAAAAATCAGCAGCTACAAAATACGGAATATTCAGTTTCCCCATGAAGTTATATACACCGGAAAAAGTATTGCAGATTTTAGGAATAGGTGAACAGTGCCTGCCTATTTCTCTCATAGAGATTGTCTGGCAGCTGATGGGATTTTAGCTGTCAAATTGTTATCTGCTATAGAAAGTATACCCATGTCTTAACCAACATCAGCTTCACATCTCACAGCCAAAAGAATCTGACTTCCTGTCACTTCAGCCTGAGAGATGAAGGCTCATCTGTAAATGGAGACAAATCTTCCCTAAAGGGAAAGGCTAAATATTAGTGTGTAATTATAACCATTATTTTCTTTTTTCTGTTGTTGTTGTTTAGAAAAATCATTAAATGATTAAACAGAAGTAAGACTTCATTCTCTAAAGTTGAATATTGTATAAGTGCTGTGATAAAAGACACATGAGAAATGTCATGGAGAATCAAAAGAATATTTGCTGATCATTTTAGCCCTATATATGGGAGTCCCTTTTCGATAGGAAGAAGTGGAATGGAGAACAGGATCACCTCTACTGTACCGAGGCCAAGCTCTAAAAACGCATAAGACTGTATGAACAGAGTCATGATAGGTAACCTGGCACCTCAAGATATTATGGACTTCCATGACCATCAGTCTCAGCACCCAAGGTGAGGAAGTTGTTATTTTGTTATACCACTTCCTGTACAAAAAAGAAAAAAAGAAAAAGTTCTCAGGCATCTGAAAGGCTCTGGAATACATACATTGAATTTCCTTTGATTATTGGGAACCTGATCTTCTGTGGAGTCTCTAAGACTGTGTGGAAAGCTGTTTAATAGCGTGTGGAGGGAGAGGATCATCTGAAATTGGGCACAGGGCAATGGGCTTATTGCACATTGCGTCACACATCCAGATCCTCATGTAGATTGAATAAGCAGGGCTTTAGAAGTCAGAAATCTTCAGTGACATGTTAGTTGTGTGTCTAAAATAAAACAAAAATCAGGTGGCCTGTTTATTTTATTCTTTTTTTTTTCTTTTTGAAGGGAAAAATACCCATATTATACTGGCTTTTCAATCTGCAGATACCCATGAGGGAGAAACACCATCTTGGATTACTGTTCCATTCCAGTGTGGAGCAGACACAGATGCACAGGTCATGACATTGCCATCAGCTTCTCTTACAACACTCATCTCCTGTGTATGTGTGGAGAATAAAGAGGACAGGAGTGGATCACTAAAAGGTCTTTGCTTTTCTTTTGGTAACAAATAGCCTCAAGTCTCATAAAAACATCCTCAATCATTGCTATATCAAGGACGTCACTAGAGAGGCACCCAAAAACTTATGATACCCACTCACATATATCCATGCAGACAATCTTCATAGTTTTGCTACCCGCTGCCCTGAAAACTAGAAATAATACTTATATCCTCCATATGAATAATGAGAATGAGGAGGTAAAGGGGAGCCATATGAATTCCCTCTCATTTTGGCATTCATCTGGCTAAGTCTGCAGCCAGATGTAATAGATCATATCCATTAGTGATCCCATGGAAAAATGCCAGTGGTCCTTCAATGTGAAGGCTAAAATGGGAATGCCATGGGCCTCAGTGGTTAGCGATGATAGCTAGGAATTGCTTCTTGATACCGAGTATTTTCAATCTACTTTCAGAGTTGACAAGGCCCTCAGAAGAGAACATCCTCCTGGGCAACCTCTAACTCCCAAACCTTGGTCCATTTTATTTTAAACATATGTTAAAAGTTATTGCATTCCAAAATAGCTCAAGATGAATATGCAAATAAACCTGTTTATGAACAAACAACAAAATCTGACTTCCGATCCAGACCAGTTTATAAATGCATAAATGTGAATCTAAAGATAAAACATTTCATGCAATTTAAAGTTCTGAAGCAAACTGCTAATCATGTAATTCAGCAAAGTCTACTTCTAAGAGGCTGAATATGTTATCTCCACTAATTAGGAACAACATTGTGTAAATTTTTCAGTATATGAAGAATTTATCTGAATTAATTTCTTTACCTAATGCTTCAGACGATAATGTATTTTAAGGCCTGATATGCATAGGCTGGGTTTTGTTTCTAAGGTGGTGGGGGAATCATATTTCTGTTGTCTAACTTACTGCTATTTTACTATTGTGAGTTATATAATATGCATGTGGGTATATATAAATCCAGTCCATTTTGTCTGTATTAGTAAGGTAATATTCTGATCTGTCAGTGTTTCCCAACATTTTTTTCTTTAAAAACCCATTCCAAAAAAATCACCTCTATTTACTGTGCAACATTCCTAACATGTAGAGTTTTTTTCTGCAACTTTTCCATTTTTCCCAAGATTTTGAATAAAATTTGCCATAACAATCCTTTTTTTAAAATATAAACTTCCATAATGACTTCCTTTTTATTATACATTTTCCCAGGGATGCTTTTTAAACAAGAATTTCCCTGATTCATTGTTTTTAAAAGCCTCTGCCTCTCTACCAGAAACATGTTTAAAATATTTTTAATTACCTCCAACATAGGAATGTCCGATTGCAGTTTTTGAAATGCATTTTCTATTCTGGACACATTTTTCACCAATAATTTATGTGTCTGGACTTTGGGAAGGAAGGAAGGAGAGGAGAGGAGAGGAGAGGAGAGGAGAGGAGAGGAGAGGAGAGGAGAGGAGAGGAGAGGAGAGGAGAGGAGAGGAGAGGAGAGGAGAGGAGGAAGGGAGGGAGGGAGGGAGATTTCTGCTGCAGCACAGGTTATCTGTGTCCAGAATTCTTAGATGAGAACATATTGGAAGGTTAATAAAGAAATCAGTGGTGATATAGCTTTAGTAGGTGGCAGGTTGGCCCTGGTTAGAATTTGGATGGTAGACCCCTAGGGGTGTAGGCTAAACTGGGAACTAAAAAAAAATCCATAAAAAATCAGCAGAAAACTACTTTCATACTGTCTTCATGGAAACTACATCAATATGTGTACGTAGTCACCAATAGTTGAATTTGATCTCAGGACATCTTTACCCTTAATGGTGACTTAATGACCAATGAAAAGATAGGTTTGCCATAATCTATGCCAACTTTAACTTTAGCTCTTGTCAAAGGGAGGTACTTTTCTACCAGTTTTGGAAAATAAGAGGAATGTAGTACTATCATCACAGTAATTCTATGGTGTTTTCTGTTTTCATTTGATGCTTAATTTAAAGTGGGGAAAGACTTTAAACTTTTTTTTTTTTTTTTTTAAGTTCACTGCAGTGCCCCAAGACCTCTACAGTGACCATGATTCCTGGGATATCCAAGCTAAGATAGTGAGTTCTGATATTCTCCAGTGACCATTTGCTGGAGAGGCTCCAGAAATGCCAGTGAGTAATCTTTGTCATTCAATGGTTAAATGACTTCTGCTAATCACAAAGGACTCTATAGACAGCTGTACTGTCTGGAATCCATAAAATAGAATGTTCCTGAAGTAATCTTCCATGGGTATTCTAGGGTAGCAGTTTACAGTGCAGAGATATTGGAGAATTTTGGAAGGCCATTTATGAGGTGCCCGAAGTGTGTATGAAATCTCCGCAGCTGTAGCCTGTGCAACTACATGTCACCTATCATAGGAAGGTCATACATAAGGTAACATTGATAATAGGGGCTTCTGAACATGCACTACACATATATGAATAATCAATCACCATTACCCAATTAATAAAGACAATAAATAAATACAACTTCTTCCCCTCATTATCAACTGGATAATAGCAGTAGAACCACACCACTCACAATTAGAAGTGGACCATCAAGGGACCCTCTACATAAAGTATCCCTATGAAGTTCTGCACAGCCCTGCTAAAGAAGTCCATAAAAGCTCAATGTCTTTTTCAAGGGCACCCAAGCAAAAGAGGATAGTCTAACAATCTGAGGTCAGGGGCATGTGAAACCATTAGTGGAAAGATAGCAAAGATGGTCAAAATCCACTCTGTTAGACACAATGTTGTTAAATCCAGTGTTCCATCCAGAGCACATATCTGCTACCCACTCTTTTGTGGGGTAGGTAACAAAACTTAGGCTTGGTGGAACCATACAAATCTGTGGCCAATTTTTGAATGAATATAACAATGCTTGAGATTTTTTAAGATTTTTTTTTTCCTCACAATCAAGATTTGAAATGTTCACATTCCATACCTGCTTAACTGTTAGCATAGAAAATCTGTAACTAGTAGAATAAAATGGTACAAAACTAGTTCCATTATGTTTGGAATGGAAATAAAGTTTTGGACCTCTTTTGAGGTTATCCTTATCTAAAACTTAGTGTTGATTGGAGAAAACGTTCCTCTGAATTTCCCATAATTATGGGAACCCGTGCCAGTACATGTGGAATATTTATTATTACTTCATTGGTACAAAATTTTGAAACACAATTTACATGATAGATAATTAAGGGAATGTAGGAAATGACAAGTGATAGTGACTTATGCTGTCTATGTTTTTAATTACATTCTCTTGCACAACCATAAATTCCTCAGAAAGATTTAGCTCTGAAAAGTGATCTTATGCAACCAGAATGGAACAAGCTTGCACTGAAACTGTTAACAGTGTGACAAATCACATCTTAATCTCTCATCTATGAAATCCATTCCCACTTCAACAGATAAAGGGTTGGATAATTTTATTTTGAAGGCAAGTGACTTATCTGTGAATAAATCTTTCATCCTCTTTTTATTGGTTTCAATCACAGCTCCTGCCACAGCTGACCCCTGGTATCCTTTCTGCACATACTGCAGAATGTTATCTTAAATTGGATATCAGGAGATTACAGAATTATGACTTCAATGATTCAAATTTAAATTGTTTCTTTGAACTGATCTGTGGCAAGGGGTAGGAATGGGGGAGGACTTCTAACATCCAACAAACAACAATCCTGTGACAAGCATGAGTCACTGAGTTAAGGCAAGATTAACACTTTTGTTTCCAGTAATGCTTTGTGCCCATAAAATGAATTTGATATGCAGGATACCATGATTTAGCACTGCATTGAATGATCACACCTGGGGGATTTGATAAATACAGAGGAAGCAAATAGCTAAATATGATGCCCAAACTAACATATTTCATTCATATATATCTCTGGTGTTTTTTTGTTGTTGTTGTTTCCCCTTTCTAGAACTTCATAAAGTAGTATAAAAGAGACAAGGCCTTTGCCTGATATTAGCATTCTTATGCGCTTCCTTTCTATACACTGGCTAGGCTCAGAAGCTTTATAGCTTTCCCCCTCGGTGGCATCCAATGTTCATTTTTTTCAGTTCCATTCTGAACTGAATCATTCTCTTCAGCGACACAGGATTGATCAAAAAGTGCATGAATGGGAAAAGCCTGATTACTCAGAATCCTATCCTCCCTAGGTACACTAGATTTGCTGAATGGGGACAAATGAGCAGCTAGTACCACACAATTACAAGTTAACAACCATTATCAATTCATTTGCTTGGCAGTGCATTTCTCAAATGTTTAACTAACTCTTCCTGTCACGTCTTGGAGTGCTGCTCATGGGAACGATATGGAAAGTCGTGGTACACATATATTTGAGCTGTGCTTGCCTGGAAATAAAGCTGCCTTGTACTGCCTCAAGTTTCCCTGAACTTCAAACTGCTGTTTTCACATTCAGTGTGAGTGCATGTGCCTATTTCATTAAATGTTTGCTCTGCTTAAATGAACACACTGAGCAAGGAGATTGTGAAAGCTAGCTTGGCAGTGAAGGGAAGCAAAGAGAGAGGAAGGAGGGAAAAAGCACAAAGAGACACCCATGGAGGTGGGGGGGGGGGGAACAAACGCCAGAGACAGAAGGATCCAGAAAGAAATAGAAAGATTATTATTGTTATTGTTAGTCACACAGTCAGCCATTTGTTTAGACTGGATTTTGCATTTTTATCCGTCTATCGAGTCCTTCCCAAGGACCGGTACAGGCAGATGTTGTGTTCAAACAGTATTATTATTAATATTATTAATTCAATTTGTGTGGCTGCCTATCTCATCTAAGTGATTCTGGGCGTTCGTTAAGCGAATCACCATATGACTGGACCCAATTTTACAACCATTTTTACCACAGTCATTAAGCGAATCACTGCAGTAGTTAAGCAAATTACATGGTCATTAAGCAAATCATGTGGTCGTTAAACAAATCCACCTTCTCCAATGGATGTTTTTGCTATTCACTTAATGACCATGTGATTTGCTTAACGACCATCATAAAAAGGTTGCAAATTGCGATCACGTGACCATGGGAGGTGGTGCGATGGTTTGTGATGGTTGTAAGTGTGAGTACAGATTGTAAGTGCTTTTTCTGAGGCCATTGTAACTTCGAACCATTATTAAATGAATGGTTGTTAAGCAAGGACTACCTATATAATTTATCACAAAGAGGCCGCCATGGAGGTAGAAGGTGGGGGGGGGCAGACTGTAATGATCTGCCACTCACAACTTCCAATGTGAGTATGGGGCAGCTAGCAGCAAAATGGCCCTATTCTCCACACTTGAAACATACCCAGCGACCTCTTTTTCCATCACGGTCACTCTCCTTGGGTTTGCTCCCAGCTTTCTTGACTGCCGCCTCTGCTGTTATCAACTGGGTTCTTGCTGCCACCATCAGCCATTGCTCCTCCACTTCCGCAGCCATAGCAATCCATCCATCAAGGGTCGCCGGGTAACCCCAATTCATCACATGGAGCAGTACATCGGGTTGCAACCCCCGCTGGAAGAACTTGATCAGGAGTCCCTCTGGTAGGTCTGGAAGTTTCTGTGCCAACTCCTTGAACTCAAATGTGAACTCAGACACTGTCTGAGTCCCCTGGCGGAGCCGCTCCAGAGACCTTCTTGCTTTCAGGGCTATGCACAGGTCCTCGAAACAGTTGCTCAGGGCTGCCATGAATTCATCCAGCTTCCCCAATGCTGGATTTTTCCCGCGGTGCATCCCCACTACCCACTCCACTACCGTACCTTCAAAATAACTCGATACATAGGAGACCTTCTTAGCTTCCCTGCAGAACAATGCCCCATAGCCTTCTATGTAAATCTGCACCTGGGTGAGGAAACAACCAGTTGTTCAGCATCTCCTCTGAACTTCATGGAGATACCTCGCTGCTGCATCAGGCTGTTCTTCGATCACTTGGGTATGTAGTCTTCATCTTCTTCACTGGATGTCTCCCTTCAGCTGATCTCTCTCCTGTCTCTGATAATCCAGGAGTTGCCACTGTCTCCCTTGTAGAGGTTGAGAGGCAGGTCCCCAGCACCCGATCTAGCACAGCCCTCATAGCCCACACATCATTGGCTAATGAAGCTATTTGATTCTCCACCTTTCCCACACATTCTTTCAATGCAGGTCCCCGTTCCTTCATGGCCACCCCCCTCACCGCCAGCTGGGTCACCTTCGAGGACTCCACTGGGATCTCCTGTTGCATGACCTTAACTTCTAGCAGGACTCCCAAAGAACCGGGGCTTTCTCCACTTCCTCGATCACATCATCTCCTATCTCTTTGCTCAGTGGCACACCAGTCAATGCTAACCTATGGACTTTCCTCAAGGCAATTTCTTCCTCAGCAAAAATCCTCATGGGAGTCTTAGCAAATTGTAACCATCTGCCACTCCCAACTCCCAACTTCAGTAACCAGTAATGGTTCAAAAGAAAGTTCATTTATTGAGAACAAGTGTACAGTTCCAAAGCATTGCTAAGACTGAGCCCATGCAGACCAAAAGTTGTTTTTACCCTTTCCCGTTTTTCCCTGTCCACCCCCTTAACTTCTATAGTTCTCACACTCTCTCGCTGGTACAACCTTGAGCATTCCTCCATCTCTGATAACAACCCATCTGTGTCTAACGATCAATTCTCTCCATTACCCTTCCTGACTCTTCCATCAATCCTCCTCCCCCATATCTTCTAATGGCAGAACCGAAGCAAGCAAGCAAGCTGCCAAGTAAAGTGTTAATTGATTGTGAGGTTTCTGACACAGACACAGAGACAGAAGGCTCCAGAAAGAAAGAAAGAAAATTATACAAACATCTGCAGACATCATCATCATCATCATAAAAGGACGGTCCTCCCAACATTTCTTTCACTATTTGTCATGGGCCCAGAGCAAACAATTTTGGCTGATGTTCAGGATAATATTTCAAAATTGCAAAATCTGTCTAAATCCCAACATTTGGAAAACTGAAGACTACAAACCCAGGACTAAAAGTCAATGAAAAGTAAACTGAATAACGAAGTTCAGCTTCTTTCCTTCAGGTTCCTATCTTCCCTAGGATGTTTCCTTCCACCCTTTCATTTGCACTTTCTGCAGTAATGACTAGGAAAATATTAGTTTCCAATCATGGGAAGTTACAATTCTACCCTATTAAGCACTGATCAGATTCAATCTTGAATAGTCTGTCCAATTTTGATTTCCACAAGTAAAAAATAATTCAGACAAACTGAAACAAGTTTAAAGAATAACAACAAGGATGGATTGGAAACTCTCCTATAAGGAGAAAGAGAGGGTACTGTGTATCTTTAGCCTTGAGAATGAAGACTGCAGGGCAATACAATAACTCTTTTCAAATACTTGAATCAGTATTGTTTAGAGAAACGAGCTGTCATGTTCTCTATTTTCTTAGACTGCAAGATACAGGACAATGGTCTTAAGTGACAGGAAGGCAGATTCTGATTGTTTAGAAAAACTTGGCAGTGCACCTAATTACTTAAAGAGGTGATATTGAAGCATAGGCTGTATAAAGGCTAGGATTAATGTGTGTGGTAGGAGGCCATATAGGTTCTTTAAATAAAAATAAATAAACAAACCATGTGGTCTGGATGTTTTAATCTGGATATCCCCAATTAGTAAGGGTGGGCAAGTTGGACTCAATAAGCTAAAAGACCCCTTCTGTGATGGAATGGAATTATGAAGGCCAGGCTCAGGGAGAAAAACATTTTCTTTCACCTCCTGAGGAGCGTGGGAAATATAAGAGGATGAGACTGGCACCTCCCTGAGGAATTAACAATATTGTGGCTGGCATTACTTGGGAGCTGGGGTTTCAGTCTGGGAAGATTCTTGCTAGAGGTTGTAGCTAATAAACATTGCTGGACTGAATTTACATGGTCTCTTAGAGTTCCTTGGGCTAGGCCTGACATCAATCAAAATGTTTTTCTCCCTGAGCCTGGCCTTCATAATTCCATTCCATCACACCTTCCAACACAATGATTCAATAGTCAGTGAGTCAGATTAAGGAATCAAGGTATATTCTGAGTTATCTACATAATATAAAGCAGTAGGTAAAAACCAGATCTGCTCCCATATAAATATATTCTTGGAATTCCTGTCATGGATGTCCTAAGAAGCTAGAATACCCACTGTGTGGGTATTCTGTGTGGCCTCAGAATGTTATCCTGCCCCCCTAAGACTACCCTTAACTTAAAGATAAAGGGTTACAAAGGGGTTGAGGAAACTTGAAATGCCTATGTTTTTATGACTTGTGGTGTAATGAGGATAGAAGTGCACTATTCAATGTCTTATTATTCCATCTTCAGAATCTCACATACACAAAGTTCCTTGATTTAAAGGATAATGTCAGATGATAACAAAGCTCCAGCTCTGATATTTGATCTGCAATGTCTATTTCATGTTGCCAGTCAACCCTTAAATGCTAGAGTCATTAAGTAATAATGGATATGCAATAATTCATGTAGCCTGCTGAGAAATGCACTTATTGCTAACAAAAGTAAAATACAAAAACATGTGCTTAAGGGGAAAAAAGGAGAAAATGGCTATTCTAGAACTGTATTCAGGTATAATTCACTCCTACACTTTATGATCAACTTGCTTCCCGCTTTCTCCACCAAAATACTTAAAACTGAAAAACAGTAACATGGTTTCTTGAAATGAAAAGTGAGGAAAAGAGGGCTGAATAGACCATTTACCTCTTTTTTTTTTTCCAGATTAGGGGCTCTGGCACTTATTAAACATGTCATTTTGTAACCTCTTTGATAGGGGAAAGGGTAGACAAAATGTATGCTTTTTGCTTAGGTTAAAAATTCTGATGGTAAGTGCCTGGCCCTTTCAGATTTCTTTAACTTAAACGTTAGGCACTGTTTGCTTATTTGTTGCACTGCACATTCCAGGTAACATGTTTGTTCATGTGGAATAACAATTTTTGTCCCTAAACACAAAAGCTCTCATTTTCACTGGGATAGTTCCAATTCTGCAGTTGTTAAACCTTTCCCCAGCTATGATGCACAAAAATCTGCCTTTTGCTGAATTTGTCCATGTAATTTACAGCTAAAATTGTATATAGAACTGGACAAATAAGAGAAAAATGCACATAAAATCACATTATATTAAGGCCACATTGTTTGCAAAGAGGGAAAAATGTATCTTATCAAGTAGGTTCATTTAAATTCATGGATGTGGATTGTGTGTTTGTAAATTGAGCACACATATGATTTGATTATGTGGCTGCATAAAGAAAATCTGAACCTCAAAAAGACCACAAATAAAGTTCTTACTTGCTACAGTAGTAAGCAGTAGTTTATTGATTACAGAAGAACTAAATGTAATGCAAAACACACATCAGCAGAATTAAAATCACACATAAGTTAAGACTGTTACTGAAGAATGGAATTAGGGCTATACAATAAACGTAAAAAGAAGTATTGCAGAAAAGCACTGAAAATAATGTTGGTATTTATTAGAGTTTGACTAAAATAGGAGTGGGGGAAGGGAGGATTTTAATACTGAAACAGCTAAAAAAGTGCCTGCTTCTACCCATGTTCCTTAAAAAAGGCTAGTCAGGCATCTTTAGCAGAGTAGGAGCATGAGCCTCAGGGGTGACCTAAACAAAGAACTGGAAACAACTCCTAAAGGAAGGAGGTGACGAGGATAGTCAGACAGAAACTTCAGGGAGTTTTCAGAGGCTGAGTTCCTGGTGAAAACTTAAGAAAGGCCACATGCAGTCGAGGTTAATTGGTTTATGGACCAGTTAGGAAAAATAAGAGTTAAACCTGCTCGTTTGCTAGCTTAGTTGTGAACTAATGAGAAGAAAGGGGATAGAGAACAGTAAACTTCAGCTGTGAACTGAAGAAGAAAGGGGATTGAGAAAAAAAATAGAGAGGGTCATTCTCAGTTGAGCAGGAATCCTTGTTCCCCTCCTGCTCCTGGAACCACTGACAGATCCCTTCATTAGGATATTTGGCAAATTAAAAAAAACCAAACCAAGTTCTTGCCTAGATGCACCATTTGGAAATCATCCAGAAGGTGTCAGACAGAAAGAAGAAAAGAAGAATTCTATCTGTTACTTTTTCTTCATGGGCTCGAGAGAACAGGAGGAATATGGAGATTCTTTAGCATTATACTTCCAAAAGGATTAACTGAATATTTGGCAATAATATCAAGACATTGTAAATTTAAACTCTGGAATTACAGATTACAAGTAGACTTCATTTAGCAACCACAATTGGGACCAACAACTTGGTTACTAAGTGGAACCGTGACCATGCTTATAATCTTACTCCAAATTTCCGTTGCTTTCCAGACCTGTGATAGTCATAAATGCAAAGATTAGTTGCAAAATTACATTTTCATCACCATCATAACGCTCAGTAAACAAGGCAGTTGCTAAACAAGGACTACTTGTATTCCAGTGTCTCAAGCTTTAATTCAAAGCCAACAGCAGAAAAATTAAAAAAAATAAATAAAGAAGTTGTGTATGTGCATGCACATACACACACACATATATACAGACATACTGTATAACTATCCTCCACTTGTGGCTTAAATAGGATGGTTCAAATCAATAAAAGTCTTATTTTGTGGCTATTTCTATGTCTTTTGCCCTTAGGCAAAATCTATAATTTTGTAAGTGTTAACTGAAAGGGAGAGCATTAAAAGAAAAGAATAAATATCCACCAAAGGTGCTTGGAGAAACTCATGTATGTTGCTTGAGATGTGTCTTCTCTGAATATGTTATTATTATTGTTATTCTGAGTAATCTACAGTTAGATTCACAGTAAAAACTTAATGATTCAAGTCCTAATCAAGGACCTAAGAATTATTAAGGTGATGTCTAGGAATATAGACAGTTCCAAGCAAGGTAGTTTTTTTTTATAAAATTAGAATGTTTAAGTCTGATAAATTCAAAATTTCCAGATATCAAGGGAGTCCCTTAGATATTGCTCCGAGGGCTCCAATTACGATTGGTATAATAATGGATTTCTTTTTCCATAAGTGTTCAACTTGAATCTGCAAGTCCTGGTATTTTATAATTTTTTCCAATTGCTTTTCCTCAATCCTAGCATTACGCAGTATAGCAGCATCAATGAACCAGGCTTTCTTCTTTTCGATGACTGTTATATCAGGCATGTTATAAACAAGATCTTCCATAAGCGCTTACCACACTCATTTTCCAAAAACCTTCTCAACCTGATGGTCCCAGTAGTTTTTTGCTACATTTAAATCCAAACCTCTGGCAAAGTTTCCAATGAATATGACACTGCTTATAGTCTTGCTGCAACCACTGATCAAATGGTTAATTTTCATTTTTTTCATTATAAAGACGACATTTGTTGTTGTTACATGCTGAATTTTCACTTTCATGCAATTAGTTGGCAAAGCTTGTTCTTGAGTTGCTAAAATAAAACTTTCAGTTTCTTTCTTTCACACTCCTGACCTTTACCAGCTCCATGTGGAGTTTTTATTGGTGTTCCCTTCTATATTCCTTCAAGTATTGACCATGCATTGGCTTGTTCTTCCAATTTACAAATCAGTTTTCCATTGTTTCTTTTCTATACTGAGTCTTTACCTTTGTTGTTTTCAAAAGCTTTCTTTGATTGACTTCCTTCAGCAAGGATTCTTGGCTTTTCTTGATATAGTCATTCAAGCCATGCTTTTCTTCCTCCACAGTTTGTATCACCTGTAGGAGTCCTCGGCCCCCTTCTGCTCTTGGCAAACACAGCCAATCAATATTCCTTTTTTGGTGTAGAGCATGGTGCATTGTCATTAGTTTTCTAGTTTTCCGATCCAAATTATCAAGTTCCATCTGGGTCCAGTCAACTATTCCTGTTTTATATCAGATAACAGAGACTGCCCATATATTAATTGCTTTGATGATGTTCCCATTATTTAGCTTTGATTTCAAAATTTTCTGAACCTGTTTGATATATTTGGTAGAAGTACTTTCTTTGACTTGGTTCTGTAATGAATCAGAAGCTTCCAAAATTCCCAAATGTTTGTAGCCTTCTTCTGGTGCTACTGCCTTTATCAAATCTTCATTGTCAAGCTGTATTCCATCATCTTCAACAATTTTTACTGCCTTTATGATCATGGTTGCACACTTATCAATGCCAGATTGCATTCCAATATCTTTGCTGAATTCTTTTGTGCTTTTCAGTAAGAAATCTCATTCAGCCTTCATTTTTCCAAATAATTTTAAATTCATCCATACAGATTAATGTGAAATTTTTACTCCTTTTTTAGCCAATTCATATCAACAGTTTGTCTTGTTCAAAATTGCTTTCAGTGTGGCCATTGATAGTATAAAGATTAAAGGTGATAATGAGTCATCTTGGAAAATTCCACATTTGATTTCAGCTTCTTCCCCATTAGCCATCAGCTTCCTTTGTCAAAACTTCATTGACGTATTCATAAATTGCAGAAGGTTTCTATTGATTCCAAAACTTTTGAGACATTTCTCAATCCACCTATGTGGAGCAGAATCAAATAGCTTTTTATAGTCTATTCAAGCCATAAACAAATTTGTTCTTTTTTCAAATTCTTCAAAACCAGCTTGTCAGTCAATAACTGATCCTTCATTCCACTAAAATTTTTGCAGCACCCTTTTGTTTTCCAGGGAGTAAAGTATTCCTTTTCAAATTACAATATATTTGATTTGCAATTATGCCCCTAAGCAATTTGTATGTTGCTGGCAAACAGGTTATGGGTCTGAGGTTTCCAGGCTCATTTCCCTTCTCCTTGTCCTTCTGAATTAGGAATGTCCTCCTAGTTATTAACCATTCTTCATTTTCTGGTGCTTTCAGAATTCTATTCATCTGGTCTGCCAACTGTGCGTAGACTTATCAGTGATTTTAGCCAGAATTCATGGAACTTATCTGGTCCAGAGCACTCCAGTTTTTGACCTTCTGATTGCTTTCATACCATTCCTCAGTTATTCTTATATCTTCCATATTAAGTACAGTGGTACCTCGGTTCATGAACGCTTCTGTTCATGAACAATTCGGTTCACGAACAGCTCCGGTTGCAAAATTTTGCCTCCGTTCGCGAACTCCGCATCGGGTGATGAACAGGATCCGCGTCCATTTTCCCTCCTGTGACACGTGGTTGTGGCTTCCTGTAGGGAGGGGGACTCTCCCTCCAAGCAGTAACCGCCTCTCCACCCGCCTTCCTGTCCTCCACGCCAGAAGTCGCGTCGAGCAAGGTTAGCTTTCTCTCTCTTCGTACTGTACTTTGTGTCATATTTTTGCGGTTTAAAAAAAACAACAACATATGGTTCAGAACGGATTAACCATAATTACATTGAACCTTATGGGGAAATTTGATTCGGGACGCAATCAAAAATCAGGTCACGACCAAATTCGGAGAGGTCAGAACAGATTAACCATATTTACATTGAACCTTATGGGAAAATTTGATTTGGTTCACGACCAATTCGGTTCGCGACCAGAGTCGCACAACGAATTAAGTTTGTGAACTGAGGTACCACTGTACTTTCACTGTGTTTTCAACTTGCTTGATCCATTTTGCATTCCTATTTTGACTCCTGTTTTCCCACAAACTTCTCCAAAATTTTACAGCCTTTAAGCTTTTCATTATTTATGGGTGATTCTTTCTCATTTTCAAGGGTTTTATAGAATTGATGCTGATTTGCTTTAAACTGCGAATTCTATTGGAATTGGATTGTTCGATTGTCATATCACCATGGAATAGCCATGATTCTTTGCTTCAGTTGTTCTACAAACTCTGCAATTCCTTTACCCTTCAAGTTGTACTTCCTGCACAGGCTATTTTTGATTTTCTTATTCTTCAAATTTCCTTGCCTCAAATTCTCCAGGTTCCTCAAATCCATACAAACATCTTCAATTCCAAGCTAATGTTCCATTTAGATTTTCCTTTCTTAATAACTTCATTCCTTTATATCTTAAGTCCCAATTCTTCAGTAGTTACATAGGCTGTGGCATATATCAGTTGGTTCATTTGGGTCAGTGTTTCAGTTGGAATCATTTTGACAGCTTTGTTAATATTCAGCATAGCACTTAGCATCATTAAAGCATGCAAGCCTCTCCACCCCGACAAAATACTGCTCCTTTGGAGGGGATGATGATGATGATGATGATTTTATCCTGCCCCCCCCATGTACATATGTGTGTGTGCATAAACTCAAGGAGGGAAGCATATCTCATATTCCTGCCCCCTATTTTTTCCCACAACATCAGCCCTGTGAAGTAGGCCTGAGAGGGAGTGACTGGCCCAAAATCACCCAGCAGGCTTTCATGCCTAAGGTAGGTTTAGAACTCACAGTCTCTTAGTTTCTAGGCCAGCACCTTTAGCACCAGACCAAACTGGCTCCCAATATCAATATCAATATCAATAAAGGATGAGTTTCTCCTGTTCCTTTGCCAAGCTAGAAAGGAGCTCTCATTTCAATGTCAAGTTATCTTTTTAACAAAATATGTGGGGACTCCCTAACACCACATGTCGTGTAAAAATCCATATAAATGGTAAAATCCACATAGTAATGCATACAGGCTTTTCCATGATATAAACGGATGTGTGAAATGTCTGCAAACAGTTGAGCAAAGCCATACCTGAGCCATTGTCTATTCTTAACTGAATGCTTATGTGTGGAAAGATAGAATATAAGTGGAATGAATGAATGAATGAATGAATGAATGAATGAATGAATGAATGAATGAATCATTCATATGAAGGGCTTTCTTATCCAGCTAGTGAGAATGAGAGCCCGTGTAGCATAGTGGCGAAGGTGTTGGACAAGACAGGCCAAAGTTCAAGTCCACCAAAGAAACTCACTTTGGGCCACTTGCTTTCTCTCAGCCCAACCTTCTCAGGGTGATGTTTATGGAGAAAAGTGGGAGGAGGGAGTGTTATGCACGCTGCCTTGTGCTTCTGTATGAAAGCTGGGATATAAATCTAACAAATACTACTCTTGCTACTACTACTACTAAAATGTCTCCTTAATACAGAAAGCAAACTAATATAGAATGTTGTTTTTCCAAACTAGATAAGCAGTGAATGAAAAAGCATCTAATGCACAATTGATTGCTTTATTGATAGAGGAGAAACCTCAGTCCTCCTGGCATTTGAGCGATTACCCTGTGAATCAAAGTTATCAGCTGAAATTGGTATATTCATGGGGAGGAAAAAAGCTTATTTAAAAGGGGAAAAATGAAACATATCCCGTGTAATCTTGCTTAAATAAACCAAGCTTGCCTGATCTCTCAATTAAAAATAAATCAGGCACACACCAAATGGGTTTCAATAGAGTGAAACTCCTATGACTTCCTAATTGAAAATCACCAAATGTAAATCCTAGTGTGTGTTCATTCTATTTCAGACTTGTGCCAGTAGAATTCATTATCAGGTTTATATAGTCATTCAACCTGGTTTGCATATTTAAAAGGCCAGACACAGGTTGCTCGCAGACATCTCTGAGAATAGGTTGCACATGTGTCTGAAAATGGGAAACATTTTTCCTGAATGCATCAGAGTATTTGTTCCTTTGCTTGGTTCAATTTATTTATTTATTTATTTTTATTTATTTAGGTTGGTTGTCAGGTGCAGGCAGTTTAAGGAAATAGTTTGCTGTGACTTCCACGTCAGGTGACCAGCATTTTGCAAAGCGAACACCCAACCTGAAGCCCCAATAGAACCCAAAGGAATTTTTAAAAAATAAAATGGTGGGCAGTAGCTCTGATAATGATGGTTTGTAACTGGCTATATTCACCATAGTAATGAATCTGTGAGATTGCCCATAATATGCTCTTAGTATATCAAATGGGTCTACTTCCCAAGGAAATTTGGTGCCCCCAGGCTTACTAGACCCAGCTACTGAAATTGGGCATCCTGGTAATCAGGGAGATTGTCAGAAAGGTGGAAGCAAAATCGTGTATAATATAAGGGGGAACTTACTGACTCACCTGGGCATCAGCCTCAGTCTTTATAGGAACCATTGTGTGAAGAGACTTACAGTATATATTTATTAGCAGGTCGATATGACATCCACTAATTCTTATTCATTTTCCTTTCAGTGGAGATGAGGCTAATGAAAAACTGATTTCTTTTTCCATTCTTCAGATTTCATATAGCAGCTTTTAGGAAAACAATAAGAACAAAGTCTGCAATTTAAAATCTTGTTCTGAATCACAGTGCACTGAAGCAACTAACCCGCTCTTGACAAGAAGATAGATGGAGACAGAAGGCTTTCACAAACAACTCAGCATTTTTCAGAGACAGGCAATCATCAGACAGAAAATTAAAGGAAATTTTGCCTAAATACGTATTTCCAGCATTTGTGTTCATATTACTCATATATGTGCTCATATTACTCTGAAAGAAGCTAAAAGGGTTTTAGGTCAACTGTATAGCAGCTGCATGTAAGCAAGAGAAGGGAATTAAAATCATATGTTTGCAAATATCTGGTGAATATCTAGTGAATAATTAAATTTCTAAACCTCTCTTCTGCATATTATTTCAGGAAGAACTAGAGAAAATTGTATTATTGTAAAATGGAAATGTAATTTACTGAAATCCTTGACTAAAAAAATATTGTTTGATATTTGGAAAGTTTTTCTATAATAATATTTTGGGTAATTCGTAAACTTTTTTCATTTATCTGTAAGAAGGCAGTTAATACCTGTATTAAGTTGAATTTTTCTTCTGCTTTTTCAGTTCCTTTTCCCCCAAAACAGATGTACATTTAGGTGAAGTTCTCTTGGCCATATTGTGCACTTTTAGCACACTCTTGAATTATGACCCATGCTGGGGATGAGCATGATAGGCAAGCAAGTGTCATGTCTTTTTCATTCTCTGTGGCAGTCTGCTTTCCATACTTCAACTAAATCTCAAGAGAAGACATCCTGACAAATGACCACCCCAATCAGTTTACGACCACAAAGTAAGCTCAAAAACCATTCGGAAAATCAGATTAATACTGTTGTCTGCAGTATTCCTCAACCAGTGTATGCAGAAGGATCTTAGGAGAGAAGGTAGCAGAGAGAGAGCAGAGAAGTGAGACACCAATCCTTATCCAGTCAAGGCAGGTTGGCTTTATTATGATGATTACAACTATGGGACTATAAGAGGCAGAAGGAATGGACATGGTCTTTAATTGCTGGGACGGATGGACAAAGGTGACCACTTGACAGTTGATGGATTTGGGAGTGACCCAAAAGCACACAGAGCCAGAAGCTGCTGGTCCTCAGGCAGAGTCTATCATTTGTACATCTGTCAGCATAAAGCTATACAGAGATTTGCCTTTGACTGAGATAAACCCTTCAGTGTTACTCCAGTATAAGGAGAGATTTGACTTTCTTTTGATTGAGACACTAGCCAGTAAAACTACATATTTCTTATTTGTAAGTTTTAAATATTATATTTTCTCAGGTGATACAATCAGTTGTGCTTTTGTTAAAATAAAAAATCATTATTGAATTTTTCATACAACATTTACCATTTACGATTTCGTGTTACCGATAAATATAATAATGGGATTGAAACATTAAGTCCATGTTGGAAAAGGCATGGGATTTTTGTTCTTCTTTTGGCACGACTCAGGTTCTTTGATAGAATGATGGATGAGATTTAAGAAGTGAAATTTTGAGAGCCATTAATCTATTGCAACGGAGAAAGACTAGGCTGAAACAATACAGATCACAGACATTATATATTTTCATTTTTTTTAATGGCTTCACTGATTTCTCTCAGTGAAGAAATAGGACTGAAATTTAGAAAAAACAGCAGAACTTTCCAATAGAAACAAGGTTGCTGCTAAACATGGTAGGTTCATATCAAGTTCCTTTTCAGTTTAGCAAATGCTGTTATGAAGTGAAGCAAGGAAATCAAATACGTCTCATGGTAATACTGGAACATGAAGCAACTCATTCTAGAATTTCTGTAAGTGGGCAGAATTGATATTAAGATATGTCCTTTTCAGTTGAAGCTTTTTTAAAAAAAATAATTTTAACTGCTATTGAGAAAAGAGAAAATCATGGTTTCTGTTTTTAATATATCAAAATCTTGTGTTGGTAGGTCTCAACCCATCAACTAAGCTCCTCCATTCATTCCATTTATTTTTCCTGGTAAAAGTTATGGGTCCAAATTATTTAATAAACTACTAGGAATCATCTGTGGATATGGATAATTACAAGTTCCTTGGGTCTGATAGCAAAATAATTGCCTGAGTAACAGTATATGAAGGAGTTGCAATTTTTTAACTGACATGGCACCATATTTTATTTCTAGAATTATAGTTTCCTAAGATGATTTGCTGTAGTACCACTATTCAGGGAAGAGGAGATATTGGTACTTACCAAATTCTGATCCCAACATTATTCTTTATGGCACATTAAAATGTATACTGATCTAAATCAGCATCATTCTGCAAGCAGCACCCAATTATTTTTTACCTGCTTCTCTTCTAGAAAATGAGAATTACTTTTATGTTGGGGGGAAAAAAATGCAGGAAAGTTGTTGTTTATTTAGTCTTTTGAAAGCAATATAAAATGCTAAAGGGATGCCAAATGTTTTCATTAGAGATTCATCTTTTTTTAATTACGGTTTTGAAAACCGATGCTGGTATCTGAGATGGAGATAGAGAAAGCTTTTACGTTTTACTTAATTGATCTGACATCTTTGATCTTGATGATGGAGTGAGAATGAAAGAAAATAAAAATGTAGGCATTCCTGGATAGGCAGAGTTGCCAAAGAGATTTGATTCCCATCCTTGCCCAGTTGCTTCTTCTGACAAAACAGCAGGCAAGTTGCTTCACTATATCCAGATGAAAAGAACTAAAGCACATAGGGATGCTACTTAGCAGAAAGAACTGGCAAGGGCTGTACATGAAAGTAAATATGGGCAGAAGGAAGACCTGTCAATCCTGAAATGCAAAGGAAAAAGTGAGAAGAATGCTAATTCTGAAAGGGTTTTTTTTGTCTGTGCGTGAAAAAACATACTTTAACTGTTCATAAATAATCTATAGTAATAGGTGTACCTTACTGCCAATTAAAACTTAATTCCTCTGGTCTGGCTATTACTAAACCTGGACACAAATAGCCCCTGACAATCTACTGCTACTGAAAAAGCCCAATGAGAGGACTTCTCCTATAATGTCTTCTTTTGGGATTTAATTGAAACACGGGAAAGTTGGAGACCACAGGAGAGATAATATATATACAATACATCCATAAAGGTTCTTTGGCCATCTCATAACTGAGTAAGTACAAAGAAATCACTCTTCACAATGGACTAGTCTATAGTAAAAGATATCTGTCATGGTGAGGAAATGTAGTGGTATGCACTAATTTCCCTTCAGGGTAAAACTTTTAGGCCTTATTTAAAATAACTATTTTCTCATTAGCTGGCTACTGTGCAGTATAAAAGGTTTGGGAACTTCCCCCTAGGTGGAACTTCGGCATAAACCAGTTCCTAGGACAGTGCTATGCACTAACTGGCATTATGGAATTTTGTCTACTCTCTTTGTCTGGACTGAAGAATTGGTTTGTGATAGCTGAAGGAACATAAAATTTGATCTTTTGCTCAGTATTATTTTCCTCTAAGACATCCTCTTTAAATAATTCTGTAATTTGCGTAAGCTTATTCAATAAATCATCTTTTGCTTTCACCTTGTTTTCATTGTATCTAAATCCCAGAACCTGTTGTCCACAATTTACTATGACAAAATAGTTGGCAGAACAATATATTTGGAAAGAATTTTGAATATAATTTTTATTAAGAATTTTAACTACAATAGTAAAAACTAATACAAACTAAACCTAGAGAAAGAGAAGAGGATAGAAAGAAAGAATAAAAAGTGCAGGAAAAAATAAGAAGAAAGAAGAAAAAGAAAAGAAAGAATATAATAAAGAAAAAGAAAAGAAAAATAATATATAAAGAAGTGACTTACGACCTTCATCACAATAAGTATAAACAAATTTAACAACTCTTCACTCCCTATATGGTTACAAACAGATATTTCTTCATCCCATATCCCATCACTTATCTATAAGCAAAACCATTAAACATTAACTTTTCAATCCTGGTGTCAGCAAAAAGTCCATAAAGAGTTGCCAGAACATTGGGAAAAAAAAAAAAGTCTTATTTTAGTCTTGATCAAACAAACCAACTTTATATTCCTTTTTACTTCTAACATTCTTAATCTTTAATTCAATCAAATATTGTTGTAGGATTTGATTATTCTTCAATTCTTCTATAACCCATCGCAGAGATTTCTTCAAGGCTTTAACATGTCTCTTTTTGCAAATTCAATAAGAAAACATTTTTCAAGTCATTCTCTTGGTTTATCATTTGTATTTCCCTTTTAATTTTTGAAACTTCAGCCAGTTTCTTTTGTATATCCAGTAAAACATCCTGTTCCAAATCATTCCCTTAGCCTGTCATTTATAGTTCCACATGCTGTACGTTCTCTGTCTTGTCAGATCAAATTTGTTCCACATCTGTCATTCCTTCATTAATATTTTTTAGACATAGTCTATCCATAGAAGCAAATAACATTACTGACATTGTTGATATTGTAGTTACTAATTTCTGGCTCCATTCTTCAAAGATATCCTTTAATATTTCTGATGATATAATGCTTTGTGTTATTTTGTAGGTCCCAATAATAACTGACATCAAGGACAGGCTTGTATTTTTTTTTCCTGCTTAAAATCTTTAGTCCCCTCTAAAGTCCAGTTTCTAAAATCATCACTTATATTTTGTTATGGCTTGCAATAGCCAGGATAGCCAAAATAAAAACAAAACTTGTTTCCCACAAGAAGTTATTTATTTTTTTTATAGTTAATTCCAAAATCTTATAGTAAAAGTCAATATTCCAAGATTTATCTGGACTCTTAATCCACTTAGAACTTTGAGATCAAAATCTTATTTAGCTTTTTGCTGTTTCAGATTCTTTAATTTCTTAAGGCTGTAATTATTTTTTCTTTTGTTCAGAGTTGAAGATAAACTCACCCAACTAAGACTTTTCAGACTTGTCATTCTGAAGGTCTCTAATAGCTTTAAGATGGTTAATAGGCAATTCTCTACAGTGGTTTTTGGAAAGAATTTTAGAAGTAAACCCTTTTCCATCAAACTAAGTACTGGTAGGAAACAAAAATGCGGGGGGGGGGGGTTCTCTGCCCAGCCCTCATTGATAGGCTGTGCTAAGATTTAAGAGTTGGAGCTTTTTATTTAATGGGCTTTCTTGGATTATCTACATATTTGTACATACATAGACATAAGCTTCTCCAACAATGTACTCAGCTTGTCAGTATGGCCACAGCAGAGTGGCTCCAACAGTGCAAATTGTGAAGCAGTATTGGACAGTTCCTGTCTTGCTTTTCTCCTGATTTCTTAGACAGTTCCTAACAATGTAAAAAAGAATAGTTTGTTAAAATACAGAAGGTGCCTGTAGTAGAAGAAATGCCACATTTCTAAAGATTACATCAGTTTTCTGTGTGCAGCAAGTCACACAGAAATCCACAGCTTAGCTTAGATGGTAAGATCATCAAGGTGAAGTCAAGCTATACTCTCAATATTGCTAGACAACCCTCCCTCCTGAAGTGGGCTTATTCTTATCTTCCTTTATCAATGATAAATCACTGTAAAGACTGCTCAGTGCAAAGCTTTCTCATGGATAAAGGCCCAGTAAAGCACCACCCAATAATACCCAAATGATATAAATTAAGGCATACTAATAAATAGTATTATTAGATTTGATCAACTTTTTAATTATTTTCCTTCTTGAAAAATAAATGTGTTACATGAAGTTCTTGCCCTGCACACAGAAAAAAGGATTTCTAGGGTTTGGTGTGACTTTGCCCTTCTGTCAGAGTAGCAAATAAATTAAATCAGCTTTGCTCACTTGAGAATTAGTGTCATTAGTCCATTACTATAAAAAGTATTTATTATTTTATTAAAGTATTATTATTGTTGTAACATTCGTAACAGAAACAAGAACTAGGGATGAGAACCTATGTATTTACAGTAGGTATTCATGGGATTCATTTATACAATTTATACCTCGCCTTTACACCAGTGACTGGTACTCAAGGCTATTTGACTTAAAGAGTTGTAAGGATGTTTGGTGCATACCTGAAAATGAGAAAGCTTTGAATGTTTTCTGTTGTCAATAGTGCATGTGGTACAGAAGAAGCCACTAAAAGAAATACTATGCTTTCATTTCCCACTTGGTTCAGAATAAGAGGCTTCATTAACTTAAAAGGAATATATGAAATAAGTAATGAATGCTCGAGAAACACTTGTGATGTTCCAAACAACAAAAATCTCTGTATCCATTAATAATGGTATTGTGCAGGTCTGTGATAGCCACAAGTAAAACAGAATATTGCAAAGAACCAAAGGAAGGGAAAATGGCAATAAAATAAGAAATATGATTTTTTTTAAAAATCAGGACTTTTTTCCTTCCCTGAAGTTGCTAATATTACCTAACAGAAAAGGTGACAAGAAGTCATTGTGATTTACATTTTACCTAAAACACTGTTCCCCTCCACAAAATCAATCACATTCAGAGGAAAAGATATAAATATTTATATTTTGTATGCCCTAAATATAGCCAGAATGAAAAGTGAATTTGTGAATATTTGGAAGATAGATAGGTAGATAGATAGAAATAATAAGGTGTTTAGGAAGCTCCAGCTCAGAGTTCATGTATCTCATCAGTGAAGTTTAAACTTATTTTGCTCAAATGGTATTTTCACTTTCCACTTTCAATTAAAAATAATATTTATATCTGTAGCAATTCTAAGATAGTATTTATTTTAAAGATTCTAAGCTATTTATTTATTATTTAATAACACATTTCAGATCAACCCTTCTAGTGCACATGGACCACTCTGGACTTTTACTGTATGTTTGTTCAGTTACGTTCACCAGCAATATTTGTCAGTATCTGTTTCTTTCAGGTCCTACAAGCTTCTGCTTCTGTCATCAGTAAAACTATCTAGACACCCTGTCTTCTGTCAGACATCATTTGATTGCACTTCTTTTTCCAAACATTAGAGTTTTATCCAGTGACTCTTGCCTTGCATTATGAGTACAAAATGTTTAAGTTTCAGCTTTGTTCCAGTGACTCCTCTGGTTTTACTTCATCTAGAACTGAATGATTTGTTTTTTTTGTGGCCCAAAACACTCTCAACAATTCTCTCCGTCCCTACAGTTCAGAGGCATAACTTTTTCTTTGTCTAGGCCTTCTGATAGTTCAGCTTTCACAATGATATGTTACAACTAGGAAGCACACGTCCTTCATAATAAATACATTTGGTGTCAATATATCTCCGCACTTCAACATTTAGATTAGATTTATCATAGCCTTCTTCCCAAGAATCAGACATCTCTTTATTTTATGGCTATGGTCTAGCACTATGAATTTCTGATCTTAGAACAAAAGTCTGCTAATATTTCAACTTCTTCCCCACCTATTTGCATTGCTATTGACTTTTTTTTTTAATCTGTTCAATCATGTCTGATTCTCGGAGACTGCCTGAATAAGTCCCTGCAGCTTTTTTTGGCAAGGTTTTTCAGAAGTGGCTTGCCATTGCCTTCTTCCTAGGGCTGAGAGAAAGTGACTGGCCCAAGGTCACCCAGCTGGCTTTGTGCCTAGGCAGGACTAAAACTCACAGTCTCCTGGTTTCTAGCCTGATGCCTTAATCACTACACAAAACTGTCTGTCTATATTGAGAGAGAGAGGAAAAAAACCTGTCTCTCTATATAAATTGACATAATATTGAGTAATAGATCTTGTTGAAGGTGAAAGAAAAAAGCAGAATTTCTTACTTTCCAGCCATCAAAGTAGCATTATTGGTTTATTGAGCTTGTTGATGCTTCTCCCAGCAATTTAAATTCCATTTTTGTTTCTTCTAGCTCAGCATTTTTATAACATTCTGCATACATAAGTTAAATAAGGTGTCAGTATAAAATTCTGATGCAATCATTTTCCTTCACTGCATAATCATAAGGAGTATTACTGAGTCAAATCTTGTTGATCTGATGTTTTTATTTGTTTTCTTTAGTTGTAGTTTTGCAAGAAGCTCGGGACCTGGATTGCAGTCGGCAACTAGTCTTGATCTTGCTGACTAAGCAGGGCTTCTGTCTTGGCTTGCAATGCACATAGCCAGTTTGATTGTGGAGTTGTCGATCCAGTGATATCAATAAGTATAATGATTTTTAGGTTGTTGGAAGAAGGCATGTACATTGAGTTTTCCTGGCAAAACTTTATTCGTTTCTCTCTTACTTTGTTTTGTACACCAAGGCCAAATTTTGAACTGTCAACATTCCAACTTTTACTTCCAAATGTAATTAGTATTTTTGTTTGTTTTTGGTGTTCTGTCAACAAGATGCTGCAAGTCATAAAATGGTTGAACTGTTCAACCTCTTCTTCTCTATCTGTAGTTCTGGAATTTTATAATATAGATGGGCTTGCCTTGGGCATAAATTAAGACCATTCGATCATTTTGGGGACTGTATCCCAGAACTCTTTTGTTAATAATTATGGCTACTCTTTTATGATTTGTTGTCTGCAATAGAATATCTGATGCTCCTCTGATGTGAAGTGACCCAGTCCAGTTTGGTGATCACAAGAATGTCAACACTCTTACTTTATTTATTGCATTTATATACAGCCAGATTTGTTTAAAGAAATTTTCCCAGCATTACATTACAACATAAAAATAGAATTTCAACATAAAGACCAATAAAAACATCAGCAGTCATAAAGGCAGTAACTATAATGGCAATTACATGATATTCCAGTTCCTAATAAGTTTGCTAAACTCCATCATACATCTAAATATATAGTGACCTCTATTGCTATCTCATGGTAATGTATGGTGATATGATACTTAACAAGATATAAAGTGCCTGTTAAAAAGATACTCAGCATCTATTTTTAGTAATACATCTTTGGAACCATTTTGATCTGCCTATGCCAACTCTTGTTAAACACATTCATAATATAAAATATAATGAATAAACAAAAAAGCTTGGTCAGGGTAATGTTTAACCATTTGTTGTTAATGTCTGCTTGGAAAGGAAACTAGAAAGATAATATTAAATCAAGGTTCTGGTGATAATATCTAATGATTCAAGATGAAGATGAATGCTTTTCTAAGGTAGGTTCAAAGGTTTTCTAAGTTTGGCTTGCTGGCAGATACAGAAAGCAAAACTAGAAGGCTAGGTTGATTCTTAAAACAAAAATGATGCAACTTTGGCTGTGAGACATTGATTATTTATTTTTATGGAGCTTTGTGTTAATTGACTCTCTACATGCTTACTAATGTAATTGATTGTTTTCTCCTGGTAACTAGGACCATTCTAAATTGAAACATAGTGTGGATCTCAATAGTAGACATAGAAATTTTGGGGGAAAAAAATCACATCTGCCATGCTGCCTGCCTATGATGTAGTTTTTCGGAAAAGTCCCTTGCATGGAGGGACTCCATATGAACTAAAGTTCAGTTTTTGAAATGAATTGATGGATGAAAGCTTTTTCATTCAATGTAGTAAAACTAATTCATTAAAATATTAGTTATCTCAGCATTCTAGATTTCCTAAGACACTTCCAGCCACTGTTCCATTAAGATCAATGGACAAACAAATGAAGAAAAATTACTTTAACATAGAATGCAATGGGACAAACCTGGGTAGGGGTTCAAATGAAAGGCTGAATCCAGGCTGCTTAAAGAGTCCCTGACCCCACCAGTGAGCATTTCTTTAAATCTGGAATTAGCCCCATTGAAAGGTATTTCAATTTCACTACTCTTTCCAAATACATCTAGGTAGGAAATCAGGAAAGTAACATACCTATTTCAATAGTAAAATGCATTAATTGGCATAAACATATCGTGAATTAGTAGAACCTGTGATTCATACAGGAAGATTCTTCAAAGATTAAGTGATTAATGGTAGGCTTATTGTCATTTTGGATCACTTCTATTCCTGCATAATATATATATCCAAAAATAGCCATTGTCCATTAAAAATGTTTTTCATTCTGCTGTGATACAGTTATCCCATCTTATTCTCTTAATTTCCTCACTTTCGCTCCTTGACATTAAAAGACAGGTGGAGATCAACTGTGACATCTAATTGCTTTGTTTCTGATGGCAGTGGTACTTAATGAAGCAAACGGAGATGTAGCAGTTTAAAAAACTAAAGATTTTTGCTGGTATGTACTGCACGATAGAAGCTGAGTTTTGCTCATCTATATTGAACTCTCCACTGATTTATCATCAGAACAATCAAGCAAGGCCCCTCTGGGACAGGTAAGAAGAAGAAAAAGATTAAAAAATAGACTAGGCTTTCTGAAATTAAATTAAAACTTTAAAAAATTCATTCATTTTTCCTATGAACTCACCATTCTTTTAAATGTAATATGCAAAGTATAAAGATCTAACAGGTAAAACACAGGATTTTTCACTGCATAGTAGTACCACCTAGGTTATACTACTTGTTTCCCATTTAATAAGGTTATTATAAGTATGAACAAAGGAAAGTGTGAATCATTTTGGCCTTTAAAAATGCAACATTTTCCAAGTTCTTTGTTATGATCTGACATAGCCAAGAAATGCAATCCAGGTGGGATAGGCAGTTGAATAGTCCAGGAAGTTCCATTTTCATGGGACCTTGGAGGTGACTCAAAAAGATGACCCAATATCTACTAATAGAGACCACACTGATATTGTTCACTAGTGGGGACAATCATACCCATGATATTTCATTCAGATGAACCATTGAACAAGTGGGATAAAAAAATAAATGGCTGCATGAATTGACAGTTATTTATATCTGGGGAAGGAAGGTAAGTGGAAATTGACCCATTGTGAAGTCCTGTACTTTTTAGATAAATGGGTCTTACATCCCAACAGATAATTGCAGCAATTAAGTGAATAAATCTTTGTTCTACATATGTAGACACACACACTGTCCTGTTTTAGGTTTCAAACTCACATACACACATTTGCTAGGTGAGAATAGCAATTCACTCAAGACTAAGTAGATAACAGCAGACAAGAAAAGGAATGTAAATCAAAACAAACTCTGGGAAAGAAAGCTTACGTGGATAGTTTCACTTTCAACAGGAACACACAGAAGAGAAGTCAAAATCCAGTCCAAAGTTCAGAAAGCCAAGTCAGGTTTGTCAGCCAATCCAAAGGTCAGAATTTCAGGGTTCTTACATGAACAGAATTCACAGGAACAACACACCAGAGCATGAGATCAGATGGTAGTTTCCAACAGAGAAACATGGCTCAGGGCTACCTCTTAAATCAGGCTGCAGCCAGCTATCTCCAATTAAGATAGTTACTCCCTTGCTTAGCATCTTTGCTCTGCTCTCCATGCTATTTGCTGAGTCCAAGGGCTTAGTGGCTGTACCTCATCATCTGATGACTCCAGTGGCTCTTATGGTGCCTGTGTTTAATCAGCCTCAGGTGATTCCTGGCTTGGTGTCTCCTGAGGGTGACATTCCACTGGTTCAGCTGGAGAAGCTCCTTCAGGATCAGAATCTTGGGCCATTCATTCATTCATTCATTCATTCATTCATTCATTCATTTAAAAAGCTAACGTAGCTTGACTATGAATGTGAGATGAGAAGTCTTAGATTCAAATATAATTTCAATTTCTTTCAGTTTTAACTCATTTGATGGCCTTACCTTTAATAACTTATCTATAAAACATAATGATATCATCTTACAGTAAGGCAGCAGACTCAAATGTAGTGCTTTTTAACTACTGTATATTCAATAGAATAGAGAATATCAGGCTAAAGAAGACTAGAACAATATTCTGTGGGAAGTGCTTTGAATATTTTAAAAGTTTCATATAAATGATATTGTTATTTAAGAAATTCATTTAATCTCCTGAGATGTTTAAGACTGTTGCTTCAGAGTTGCAAAAATCTCTGCCAATGTAGAAGCTTTCTAATGTAAAATTTGCCATCTCCTGATAATATCCATATGGGTAACCATTATATTTTCTTACATGTTTTATTGATTATTTTGATTTGTTTTTTTTCCTACATTCTAAAGCAAGAGAATACCTATAGAAAATCAACTTAAACATCATTACAGAAACTTGGAACTTTCATTTTAAGCTGCACAACAGAGATTTTAATTCTTTGGATAGATTATTGGGTTTAAGCCTATATAATATTGTAAATTCATATTACAAAAATTATGTTTTGAATAAGTGTATTTGGTTTTCATTGACTTTCCTATGAGTGGATAGTTGGCAATATTAAGTTTATTATTTTTGCTTATGATTCTCTGCCATTTTGTTATTTCATAAATCAATTGTAATATTTCAAGCAAAGATATTTATAAAATCAACTGTTGAAGATATTAAATCACATCCTGCTATATTTACTCTATCATTTCCATCTTCAGTGTCTCCTGTAATACTGCAAAAGATTGTTTTAGAATTTGCTTTGGTATAGAAATAGGACTTTGGAGCAAAAAGGTCTCCTATTCAAATTTCATTATTAAGATTTTTTTTATATATCTAGTGTGTCCAAGGTTCAATTTGTTGTTCAAAAACTGAGTTATAATAATTTTCACATAGCCATATAAGTATTATTGAATTGTATTTATTTTTTTCTGCTTGCTTTATTTGTCTTGTACATATTTGCTTTGCTTTAGCCTTGCTTGATTTTATTTTTTGTAGTTTTATATATAATCTTAACCATTGCTAATACTGTATAATGTATATGAAGCACAGTGAACCCTCCAAGGCAACCTAATTTGGTGCTGCTACAAACATTTGTTAATATTCTCTTTCAATGATTTCCAATTAGGGTTGAATTGAGTCTTAGCCTACAGAATACATGCCATTGGAAACCCCTTATACAGTGGCCAATTTCTAAAATAGATCACCAGGTGTAATAGTGATGAAATCTGATAGACAAGTAAGGTTCAGAGACAGGTTGCAATTTAGCCTTTAACTTAATCCCTGGTTAAGCTGTGCCACAAATATTATTAGCTGGTTAACGGAAGCTGAAATTCAATACACAAACTGACAAAAACCCCAGAACCTGTAGATTTGGAAATTAATGACATTCCTTTCCCCTTTCCCTTACAAAATAAAGTGAATTGTGCATCTCTTATCTAAGTAATTGTTCCACCCATTCCTCTGCTTTACCTGCCACGTTGAAAGAAAAAAAACAAAACAGATTATCACATGATTCAGCTAAATGCAAAGTAAGTTGGGGGAGGAGCTAAACTTTATCTTTCTCATTCTAGTTTGGAGTCCATTGGAGTTGGGTGGTAAATAAATAAATAAACCTAATCAAAATGTCACCACTCCTCTTTCAACATCAGGCCAGGTGTTATCTGAGAATCCTATATAAAACCAGTTGAAAACACAGAAACAAATGGTTGTATCATTCAGTTTCTGAATCTCTGAAACAATTTCAGCCACTAATAGGTTATACCAGATTATTCTATGAGATAGCTCTAAAGAAACAAATGCTTCTCACTGTAACACCAACCATTCTTTCTACTTCTAAAATACATACTTTCTGTAGGTGCTGGTATTCAAATGACAAATAAACTCCATGGGAAAGGTGCTAATAAAAATCCATAAACATTATGCCAAAATGTTTGACCCCACTGCCAGAACTTTAGCAAATGCATACATCTAAAAACAGGAACTAGGGAACTATCATGAAAGATAAGAAGACCTGACTCTCCTCTTTTACTTCCCACTTTAATTAAAGGTCATGATTCTCTCAACTTGAGCCCAGCTGCTTGTTACTGTATGGGTACATCCATATAGTTTTCTTGACCACACAATAAATAAAGTGGTTTCCTATTGCCTTCTTCCAGCATGTATGTTGGTTCATCATTTCAAGGTGTTAGGCCACCCTGACTATTCTTTTTTAATCTGCTGAGGCCCATTAATTTTCTTACATTTGTATTCTGCTGTGCTCCAAAGAGTGCTGGGGCAACATCAGATAAGAAAAAACATAGTAACTGTCAACATAAAAATAACTACAATAATAACAGTCAAACAACAACAATAGCTTGAAAATAAACTTACATAAAGGATGCTTTAAAACAATTTCATGCATTATTCTTAATCTCCAAATGCTCTCTTAAAGAACCAATTCTTATTTGACAAATTCCATAAAGATGGATCATCTCTAGAAAAGACCTACTTTCAAACCCAATCCCCCTTAATCTGCGAAAGAGGGGGGACCAAATCATCTCCTCATATCTTGGATTAAACAGGAAGGGTAGATTCTCTCTGGAGTAGGCATTCTGTAAGTAATCTGGATCTAAGTCACAAAGCTTTATAGAGCACCTTGAATTGTATCTGGAAACAAAACAATGGCCAAGCCAATGCTTTGTGGAAGCAGATTAATTTATTAGTTTAATTAGATCATTGCAAATGATAAGTTCCATTCTGACCGCTGGAGTTCTAGCTCATTCTAGGTCATCTGGGAAACTGATCTCTCAAGTACAGCATATCTTTTAAAAATATTTGTTACATCAAAGAAAAAGACACTGAAGTTTTCAGTCATCTAGGAAATGTTCATAACTATGATTTCTTATCAAGAAGAAATTCCTTTAATTTTATTAAATAGGTTGGAATATAACAGTTGCTTGTTCTTCAATAAATTGAGAGCCTTTATGGAGTATAATACTGTTTCAAATTATTGGTCTATTTAATGAGGGTATGTGATTTATAGGAAACCTGATGATGCTTGCATGGATAGGACTGAGACTGGTTTGAGGCTCCTTGTGCCTTTCCCAGATTCATACGGGAAACAGAATATGTAGTGGCATCATAGTGAATAGTACTGGAAATTGGCAATATAAAGTCACTTTCAGGAGAAATAGAAATGATTTCCAGTGATTTCACTGAGGAGTGAGTTCTAAGCATAGAGTCGCTCAGCATGTTCTACAACCATTATAATGACAAGTATGTCAGATTTGTCCTCTATTACCATGACCAAGCAAAGAATTCAGCCACTAAGGCTGTAATCAGTTGATAAACTTCCATATTCTGTGCTAATTTCCCATTAATCTGGGAATTTAGCCATTTCTCATATAGTCAACACCTTTAGATTGTGCTGATATTGTGATGGAATGGAATTATGAAGGCCAGGCTCAGGGAGATAAGCATTTTCTTAGCTCGCCACAAGAGCGTGGGAACTACAAGAGGATGAGACTGGCACCTCCCTGAGGAATTCACACTGTTGTGGCTGGCTGATTTGGGACCTGGGGTTTCAGTCTGGGAAGATTCTTGCTAGAGGTTGTAGCTAATAAACATAGCTGAACTGATTTTGCACTGTTTCTTGGAGTTCCTTGGGCTAGGCCTGACATCAATCTTCCCAGACTGAAACCCCAGGTCCCAAGTCAGCCAGCCACAACAGTGTGAATTCCTCAGGGAGGTGCCAGTCTCATCCTCTTGTAGTTCCCACACTCCTGCGGCAAGTTAAGAAAATGCTTATCTCCCTGAACCTGGTCTTCATAATTCCATTCCATCACAGATATGACTCATTAGGGCTATACAAATTTTGAAGGGGTATTTTGCTTTATTCAACACCTCTATCAAAGTGAACTTTGTGCTGCTGCATGAAAAATTGTGATACCCCGCTTTTAACCAAAGGTGGCTACTATGCACTTCACCCATCAAAACCAGCTTCTGCATTTGCATGGTACCCAATCAAGACAGCAGTCCTGCCTCAACCTTTCTTATCAAAGCATCAAGGTGAACACGTTGCCTCCTTGTGATGAAGTGTATTGTCAAGAAAGGGAATATTATCTCCTTGACCAAACTGCTATGTCAAGATGAAGTGCCCTCCTTTACACATATACATCATATACTGTACATTATTTCAAAATGATAAAAGAGAGTCTTGCCAGAGAGAACTGTAGTTCTCACATCAAGCAGATGGATAGTTAGCTAGTTAGCTAAGGATTACAATCATTATCATTACAAGAGAGAAAAGAAAAGAAGGCCTGTGTAATTCTTTGCAAGCTCCCGAATTCTCATTACAGATTATCACAGTAGAATGTGTTTAAAATGGTTTGTTGGCTAAATGCAAAGCTCAGATATCCAACTAACTAATTATGAAGCCATTTTAACAATATTTTAACATTTCCCCCAGTTATTACTCCCAAATTTTACAGTCCTGAAAAAAGAGATACTTAACTGAACACAAAAGCTTAAACAACACTGCTGTTCTGACAATCTTTCAACATTTAATAGCTTCTTGGTCCTATGGACATAAGGCATCTCATTTTAAAAGGGAACAATTACATTATGAAATTGACACTAAATTACAAGGAAGTTGTGAATATAGGGTTAAGGGAAATAGAAAACAAGTATCCAAAATATTAAGGGAGGATACATTCTGAGTAGCGTGGATTATGGCTGCATGCCGTGAAATAAAATATACTGCTTATAGAAGGTGGTGAATCAATGGAGGATTTGGTAGAAAAATAATATATAAAGTCTCCCTGTATGCCAGGGTATACACCCCAGCTGTCTTTCCATTCCCCGCCCCGCCCCCCCCCCGCCCAGTGAATACTAATGTCTGGAAATAACTTCATGATCAGAAGCCTTTTCATTTGCAATTTTGGCCCTCCACATCCTCCTAGAGGGTTTAAAAGAAATAGGAAAATAAGCCCAAATTGTACTGACAGGCTTGCAAATGAAAATAGGCATAATACCTAGCTGTTCACAGAATCTAACTTTGTTCTCCAAAGCAGACAATCTGAAATTGGCAGAATAGACTGTAGTCAGCACAATAAGGAAGTTGCTGAGTAACCCAGAACCCTATTTTTATGCCCAGAACATCTATGTTACCTAGGCTTAACACAGTAGAATACTATTTATCTGCAAAATGGATTGTTTTATTCACAGAATATCCAGTGTTAGCCTGGAATCAGCTCATCTGAGTATTCCAGGCGTAGCTGTTATATTTCTGGAAGTTTAGCTTCTGTTATAGCAAATGGCTCTGCAGTAGTGTTCCAATCTCTTAAATTAGCTAATAGAATGTCCTGGACATGAATCACTCTATTTTGCACTTCCTGAAGTACCTCTCAAATGCAAAGTCTCTGCCTTTGTTTCTGACTCTACCTTTGCAGTGCTACAACCAGCCAATTTTAATGGAGGTAAAATTAACCTCTAATAGTCCTAGCATGTACCACTATTTAGCTGTGACAACCTAATTAAACGGAATCAGTGAAGATCCCCCACCTTTGGCCTCAAACCCAAAAGCAGACCTGAAAGGCCATGTAGTAGATGGAGAACAGTCTTGAGCAATAGCCAATCAGCTAAAAGAAAAAAAAAATCCCACTACAAAGATCTATTATACTTCTTTGGTGACAGAAACAGCTCTGGCATCATCTTGATCATCACCATCATTATCATTCCTCCTTTCCTCCATCTAACTGTTTTCTATATTTGTTCCAAATGTCAGATGCAAATGGAGTTGAGTGGCCAAAGGTTTTTGAAAGCCATTATAAATTGTGACAACATAACTGAAACAGAGTAAGCTTGGCATGCAGTGACTCAGGAATTTCCAAGCAAAGAAATCAATTTCTTAATTTACCCTTCCCAATTTTGGAAATTCTCTTTTACCTTGATAAGGACAACTGCATGATTTGCGTTAAAGGAAGTAGAATCACATCTGATTTTAATAATGTTTTGCTGTTATTCAGTTATTGTTTCTTCTTCTCTGCCAGGATTGGTATGTTAAAGTCCTCAGGGCCACCTACCACCCTTCTATACTCCAAAAGCTGCAATTTGCATGTCTGCTGATTCATCTGCATGAAAATATAACCCAATGCAGAAATGGACTGATTCTGAGCCACAGTATTTTGTTCCCAATTTTTAATCATCTTGTTTGATGAAAACATTTTGGAAATTCCAAAAGCTATAAGCCTCCATTTGACTTTACAGGGCTACTCCCTCTATATGGATATTTATGTTTTATTTTTCCCCTCACAGTTAACATGGATTATGTTTGCTTTTAAGTAATAATGATGTCCTATCTCCACCACAAACTTGGCTGAATTTCAGAACATTGCACAACACTATTGGTTTGACACTGAAGGCAGCTATATTCATTTGCAGCTTCCATCTCATTCCACACTGCAGGATTTTGTGAAATCTTCTCCAAATTAATGCCAACATTGTGTGATCATCTGCAGTGCTGTATGCTAGAGGAATCAAATCTAGTGGATATCTGTAGTGATTCCCCCCAGAATCATCATCAGTATTATAAGAAAATAATGCATTCACTTGACTTATACTCAAAATATTTTTAGATTAATATGCCTGTCATAATTCTTGACTATAGCTGATGCAATACAATAATTAATGAATAAGTTAGTTGCTTTTAATGTTCCATGGTTTGGTGATATACAACTTGCAGCTTCTCAGAATTTTTTAGAGTTATGCTTAGATGAGCAAGCCCCTGATATATTGCTTCTTTGGTAAGAGTATAATAGCCAAAGAACAATTACTTGCTATATGTGGATGGCATTTTATCAATGGAATTTCCATTAAGTTAGCCTTCCATCTTGTTAATATTGTGGTCTTTTTTCCTAGACCTTGACATCATTGTACTGTGCCTCTGTAGGAGGAAAATCTCTGAACTTTTAAGGTACCTTTGATATAACTGTCTATTTCTAAGTTCTTTTCTCTAACATGGGAAACTGATTTTTATGTTTTGATTCAGCAGTGCCAGCCCACAAAAAACAACAACAGACAGGTAGTGGGCATCATATGGAAGAATCTGTGGTTACATGTTCTAAAAGGTTGCTGAGAAAATCACATGGCCTTATGAAGACTGTGAAGATCAATGACTATAGATTTGTAAATGTCTTGTGAATATTACCCTTTTCATAAAACAAAGCTGTGCTTGTCCAGTACCATGACCTATATCCAAAGACAGAGTCATGCCATTTTCAAGACCAAGGATGGTCATTTTGGGGTAGTCGAGGAGTACAGAGTAGGAACACACTGAGTGAGGCTAGGTTTCATGGAAATTCTTGGGAATGTCTTGGTTAATTTCAATATTTTAGACTTTAGAGTTTGCGTTTTTCAAAACAGCAAGAAAGATTGTTCTCAGCAATCATGGTCAGAAGGCCAAAGCAATCAAAGTTTTAGGAGCTACATGCAGCCTGGGAAGCAGATTGCCCACTCATGATTTAGGCAGAAGGATATCTGCTATAAATCTAATGGCAGTGATATCACTTATTATAGCAATGTTGTCACATTTCACTATGTGAAGTGTGTAAAGTAGTAAAATGGTGAGATTCCTTCTGTCTGCTCACCTTCCTCACATGCTCTGCCTGATTTTGTGTTTGGTAATGATAACTACTCCATTCTTGCATGTCACTGCTTTATCTTCCCACATGATAGTCCATATACAGCTGTCCTCTTCAATATTTTCAGACAAATCCGACCACATCCCAAGCCCACAACATTAGATACTTCTAAAGAAAACCAAGCTCAATCCAGTACTTTCTATCCCATTAGTTTAAATGAATGAATAAGCACTGCTTAAATCTCTCCCACTGACTTAACCCTGGATTCATATTTCATGCTTAACCTAGTCAGTTGAAAACTTAGTAGCTACATCAATGCAGCAAGCTAAGTTTGGCTAATTTAGATCTCAGTTACATTTTTGTGGCTTATTGTATAACTTTGAATTAACCAATGTATGGTGTGAATCTATGAGTGCTAATAAAGCAGAAGAAACAGTAGTCATGATTCAGTCTGGATCCAGTCAGCCTTAAACATTTAATCTTGTTGGGTATTTAGATTTTCATTTTTCTCTTAAAGCCAGAGCACATAATAGCAATTCTACAGGAATTTGTCATGCCTCATGGGAATCTGGTATTGGTCTGCTAGGCAAATAACGTGAGGCACCATGGGATGATTCTGTTTAATTCTAGAAAAATTACAAGGTTCAAATGTACGAAAAATTGATGGCAAGCCTTTACATTTTTATGCGGTTCCAAGTATAATCTTCCTTCAAGATATTTTCTTTCACAACCTTGAACCAGTGTTTCAATAACAGCAGTGTAATTATTTAAACACAATGCAGGATTTTTACTATATAGAAAATTTCATGGTAAAACTAGCCTTTGAGCAAAGAAGTTACACATTAGCCAAACAATTAGACTTTTGTCTGCTTCCAAGGACAGTGTTATATGGCATATTTCAATGGCTGACTTTTGTTCATCAATACCATGTATTTATTTTCAGAATAGATGGGGGTTGTCAGACATTCTCTATTTTTTTTTTTTTTAATGATCTAATGGTTAAACACATGATTTAAAAATTGGGTGTGTGTGTGTGTTTGCTCTGTCTGTGTGTGTATTTCAAGCCCATGTCAATCTCTACTATTTTGTTATCTCCATCAAACCAAATGAACTACTTGTTTATTCTACAGGATTGTACAGGATATGCAGCCATTTTGATTGTAGCAGACATTTTGAATCACCCCTTCAAAAAAAAAAAAAAAAAACCAGGAAAAACCAAAAGGGCTGTTTTATCTGTTCTTCCCATAGAATAGAGCCAATATAACCATAGCAAAACAATAAATTTCAGACTAGATGAAATTATGGGTTTAGGAGTATTCTAAACCATGCATGTAGCTTCAAAAGATTTCAATTTTCTACCTACTAACAAAATTACTTTCTCAGTTGCCTGCCCAGTTAGATGCTAAGTGATATTGTTCTACTTTGCAGTCTATTTTGAGAATAAGATGCCCAAGATTCTTGCTAAATATTTGCACTACACGGCACTAGAATTAAAAAATGTCATAGGCCATGAATTAGACATGAACTGTAGAGTAACAAGGTAGTACTTTCAAACAAAGCAATTCAAGGCAAAGAGAGAGAAACAGAGGGAGATGCATTTTTTTCTTGCTCTTTTTCCAGCTTTAAAAATTGACAACCTTAGACCCACCCAGTCATTGATAGCTTGCAATATTTTCCTTTCTCAATAAAAAATAATGTATTTTCCAGATACTTCTATTCAGCACTACAGGGTCTTGCATTGTCAGAGTGATTACTTCTGTTTCTTCTCAAACTGTATTTTTGGGAAAAGCTGATTCAATCAGGCAGATGTAGAGCCAAGACAAAAATGTTCCCATGATCTTGAGCCGTTTCAGCAACATGACTTCTGATGAAAGAATACTGTCATTTATCATTGCCTACCTCCTACACAACTTACACAATTCACATTTTATTTCTCTCATTTTCATAAGTATATGGATTTTGCAGGCATAGACATAGACCCTCTGGGGAAATTTCCACATGCAGAATAAACTTCAACAGTGTGATCTCACACCAGCAGCTGAACTGATGTATTTTTTTACTCAGCTATGGCATACCCGAAACCAGTAAAACTATTTTCCTTGAAGTGCTATTATGGCTTTGCAGCTTCCTCTCATAATAATTACTAGGATTTTTAAACATACAATTAGACAGACATAACATGAAGAATGGATGTGGAACTGGGAAGGGAGTTTGCAACCCATTAATTTTATTTCTCTTTTGTGTGGAATGGAGATAAGGATATTTTTGTTATTCCAGGACCTATGGTAATTCTAGGTTGAAGCAATTATTTAATTACACCCTTGGCTCTTTGTTTTTGGCTTTTCAAGATTGGAAGAACTTTGGATAATTATGGATTACCTTCAAACTACTTAGGAGATGGAAATAGAAACAGTGGCAGTATGGAAGTGCCCAACTGCTATGAATGAATTGGTGAATGGAAACTATAACTCTGTACAGATGACATGCAACTGTAAATGAAAGTACTATATTGATGGGTTCCATCCCCTTTATTCATTACAAAGTATTAATTTAGTAGAATGCTGCCTGCTACCTCTTTTATTCCTCCCTCCCACAGGATGCTTTCGAAACTTCTTTGAAACCTAGATGGAAAGGTCCTTATAAAGATTTATTTTCTACCCTACAGCTGTGAAGTGTGCCAGCATGGCAAGGTGGATTCATCAAGTTCACCTAAAGAAAGTTCTTACTCCTAGTGACTATGCTATGACAAAAGAGAAGACCATCCCAGCTGAAGAGGGACTGACAGCTATGGGGTGGAACTAACTGCTGTTCATCACCTTGGAGAGTGCAGTGCCTACTGCTGTCCTGAGATGCTTCCTCAGTTTATTCTGCTCCTTCTTCACAGCATAAAAACTGAAACTTTAGGAGGGTGTTGGGAAAGAACTTGTGGCTAGCCTCTTTGAATTAACTTTGGCTGTTAGTAACAAGTCTGTTGCGTGTGTTGTCATGTCATTGTCATTCAGGTCATCCTAGCATGCTCACTGCTGCTCATGCAGATCCCAGTCAACATTCCCCTGTTACAGTGAAAAGATGGTAATAAAGGTGATCCTGCTATCCAATTACAGTTCATGTTTAGTCACCACCCTTATCTGAGTGTTCGCCAAAACTGTACCTCTAGATCCCCAAAGAGAATTTCTTGGTGGTTCTCTTTAGCTATTTCAAAGGAGTGTGATAATGTCAACGATATCACACCAGCTGGAACTATAGTGTGGTACAAAGGCAATGCCTATTAAATAAAATCTCTGTACTAACATTCAACATTCAATGGAAAGTTTTCAGGCTTACTGGCTGTTGGTTTTTGGCTTATTTGTAAATGTCACTGATCTATGGACCCAACAAGATTACAAAAATATAGTATGAGAGATGTTATCAACAGTCTTATATGGGCCACAGCCTGTGAAAACATGACTGAAATAGTATTTAATACAGTTAAATAGCATTTCAGTGACTGTCACCAAAAATTAAGAGCCCCAGAAATGCTTCCAGGGCATCACCATTTGATTTGTGGTGAACTTGCCTGTAAAACACTACCTGGTAACTTTGAAGGAAGCTGCACTCTGGGTCATGTGATAGATGTAGTGATAGATGTAATATATCATACTGAAATTGGTAGTCACCATCACTTTTGATTTCAAGATCTATTGATAATCCTTTGGTGGAAAGACAACATTGGGGATACACTGTTCTAAGAATATTATTGCCACATTAGGAGTGTATGAATTGTAGAGAACAGTCATGAATGTTCCTATAAAAGTGGATTTTAGTTTTCCATGCCCTCATCATTGTAATAAGAAATGGTTTGGAGCATAAGCTTATTTCCTGTATACCTAGTTTCTCTTCCATATGGACATGGATAAATGATATTCTCTTTGTTTGTTTGCTTGTTTTCCTTATTGCAATGCTACTGTACTATATTTCTGCATAATGTGTGGCTCCTTTTGGTGTGACACCAGTTCTTTCTGCAAAAGCTGTTGCCAGCAATGTTGCCCAGCTCCTACTGACCACAGATACCTAGGCTGGTCACTTTACTACTGGACAGAATGCCCTCCACCTGATTCTCCACCTGAAAGGGGATGAAAGAAATTGGGGAACGTGGAGGTTTAAGAGCATGTATGATGTTGATATGGTTTAAGTATGAATAAAATCATGAGAGAATCAGGCAGCAGGAAAGTCCAGTGACTTTGGAAAGGAGACAGGTAACAAAAACTAGACCTTTGTCTTTTCCATGGTGTGAAAGGAGGTGTATGGGCACAATAAATGCTATTGTTTATGGTACATGGTATTAGCATCTAAAGCAGGAACAGAGTTCCACTAGATTAGAGGAATGTAGGAGCACCGCAGTAAGATCATCCCCTAAGTATTATCTAAGACATTCCAGTTATAGAGGTCATAGTATGATTTACAATATTTTCTCCATCATTGTAAAGAAATGATGCTTCTTTATCATTGTAAAGAAATGAAGGTATATAACCTGTAACCTTGCTTTGTCTGGGGTTCTTCTGAGTTCTTTTGGCGAGGAGCCCAGTGATCAGTATATTTATGTGTGCCAATAAAATATACTTTGTTTCAACTATCTCCAATCACTTTGGATGCTTATTAAAGTGGGCATTTTTCCCACAACAACTTGTTTATCTTTGCTCTTTTTCTCAGTAAGTGGCCATACTTCTAAATAAAGCAGTGCACATCAGCTACCCATTATTAGTACTTTTAAAGAAAACTTAAAGGACTTAAGTCATATATTTCTGTGTGTATGTGTGTGTGTGTGTCAGGAGAACTGGCAGGTAGCCAGGAAGACACATTCTTCTCACTGAGTACCACAATGCAAACCCAAGAAGTGGAATAAGATATGAATACACACAGCACTGAGGTGTACCAGATTTACAGTGCCTCTGATATCTCTAATATAGATGCCCAAATTGAAGTGTAAGTGTCAGGTTCAGCCCAAAGAACTCCAAGAGACGATGCAAATATAGTTCTGTTGTGTTTATTAGCTACAACCTCCAGACAGAAAATCTCCCCAGACTGAACCCTAGCTCCCAAGCCAGCCAGCCACAACACCGTGAATTCCTTAGGGAGTGCCAGCCTCATCTTCTTGAACTTCCCACACTCCTGCTGGGGGCTAAGAACACGCTTATCTCCCTGAGCCTGGCCTTCATAAGTCCATTCCATCACAGTAAGTTACACCTTTTTTTCTGCATTTTTGGTGAATTATATTAAAATGTTTGATCATTATATGCACCATCCATGGATCTCATAGAATTCACCTATACCAAAGAGACTTTGGGAATCACTGGCATATAAAAAGCCAAATAAAATTCCTACTTCTATATATAATTGCTGTATATACAGGAGTAAAGTAAGTGAGACTCAGCTCTGTATTCTTCCATCTATTCAAATTAAGGTTTCTAAGGGAAATTGAATTGGCTAACATATTAAAGATCATTGTGACTGTCAACACTCATATTTGAGTTAAATGACTTTATACAGTGCAAATTAGTTGCAGATTGAAAAGATAATGAACCACTGTTTTTTTTTTTTTTGAAATATAGCTTTTTTTTTTAGTTCCTCTGAAGCTGATGAGTATTGGCTTTCCAAGGTATACAGATGGCATGTTTGTTAAATCAGAAAATAGTTTAGCATAAATAGTGCCTCCTTTTAATTTGTAGTGTCAAAAGTTTGCATACTTCTGTTGATGGAGATAGTTAAGCAGCTTCATGCTGTGCAAAGGAAAATATGCAGTTAAGGATATGAAAGAAGAATAACTCTGGTTATTGGGCAAACCATTTCATTGTTTTAATACAAAAGTGACTAGAAATCACTATTCAGAACAGCGCATTGAGAATTACATGTGTACAGAATCATCAACAGCTTGATCCTAATTAGCCATTAATGTTCATTCCCCAATCACCACTTCAGTAATTACTGTTGGAAGAAAGAAACAGGTGTCCTCAGGCAAGAGTTAGAAAAAACCCACAGAACCATCAGACATAGGATCCAGTAGGAAGGAGGTACCAGGACTCTCTTCTTCAATATTCAGAAAAATTCCAGCAAATAAATCTAATCCAGACAACAATCACCAGGCTTTAAGGAACAAAGATAATACTAAGTTATAAACCAAAGGGATGAAAAGCAGAGAAATTGTGGAATTCAAGGGAGTGTTCTACATGAATGAAAAGTTTACTCAGAGGTTGGTCCTTGCTCCTGAGTAGGCTGGTGGTCTAACTGGACTTTTATGGGTGGGAGATGAGTCTGAATGCAGATTATTTGATAAAATCAAATAACATTTCTTTTGACAGTAACTGTGTCAGCCTTTCTGATACACTACTTGCCAGCTCCTATTCTTCACTTTTCTTGGTCCTGCCTCTGATTTGGATTTCTGGATTATGTTCTCTGCTTTCTAACTACAGATATCTGGCTTCTCTGTAGCAATCATTCTTCTTTTATTGATTGCAATGATTATTATACAAAGTTGAGCTCACCCTTGTTTTCTTAGGACTCACAGTTCATGTTTCTTGATCCTGAGAAGGGGCCACTGCTCCAGGAACAAACTGATGATTAGGAAGGATGTGATCACTGCAGAAACATGAGAGAAGAGCGATGTTAGCTTTAGAATGAGATTCATGTCTAGCAGGAATCTTATGTTTATATTACAGTACTTTGTTGGTAAATATATCTCTTGGCATTAGGATAAAGTAAGACTTATGGTTAGGTAGCCTTGTGGGTTCTATGTAAAATTTAGTAAGAGTTTTTAAGAGTTAGTGGTAGTCCTACGTGTATGTTATAATAAATGTAGCTTGCCAGTGTAACATTTATGGTAAATATTTCTGTTCCTGTTAGGGTAAACTTGATGACTCTGTTGAATTTAGCAGAAGGGTTAGTTTTACTGTGCCTTCCTTGGCTAGGGTTATATTGCAATGAGTACTGTGTCCTTAGATACCACTGAGGATAAACATTTATCTTCATAGTTGGTGAACTTTGAGCTAGTGTTAGGCTTTTTTAGGTCTATAGGGAAAGTTAGCTTAAGGGTTAGTTTTAGAGTGAGTATTTCAGGTTAGTGGTAGTATAAGGGGATAGCTTTTGGGGATAATTTGTATTGGTTTTCAAGCAAAGTTAGGGTTAGGGCTCTGCTTCCTTGGTGTTAGAGGTGAAATGTGTTGTCCCAGTTTCCTTTAGAGTGAGTTAACATGCATAGAAATACTCTTACTTTATGTCAGTTGCAACACTGACAGTATACATTTCTATTAGCTTTAGGGTGAAGTTAGGGTAAACAATAAGCTTCCTTAAGGGCTATGTAAAAATCATGTGAGGATTAACTTTAGCATGATTTGTTTTAATGGTACTGATAACCTTTGGTTTATATTATGTGTGAACTGTGCATACTGATCATTCTTAGAGCAAATATGTCTGTTTCCTGTAGGATGAAGTAAGGGTTATGATAGGTCTATGGTGAAATTTCACAAGAAAGCTATCTTTAGTGTGTGTTTTTAGGGTTAGTTAATTTTAGAGTTAGATTATGCTGTCATGAGTGTAGCTTGCTGGGGTAACATTTATGATAATTATTTCTCTTCATGTGAGGGTGAAGTTACGGTTACAGTTAAACATGAACTTTAGGGTGAGTTATAACTAGAGATGCTATGTGATTTCTGTTATAGTAAAAATTGTGTCTGTTGATAATGTTTACATAAATGTATCAACAGCAGGTTGAATTTAAGGATAGAGCTGAGCTTTCATGAGGTCTGTGGTAAAATTATGAGGGGGAGTGTGATGGAATGGAATTATGAAGGCCAGGCTCAGGGAAATAAACATTTTCTTAGCTCGCTGGAGGAGCGTGGGAGATACAAGAGGATGAGACTGGCACCTCCCTGAGGAATTCACACTGTTGTGGCTGGCTGACTTGGGAGCTGGGGTTTCAGTCTGGGAAGATTCTTGCTAGAGGTTGTAGCTAATAAAATAGCTGAACTGAATCTGCATTGTCTCTTGGAGTTCCTTGGGCTAGGCCTGACAGGCAGCTTTCATATTAATGTTGTGGTAGTGGTAGCCTTATGTACGGATTGCTTTCTCTGTAACATTGACCGTATGTATTTCTGTTGTTGTTAAGATGAGCTTAAATTTAAGTTTATACTTTCTTGAGGCTAATGGTGCAAGTTAGTGTGAGGGTTAGTTTTCAGGTGAGGTTTTGTGCTTAGGGGTAGTCATAGGCTCATGTTATGGTGAGAATTTTTTGATGGGGTAGTATTGAGGGTTTGTATATTTTATTAATGCTGAGGAAAAAAATCAGGGTCACGATTAAGCTATAATGAAAATCAGTGAAACCAAAGTTTTAGGTTAAATTCAATATGAGAGGAAGCTTTAGCATGAAATTTTAAGGGTAGTAATCATCTCTGGTTACTGTTACGGGGAAATGTGTCTTTTAGGAATGTATAGGATATTTATTATTATTGGCATTCCAGGGAAGTTATGGCTAGGGTTAAATTCTATACTGAAAATCTGTATAATTAATTATAACATCAGTTTTGATGGGTAGGGGCAATCTTAGGATTGGGTTATGATGAGCACTGTGTCCCTAGGTAATGCTTAGGTTAAATATGTCTCCTAACATTTCAGTGAAATAACAGCATTAGGTCTTTCTATGCGATATTGTGAAATTTATTGTGAGTGTTAGTTTCAGGGTGAATTGTTATGTTTAACAGTAGTCTTAAATTTATGCTACTGTGGGGATTTGCTTTCTGGGGTAACCTTGAGCATATATATTTCTATTGCTATAAGGATAAGCTGGATATGGGGTTAGGGTTCATTGAGTTCTATTGTGAAATTTATGGTGAGTGTCAGCTCTAGATCAAGCCAAAGACATTTGGGAAAACCTCTCAGATTTATATGTGAAAAGATCCGTAGTCCCCAAAGTGCATCTTTTCAGAAAGCTATGCAACAAACATCTGGAAGAGTGGGGAAATCTAAATCTAAATCACACTAAAGTTCTTCTTCACAAGCAATTAGACCATACATTTCATGGAAGTCTAATTTTAACTGTAACTTCACTATAGCTATAATAGAAATAGATGCCATCAAATACTAATAACCATTAAAACATACCTTATAGCTATCCCTATTCAATTTTCAGAATAGAACTAAAGAAATCAGAACCCAAACACTAATAGTATTTATAGTAATACTACAGTATTGTCAAATATATATATACTATAATACTATATCTCTGGGGGAGATGGGGGCATATAAATTTAATAAATAAATACATCTCAGAATATTACTAGCTCATACAAAATCTTTCCCTTCTTTTATTTCAGTCTGTAGACAAAAGTTAGGATTAGCTTCAGGGTGTATTTTCATGTTTAGTGGAATACTTTCCGGTCAGCTTTGGAGGTGTGTGCTTCCTGTATTAAGACTGAGCGTACGTATTCCTAAGAAAGCTAGGTGAAGCTATGGTTAGAGATAGAGTTGGCTTCATTTTTCTTCATGGCAAGTTTCAATGGTTAGTGGATATGTTTGTATAGGTTTTAACATTGACTTGTTTACAGTGTTAACACTGAAAAGGAAGATATTTATGAATCAAGACAGCAAGCCATTTTACCCTAGTTGGAAAATCTATTAAATAAACTTGTTCAGCTAGAAGATGATCATCTTATATTTAAAGAATTGCCTGTAATTAACATCAGGTTTTAAAGAATTGAGATGAGTTGATTCTCTTACCCTTTTCACTTTAAGACTATGTTTCTTTAAATATAGTCTATTGCCCCAGAGTAGTATGTCAATAAGATTGTAATTCTTTGTAGGACCCAAATTATAACCTTGTTTGTGTGTATGTGTATATATGTATAATAAGGCATAATAAGATATTATTGCAATGTTGCATTATAATATTTCTTACAAATTGAGCATACCAATTTTTAAAAATGAAAGAAAAGTAAAAGTATATGAGAGAGAGAGAGAGAGAGAGAGAGAGAGAGAGAAAGCAAGAAGGAGAAAGCTGTTCAGTTCCTGACATGACTTTGTGAGACATTTACTTAGGAAGAACAACAGTCTAACCTACATGCTTCAAACTGCATGCAGTCCAGTTATCATAAAATGGTAGCTAAGATTTCCCAGGAAGACCAGAGGGCACCCAGGAAGCTGCACTATTAAATAAATATAAATAAAGGCCTGTATTGACTGCAAGGGCAGCTTTCAGTTATGTGATGGTACCAGGTGAGTCAAACTATATTTTGTGGGGATATTTATTGGCCTGATCTGGCAGATTTGAAAAATTTATTTCCAGCCTTGTTTAAAACAGAGAGAGAGAGAGAGAGAGAGAGAGAGAAGGGCTTCCAAAACCCAGTCATTTTGCTGCATATTTTTTCCCTGCAGTTGTAGAGAAAAAAACATGCTATCTTGTAGCATTTTTGTCTTTTTGAGCTGTTCAGCCACAGGACTTTTAGAACAGGCAGAGGAAAGGATGTGAAGAATATTTTGTTCATGTTTCACATTTTGGTAGATTGCATCCATGAGAAGGAAATGAGGGCAGTTCAAAGGGATAGTTTGGGGGGCAGACTGTACAGCACCCCAACCTAATAATTAAAAAAGGAGATGCTTTGAACTTTCTTCTCTGATAACGTCATGGGTTGAAAGAGGGAGCAGTTACTACAAAATAGAGTCAGACTATTGTCTTCTTTGTCTGACTACCTAAGATGTCTTACACACAGAAACTCTTTCTCAGAAAGCTGTCTTAAAGATTATCATAGCTTTAAGAGAGAAAATATTTTTTTAAAAAAATGCTCCACTGTGAAATAACTGTATTTGGTATTTAATTGACCCATGAAACTAAGACTTGGTTAAACAGCTGATTCTGCAAGAAAAGCTGATTTTGAGAGTGCCGTAGCAAGCGCAGGCATTCTGGGAATAAATTAAGAGCCTACGGCTAGGGGATGACGGGCTGCTTCATTAATAAAGTGTGAACAGCAGATAATGAACAGATATCTCCGTACTTCTGTGTAAGATTGATCAAAGCACAAAAGAGTTGGCTTTAATTTACTGGCAACTCATGGATTTCTAAAAAGTAAAAAAAAAAAAGTAAAATGGAGGACGGCTGAACGAACACAACATTGAACCACTTGAGGTAAAAGCTTTGCCCAGCAAAAGACTGACTAGTGTATGTCAGATGTTAAGGGTATCCTGTTCAGAAATAGTCTCACATGCCTGTTTCAAAGGCTGTCTGTGAGTGCGTGCGCACGTTGTTGGCAGTCTCGACACAAGTGTCATCTCTGCATGCTGACCCACCTGAAATTGGTGAATTTGTTCCAAGTGTGTTGTGCTTTGCATTTTCTTCACTATGTTTTAAAGGCAGTTAATACAAAGGTGTGTCCAAGCAGTACCGTACTGTGTTTCTCACACAAGTGTTGCTAATGCTTCTGAGAGATGATTGTAAAGATAACTAGTACAATGTTGTTGTTGTTTAAGCTTTGATATGTGTGTACACTCCATACTTGTTCTTGTGTCTTGCTGCTAATGTTGTTCATATACCAGCAGCCCTTTTTTAAACATTTGCACAGTTAACATTTTGAGTGAAAATATTAGCCATTAACAATATGGGGCATATAGTTTTGGCTGGGCTAACCAAAATTGGGGGGGGGGGATGGTAAATCTGTGGCTTGATCTTGCCAAGTTAGTGGAATGCCTGGGCCTAAGAAAAAATTCAGTTCACCACAGGAATAAGTTTTTTTTAAAAAAACCAAAACACAGAAGCAATGTGTAAACTTAAAGCTACATTAAAGAGATTACTTGTTCTCTTTGCCCTATAGTCTGAGTAACTTAGAGGATTTGTTTAAACAACAGATTCTAAATTAGGCAGATTTTTCAGTAGGTGAGAGCAGAGCTGTGTTTCCAATGCCACCTGTGACAATTTATTTTATTGTATTAAAAACACTTTAAAGATTATAATCTTGGTTTATTTGCATTCCAGTTAGAATTTTCATCCTGGATTCATAACTAAAATATATTTAACTCAGTAGGACATTTCTGTGATAAGGCAATACAGTTCTGAGGACTTAGCCATAACAAATGATCAGTCGGCAAAACAAATTTTAATTGATTATTTTAAAAAAGGATAGAAATCAAGTGCACACTAATGTAGATAAACAGAAGTTTTGTTTAACTACATATATCAATGAATGGTAAGTGTTATTTATTAAGTTGTGTCCTTCAATTTTTAAAATGTTACTGATACTGAAGTACTGAAAGTGTGTTTGAAAGTTAATTTAATCAAGGATTTTTGCTTAATCAAGTAAATAATTGGTTAAAAGCAAGCACTTATCCAACAAAAGGAGCTCTGCTTGGCTCTTCTTGGAAAACAAGAAACATTTTCAAATATTTTTCATTACTTCTGTGCTAAAGAGATAGGTTTTAATAATCCATTTACCAAAAATATTTCAGTTCAATATATATTATAAACACCCCATAATGGTAGATTAAAATTATTATAGCTATTAAGTTTTTCGGAAGCATTATGCAAATTCTCTTTTAACAGTAATACTATTTCATACAGCCAGGAGTGATGAAATATGAAATTATTTTAATAAGGAAGGAAAGAACAACTTCCCTTAATAAAACAATAGGCTAAAACAGTACATTTCATAACCTAATCAGTCCATAGATACAAACTTTCATTTAAGCCAAAAGAGTTGTGCTCAGCCAATGCTTCTAAGGCAACTGTGTACAAGAAAGAATGACTAGGACACATCCAAATCTGGAATATCTTTAATTATCTAAATAATAAATGCAACTTCTTGTTGTACACAATGTGAATCACTTGATTCTTTATTATGCCTTAATAGAGTCATAAATTAAAATCTTTCAGGATGTTCATCTCTGTATATATTCCAAAGTAGAAATGTGATCTTTAAATTCTGTAAATGTCATTCTTCCATCATTGCAGAACTATGAGTTTCTAACTAGGGACACTTGAGGCAATTAATCTCTCTGAATTGCGTACAAACTGACTTAGCCTGCATTTTCTGAATTAATGTGTCAAGCTGCCTATTTTTATCTTTCGGATGTCACAACTCTCCAGACTTTTGCACTGCAGTTCCCAGCTCTAAAAACCATATCAAAATATTTTTGACGTGCATACACCGAGATAAAATGCATATGCACACAAATGTTTATGGACTTTTCCACAGATATTTTGGGGTAATATATCTGAAATGTGGAAATGGAATGGAACTAGAATCTTTTTTAAAAATGGACTAATGGGGACTATTGCACTTGAACCCACATATGCAGGAGGAGAATCAAAGATACTGGCCCAGAATCTGAAAGTGTCAGATAAATTAATACTTTTCATTCAAGTCAGAAATCTCTATATCTATCATCTCCTATTTACCAGACCAGTGACTTCAATGGCCCCATAACATAAGATATGGTAGGAAGAAAATTTGGGACAGGACCTCAAATTATCATTCCGTCTTTGGACCTCTCAAGATCTTAAAAAGTCTGGAAGGAGTTTTAAATGCATGTGACTATCTGCCACTGATCTTTATTATTGTCAGTTCTTCATCACTATTACAAAGAAATAGTGGACTGAGCAAGGTAAAAAGAGCATCAAGCAAAAGGTTGGACTTTGACACACTAAATCTTCTGTTAGAATAAAACACAAGAATCTTATCTTCAAGAAGAATTGTTTCCACAAATCTGACATCCATTTTTAAGGGTGTTTTAAGCTTGTTTGTCTGCAAGAGGACTATGGAAAGATAAAGAAAGGAATGAAAGCAATTTGTGATCTGTGTAGTAAACAAATGTGTTGGCTTTGGATACTCACAGAGTGGACAAGTAAATACTCTGTCATACTATTGCTATTCTGGATTTATTTTAGGGCCTGTAAAGATATGCTGCTGTATTTATATACTCCTGTCTAAAAGAACAAGAAGAGTTTTATATTACGTAGCAACTCATATTTGTTACTGTAGTATTGCTACATTCTTAATAGCCTGGGATTAAGGGAGAATCATGTTAGAAAACACTGGCTAATTTTGGGCCAAACACACTCACTTATCCTACTCCACAAAGTAGAGGAGTAGGATATCTCTTTATCTCTTGGAGAAAACAGATGATTATGCTACCTCTAGCACATATGACTGTAAGCAGTTCTTTAGTTATTCCTACTTTTAAAATGATAGAGGATATCCAGCACCTCAAAGAATCACAATCAATATAATATATGAACATAAATTCCTCAAGGAAAATAGGCCAATGAATAACAAATAACATCAAGGTGAGAAAAAATGGAATGCAATTTCACTTGCAGTGTAATTAAAAGAAAATATTAGTGCTGTTTTTTTTTTTTAACTAACTCTAATGTGCCTCTGTGCTAATTTCTTCCCTGTAGAAGTCAAATATTTTTTTGAGTCAAGGCCTCTATTTAGTGTTCTTTTGTACTAGTTATATAATTATAAAATGTTGATTTTCTACTGATGTTTTTTTCATGTTAATTCTGGTACCAAAAGTACAAACCAATTACTGACATGCTATATGCCAATGTTTAACTGCTAAAGAAATCTGTTAGATCCTAGCTTTGAATCTAAAACTTCTTTTTACTGGGATAAATCTATCCATGTTTATTAAGCTTTCCTTAGAAAATGGCTCTAAGAAGGTGTTAAAGTGAAAAGCTATCGATCTAGTTACCCATTTTTTTTCCTAACAAAAATTAGATTCAATATTTAAAAGTTCTTTTTTCCCAGCCAATAAAATATAAGATGAAAAGACTTATAATACCCTTCCTCAATGTGTTATTTGATTTTTAAAAACCTTGGTTCTGCAGAATCAAATGGACTTTCAATGGATTTCACTTGTTTTTAAATTAATTTTTCTTCTAGCTTTTCTAGAGCTAGAATGCTTCTTCATAAATACTTTCCTCAAAAAAACAAAGGCTCTAAGAAGGATGTTCCACATAAACAACTCTCCATCCCTAAACTACACTATGCCTTCAGATATGTAAATTATCGCATTTATCAGTGTTAAATCAGATTTCATTGCCTATCACTATCAACCTGGAAGATGACAGAAATGGAGGCCTTTTTAAGACTCAAAGAAATGTAGGGCAGAATGTTCATTTGAGCTGTGGACCACGTGGACCACCAGGAGGTGGGTGGTCCATTAGGTAGGAGCAGCCACGTAAAAGGCATGCTTCCAAGGCAGTAATCCAAACAGGAAGTGACAAAGGTGTGAGTGATTGTGAGCAAGCCCCCCCCCCCCAATTAGGAAAGGGTACAATTTTTTTCTGCATTGTTTTTTCTCCATTGCAGTATATGGTCAGCAAATGGACTGTGTGGAAAAATCTGGAGGATTAGATTTTGACCTATCCTGAAATATTAGGGTTCATTTGTTCATTTGAAATACTTTGGACGTAACTCCTCCCAAGAGTGGGCCTGGGGCAATGGACTCCATTTTGGTCCATCCTAAAAGCAGCCCCAGAAAAGTGTTTTCTTTTCCTTTGGGGCATGAAGTCCAAATTCTTAAGCTGGTTCAGCCTCTCCCCTCTTGATTTTAGAAAGAATGTAGATGCTGTATGCAAGTGATATCTTGAGGGAAGCTATCCAGAGTAAAATCCTCCTAGGATGATGCCAATTTCACCCCTAAGGGGAATTTTGAAGTTGAGAAATTTTGGAAGAATTTTACTCTGTGATTGCAAATGCAGTGGACAATTAAAAAACAAAAATCATGCCCACTTCTATTAAATATACTTTCCCAAATGTTGGTTGCTTTGTTAGATCCAACATTGTATGACTACATTACCCAAATCCCAGTTTTAGAGATTTAGAAACCGTTTTCCATTTAATGAACTGATACATTAAAGCTGAATCTTTGTAAATGACGTTGGAAAATCACGATATGGAAGTTGGATGCAAAAGCCATTTGGCTCTTTTTAAATGGGTCTCTATAGCCGCTGTATTTGTTTGTTTCCCCCATTTCTCTAATAATGTTCTTATTTTATTAAGAAATATAGTTCTAATATTCTTCTGGATGCCCTGTTTTTATGAATTTCTATTACTTCTCTAATAAAATTCCAGGCAAATGAATTTATGAGAAAACATAAAGAAAATGAATCTATAGGCAACACAGAAAAAGAAGCACCACAGTATGTGTTCAATTATTACCCACTTGGAAAAAAATGTTTTATTGTTGCATTTTGTTTACTCAACAGCATATGTCTGCAGAAATTAACTTTTTATAAAGCCAAATATTCTTCCCCAGGCTACTCAGTTCTCTATAACTACTGTGTTATCCTTTGGATACTTCTTGACACTCTGCCTGAAAGAGAAAAATCACTCCAATCTGTTACCAAAGTTCCAAACTACTTTTTTCATTGTAAAAGTAAGGACTTTTGTAATGCCGGTGTCATATTCAGGATATCAAACTTCATTCTTATCTTTAGAGAATTAGTAATATGGTGCAAAAAGTATTTTGGTTAGCTGCATGATACAGATCTGCCCAGGCAGGTGTTAGGCCCAAACCAGTTATATAAGCACATCTAAGGAATATGAAGAGAACCAGTTTGGTGTAGTGGTTAAGGCATCAAGGTAGAAACCAGCAGACCGTGAGTTCTAGTCCCACCTAGGCACAAAGCAGCTGGGTAACCTTGGGCCAGTCACTCTCTAAGGAAGAAGGCAATGGCAAATTGTTTCTGAAAACCCTTGCCAGGAAAACTTCAGGGACTTATCCCGGCAATCTCTGAGAATTGGACAGGATTGAATGGATTTTTTTTTTTTAAAGGAATATGAGACTAAGCTGCTTCTCTCTTCTACTCCTGCAAGTATAGGCTCTATTTTTCCAGACATAATTGCCCTTGGCATGCTTTCCCAGGTACTAAAGCCAAGGCTACTTGATTTTCTAAACAACTAGAAGACAGGAAATGATTGGTATGGTGGTTCAGATGATAGAGAACATAATAAATCATAAGCTATAACACTATATTTTGCCTTAGTTTGGGACTTATACTTGCAAGCAGATAGGCTAAAGACTGATTGGGATCAAGCAACCCAGGATCCTTTCAAAATCTAGAGCAGGAACCCAGCTTTCGGGGGATCAGATGTGATACATTTGGCATGACTGGGAACACACTAAAGAAATGAATAAGTTCAAGACAAAGTAGATGGCAATATCAGGAATGGAGCTAAATTGACTTAGTTTAATCTTAGTTAAATTCTCATTTAAATTAAGTACAGTTAATTTGAATGCATAATGATTTGATTCCAAGATTTTATTCAAAAGCAATCCAATTGAATCCCTGAGTCTAACTTACTAAATTGGATGAATGATTCAGATTAAATTGTTGAATCAGATGCCTTTCAATAGATTCAATTGTTCAGAACAATTTTTTTCCAATATATTTTTATGAATTGATTCTATGCTCTCAAAAATAGAAAAGCAAAATCAAAGGAAATCCATCCCACAATCAAAAATGTGTAACATTTTAATAATTCACTAAGAACATGAAACTGAATATTTGAAACTTCATTTCACTGATGAATATGTTCCAAGTGTTTACTATTTTGATGCCATCATTTATTTATTCAATTTGTATAGCCATCCATCTCAGCAAGTGACTGAGCGGCGAACAAAATTAAAATAAATTAAAAACAAATTACCATCATAAATACAAAAATTAAAATATACAGCAAGTGAAGAATATGTCACAATCAATGGGTGTTAGTACAACCAGGAGAGGGGGCCCTTAACACACCAGGCAAATAACCAGGTCTTTAGGGCCTTACAAAAGGCCAGCAGGGGCAGGGCCATCCTAATCTCTGGAGGGAGGATGTTCCATAGGGCGGGCACTATGGCAGAAAAGGCACGCCTCCTGGGTCCAGCCAGGCTGCATTCCCTGGCCAATGGGACCCAGAGCATGTCCATCCTGCTGCACTGGATTGGACAGGTAGAAACAACTGGGAGAAGGTAGTTCCTCAGGTAACCTGGTACAGAGCCATGAAGGGGTTTAAAAGGTGACAATCAACAGCTTGAATTGCACCTGGAGGTACACTGGTAACCAATGCACCTCCCAGAATAGTGGTGTTACATGTGCAAGTAACCAACACCTTTTACACTGAAGCTTCTGGATACTCTTCAAGAGCAGCCCTATGTAGAGCGCATTGCAGTAATCCAGACAGGAGGTCACAAGAGCATGAGTGACAGTGAGCAGGGTCTTGAATGCAACATTTAAAGATTTTACAGTAATCATAGTAGTGTTTAAACATCCAAAAGTTAAAAGCTGAAAAAGAATCTGTAATATCTGGCAGCTGATTGCAGTAGTTGTCAATATCAGACTTACGCCTTAGTTCTTATGAAGAGCACAACATTTGGTGAAATTTAGGAGCTCATGAACAGTAGCTGTCAATATCTGCAAATGTGGAATCCTTGGGGTTGGAGCTTGGATGCTTTCTTGGATGCTCTGAGCTTGGATGCTTTCTTGCAGACATTTTGTTACCTGGCTAGGTAACATCTTCAATGCAGAGCTCAGAGAACTCCAAGGACTCCACAGTTCAACCCTGAGCTATTTATATTCTCTTCTATTTATATCTGAAAATACAGTATCAGACCACTTAAGTGGATATTAATAAGCTTTATATTAACTGCACACATAAAAGTAATTGTGGTACACTTAGCTGTCCACCTGCCACTCAAATTTTAATCAGATATTTTGAAGATCAAATCTGACATTAAAATCTGTATCCTAAAATTTGGATTTGGATATTTAGAGGATGGTCAATTACATGTCAATTCTTTTAACCTCATTAAGTTTCAGAAGCTAATGTAAGATGTCAATACAGCACCCATGGGCACAAATTTGGCATCAGCTGGGCTCCTTGGCTATCTTGGTATTATTTTTTTAAATAGGAATTCTTTTAATTAAAAAAAAGCAGTGGAGATGCTTAAAAATGTGATCAGCACCTTTATTTACAAGTGTGCCTTTGTGGAAACCATCGTCATTCTTAGAAATTTAAAATAGTATGAGGTTATAGCCCAGTGTTTTATTAGCAGTGTGTTAAAAAAAAAAACAACAACAGAAGAGCCAAGTACTATATGTTGGAAGTGGTAAGAACCTCCTGTGGAGATAGAAGACAGAGCAAAATGCTATCTAATTAGACTCCGTTCTGATACACTGGGTGCTTTTTTCTAGCTACATCTCTCATGACAACCATTTTGGGAATAGTCAAGACCCTCGTAGCAGACATTTTATGTGAGAGGACGCAACATATTCTCAAAATTTCAAATGCACTCAGTGGCCCCCAGAAGATTAAAGTCTCCTAATATGCAATTGGGAGGATTTTCTAGAACAAACATGGGGAGGGCCAAGGAACTATAGAGTGAAGCAAGGAGAAGGAAACGTATATTATGAGAATGGAGATCTACTTACTTGGTGTTTAAAATCACTCATAAAATCCATAGAGATCTTTGAGAACTCTGAATAATCAAGGGACAGTGAATATTAAGAACCTGTTGGATCTATCTAGCACGCTTTTTCTGTTATCTGACACATGCTTCTAAGAAGCTTATAACACCCGTATTAACATAACTGTGTCCTCTTTTGCTTTTGATCTCCAGTATCTGATATTTGGGTACACATTGCCTCAGAATATGGAGGTTTTATGTATTTCCCATGGCTAATAGGTTTAATTGTCTATAGTCAGCATAGCACTAGCAAATGAGAGCAAGAATCTATTGCTCAGCAAAAGAGATTCTCCCCAATATTTTATGACACTTTTCAAGTGGGGAGGACAAGGGGTCTTGAAAGGAATGGCTGTTCTCTTTTTTTATGCATCTTTGCAATATGAATACTTAGTATGAACAGCACTGATTTTATTTGCATTGTGGCATAATGAGACTGCATTAAGGAGCAGAGAAACCTATTATTTGGACACTAACAAAACCCCAGAAATGCAATCCATCTTTATCATTTATACCAAATGAGAATAAAGCAAACATTTGGAGTGTCACGCACACAGCCCCATTAGAATCAGTGTCAGTCACGCCCTGCTCAATCCATTTATTAGGTATGATTTGCAACTTTCAGATTGCTGAAGAATGGGAATTGTGACTCACAGCAACTGCTGAAGGACGGCAATATTTATCTAAAGCTAATGAGGGTGGAATTGGAAATACAGTATTTCCTGCTGCACTGTTTACACAAAAATGCTGCAGTTCACCAAGGCAAGATTGGTCTGCTAGTTCAGTCCTTTGAATTCTAATCTTCCTGCATTGTTTAAAGATTGTAGCCATTTACTTGTATTCTTTGGATTTCTTTCTCTGTGTTATGAATTTGTATATACATTCAGACAAATGCACATGCATACGACGCATCTCCATATAGATACTGTATATTTTATAGTACTTGCGTCTAAAGGGTTTTTTTCCCCCTCACAGTTTGTAGCAGAAAACCCACACCCAAACTCAGTTATACTCACTGAGGTCAGCACTTCAGTGCTACCTATATTTGTAGCCCTCTGAAGAAACCGGCTTCCTCAAGCTTTATATATGTCCAGGAAGAGTAATTCAGATGCCATTCCACTAGACCAGTGTTGTCCAAACTTGGCCACTTTAAGATGAGTGGACTTCAACTCCCAGAATTCCCCAGCCAGCATTAGACTGTAGTGGAAGAAGAGACATGGAACAGGACCTGCTTCAACAGATCAGAATCAGCAACTATGATTCTCTGAGTTTGTGTGTGTGTGTGTGTGTGCGCACATGTGTGTGTGTCCATTTCCCTCTTCATGCTAAGAACATGTGGAACTAATTCCTCAAGGATGTGGCAGGTTGTCCTTTCCTGGATATCTTCAAGCAAAGATCTTATAGGCATTTGAGAGGGTTAACTTGGATTTCTGTACTAGCAATGAGGTGAGCTTGAGAGCCCACATGGTTCACAAAGTTATGCTTCTGTGAATAACTGTAGAGGGTATAGGGAATGGCCTTGAAGGCCAGGAGGAAAATGCCATTACCAAGGCAATAGTCCAATAAGGAGCTTGGGCCTGGGAGAAGAAAATAATTTAAGAAAATGTTTTAGACAAGCCCTTCCCTAGTTGACACAAAGAGGGAGGGAGGGAGGGAGGGAGGATATTTAGATTTGTAAAATTCTGTTACTATAGTTGTTACAATAAAAGTAGTCCTGACCTATATGGCACTGGTTTCTTAGTCTTCTCTACCTCGTAAGGCTGACACTAACTTCTATCCCTTATAAAACCAGTCAGTCAATATAAAAACTTTAAGCTATGAAGAATTGGTGCCTCCTTCTCTTTCCCTCTCCATTTTCCTTAACATCCCTTGTGAATTTTGTGCCAAATTTGTCTGCAGAATTGTTTTCCTTTTAATTGATTTCTAAGCCACTGTTTGAGCCCTTCCATTTGAAAACCAGTAAATATTAATCTGACTGTGAGATAAATAACAATAAGAAGATTACCCTTTGACTTTTCATCCCTTGCTTGCAAATCTCCCATGTGCCCTATACTATCCACAAACAACCAGTCACATCAACACAACCCCTTTTGGAATCAACAAAGCAAAAAAATGCAACATTAAGCATTTAAAACTAATTGGAGTACAGGAAGAGTTTCTACTCTGCCCTGAAGGAGGAGATTGGCTAAGTCCAAGAAGGAAGGTCTGCTAGATAGGAAAAGAAAGCTTGAGCCTAAGTCCAACAAGCCTTGTAAAAGTTTCAAATAGCAAAAGGTTAAGCTGCCAGGGACAATCATCAAAGCCATGCCCTTTTTAACACGCATCACTTGCAGATAATAAAGAGGCAGAAAGTTGATTGCTCAGTTGCATTCACCATCTTCACTTTTTTGACCTCCTCCTGCAGATACCTTTGAACTATGCCAGTATTTTGGTCTAGAATGCAACATTCCCTTGTCTTCTCAATAAGAAGGGAGACCTCAGTTTACCCCTGGCCAAGAACTAGAGGAAAGATTTGTTTTTCATCTTGTATAATATAATAAATAGTACAGAGTTTCCCTGCATTTCTGTGCTCTCAGTTCTCATACAATGTGAAGGAAGAGAATTTGCTTTAGAAACTCTTTCAAAGGGGTGAAGGATCCTAGAGAAATTCTTAAGGGTTGTGTGAAATGCTGTTGTACTTATTTAGTTATGAGTGGCAAAAAAGCAGGGATGAATATCCTGTCGTTTGCTGTGCAATCCTCACTCCACTTTGATTGAATTCCAGGGGGACACATCAGGTAGGAATGCTTCCCACAGTTTTTTTTCAGCAAGGATGCTTCTTATCGTTGCTAAAGGAAATCCTGCTAGAGAAATTGAGAATTTTTTTTTCCGCTGGCAATGTTTGGTGTAATTATCCATGAAATTTTTCTCTCCGCACATTTGGTAGAGAATTTCAGAAGGTCATTTGTGTCCAGTTTAATAATGTAAAATAGAAATAACTATACCACACTGTAAAGAAAGTATATGTGCAGGGAGAGAGATAATGCAAGGAGGATGTATTATTATTATTACATCCACATTGCGTGTTACATGATGTAAAATGGAGATGTGTGTATGACTGCTATCTTTAGAATGAGCATGTGAACTGGGATGTGTTAAGTTGGATATGCTGATAAAAGTATCTGGTCTCTGATAATGTCCTGCATCATTATAGTCTAAAACTCATGCTGTCCATATGTTTATCTTTACACACTTTGAACAGTAGGGAGAGAACTGCTGGCTGTTCTGTAAATCATAGTTACACACTGCTGACTTTTCATCTGGATCCCCAGTTCCTGAATGTGTGACACGCTTGATTGAAGGTTCTGAGATATACAAACTACTGTGATATTTGATATCACTTGATATTGTCCCTAGACTGTAGTAGTTTAAGCTGGTGTCTCCTGTAGAGGAAAACCATCCTGCCTTGTAATTTTAAAAGCCTACAGTTTGTATTTATGGTGAAAGCAGAAAGTGGCAATATCTGTGTCAAGCTGTTGGATCCTACATCCAATTTCCTGAATCATTGGCAAAATAGCTGAAGGCTAGGCATGTATATTACCCTTTTAAAAGCAGATGGCAATGTGCACAGGAGATCTAAGAAACATTCAGGTCCTCGGCTCAGCAAATTATTTCTCAAAAATGAGTCATCCAATTTCTTGCAGATGATATGAAATCTCTGCTTTAAGCTTCCATTGTTGTGCCATTAAGTATGCACTCTGTAGGCAACACTTCTCAGCAAAATGAGTCTTGTTTTCAAGAGTTGATATTAAACACACACACGCAATCTTGATTTTAAGGTATTCAGATAAGAAAAAACTGCTGCTGAACATGAACATGGGTGGATAGCAGTAGATGAGGAAAGCTGATCATTAGATCTGATGGCAATATAGCAACTCAGTCTACATATTAAGTCTCTGGAGAGCCAGTTTGGTCTAATGGTTAAGGCTTCAGGCTAGAAAGCAGGACACTAATCCTGCTCTAATCCTGCCTTAAGCACGAAAGCTGGATGGGTGACTTTGGGCCAGTCACTCTCTCTCTGCCCAACTCATCTCACAGGGTGGTTGTTGTGGGGAAAATGGGAGGAGGAAGGAGCATTAGGTATGTTCACCACCTTGAGTTATTTATAAAAATAATAAAAGGAGGATAAAAAAAATCTAAACAAACAAACAAAAAACCTTAATTTTACTCTGATGAGGTGCTTTACCATACAGAAGTCAGTTCAGGAGCCAGAAGGAGCTTCAGTCCATACAATATTGAAGCCTCTTTCAGCTATTGGAACTGCTGGAGGAGGTTCTGAGGAGTCTCCAAATGCCTCACTGAAGGGAATCACATTGCTTATTTGCTTTGGTGAGGAGAATGGTGTTCCCTCTGTGACACAAAACACCTCACCAAATTTCTTTCACAGACCTTATGTAGATACTGAAGTGAAGTGAACAAAGCAAAATGGCTGCTAGGCTTCACCTTTGGAAGTCAGATCTGTTATTTGGCAGATCTGCTTAACTGGAGTGAATCTACTGAAACATCACTGAATCAAATCACCCCATCAGGGTTTTGCACAGATTTCATTTTTGTTTAGATCAGTCCTAGTTTTATAGCTTATCTCATTATTGAATCATCCCATTGATTCAACATATTGAAATTCCCCAATGATAATAGCAAAAATAGGTGATATCTTAGTGATTTGTCAATTACACTTGTCTACATAGGTTATTTAAAAGTAAATCAGTGAATAAATTATATCCATATTGATGGCACAGCAGTTTTAAAGCCAACTTAGCCAAAATTGATAGGCAATCTCCACAGTGCCAACTTTGCATTATTAATTACAGTTCCATAATTCTTAACAAAGCCAAAAAGTCATCAGAAGTACAACACAGTTTTTTTTAAACATGGAAATGGGGAAATGCAGTCATATACCTAGCCTGAGTTGCATAAAATCTGAACAGTGGATTACAGAGAATGTATAAGAATTTAAGTACTATTCTTTGCAAATTAAGCCATATTTATAGTAATCACAAGCAAGCATTATGTGAAATGTATCACATTATGCAAAGACCTAGCTCTCTGGAAAAGGCTCTAGTGCTGGGAATGGTGGAAGAGAAGAGAAGAGAAGAGAAGAGAAGAGAAGAGAAGAGAAGAGAAGAGAAGAGAAGAGAAGAGAAGAGAAGAGAAGAGAAGAGAAGGATGATCAGCCACATGGTGGATGAGCTCAGTTACAGTTTCAATGAGTGTACTGTTGGAAGACCTAGAAAGACTAGATTAGAGACAGATAGTCATGGAGAAAATCTATCTATGTGATCGCTATGAGTCGAAAATGACTTGATGGGACATAATCAGGGGCTCACAGCCTTCACCAGAAGGATATTTTTTGGTCACCTTCATTTTAGGAAAGTCTTCATGGCATCCATTGTTAACACAGTAATGAAAATAAAAATCTACTCTCTGATTTTATACCAGTTTTCTTCTCCTGTCTTGTGACCTCTTGTTCAGGGTGTTTTAGAATGCCTTCTTTTTAGTACTGCTTTGGAACTTACTTGATTGTGGCAAAGCAATGAAGACTGCAGTTATTATTTTCTTCTCTTACACATCTCACTTGGTATGTCAACTTTTCCTGACCTGAAAAAGTTTCAACAGTAATTATTTCAGGATGTGTCCCCCTGGGATTTAACTGAAACCTGCTGAAGCCCAATAACTTGAAAACTATACAGGCAGGTTTATTGTATAATGAAAGACCAGGCACTCAACATAAACCTCAGTGCCTCACTGCTAAGGTAGATGTGAGAACCCTGCAATATAAGAATTTCATCTAACCATTGCAGTTCTACAGAATGATTTGCAACTGTATACTTTTTTTACAGTGATAGCAAAATGAATTTCTGCAAAAATATGGAACAATCAAAGAGTAAAGGCAACAACTTTTGCAATAGCCTGGCTTCCAATTTAAATGACACTATAATTGCTGGGCATGCTGTTACACTATTATTTTCATTTAGCTGTAAGATAATTGTGTGCCAGACCCTCTTATCATGATGAGGAAAATGCATGATTATTACTCGGTTAAAATACACAGAATGTATTGCATGCTTTTTGTGTGTGTGTCACTTCAGTATTTCAGAAATATCAACATGAATTCTTTGTTCAAGCCAGTATCACACCAAACTGAAGTGAATGCATGCTTAAATGGATGGGGGAGAACGACCAGGGGGGAGATGTTTGAAAAAACTAAATATTGTTTCAAATACTGGAAAACGTCACATTATATGTAATAAGGATTTTGGTGATAGCACCTAAATGACCATGGCTGATCTTAGAAGGTAAATAAGGTTGGTTCTAGTTCATAACTGGAGGTGAGGCTGTCTGGGACTTCCAGAGCTTTTGCCTAGACTAGGAAATCGAAAAAAAAAAATATTCTGGAAGAAGTTATATTTTATAACAATCTATATCTTGGAGTAAACCAAAGACTGATATATATTCACATTTTGTGCTTACATTTAAATATCCTGATTACTAGTATAAACATCAAGCCATAACACTGAGTATTATCATACTACACATTAGTAAAGATACATCACGTTTTGCCTCACCTCTGGCAAAACAGAGTGGCTGTGGGTTTTGAGACCCCCTGGATCACAGAGTTTCCATCTTTATCTCTGCATGTGACTTCACTTCCCTAGTCAGAGTTGGTGTGCAATTTTGGAGTCCTCCTGGACTCACAACTTCTGCTAAAGAGCAGGAGCCAGACATGGCTAGGAGGACATTTGCACGCATTGGTCTCATATACCAATTATACTTGCTTCTGAATCAGGAAGGTGTACTCATGGTGACTCATTCCATAGACACCTCCCATATGGATTACTTTAACATGATTTACTTGAGCCTACCCTTGAAGAACATTGGAAGTTACAATTGTTCTGGAATGCAACAGCATTCCCCCAGGCATTTGAGGCAGGAGATTGAATAAGCTCTGATGAATGATTAGTTTTTATTGTTCTTTTCTGTAATTGCACATTTGTTATTTGGACACTTGATTGTTGGTTTTAATTCTTATACACCATCAAGAGTCATTGCCATGAGATGAGCAGCTATATAAATTGTACAAATAAATAAATATTCTAATCTTCTTAGTGGAATTCAGGGGATATTTCTGTTTGCTGATTTGAATTCTAGCCCAGCATATTTTACTATCATTCCTTTGGTATGTTCACTTGTTTCCATGCACGTACTTATATTTGCACTGTATCATGAACAATGGAGCCTTCAAGCAGTATTACCACACAATCATTCTGTCATGAGCATCCATGGCTTTGGGGGAATGATGATGATTTGAATTGATTAAAATAGTTATAAAAGATGTTTTGTAATCTTCAGGGACTGGAAGAAAACATTGAGTTACAATTTTCCCTCAAGGAAAACATTAATCTGAAATCTAGGTGCAAATTTCTTTTTCTTTCTTTCTTTCTTTCTTTCTTTCTTTCTTTCTTTCTTTCTTTCTTTCTTTCTTCCTTCCTTCCTTCCTTCCTTCCTTCCTTCCTTCCTTCCTTCCTTCCTTCCTTCCTTCCTTCCTTCCTTCCTTTCTTTCTTTCTTTCTTTCTTTCTTTCTTTCTTTCTTTCTTTCTTTCTTTCTTTCTTTCTTTCTTTCTTTCTTTCTTTCTCACATTTATATAGCCGCCCATCTCACACAAGGTGACTCTGGGCAGCATGCAACAATTAAAAAAAATAAATACATAAAAACAACTACATATAAAAAAACTGTAAAAACACACAAAACAGGAGGGGATAAAATTAATAAGGGAGGCATCGTAAAATCAACAGGGTTGTCCATCCCTGGTAACATGGTAACATCATGTTGGACTCTAATGCCCTGAATCTCCAGTTGCCTCAATTTTCTTTTTCATAGACACAATACCACAAGCATGTTCTAAGTAATGGAAGATTGCAAATGCTCCTCAGCTGGTTAGTTTTATTTTAGAATCAGCCTTCTCACCAACTCACTTTAGCACATTTAAAGAGCAGACTTAAACGTTAAGAAATGTATCTGTTGTCCTTTACCATGATGCATAAAGTGGTTGCTATCATGCATGTATTTTTCAGTGGTAGGATGAAATACTTTTATTTGAATTAAAGTACCCGTTTCCTCCAGTTCTGCTATTTTGTAACTCAACACATCTAATTTCCTACAAGCATTTCCATTATTTTCCCTTATCTTGTACTCTTCATACTAGCTTTCATAAAAAAACAAGCTGCTATTTATCTGAGGCATTCTTTTGTCTTGTTGAAGGTCATGAGAACATTTTATGTGATACTCTTCCCTCATTCATGATATGAAGATTCTTTTAAGACTACTTTTATTTGTGTGCAGAGCTGAGCTTCTCACTCCAGTGTGATATCATCAGCATAACTCAAATTTAGAAATGTTTTGGAGATACTCTACAACTTTCTTTAATGCTGGAAAACTATCACTGATTGTAAACATTTCTTGAACTTCATAAGATTTATCAAGACTTCTTTCTGTTTTGTAGAGCTTGGTTGTCCAAAGCATTTTTTTCTTCTTGAGACTGAACTTATAAACAAAGATCCTATAGTGGTGTATTTTCAGTCATACTTCTCCCAATTTTCTTAAGCATCCTATGATACACTCTCTCTGTTAGTTAAATTCCTACTGACTTCTAGAGTTTTTTTCCTTCTATGACCAAGAAAGAGATAGAAGATTACTTTCTGGAGCACCTGAATAATGTATGCTTCATCCCAAGTTATTGTTTCTCTCTCCTTCTGATTGATTGATTGATTGATTGATTGATTGATAGAAAGAAAGAAAGAAAGAAAGAAAGAAAGAAAGAAAGAAAGATAGATAGATAGATAGATAGATAGATAGATAGATAGATAGATAGATAGGAATTATCCATTAGGTCATACTTTCTGGTGCTATTATCCAGATATGATGGAAACAAAGACTTGGCCTTCCCAAATGATTACATCACACCTTTCTCCTTGTGACTACAATACCCTCTATGATGCTAGGAACTGCAGAAGTTTGTCACCTTCCATTGATCCCTGGTCCTTGCAACCACCTGTACAACCAAATGGATGTGATATGATAGAATAATTTAGTAACCTACAGCATAAAAAGTAACCTCCTTCAAGTCAAGGTCAATTTCTTGTGGCTTTAGAGGTATGTCCATGTAGTTTTCTTGGCAGCAACATGGAGTGACTTGTCACTGACTTCTTCCAGAATGTTTTTTCTACTTCCCAATTTAATCTACGACCCTAGAATTTGCGCTTGTGCGCTCGCTCTCTCTCTCCCCCTCCCTCCCTCTTGCTGATATGCCCCTGAGGGCTGCAAAGATTGCCCCTCCCCCAAAAACGGGTTGAAACTTACAGGCCATCTGCAGCTTGTGGCCCATGGACTGCATATTTCTGCTGCAATGGTAAAATTTATTGCAAAAATAAAAATAGTCCATCTTGATACTTAGCACAAGAAATATGAGCAATTCTGCTTGCTTAATTCTGATGGGTAGACAGGTCTAATCAGCAGATCCTAAACAATGATATGGTCCTGATTAAATAAAGTCCTTTCACAGACATACTAAACATAATATTTCAGCTTTTTGCCTACTCGGTCTTTCTTTTTCCTTTCCTTTCATTTCTTGCTCTTTCTTTGCCAGCATTTATTATCCTGATATATTATAATTCCTTGATCTAAAGTCATTGGGATTATGAAGAGCAGTTGAATGGCTGTTGCCAGTCTTAGTACATCTTGCATAGTGCTAAATCAATATTTCAAGGACTGTGTTTGAAAGAACATTTCAATGATTTAAATTGGTGGGTATCATCAGAAAGCTTTCATTCCATTTCAGCATGTTTTATGCTTTAGTGGTCCAGCAGAAATACTGTGTAACAGAAAAATATAAAATAAAGGGAGTACTGCTGCATCAGGAAAAACAAACAAATCCGGTCCATTACAATACCCAACATATGAGAGCAAAATGCTCCAAGAAACTCAAAGCTTTTCTTCATTATTTTTCTTCACTGCAGATGTTATTTATTAGAACTTGGCCAAAATTTATTCTGCATCTATTTTCAAATCATTTTGATGGAGGAATTTTTTTTCAGCTTTTTTCAAAAGATAAAAAATGTTCAGGGACATTCCTGTGGATTGAGTATTGGGTTGTTGTCTGTATTCTAGTCACAGACAGTACCTTGCGCTTAACAAAGAAGCATATTTATATATAAGATTATCCTGTAGTGTCATTGGTTGTATTCTCACCTTCCATAACCAGACAGCCTCCATGACTTCCCATATTTGAATTACATCTGGAGAAAAGATACCATGAGGGAAATTTTCAGGTCAGAAAGTATAGGCAGAGGCTAAAGAACTATGCAGAAATGTATAATTAGGAGAAAAAGAAGAAAAAAAATCCAAACCAAACCCTTACCAATATCTCATCCAGAAGCAATCTCCAGAGCACTACCAAAAACCCAACCAAGAAAACAAAGAAACTTAGAAGCCCTGTTAGCAGGAAAAGAAAACTTGCAAGGAATTAGGGGACAGATTTAAGCACAATAATAGGATTTATACAGAAAAGCTCCTTTTATAGAGCGTCTTAACTCAGTATTTCTCAACCTCAGCAACTTTAACATGTGTGGACTTCAACTCCCAGAATTCCCTAGCCAGCATGCTGGCTGGAGAATTCTGGGAGTTGACATCCAGACATCTTAAACTTGCTAAGGTTAAGAAACACTGTCTTAACCAAAGAGATCAGTCAGAATATGTGCCAAAAATAAGAAGTGAGTAGTAGAATAAGTTCTGTCATTTTGCTCTCAAAGCCTGTTGTTGGATGAGTTTGAGGTCTCATGGGAAATATGGCAGAATCCCAAATCCAGTGCCAAATTGGATTTATTCAAGACATGTACTAAGTGAAGTAGAAATCTCCTCTGGTTTATACACACCTAATGTAAATCATTGTGAGCTTCATTAATAACCAAGAGATTCCCTAATACTGCCTGTGTGGAAAGTGCCAGGATACAATCATAAGGAGAGAGAAAAGGGAACATTTTTGTAAGTAACAAATCCAATATCTATTCATGGTTAATTACTATATGAGGCCTCTCCAATTAAAGGGGGGGGGGAGAGAGAGAGAGAGAGAGAGAGATCTGGACTGTTCTGATATGTATTGATCTTTGTTAGTTACTCCCAAGAGCAGGAACATTAAATGAATTCTGGCAAGTTTATGAAACTTGGGAAGTTGCAACACAAGCCTTATTTGCATGACAGACTTAATTGAGTCACACAGGATAGCATCTGGTGAAAACAACTCATTCAGTTTTGGGTTAAGAATTATAGATTGTATCAACTGGAAGGAATCTTAGGTATTATCTATTCTAAACCCCGAGTCAGTTCAGGAATCCACTAAGCTGCAAGAGCTAAAGTTGACAAGGCCAGATAGAACTGTTTTGAAAACACTGAGCAAATATCTCAGATTCTCAAGGCCAGGAAAAGAATGGCCCAAATTCTGTTCACTTGAAAAGTCAGGAAAAAGTAGACCTAGAAATTAAAACATGGAGCTATCTATCTGTCTTGATTTCTGTTTTCTACAATATACCAGTCTTCTGCATTATAATAGATGACTTCTTTTTTGACTGCAATAAAGTAACTAATTTGTGTCTGTAAGCAAATTCCTGAACACAGGGCTGAATATTGATGTGGTGATCAAAGTGCTGTTGTGAAATTTGACATCAACTATCCCCAACAGGTGGCCATCCAGCCCCCTATTTGAAAACCTCCAGTGAAGGTTTTTCACTGCTTAAACAGCTCTTATCATCAGATAAATCCTCCTAATCCAGCCTGACTTTCCTCTCTTTTAACATCAACTGACTGATCCTTCACCCTTTCCTAGTTTCAAATGAGAACAAATCCACCATTTCTTCCATGTGACAACATCTGAGATATTTGAACACTGCTTATCATATCTCCCTTCAGTTGTTTTCTCCTCCTTCTCCTTCTCCTTCTCCTTCTCCTTCTCCTTCTCCTTCTCCTTCTCCTTCTCCTTCTCCTTCTCCTTCTCCTTCTCCTTCTCCTTCTCCTTCTCCTTCTCCTTCTCGACTCCTGGTGACTGCCTAAACTAGTCCCTGTAATTTTCTTGGCAAGATTTCAGAAGTTATTTGCCATTGCCTCCTTCCTAGAGCTGAGAGAGAGTGACTGGCGCAAGGCAGGACTAGAACTCAGAGTCTCCCAGTTTCTAGCCTGATGCCCTAAGCACTACACCAAACTGGGTCTCAGTCTGAGAAATCTGAACACTGCTATCATATCTCCCTTCAATCTTCTCTTTAGTATGACAAATTTGCCTAGTTTGTTTGACTGTTCCTCAAAAGGCTTGCTTTCCAGGCCCCTTATCTTGGAAGCTGTCCTCTGAACTCACTCAATTATACACACACACACACACACACATGTATATGTATATATGCATACATATATATATATATATACATGCATACATACATGCATACATACATGCATACATACATACATATATATATATATATATATGTATATATATATGTATATGTAATTTTCATTAAAGAAGTTTTTCCAGAGAGTGAAAACAATATAAATTTTAAGTTAAAGATAAGAGAAATAGAAAAAAGTAATAGAAAAGTGAAAAAGAAATAAAGAAAAAGAGGTAGAAAAGAAGGAAAAAGAAAAAAAGAAAGAATAAGAAAGAATAATAGTGGCTTCTGATCTTCTTAACAGCAGTTATAAATGCATTTATATGTTACCCTCTCTCTCTAAGGTTACATCAAAGTTTCCTTCTTTCCATAATCTACCCTTTCTAATCATCAAATCCATAAATCATCAGTTCTTTTTTTTTTCTTTTTTCAGCAAAAAGTCCATAAGGGATTTCCAGTCACTAATAAATATAGTAGTTGATCTTTCTCTAAACAAGTTAATTTTGCCATCTCTGCAAGTTAATTCTGTCATCTTCACCAGCCATTCCTCCTTTGTGGGTATTTCAGAATCTTTCCATTTATAGTTGTCTTGCAGCAGTGATCATATATTAAAATAATCTTCCATGGCTTTTTTCTAGTTGTCTGTCCATTAATCCCAACAAAAAAAATTCTGGTTTCAGCTGAATCTTAGTCTTTAAAATTCTTTGTATCAGCATATGTATTTGAACCCAAAATTTTCTGGCTTTTTACAAGTCCACCAAATGTGATAAAATTAGCCTTCATGTTGTCCACATTTCCAATGTAAATCCGAGGTACCTTTATACATTCTAGATAATTTTTCTGGAGTCATATACCAATAGTACATTATTTTGTAAAAATTCTCTTTTAGATTATAACATAATATGAATTTCAATCCTTTCAACCACGTGTTTTCCCACTTTTCCAACAGTATGTTATGTTCAAAATTCTTAGCCCATTTTATCACACACACTTTCACTTGTTCATCTTCCATTTCAAAGTTCAGCAAGAGTTAATACGTTTTGGCAATTAGATGTTCATCATTTGTACATAATTCAACTTCAAATTCTGTCTTTTGTTGCTGAATTCAAGTGTCCTTTTATCTACCTTGAATCTTTATCTTAGCTGTGCACACAAAAACCATTGAAAACTAAATCCCTCTGCAGCCAATTGTTCTCCTGATTTCATTCTCCACCTTCTTGTTCTAACAACTCTCGACAGATTAACCATTTTTCTTTACCTGATGTTTCTTTCCTATAAAATGCTTCTTGTGCGGAGACCCATAAAGGCATTTTAGGCACAGCCTGGGTTTATATCTATTCCATATTCTTAATATGGCACTTCTGACTACTGATTTTTAAAATCTACATTAACCTTAACTTTGTCATACCGTAGAAAACCATGCCATCCAAACCTCAGATTTTGCTCTCCTAATTTTAAAATTCTTTTATTTCTCAGCAGCACCTGCTCTTTCATCCAAACCAAACAGGCAATCCGATCCCCCTCATTCCTTTGAATCTTGGAGAGCTTTATATTTAACCTTTGGCTTTTTTCTTTGCCATATAAACCTAGGTATATCCTTCTGCCATTGTTTAAATGGTACATTGGTTGTCAAAATAGGTATTGCTGGAAACAAAAACATCATTCTAGGCAGTACATTCATTTTCATAACCCAGATTCTCCCCAACAGTGACAACTGTAGTTTCTTCCATCTTAACATATCCTTAATTTCATTCTATGTCTTTTGCTCTGAAATAGCATACAATTCGTATTAGTCATAGTAATACCCAAGTATTTTAATTTTTTTCTCAGTCAAAACCAGTTTTTTTCCCCAACAGTTTAATTTGGTTTTCTATTTTCATATTTTTGTTAACACCTTTCTCTTCTGGTTGTTAATTTTAAAACCAGCTAAGACACGAAATCCTTTAGTTTTTCCATTAATATTTCTATTCCTTAAGTCTTCCAAAATTATCACCAAATCATCAGCTAATGCCCATAATTTATATATTTTTCTTTTAATCATCACTCCAGCAATTTTCTCATCTTGTTTTAAGTTTCTGTTCAATACTTCCAAAGCTAATAGGAATAACAGTGGTGACAGGGACATTCTTGTCTTGTCCCTTTCTGTATCTTACAATGTTTTGTTAATTCTCCACTTGCAATTATCTATGCCTTTTGTGAAATATGAATCAAGTTTACCCATTTAATAAAATTCTCACCAAAGTCTGTATCTTTCAAAATTTTAAACAAGAAAATCCAGTTCAAATTGTCAAAGGCATTTTCTGCATCTAGAAAGATCAATGCAACTTGTTCCTTATTATGTCTTTCATTTTCATGATAGGTACTCCAAAATGCCCAATACATTTCTAATATTATCTCCCAACTGTCTTTTGGGTAAAAACCCACATTGATCTTCATGGAGAAAGTCCTGTAAAACCATTTTAATCCCCTCTGCTAAAATCACTGTAAATAACTTATAATCATTATTCAACAGTGATATTGGGCAGTAATTTTTTTGTGAAGTCAAATCTTGACCTTCTTTAGGTATTAATGATATATTAGCCTCTATCCAACTTCTGGTATCTTTCAAGTCTGTAAAATAGAATTTATCATTTTTTGTATTGGTTGTAATAATTCATCTTCAAAATATTTATAATAAAAGGCTGGTAAACCATCTCTAATCTGTCTCTAATATCCATAAAGTAGTTAAACTGAACATTTCCAAATGTGATTAGAAAGTAAGTTTAGCTGGCTTAGTGTCCTTTATTAAAGGCTCTGCCACTGCTGGGAGCAAAGATGTCATTTCCCTTGGCTTCTGATGCTCAAACCAACAGGAGACTGCTGTTCTATGGTCCTCTCACAAGAAGCTACCATTTAGAGTGCTCATGGGCAATCTCCCATTCTCTCCTTTTCCAGAGACATTCCAAAGGACCATCCTACTCATCTGTCCTTTGTTTTTCACTATGGTCATTTTCTCCACTGTTAGTGGAGACGTGTTCAGTCAGCCATAACTCGCCCGAAGCCCCAAAACATATTGATTCTTGAGAAGATCTTTTGATCTTTGAGAAGATTCTTTGAGAAGATTCTTGAGAAGATTTTTCAGAAAAATAAGTGTATTCTTTTGCATCACCATTTTTATATCTCCATGCATCTACAAGCTCTAAACTGTCCATCATATTTTTTTTTTTAAAAAAAACACCTTTTGGTAATTTATCTTGTGTCATTTTAATGTCTTTCTCAGAAGTTCTATCTTTTTGTGGACAAAGTACTTCATTCCAGTCTCCCATTAAACACCAATTTTCATATGGTAAGTCCATTAACATATCCATAAGGCCTTTATAAAATGTTACTTTATCCTCATTTGGAGCATACATTCCCTTTATCAAAGTCTTGGTCCCATGCAGAGTAGCTTCAACCCCCACATATCTGCCATAATCATCAGTCAATATGAGCAGATTTTTTTTTCTTTCAATTCTAGTAATGCCAGATTGTCTAAGTCCTTTTCCATCTCTCTATTTATTATTTCTGTTCTACTTTCCAAAAATTCCACTTTGTCATTAATTTGTTTAACTTCTCCCATAAGTTGCCCTATAGATTTTTCATTTTTTAAACTTCTTATTTCATCTCCTCTTTCATCTTTACAAACCTTTCTTCCATTTTCACTTCAAAAGCAACCAACTCACTTTTAACCAATCTGCCAGACATTTTTTGTAATATTTATAGAGTAATCCCCTTTTCTGTTGGTTGTTCTAATGATCTTCCTTTCCATCACCATGCTTTGGAGCTTTTCTGGTGGTCACCATTCTTTTATTTATAATCCAAAAGTAAAAGTAAGTCAATTACAAAGATGAAAACAAAAGGCAGGCTTCTCCATTTCCCCCCTTTCTCCTTCTCTATACCCTTAAGGCTTTAGTCTCTTGTTACACTTAACTCCTTGTTTTGTAAATTCAACTGATTATCTTTTCCCTTTTATATCAAAAATCAACATTCTAAGGAAGGTCTGGTCTGTTTATTTGGTTAATTCCAAATAATATCAAAAGCACTTTCACCAAAATATTAATCTTTCAAATTCATACAATCCCCTTTATCCGTTTATAACTTTCTTGGACAAAATCTTGTTAAGCTCTTTGCTGTTGCTTTTAAGTCTTTTAAAAGTATTATTTCCTCTTTGTTTTACTTTCTGTAATTTGGAAAGAAGTCTAACTCACCCAGAGGCTGTTTTCTTTGTCCAGCTGTTTTCAAAGACCTTTTTTCACATGGAAATTGATGGTATCCAAAAGTGATTTAAAAAGTGAGTGTTTGGTCAAACTTAGTGTCCTTTAAAAGGTGGAGCTTGTATGTGCAAGTAAGCTCTTTCTCCCTTGACCCCCTCGCCACTCTACTCACAAGAAAACCACAAGACTTCCATCCCACAGTCTCCTCATCTCTCTGTCTCTCCTTTATCCGGAAAGACTTTGCCAGCCAGAAATCACCACTGGCTGCCATTCACTGCTGCAACACCATCTCCACTTTTTCGGAAATGTCTAGTCTGCCATAGAACCTCACCCGGAAGCCTCCATTTTACATTTTAAAGTGTGGTGTCCACAATTGGATCAGCACCAGACAAATGCAGCATAACCAGTGCAGAAAACAATGGAACTATTTTGTCTTCTGCTTCTTCTTCATTCTGGATACGATGCTTCTGTTAATGCAGTCCAAAATTGCTTTGATCTTCGTAGTTGTTCATTTTCAGCTTGCTAATTTTCAGCTGGTGATCCACTAGAATTCCTAGTTCCTCTCCACTTTTTCATTTTATAGATTAATTTATTATGTGCCATCAAGTTGGTGTCCACTCTTAGCAACCATATAGATAGAGTTTTTCTCCAGGATACATATTATCGAACTTAACTTCATAAATGAACTGGCAGCCTTCCAGTTTGTACCCTGCTGTCTCTTGTGCTAATGGAATGTTACCCTTTGGTGCTGTGAATTCAACCCAACTCTCAGCACTTCAAATATAGGCACAATGGGACCAGGTTGGTATGAATTCAGGGGTGAATTTTTACTTTTAAACTCTGCATGATTGGGGCAGGGTTAAATTTCCTGAAAATCAGTAAGTGATTGCCAGGCTAACACTTTCAGATGCAGTAAAAGTGTAAGGCTACAAATGCTAGCATTTTGGTGCCATTCTCTTTTTCTGTGGCATTGCCTCATATCTGCCTATGTTCACTGCCCCTGCCTGTGAAGAGGAGATCCTTTCCAGTGAGGGTGAGCTTGTAAAACAGCTATGCCAATCTTCCCCACATCCCTGAAGGGCAATTCAATGGTTATTCTTATGAGCCCTGTCTGGAAGAGACCAAGCTTTGCCAGTATGTCCTACAGCCTGGCACCCTACCAAAGCCAGTGAGAAGGGGTAAATAAATTTGCAAACTAGCTATGCCAGCCCTCCTGCTATCATAGAAAATCTGGGGATCTGAAGCATCAAAGTGTGCCATCCTGTAGAGACCATAGAAAATGGCCTAGAAGGACAGAAAAAGGACAGAAAGAAGAGCCACTACCAAGGCAATAATCAGATAAGTGGGGCTTCAGCACATCCCAAGAAACTAATTTGAGTAAACATCTTAGACAGACATCTCCCTAGTTCGCATGAAGATAAAGTGAGAGGGGAAGCACATTCAGACTTGCAACTGTTACTATAGCTGTTACAAAAAAAGTAGTCCTGACCTATATGGCATTGGTTTCTTAATCTGGTCTATTATATAGGGCTGACACATCCCACAACAGTAAGTTAATGACCAATTAACTTGATTCCATACCCTATTCCAAAGCCAGTGGAAAAGTAAGATTCTGCCTTTTAAAGACAGAATCTGTCTTTAAAATATCTGTCTATATCTATATATCTATACCTACAGTATATCTATTAGAGTAAAATACTTTCTACACTGGTTTACAACTTCTCTATAGGCTCTTGGCTAGAGCCTTGGTTGTTTTTTCCATTCCTCATTCTGCTATCTCTGCCCTAAAAGATGTTTTATTATTACTATTACTATTGCTATTATTATTTCATTTTTAGATTAGTATAGGACACTTGCCAAATTGATTCAGTTCATCTCTATAGGCTGGACAATTTGGATGCTGCTGTACTCTCTTTTCCTCATCCTTGCTATCTCTGACTTGCAGGAGGAATATATCAAAAATTTATTGCAGTGAAAGTCTTGAAGATATCCTTGGCAGAAGTAATACCCCCCAAAAGGTATATCAAGGGTATAGCATTCCTGCTGTTTTCATCCCATTCTGACAAAAAAAAAAAATTGTAGGAATTTTGATGCTTCTCCATTATACACTATGGACAATTTTTTTTTTTAAATTGCACCTTGAAAAGTCCTGAATTTGACCTCAAATAAGAACCAAAAAAAAAAAAAGCCCAACTCATACCCAGTCTTGAATTTCTAATTTGAATCAAATGAGAGCTGGTTTATATAGGCCTCCTTAACAAATATGGAAGCCTTTTCATATTCTGTGACATTCACAACACCTGACACAGGTGTTATTGTGTTATATGTCATCTATATTATAAGGATAAATACTGAATTGACTGTTCAGACTAAAAAACTTCCTAGTTGATTAATTCAAAAGGAGTGTTTCTTTCTAATTTTTACATATGCTTCATTTTGGGACTAAGCCTTCTTGATTCAACACAATAAGCAAATTAACAGTACAGAGATTTGAAAACCATGAACCTTCTGAGCATCTGTTAAATGGATTTTTGCTGTACCATCTAAACGAGGATCAAACCTATATCATGTTGAGTACTAAGAAGAACACATTGAAGGTATCAATTTGCTTCGGTCATTCATGTGTATGTCACCTCCTTTGTTCCAATATGATCAATCATTGGACAGGAAACTATAATGGTGAAAATAACATAAAAAGGGAAGGCCATGTAGATTTCTAATTTTAATAACACCTTATTTATTTCTTGAGTATATCACCTTCCATTATGGAACTCAAGAGCACTGCAATTTCAAGGTAGTCTTTATCTAGGCACTAGCCTGCCCCAACTCTAGAGTATTTCCAGACCAGTTTATACTGTTATCAGGGCTTACCACTGGAGTAGTTTTAAACTGTCTGTATCTTCGATGGCTGGTGTGGGTCTTCTGGGCTGTGTGGCCGTGTTCTGGAAGTTTTGTTTCCTAACGTTTCGCCAGCATCTGTGACTGGCATCTTCAGAGGGCATGTTTTTTTCATTGAGGAGTGCTTGTCCAGGAATGTCATAATAAGTAGTGTGATATGAACAACTGAGTGCCTTCAGAGAAGTAATTAATCCTTCTAGTTGTCCTCCATAATATATTTTGAGTTAAAATTTGGGAGGAAAAAACCACTAAAACTGTTTGGCATCCATGTGATAGACTGAGATATATGTCAAGCCAACAGGTGAACTTTTAGAAAGGAGTGAAAGACCATAATTCAAACGGATTGTGCTATTCCTTGCTATGGAGATGTTATATTCTCTCTTTTTGTGAAAATGATGGCGGTATGTACATATTGATCAATGACACTGAAAATAAAACAATCAGCATGTGTGCTACTCTTAACACATGTAAAAAATAGTGAACACTGGGGAGAACTCATCCTAAGCACAATCTAGCTCATAGTAATAGCATAAACCTATGGGCTCCAAAAATCTACTAGTTCTGATAAGTGAATGCTACCACCAAAAGCAAAGACCACATGGTATCAGTGCTCCTTGGTAGGGACCATCAAAGAAGGAAAGCAATTGCCCTTATATGTTTCTGGTCAGCCATCAAGTACTAATCTAGATCAGTGTTTGAGCTGATGCAATGGGACTCTTCATATCTTCTTGACATAACATACTCATAGATAACAGATTCAAGTGTATCTTTGGTGCATTGTAGCAACTCGGAAGCTCAGGCTCAATTCTGAATGAAGTGGACTGATTTTAGGAATATTTGTGGATTAGGCATCCAAATATCTAATCAACCACCAATTTTATCTGAAAAGAAAGTTGTTATTTCCTTAATGGGCTTTATTTAGTCTCCAGTGCAAGCAGACAAACAAACCCATGTGGATACTCAGCTGGTTAAAAGCCTAACATGTCAAAACAATTGTTTATTAAGGAAGTCTTCATGGCTGCTATTTGTTGTAATTTGTTATATTTTTGTTGTTGTTTTAAAGAAAATGGTTGTAAACATTATTGGGCACACTAATACTTAATGATACATTTCAATTCCATTTTACTTAAATTATAAAAACAGCGAGAACTGCTGCTTCATGGCCAAGTTGCTTTGGAAGCACTCAATCAGCATTTTGTAAGGCGTTTTCCTCAATTAACTAAATTGCTGTCTGACATGGCTTTAAAAAAGAGAAAGGGAAAAAAAAACCCTCTCCTGAGGAAATATCCAGTTTAGGAAAGCCTTAACAAGAAGTGAGAAGTCCAGCCAAATTAATAGAGACATTCTACAAAAACATTAAAAAATCAAACTGTTCTATCAGGATGAATGTATAGGTCTGCTCACAATCTCTGTTATCAGCAAAGGAAACTTCGCTGCTTGGTGTCTGTATGACTTCTAGGCGACCAAATCAGCTTGCCTTTTATGGTGTCAGGAGAAAAAAGGCTGCAGTAAATCAGATTTGTCATAAGTCCAAATAACATTAAAAATGTCAGCTGGGATCCTGGTATACCTCAGTAATGTGCTTGTGAGCCATAATTGCATTTTGTGAAGAAAATGTGGTTTTGCAGCAAACAGAAACCCATGTTTTGGTGAGAAAATTTCTCCATCTGTCTCTTATTTATGTTTATCTCTTTTGAGGGTCCTTTAGCATGGATGCAATAAAAGTTCAAAGGTTTCTTGGCGTCCTTAATGGAGGCTTCATAAACATTCTCTGTGTTTTTTTTAAAAAATATTCTTTTTGTATAGTATTAGGTTTAAAAGAAACCAGGGACCTGCCATACATTTAAAAGAGCACCAGGCTAGTGAGAGATGAGAGGTGAGATGATGAGGCAGAATAGATGGGGTATGTTACACGTGTGATTTGGGCTCTATTTCTAGTTTTGCTTTTGAATTTTGGGAGACAGGAGATGTGTTGCTGATGTTACTGTTTTTACATGATGTTAAGCCTACTTCAGAGCTTGGCCTATTGTTTCTGTATTTCCTAGCACAAAATGGAAGGAAATCATGCCCCCAGTTTTTGGTAACTGTAGCAGAAAGGGAAAGGGGCTGCCAAAAAAGGGTACACAGACTGTATGTGGTGATGGGGTCTCAGGTTCCTCACCCTTCATATAGATCAGGGTTCCTCAACCTCAGCAACTTTAAGATGGGTGGACTTCAACTCCCAGAATTCCCCAGCCAGCATGGCTGGCTGGGGAATTCTGGGAGTTGAAGTCCACCCATCTTAAAGTTGCTGAGGTTGAGGAGCCATGATATAGATTATGTAATTTCTTGCTTTGGCAAGGCTCCCATTTACTTAAGCCAAGGACACACAGTTTGAAGCTCCAGGGATGTATTTGCCCCTATCACCAAACTGTTCCACACCTTTGTAATGTTTCTTTAAATGCAAAAGATATTCTGTTTGGGTCAGAAAATTTCCCTCTAGCCTCTATGTATAGAAACTGATTATTCAAAAGTAAGGGAATAGCATTTCATGCACAGTTATTCACAACCCCTACATTACCCACCTTGGTAATCCAAACTGCCACCTGAATGAAACCTTTCCTTGTCTGAAAACAGCCACAATTTCTGTATATTTTCAGTTGATATTGTCAAAAAGTCTTAGTCATACACCATACTATAACTGTTATCTGCCTGCTTGGAGTGGAAAGTATTGCTTATTTTTCAAGTTTCTTTTTAATGCAATAAATTATTCTATTCCCAATAAGGATATATAATTTTTGTATTATATCTTTCTCTTGGAACAACAGACTTGCCCATTCTTTGCTCTTGGGCCTTTTTACCATGATTAATAACTCACAATATCTAAAACCATTCATCATTGCTAATGCAATTCAATAGGCAGCCCCATAGCTTACACCAATAATTATCTGTCAATACTAATAGAGGAAAACTTTCAATATCCATAGTGGGAACAATCTGTATTATGTGGATTAAAGTATGAGGCTGATGGATCAGGCAGATTGTAAACTGATACCAGATCTCAGGATTGATTACTTAGTTTATTGTCCCAGGAGAGGAGAGGATGGGAGTGCCTATTTATAGAAAGAAATATATCATTTCAGCTGTTAATCCCATCTTATCTGCTAAGAAATAAATGCTACTGAATTCAGTGCGATACCAATTTACCCACAAACAACTCCATGCATCAAGCAGGTTTCACCTAGATTTGAAGTGGACTGCTCTAAAAGCTGCAATCTTAGACAGGCATTCTTACTGGGGCATTAGCTCACCTAAAGAGATATACATCAACATATATTTTTTAAATTGCAAACACGAGTATTAATATCAGCCGCAGGCATTCTCAATCCTGAGATATGACTACTGGAGACTAATGTGGTCCCTCTAAGTTTATTAGTTCAAAATAGCAAAAATGACTAAGACTAAAGGATGTCTCTTTACACATGTAAGATGTAACTTTATAAATCTTTCTTGTCTTTACTAAGGCATATGAAGAAAGTAACAAAGTGGAAATATATTTCATATAATAGGAACATGCAGGAAACCCTCCAAATACTCAAATAACTTTAGGGATTATATTTTAACCATCTTAGATTTTCTGCCTTGAGTGAAATGTATTTATCCAATAATTTTAAGCACTGAATTTCTGTGTGTCACGCTCAGGGCAAATACGTCCAATGCAGGTCTCTGTGAGATGACCTAGATTTGCCTTGGCAAAAGCTTCATGCTATGGAGGCAACCTATTATCTTCAACAAGGTAAAGTGGCAATGCAATTTCCTCGATTAAGCAATCTGCATTGCTTCAAAACTGTTGGAAAATTATTCCCAGTTCCGTCTGCACCCAGTAGATGCCTAATCACTTCCTATATCCAGATCAGAGCAAGCATTCACCCCCTCATTCAAATATATATTTATCTAATCTATATCAAGATCAATATAGATGAAGATATTGATCGATATCAATATCAATTTTGTTTATTACTATATTAAACATTAGTAAACTTCAAAAACAGTTAACTGGCAAAATGGGACAAAATGTAGACCAAAGCCGAGGGGAGGGGGTGTATGGAAAGAGAGAGAGAGAGAGAGAGAGAGAGAGAGAGAGAGAGACATAAACAACAGACAAGAATTTAGATTAGGTTTTGATATCTATATCAATGTGTCCAAAGGCACAGAACTTTCCAGAGCCACTGGAATCAATACTGTAGGTAATTAGCATGTACAGTCCCAAAGACAGTGGTTATTCCAGCTTTAATCATCTTATGTACATCATGGCAACAGAAGAGAGATGGAAACAGAGGACACCAGGTGATCCTTCCTCTATTCTTTCCCATGAAAGAAACAGTTTGGTGGATGGGAATGACTTATCCAACAAAACCTCCTTGATGTTTCTCACATCTGTCCCTTGAAAAAACCGGAAGCATTTGTCCAATTTTTGTGAGTGCTAGAGGACATTAAGAGGAGAATGTTGCTTTGCCATGTTCCTTCTCCACAGTTGCAAAAGCCAGAAAGGGCTTTTTTGCAGGGACTGATGAGGAGCCTCAAAGGTTGTTTCTCTTTGCTCTGAGAAGCAGGAGGGCCACCTTGCTTTGCCAAGTATAAGTGAAAGAGGATTTTGTTTGAATCCTCATCACACACTCCTTTAGAGCCCTGCTCCATTGTCCCTATGAAAAATGAGCCCAGAACCTCTCTCGTGTAATGCTTAGCTATGGTTACACATGTGTGCAAGCCTCAAGCCTATGCACTTTCTCACTCCTTTCCCTTCTAGCATTCTGTGTGCGCTTTCCAATCCAGTGGTATAGCTTAGCATCAGACTACTTGGTGCCTTTACAATTCCCATCATTAGTGGCCAGCACAAATATTGGTCATTCCGCTGCGGATTATGGGAGCTGTGGCCCAACACACTTGGGAGGTGCTAGTTCAATGCTGCTTGTTTCCATTTCTATAAAGAGACTTTCAAGAAAAGGTTTTTTTTTTCCTGGTAGTTGTCCTAAGATACTAGACTATTTTTCATTAAAATGCATTTTCATTAGGAGTTATCCTCTAATCTTTGTGAGTGCTATTTTTATTTTGCTCATGTTTTAAAGAAACGTTTCTTGGGCAATCAATTCAATTGGAGATGAAATGTTTTCTATTCAAATCCTAATCAGTTTTTTTTTTAAAGGCTATCTTTGGAGTTTACTTAGACAGATGCATGCCTTTTTCTTTTTTTAAAGAAATAATAAGCCAGCATTTTTTCCATTCGTCCCACAAACCGTTATAAACTTTATGAGATCCACATAGGTGGTGTTACATAGCAACAGGAAAAAATGTTCAGGCTACTCAAACATAATCTGGAGAGCTGTGTTTTTAAAACTAGAGAAAATAACAAACATTAGGTGGATGCAAGAATTGTTCAATAAGTTGCATTCTATTAGAGATGAATGCAGAGTTTAAAATTAACCTCTGGCTTTTTATGTGAAATCCATGTTAAAAAAATAGTTGAATTTCTAAAACCATCTAACTAGATTTTATGTTGGCTCATATATCTCCAGTGGTAGAGACGGATGTCCCATTCATTCCTACTCCCACATTAGGGCATGCATACTAACATGATAGAAAACATGCAGTATATGTTTGGACTAATATGTTCAGCAATTTACCATAGAAATGCGTATTGAACTATATTGTGTCATTACACAATTGCATGATTGTGGGGAAGAATGAAAAGAAAAGGTGGTAGGACAACACTGAAACAATGAAACAATTTTGAGATGAGTACTACCAACAATATCTTACACAGAAATGTGAATAGTCACATTTCTCTTTTACAAGGATCACATAAAGAAATCGATTTCAGCTGAAGTGCTGGAATATGTTCAAGTGACAATATTGGTTGAAGGGTGGGGAGAAGCTGGGCTGAAGGACAGCTACCTTGACATCCTCAGACCACTGTTGGAGTTCATAGACTTCCAGCCAGAGGCAATCCTAACACAAGTCAAGCCTGGAGAATTGAAACTCACATGTTCTGAGTCAGAAGTTTACTGTATCTTAGAACTCCTTGGATTATGTTGCTCTGTTTTGTTCCTTTCTTCTGCGCTGGAGCTTTGTATTTCTAGAATTGCCTCTTTAGTCCAATTCACCCCTTTTGCTATGTCTGTATTGACTGTTAGGCCCAGCCATGGTATCATTTTAAATTTCCTAAGTGTGGAAACCACTATGGAACCCAGTATCTCTTTGGGTGTTGGGTGACAGCTTCTAATCATGACAGTCCATCAGATGCAAGGTGAACATTTGTCACTATATATTGGGGATATCCTAAGCTTTGAGTGGATGGTTCAGTTTGAAGTAGATGTGATTGAATCTCCCCTTCAGATCAAATTAGCTAATCAGTTCAAGGCATCAGATGAAATCAGGTTATCTTTCAATTACTTTGGGGAAATGAATCTTCTGCTTTTCCAAAATCTCTAACGCTGTTACAGCTTTCCTTCTATTTACAAACAAAACTGGGGCTGGTGGTGAGGGGGGGTTGGTTCTTCGATATGACGTGAGTTTCACTGCCTTCCCAAACCCTGTCTATCAAAACATTTTATGGAGTGAGGCTCTGTTATTTGTCTTACTAGGCATACAGGGATCAAAAGTGAGATTAAACTTTTTTGTTGTTGTTTTGTTTGTTCTCTATTTGTTCTCTGTTGGATGATCCTTTAACTTTCACCAAATCTCCACCATTTTATTCTTATCCTTTCAATATATTTTTAATCCAGTATTTTATTTGTACTCGTTATCTGTCTCTGTCATGTAGTCAGCCAGCTTTTATTGTGTGGGTTTGAGATAGTAGACTTGATGGATTCAGATTGCAAATTTAAGAGGGTATGATTCAATCTGAGCTCTTGATTCAAGATTTGAAGCCAATCCAATTAGACCGAAGCTGGTTTGAGATCTGAGATTCAATTTTTTTTTTTTAAATAGATCTCTACATATAGGGAAATTTCAGTACAAACAAGAAAATTTCATGTCACCCAATACTGCTTCACTTTTGACAGAATAGGATGAAAATAGCACAGATAATAGACCCTTTATAGCAGTTCTTTCAAGCTGTGTTCCATGAGATCCTTAGGTTCTGCAAGCATTTGGTTGGGTTTCATGAGATACTAAGGGCACACAAACGAACAAAATAAGTTCACTTGAAAGCAGCCAGTTTTCTATCATTACTGCCATTATTTATTTATTATTTATCAAATTTGTTATAGCTGCCCAACTCCAATGGACTCTGGGTGGCATATAGAACCAAAACACCTATAAAAACAGATAAAACATAAAACCACACAGACACTCCATATGGAAATGACCTTAAAAGCAACACAGATCAAACAAAACAGGCCCCCCCAAAATACACTAATACATTAACTCCAGACCTGGGACCAAAGCCAGATTTTAAGACCTTTCCAGAGCCCTAGGAGAGAAAGCACTGTCCTTATCTCTCGGGCAATGCTGTTGCAGAGGGACAGAGAAGGAACACTTCCTCAGTCCTACAAGATGACAACAGTTAATAGAAGGGACCTGGAGCACACCCACTCTGCCAGAATGTATTGGGTGGGCAGAAACAATAGGAGACAAACAGTCCCTCAGATATCAAGGCCCCATACCATACAGGGTTTTTTGGACTGGCAACCAATGCAGCTCACATAGCAGTGGTAGCACATGAGCATACCAAAAGGTGCCTATTACTGCTCGTGCCCCTGCATTTTGAACCAGCTGTAGTTTCTGGGTGGTCTTCAAGGGCAGCCCCATGTAGAGCGTATTGCAGTAATCCAATCAGGAGGTGACTAGGGTATGACTAACTGTCTGAAGGTAGATTTGCCTCTTAACCAGGGACTCCAGGACTTTTCTTTAACCAACACATTCTGCAGCCTGAAGAGTTTGGAAGCACTTTAGAGGATAGTAAGCCTGCCAAGCTTCAAGCCTGACAAAAACTAAATTTATCATAATACATTTTTAATTTTTTTCTCATACCTCTTTTAGAGCAGAGATAGCCGAAATCAAGAATGTAAAAAAACAACAGTTCCCAAATTGTCTTGCCAAGAACCTTTAGAGAAATTGGTGGAACCAATAAAAGTTACAAATATTCAAAAAATGTCTTAAAAAACAAGCTTACTTTACTTCTCTACTTGTTTTTCTGAGGTGCCAAGCTTGACATGACCCTGAAGTTTGACCACTGACTTCCCCTTAGGGGGATGAGATGGTTTGCTACCTCTGAGGTCTTTCTGTGATGCCAGGACAGTTGGCATGGCTGGTTGGCAAGATTGGGGTTTCCTGATCAGGACCCCCCCCCCCCAACTGTCTTTGTTAGAGTGCTAGTCTTGGTAGGACACATTGATAAATCTGGTGTCTTCTGTGCAGGACTTAAGAAGAACCACCATTGACTTGCCCTTGTGGGTGGTATCATTGGGATTTCTGGAGAGCTGGAAGGCTGAGAGTGCTGAGAGCTCAGAATTTCCAGTTGTGTTGCAGGACTGGCACAGAAAGTTTACATTCCATTAGCACAATATAAAGCAAAGTTAAGGCTTTTGGCGGCATTAAAGAAGCTGAGAACTGAGAAAGTGAATGAAGCCCAAAGTACTGTTAGCCTTGCCATCCAGAAAGAGCTCTGATAGGCAGAGAATTTAATGAGGCATCAAACTATTTGACTGGCTACTCATGTCAGTGTCTAAGAGCCCATCACACCACTCAGCCTCCATCTGTTGTTCAACATTTTCCATCTATGGATCTGAAGCTGCAACATTGCATGTTATCTCTAATACCCTCAAAACAGCAAACAAGCCATCAAAACTGCAAAACACTTCGAAAGCACAAAGCGCTTCGATGGGGTGATTTGATTGATGCTTTGTCAAACTGATTACTCCTTTCAAGCTTTGCACAGCCTTTCAAGATAATATGCTTGCAGTTAGACTACAGTGTACAACAGACTATTTCTTTATAACATAGACTATTAGATGCACAATAGTCACAACAAATACTCTTCTCAGATTTTTTTCCTTTTTTTGCACAAGCGTTACATAATCACTTTTACCACACAGAAAAGAAAATATAGCGGGGTACACTATTCAATCTTTAGTAAAATACTTTATTTTTAGGCAAAATACTTTCTGCATTGGTGAAGCACAAACAACGTTGATGAATTGTCTTTTCATCATCCATGCTTTATCTTTCTCTTAAAAGAGATGATGAAGGCATATTTCAAAAAAGGTGAAACCCTTGTAGCTATCTGGCTAAAACTTTACAGGATTTCTTTCCACTAAATGGTCTGCCATTCCTGATTATTCCATCCTTCCTATATATATATGTATACACACACACACACACACACACACACATACACACACATACACATACACATACACACATACATACATACATACTACATGCTGCATGAATATGTGTGTGTATACATACACACCCACACACACACATATGCAGCTACAGGCTGTTTGATGCTTTCCCATTGAGATTTTTTTATTGAATCTCACATTTCTTTGAATCAAATCAGTTTGCCTCTAAAATTTGAATCTGAAATTTCAATGAGACATTGACTGATTTGTACAACCTTAGCAACTGTAGGATAGCCCTATAAGATAGGGAATTTCATGCAAGTTCTGATCTATCTGTCAATATATACCAGTTGTGTGCTTACATGACTGAGCCATCATGAAGATAAAAGTAACAACTGGAAAGATAGCCAGTTTGGTGTAGTGGTTAAGGCACCAAGCTAGAAACTGGGAGACCATGAGTTCTAGTCCCACCTTAAGCACAAAGTCAACTGGGTGGCCTTGGGCCAGTCATCCTCTCTCAGCCCTAGGAAGGAGGCAATGGCAAACCTCTTCCGAAAAAACCTTGCCAAGAAAACTGCAGGAACTACTCCAGGCAGTCGCTGGGAGTCAACGCTGACTTGAAGGGACTCGCACACAAAACCAAGTGGAAAAGCAGGGATGTAGGGAACTACTATAAAATTATCCTTTATCCAATCTAATTTATTTAAGTATAATATTTTCAAAAGGTCTATCAAGAACTTTTTTTCTTTATCTTGTCATATTTCAGAACATGAGCAACCATTTCTGATTTCCAGGCCTTACTGTCAGAATTCATTTCTACAGCACACGTCAACATGTCTGATGGGGATAAAGTCCTTTGATAGTCTTTGCGTCAAATTCCCTATCAATTTTGATAGGATAAGGCTTATTTACTTACCAACCTTCACTATAACACATAACTATAGCTTATATCAAATTCCAAATGGAGAAAAAAGAACAGTTCAGTCTTGTTGACTTCCTTGATCTTGTAATATAGTCTTGGAAAAGGATGGTAAAAAAAAATCATTTTTTTTCCCCTGCTCAAGTGGCTTCAGAAATAGTACAGTCCTATGTATGACATTACCTAGTTCCTCTTGTTATGCTCCAAAATCTTGTTGCTCTTTTCAATATCTGCTGACCAAGGCAGCTGCCTCACTTTGCAGAATGATAGGGCTGGCCCTGGAATCAGGAAGATGGAGGTGGACAATGGACAGAAACAATGGAAGAACCTCTGGTGTAGAAAGAAGGAGGAACTATTCTGTGCCTCTCAGCCATTAAAAATAATATTTACTTCCAAAAACATGTATTACTCTTAAGATAATTCAGTAACTGGTTCAAATTTGTAATAGTGCCAGAAAGGAAATTTGAGACAAAACTGAAACATTTTTGCAAAATGCATGTGGCAGGAAATAAACTGTAACACATTTTATAAACCATAGTTAGCAGCTTAATGTATTATGTGAATTCTGCTAACTGAGGTTTATTCCACAAATTATGGCTGTCTATGGTATATGGATTTTTATGCCCTGAGAAATTGTGCTGATGTTATTGAAACCCCTTTCTGATTCTCTCAGATGTCATCAAATATTTTTCCCAAATTAAAGGCAAGATTTGCAAGATACGTTTGGAGGAAACAAATAGTATATCAACATATTGTTTCTCTATCTACTCAGGCAAAGATGTAATAATTTGGAAATGGTTAGCATATTTTGCTCCTCCCCCTACTTTTTTTTAAAAAATGTCCTGAGGTAAAATTATATTAAATGCTACTGTAACATTCTTATTTTCTCTTCTATTAATTTTTCAGCAGATTATAGTCCTTTAAGGCTTTTTAAAAAATACCAGCATCTTGTTTTCAGTCTAGTTTCTCTATAATTTAATAGAAAATGTCACAAAAATTGAACAATGAAACCAGTGAAACCAATCCAATGGAACAAACAAAAATCAAAACAGAGGGTACATCCAATGCCTCAATATATTCAAAGAATTTTTGGAGAGGGCACAGGATATTTTTCATACAGATGCCAATTCACCTAGCCACTATATTCCCTAACAGGTGATTTGATACCTATTAATGCACATCAGTAGACCTGCTTTCCTGCTACATTGTTGGAACAGTTCTATAATATATGTCTATGTCTATATACAGATACAAGTCATTTTTAATACATGTGCTTGAATGTACAGCTATCATGGAGAAAGTGATCTAACAGCTGCATGATGTAGATCTAGCATGCATTGTCCTGCAATTTCCTCTTATATTTTAATGTATGAGGAATGCTTGAACCCAATAGGCACGGTCTCTTGAACACATGCTATGAATTATCTAAGCACAATTATATTCACGTTTAAAACTGTTTCTGTTTCTTATTTCTAAACCAGAAGTAGGCAACTGGGGCTCAGTTTCATTTGGGACCCTCCCAGAACTGTCCCAGAGCCTCTGGAGGACCCCTGGAGTGAATGGGCCGTTTTTTTTTCCAGCCCTTTCCTTTTTTGAGATTGTCAGGTTTATTTATTTATTTAAATTGTGTCATACTACTTATTTTATAAAATGGTTCAAGGGATCAAACAGATACTGGAACTTTATTTATTTGTATTTATTATTGCTTTTATACTTTACCTTTCTGCTTAAATTGGCTTATAACAAGATATAGAACATAGCCATTCATTTAATGCCTAAAAAAAACCCTATTATCCAAAATCAGATAACCTTCCCTACATTTTAAACTTCTGCAAGACTTATTTGTTTCATTGCAGGCTGAAAATTTTGGCTACATCCAGTCTCTTGACATCATAGTGTCACCAAACAGACCTTTTGGAGCCTGTATAATGATGATGATGCCTGGCATAAGAATGTTATCCACCTCTAAGCTAATGCCAAATCTAACTTGCTAAAATTTAGTCAGCATGACAGCCATAGAAATTTATAGCCTATGACTCCTGATATATTTTTAAGAAGTCTCACATTTTCTTATATATCTCAAAGACCCACCCCAGAACAGAGAAACCACCTTTGCCTTCTTGTTTTCTTGCATAGTACATCTGCATTTGGAACACTTTAGTTCACTGTCATTGGTAATAAATATATGTATAACTATTTTGTAATTATAGCATTGTTTAAATGAATCTAAGCATCCTCTTTATAATCATCATTATATCTTGTCAAAATTCACTTTGATAGATTTCTGTTAAACTGTCTTCTATAATTTGACCTCTTCAAGGTTACCCTCACCATCACATTTCCTATTCTCTTTATTATGACAGACACTAGACAAAAAAGCTAAAACTTGACAGGTTCATTATATTATGAATAACATTTTTCAAAAGGTCTTACTCATTGCTATACCAAAGATTTAAAGATACAGATGAATCAAGTATTTAAGATCTGGTATACTTTTTTACTTTCCCACTTGTCAGCCCTGTGAGTCAGGACCACAAGGACTGGAACTCTACATTATTGCTGGAGGATATAATAACAGAATCTTGAAAGCTCGGCAGAGTTTTCTCTGCCCCTCTTATACTAAAGAGAATCAAGGTGGGATTATCTTGAGTTTCACCCCATCTTCCTTCCCAGGGCTTACCTAACTGTTCATCCACCCCTTCTTCAAATTTAGCTTCCTACTCCTCTCCACCACCAGGGAATTTGCATGATATATACCAGAAGCCTAGATCATGTGCCCACTGAATGTGTGAGGACTACAAGTCTCAGAATTATCCAGCTAGCAACATCAGCTAGGTGATGGAGAACAGCATATACATGCCAGGTCAATTTGACAGCAATAACAGCACATATTTTTCTAATCATCAGAAAAGTGTCTGCTTTTGCCAATGATCACTTTCTAGTAATTATGTTTTCTTTGCCACTGCAAAATATTTCTTCCCTGCCCAAGAAGAGGAGGAAGAAGTTCTATCTTTTTCAAAAGCTAGAAGTAGTCAGCATGCTTGAAAGACCCAAGAACTGTATGTCAACTTTCTTGCTGTGTACAATTCCAGTTAGTCCAAGCTGATATAATCAATGTTCTGGAATAATGAAAGTTTCACTCCAGCAATGTCTCGAGACCCAAGTCGAGATAGGATGTTGTAGAAGGATGCAAATCCCCCATTCTGATAAAGAAAAAGAGAACAGAGAAAATTGCAAAGGAATTCAATATTTACTTGAGAAAATGATCACTCATAGTTGACTTCTACATATTATGTACCAACAAAACTTGGGAAGCCCCAGTATTGGTTCAACAAACTGTAATAATTTGGACTTTGTCTGAAGCAAGTAGTTTGCCATATTCTTGTAAACCTTCCATTCAGTTCAGAGTCCTGGAAGATCAGTACATAAATCAAGTTAAAAAACCCACTTGAGTACAGCAGATCAGTAGCTGCAAAAATTCATACCCTAAGTTCAGAAGACAGCAGGACAGTGATATGTGTCACTTATCTCCAATCTTCCTCACATTCTTCCAATTGCTTGAAGAGAGCTATTTTCTAATTAAGGAAGTCAATTTAGCCATCTCTGCAAGTTCCATCATCTTCACCAATTTATAGTCATTACTCAGTAGTGATATTGGTCTATAGTTTCTTGTTAGAGTCAAAGCTTGCCCCTTTTGAAGTATTAATGCTATAGTGGCCTCTTTCCAAGTCTCTGAAATCTTTCCTCCCAGTAAGTCTTTGGTATCTTTCCTCCCTGTAAGATAGAGTTCATCCTGTTTTGTAGAGGTTGTAAAAGTTCATCCTCAAAATATTTATACCACAAACCTAATGATCCATCTGGTCCAGGCACCTTTTCTAGTTTAATCTTTTTTATAGCTTCTGAAACTTCCCTTATTGTTATAGGTCCATTCATTATTTGTATTTGTTCCTCTATAATCCTTAGTAAATTTTGTTTCCTAAACTAATCATCTATTTTCTCCAAGGAAATGTAATGTCCTTTATACAAATTGCTAATGCACCAAATTCTTGATGAATTTGAAATGCTTTTTGCATAGCCACATTATCGGGTAATAGAGTATCTCCTTCTTGAAGTTTCAATATTGTTTTATTTTCTCAATTTATATGCCAGTCATTTCCCTAGTTTATTCACAAATTCAAAGGTTTTTTTGGTTTACATAGTTCATTTTTATTTCCTTTTCTCTTATTGTTAACATAGACAGCTGTTGCTGTAAAAGCTTAATTTGTTGAGAAATACTTAGCTTCCCTGGAAATTCTCTAATTCTACTTCTTTTTTTCTTTTTATCTCATCTAGAATATTTTGCATTTTCTATTGCCTCTTCTTCTTAAGTTCAATATTATGTTGTATCCAATAGCCTCTAATAAAAGCTTTAGTTGCATCCCAAACCATCCTTAAATCAGTGCCTTTATTTAAATTCATTTCAAAAAATTCTTTTAATTTCTTTTTATAGTCCTCCACTATTGCTTCTTTCTGTTACAACATTTCATTTAATCGCTATCTAAAAGAACTAGATTTTCTTTTATAGACCAAACTAACAGGATTATGATCTGAAAAGGTCTTTGGTAATATCTTTATGTTAGAAACCTTTGTTGCCAAGTCCTTTGAAATCCAAATCATATATATTCTTGAGAAGGATCTATGTCTCTCTGAAAAATAGGTATATTCTCTTGAACTGCCGTTTTTCTGTCTCCATATATCAACCAACCCTAAATTGTCTATCACATCAAAAAGAAAGAAAGAAAGAAAGAAAGAAAGAAAGAAAGAAAGAAAGAAAGAAAGAAAGAAAGAAGTGAAGTGAAGTGAAGTGAAGTGAAGTGAAGTGAAGTGAAGGGAAGGGAAGGGAAGGGAAGGGAAGGGAAGGGAAGGGAAGGGAAAGGAAAGGAAAGGAAAGGAAAGGAAAGGAAAGGAAAGGAAAGGAAAGGAAAGGAAAGGAAAGGAGAAAAACTTTTGGTAATTTGCTTTGAATGATTTTAATATTTTTCTCGGAAGTTCTGTCCAGTTGTGGAGAGATCACTCCATTCCAATCCCCCATCACATGCCAATTTTCCTATTAATGTCTCCATAAAACAATATTTTGTCCTCATTTGGGGCATAAATTCCCAGTATCAGAGTATTAACCTCATCCAGATTAACTTCCACCCCAACTAATCTACTATGCTCATCAGTCAATACAGGTTCTGGTTTTAGTTGGGGATTAATACGCAAAACAACTTTCTTTTCTTATCTTATCCTTTCTTTTCTTTTCTTTTCATACCTGCGGAGATAAATTCTTCACCCAGTTTTATAAATCAAATATTTTATGTCCTTTTTTTTTCTGATATGAGTCTCTTATAGGCAAATAGTATCTTGTTTTATTTTTTTCAAATAATGATTTTTTTTTCTTTTGAGGAGCATTTGTTCCATTCTATGTTAAACATTTATAATTCATGATAGGCCAAAAATTTAGAAAAGTCAATACCAATAGCAGCTAATTCAGTAACTTCCCTTTGAGATTCCTGTTCCATCTGTTGTGATTTTTGTGTAATCCCTTCTGATACCTCCATTTGAATCTCCTCCAATTCTTTAAATCTTTCTAGAAATTGTCTTGCCTTCTGAATAGAATTCAATCAAAATCTCTGCTGTTTAAAAGTAAAAATAATGCCTTTCAGTTTGTCCCATCGAAATGAGATCTTTTTCTGCTTTAATGTTTCAGTCAAAAAAGAATACTCTTTTCTCTTGTGTAAAATTCTGATAGGAATTTCTTTTAAAACAATTACAGTATATCTGTATTATCTGTATTTTAAACCTTATATTAAAATGCTACTATAAAACTTGATCCCTTGTCTTCTTCCTAACAAAATGTACCAGAACATCCCTTGGAACATCTCTTGTTCTGGCAAATCTAGAATTTATTCTATAAACTCTATCAATTTCTGCCTCAGTGTCCTCCTCTTCCCAATTCCAAAAAAAAAAATAAAAAATGCTAGAGCTTTAATAATTCTTTCACTAATCCCTTCATCTGAATTCTCAGGGATCGCTCTAAATCTCAAACAAAATTCCTTCTCTCACATTTGCAATAGAGCCATGTTATCTAATTCTCTTTCTAACTGTCTCTCTATAGCTTCTGTCCTGTGTTCCAAAATTTCCACTTTGTCATTAATTGGTCTTAGTTCTCCAGACATTTGTTTTACAGAGCTTTGCATCTTCCTAACTTCTTCTTTCACATCTTCTTTCATCTTTATAAATACAGTGGTACCTCTAGTTACGAACTTAATCCGTTCCGTGACTCTGGTTGCAACTCGAGTTGGTCGCAACTTGAGGTAAATTTTCCCATAAGGTTCAATGTAAATACGGTTAATCCGTTCCGCCCTCCGAATTTGGTCGCACCACGAGGCAAATTTCCCCATAAGGTTCAATGTAAATACAGCTAATCTGCCCTCCGAATTTGGTCACACCACGAGGCAAATTTCCCCCATAAAGTTCAATGTAAATACATATGGTTAAACAGTTCTGAAACATATGCATTTTATTTTTAAACCACAAAAACATGAAAATAGCCGAGATGGTTGACTTCGCCATCTTGTACTCCAAGGCCAGATCAGTCACACGAATACCCCGATCGTGCTTTTCTATAATGTCCTTCTTAAGTTCGATCATCACTTTTTTCTTCAGAGCCTTATTCTTGCCAAGCCTGGTCTGCATTTTCTTTGGAGCCATGCTGACAAGCACACCAACCACCTTCCAAACGCCACAAAACACACCACAAGCCTCACCGAATGTCTCCTTGCTACCGCGATCTCGCCCACAGGAAGCCGCGACCGCGTGGCAGCAGGGAAAATGGCCGTGGATCCGGTTCATAACTCGAGGCAGAGTTCGCAAGTTGAGGTAAATTTTTGGGGCCGGAGCTGGTCGTATCTCGAAAAATTCGTAAGGAGAGGCGTTCGTAACTCGAGGTACCACTGTATTGCATTCATACTTTTTTTCAAAGGCTGTCAACTTAATATCAAGTGATTCTAGCTTACTACTCAATTGCTCATATATTTTCTGAAGCAAATCTGGTGTCATATCTTTCTCTTCAAGTTGCTCTAACAATCCCCTCCTCCCTTCCATTCTTGCCACTTTTCTTGGAGTTGCCATTCTGATATTATAATCTTAAAAAAAAAATGACTCAAGGAAAAGGAAAGGAAAAAGCAAACTCTCCCCTCCCCCCCCCTTTATCTTTCCTTAATTACAGAAAACACAATATCTACATTTATTGCTGACTGGAAACACCTTATCGACTTTTTCTGCATGAAGCAGAAAAAAATGAACTTATGATTTATGGCTTTGATTATTAGAAAAAATAAACATTAGAAAAAAGAGGTTTTGTTTCTTGTAACCATAGAGTTAGAGGTAATTTTGTATTACTACTTATAATTGCTGTAAAGAAAATCAGAAGCTACTTCTTTCTATTTCTTTTCATTATTTCTTTTTGCACTTTTTGGCTTTTTCTTTCTTTCTTTTCTTTCTTTCCTTTTCTTTCCTTTATATTAGTTCTTATTAGTTTTTATTTCTGTTTAAAAATACTTAATAAAAAAAAATATGAAAAAAAGAAGAGAGCTATTTTCGTGTGTGTGTGTGTGTGTGTGTCAGTTGAACACGGCACTTATATAGAACTGGTTTTCACCTGCTTTCCTTCCATACCAAGGCTGATCATTCATATGTATCACTTAGAACTGAATTCAGTTTGGATTCAACTTACAGACTATTATAGTTAAGAGTGGGATCCATTGAGTCTAGATAGCTATGGTTGATAACCTCACTGCTTTAAACAGAAATTAATTTAAATGAAATGAATTCCATGATAAACCTGATAATTATGCCAATACATAGACATTTTTCACTCCTTTCTGTCATGACATACTTATTTTTTTATTATTGATTATGTGCCATCACGTCATTATTGATTGCTAGTGACCACATATATAAATAACAATCTGTCCCTAACCTGGTCTTTCAGGTGTTCCAATGGTGCACTCATTGTCATTGTAACTGAGTCCATCCACCTTGCTGCTGGTCATCTTCTTCTCTTTCCTTTCACTATTCCCAGCAATAGGGCCTTTTCCAGAGAGCTGGGTCTTTGCATAATGTGTCTGAAATGACATGCTTATATATCTGTATAAATCTGATTGCATGAAGGACATGATATCGTCAAATTAAGTCCTAAGATCTAAGAGCCTTTGACAGACCATATCAGCTTATTCATAATACAAAGCTTGCATTCCAGAATAAGCTAAATGGTGATAGTAATGGGAAACTGATCTCAATGAAAATAAAAAGAGAAAGAAAGCAAGAACAGAAATTGATATTCTGTTACTTGCTCAACTGCTATTATGCTATTTGTTAATTATTATTTTTTTGTAATAAAGTAATTGAAATAAGTAAAAAGAATTTATATTGTGAGTCTAAATATATCCCATTGATGATAGGTGTCTGCAAAGAAAACAAGTGATGAAACATGCATTGTTACATCTCAGCATATTATCCTGTGGCTTATGTACTTGTGTCCAATGTCTTCAACGTGGCTAGTAGCAGACGCTGATGATTTTGATCACAAATACTATTTGGATAAGAGACTTATTACTCTGGATAAGGAAAGTAAAAGCCTTTAATGTAAGGACTTTGAAAGTCTTCAAAAGAGTTTGAACTGTACTGTGATACCAATCCACAGCATACTAGATCTACATTATTGGATTATTATAGGGTAACATCTCTAAATCTTGGTCCTTAACAAGTGTAAAGTCAAAAATCAACATGCCAATTGATAGTTATTTGGAAATTCTGTGAATCTGATGAAGCATCTGGCATGCTGCATTTTGTTCCCCAAAAGGTTTCGGAGGTCAGAAGGAACTGATCAGCAGTAGACTTTGATAATTTTATACCACACCATGTTAACGTGGAAGAGGGGGGGATTACTTTGCTTTCTTCAAAATAATTTGCTATAATTAATGGATCTCCTGCTCATTTTGCTGAGAGGAAATTTGGATTTCTTCCCTGTGCCCCAATCCTGTCAAATCATTAACACATTACATGACAGACCTTTCCCTGAACTCAGACACCTCTTAACCGTATTATTCTATTCTAGAGGAAGTTGAATGAAAAACAGAAAGACAGGATGGGAGATACAAGGGCTGAAAAAAAAAGACATGTTGAAAGAAGGAACAGAATAAACAAAAGGCAAAGTTCAAGAAAGTAAGTGTGTCATCCAGTGTATTTTTGCACTTACCTTAAGCTCCTGATTTTCAGAGTTCATTAGCTACCAAAAAAGGTGACAGCTATTGAATGACATTGTTTTGAAAAAAAATATTTCAAAATGGAAAAAATGAGATAAATAATTAATAAGTCTAGTCCAGTTTAACTAAAAGTATATCTGACGTTGCCAGACCTACCAGTAATACAACATGAATATTGCACTGCTCATAATAGACATGTTAAGGTATTCCCTAAAATACCTTATATATATAAATTAGGTATTGGTTGGGGAAAAAAAAGTTATCCCTTTAATTGGGAGGGGGGCATATTATTGGGTTTCCTGAATGATATATTCCCAGTTTTCATGAGAAATGCCAGGCTGGAAGAATCACAAGCCAGAATTAAGATTGCAGGGAGAATCATCAACAACCTCAGATATGCAGACGATACCACCCTAATGGCAGAAAGTGAAGAAGAACTAAAGAGCCTCTTGATGAGGGTGAAAGAGGAGAGTGCAAAAGCTGGCTTGAAACTCAAATTTAAAAAAACTAAGATCATGGCATCTGGACCCATCAATTCCTGCAAATAGAAGGGGTAGAAATGGAAGCAGTAACAGACTTCATTTATTTGGGCTCCAAGATCACCGCAGACGGAGACTGCAGCCATGAAATTAAAAGACGCTTGCTCCTTGGGAGGAAAGCTATGGCAAGCCTAGATAGCATATTAAAAAGCAGAGACGTCACCTTGCCGACAAAGATCCGCATAGTCAAAGCTATGGTTTTTCCAGTAGTAATGTATGGCTGTGAGAACTGGCCCATAAAGAAGGCTGAGCGCCGAAGAATTGATGCCTTTGAACTATGGTGCTGGAGAAGGCTCTTGAGAGTCCCCTGGACTGCTAGGAGGTCAAACCAGTGAATCTTAAAGGAAATCAACCCTGATTGCTCATTGGAAGGATCGATAATGAAGCTCAAGCTCAGATACTTTGGTCACCTAATGCGAAGAGAGATCTCTTTGGAGAAGACCCTGATGCTGGGAAAGACTGAAGGCAAAAGGAGAAGAGGATGGCAGAGGATGAGATGGTTAGATAGCATCACTGAAGCAATGAGCATGAAACTGAGCAAACTCAGGGAGGCAGTGAAGGACAGGAAGGCCTGGCGCAATATGGTTCATGGGGTCACGAAGAGTCGGACACGACTTAACGACTAAACAACAACAACAAATATTCCCAGTTTAGAAAATGTTTCTATTTTTTAGGAAGCTGAAAGACAATATGACTGGGTTAGATTTTTATTTACATATCCAATCACAGACAATGCTTCTAAAAACAACATAAGAGTTACATTAAGTGGCAGAAAATAGGTGCATCATTTTGCTTGATGGGCAATTGAAGTTTCCCTCAGGAAAGACAGCTGCAATAACAGTATCTCTTTTTTACTTTGACAAACCCTTGACAGCACCATTCCAATTCTTGATAGACTCGTACAAATGCAGTTCCAGGAAATGTACATATTCCCTCCCTTCTGCTGCTTTTTTCTCTTTTATCAAAATACTTCTGTTGCAGATAAAACTTCCCCTTATAAATAGGCATTGCACATCCTCCCCTTGCCTCCCAATCCCCCAAATATCTGGAAAAGTCCCTGATTCTTTGAAAGTTCATGGCATGTAGGAAGAATAGCTAACTAATTTATCTGAAGGGATGAGGGGATTGTCAAACCTATTGATATGAATGGAAGTATTAGAGGGAATCTATTGGCAGACTGGGCCTGCAGAGCTTCAACACTGTGAATCCAACTCAAGCAAAATGCTTGCATGCAGTAATAGAATGAACAGTAGAACTTCCAAATTCTGTCTAATATCTCTCCCAGAACATTTCTGGTTGAAACTGGTGCAAGGCTGGAAGATACCAAGAGTAAGACCTGCATCCTTTCAAATAGAACTTCCTGCAAACAGAAGTGCATCCTATCAAAAACATCTATATAGTTCATATAATGTTTAAAGCTCTAAGATACTTTGTTTCGTGGGGCTTTTTCACTAGCTGACATTTGTAAAGGTGACAAATGCGTATTTCTTATTGGCATCTCTAACGTCTGCCGCCAGATTGTCAAAACGGATAGATGAGGTAGGGGAGAAAAACTCTCTTCCCCATGTGCTGTTCTATGCATCACTGCCTGGCTTAGAAAGGAGATCAACATCAGGCAGAAAAGGCCCATGGATTATTTCAGCCCCCACAGCTGTATAATTTGCATTTACACCACAGCTCTTTGCATCTGACCAAAATGATATTTCCTCTTCCACAAAGGAAAAAAAAAAACTATTTTACATTGATTAGCAGCAAGAACTGACTGTTTATTTGAAGATGCCAGTGAATCCAACGCTGAACTGCAGCTGGAACCCAGGTGCTTTAAATCCTGCTTTCTTATAACATTTTATTGTACAGATGGGACTTTTCCCACATGCATGGTACATTTTTTGAACTGTAAATTAGACATACTGCAGAGATAAATATCACATTGTCTTTATTCCTCTATTCTTTATTAAATTCTATTGTACTTTTGTTAAAAGCAACAATATTATTGAGGAGAATTAGATGAGGGTTGGATGCTAAGAAGGGAGTTTCCCTCTTATTCCACTTTCCCAGTTAAAAGGCAGTCATTTTCCTCTTAAGGAATATACAAAATATTAAGATATAAAATTAGAAATTTAATTCTGTTAAAATACCTTTTGAATGCAAATTAATTGCAATTTCACTGAAAAAGTAAATACATGATAGCTAGATACTGAGATAGACCTACAGATTCATACAGATTGAATGACAGATTGTATATTGGGAAAACTGACTTACTGTTAAGCTTCCTGATTAAATTGATATATTTTTGCTCTAGCTAACGTAGTTCCAAATGTAGCTGCGAATCACATCTTTCAGAAGAATGTGATAAACTCACTGCTCAGTATTTCTCAAAGTACCATTAGAAGAATCAAGTGCAAAGTTAGGGTACCATGAAATAATTAGTATTAAGTGGAGAAAAACAGAAAGGAAGTTTTATTTCCAAAATGATTGTGTGTTCTTAGACATGGACAACTTCTGAAGCAAATTATATGCTTCTAAAAATAAACATGAGGAAAGATACCAAAGTTTATATATTGAGTAGAAAATTGAGCTGAATAAATATTTTAAAAATCCAGTCCAAACTGGCATACAGTATTTGTTTAAATAATATCGTTTCAGTTAACCATCTTGTGTTGTGGAATTTTTGATCAAAAATACTAATCGTTGTAACATTCATATCCAATACAAAATGAACATAATATTTTAATCTTTTAATACTTGTTACCATTTTGATTAATTTTATGTTGATTTTGTATTCTGTTTTTATTACGTAGATTCTGTAAGGTGCCTACAGTCCAGTCACATAAATATCATAAAGAAACAAATAATAAATCTAGGGCTTTTCTCTAATTCAGGTTTTAATAAGTTGATCATTTCATTTCCTCCCCAACCCACAGCACCCAAACCCTATGCTTTTTCCTTCTTGTTCGTATCCACTCTATTCCAGGTTTGTAACTTGATCCAGACCATTATGATTTCTTCAACAAATTACAGTATGCTTAAAACAAGCCATGTTGTCCTCACTTTTTTTGACAACTCAGTTTTAGAGGTTAGGTAGTAGCCAAGACGAAGGTTGTACAATATATCATTAGGACCCGTTTCTAGCCATGTTTCATCTGACTCTGGAAATATATGTTTTATTCTAGTTTATATTTTTATTCAGACAAGCTTTTGACATTATTATTGTTGGTTGCACAGTCAGCCAGATGTTTAGACTGGATTTGGCATTTTTATCCACCTATCAAGTCCTTCCCAAGGACCTGGGATAGCAGATGGTGTAAAGATATTGTTGCAGGATATAAGCTGTTCTAAGTAAAGCTGCCTTTTGCAATTGACTGATGGTGATTTTGTCAATGCCAATGGTGTTCAAGTGGTGCTCAAGAATGCCTGCCTCTCTTCCCCTGACTCCTCAACATACTCACCAGCCCTCTCCAAGGCCATAAAGCCTAAATACTTTTTCACCTTGTAAAATATATATTTCACAGATAATTTTACTTGTTTATCATCCTCTGATCTTGAGGGTTTTTACAAGTCTTAATTACTTTAACATGGAAGAAATGTTCTCCATTCTGCACAGGTCCGGGTAGTTTAGAATATCTTACACTATAATCAAATGACTGTCAGAAAAAGAACTGCAAAAAGATTCAAATTCAAAAATGTGCATTTTTCAAGAAGAGAAATAAGCTCAGTAGAACATGTGATAATTGATTTGGATCAGAATAAAACTTAAAATGAATTTCACACTAAATGTGTCATAGCAAACCAATAGAAAAGATAAAATAGGTGGGGATATTATTCTCTGCTATAATTGTGTCATAATGATTATATTCTTTCTTAATTGTGCTGGTAGATTGCAAGTACAGTGGGATCTATTACCATCTTGAATGGCAATGTCCAATTAGTCAATCCTTCTGGTCTGAAGAAATTGGGAGAACCACGTCATAGGCTTTCATAATGAATCCCGTTGTTGACTTATTGCTCCTTTTTCCTAACACAGAGAAAACTGATGCACTGTAAGATATTGATTCAATTCCTGTTGTGAGCTGTTATCTTTGCTTACTGGAAAAGTAAAATGTACAATTTATTGGCTGAGGTGTAATTTTAGAATGTGGGGAATTGCAATTGGCTGAAGAATTAGCCAAATAACAAGTGTTGAAAATCCGTACACTGAAGTTGCTCAAAACTGGTCACTACTTATCGACTGTAGTAACACCATTTTTCTGCTGGATTACTTTTATCTCTAAAATGTCATTCTGCATATATCTATGTCTATATCTATTTACAGTATATTATATGTATGTTTAAAATGCTTGCATTTCTCCATGATGTCTCTCATATGCATATAGACACACACACACAAACATGGAGAGAATATAGACTAGGATTTTCATGTTTCAAATGGAAGGGGATATTCCCTTTAAGCAAACTACCCTTTCAATACTGTTTCATGAGAAGATGTGGCCGCGCAGCTGCCATATTTCACTGACAACATCTTTCAGCAAATCAGTAACATAACCTGCCTTCTTTGCAAACATTTGTCAGGTGCATAAGTTATTTTTGCTGCTTCCTGTAAGATACGGGAAGCAGCAGATAAGGCACTTATAAAACAAATAACCTTACCTTTCACTATGAGGCAAACAGAATTGTCTCCAAATTGTGAAATACTATGTCAAGCAGGAATGTATGTAGGATATGATAAAAACTGTCAAGATGGTGTCCACAATGGTACAATTGAAGCTCCACCAATTTTATGCACATGTGATGCACATAAAAGACCAGCAGAGCTTTGATTGCATTATTGCAGATATCATCTTGACTTTTTGACCACATGCTGTGGACACCCCTGATGTCAAGAGAAATGAATTTTCTTTCATTTTTCCTTTCCCCCATCATTAATTTCTTTCTTTCTTTTTTAAAAATAATAATTTTATTAAAATTTGCAATTACAAAGATAAAAAATGAATACAAACTATAAAAGAATGAAAAGAGAAGGTAGTGCGGAAAAGAGGATTAAAAGAATAGAGAAAAAATAAGAATATAGTAAAGAAAAAGAAAAGAAATATATAAAAAATGATTTCCCCTTTCATCATAACAACTACAATTTCAGTAATTTATTACCTTCTCTAAAAATACAATTATATATCTCTTCTTCCCATATCTCATCTCTTATCTATAAGTGAATTATTAAAGCCTCATCATTCAGTCTTGATCAGCAAAAGTCCATTAAAGGTAACCAGAATTAACATATACAGTATATTTTAACCTTAATCAAATAAACCAACTTTCCTTTACTTTTAACACAGTAACTTATCACTTTCTCTAAAAATACAACAAAAGGTCTCTTCTTCCCATATCTCATCTCATCTCATCTCATCTCATCTCATCTCATCTCATCTCATCTCATCTCATCTCATCTCATCTCATCTCATCTCATCATTCGGTCCTGTTGTTTACCAGAAACAACAACATATATATTTTAACCTTGATCAGATAAATTAACTTTGTATTCCTTCCCTTTGGTTTTAACAATCTTCATCTTTAATCCCTTTAAATAATGCCCCAGAACTTGATTTCTTTTCATTTTCTCTTTGTCTCTTCTGAGAAAATCCTTCAAAACTTTAGTCTCTTCTGCAAACCCAAAATAAGAAAGTTATTCAAGTCCCTCTTCTGATTTGTTATTTGTATACAGTATCCCTTTTAATTATTAAGACATCAGCAGGTTTCATTTCTATATTCAGTATAACACGTTTTTCCATATCATTCTTGTAACCTGTCATTTTTGCATCCACATTTTAATCAACCTTAGTCTCTGTCTTGTCCATAAAACTTGTTCCTCTTCTGTAACCTCTTTCAAATCTAATTTGTCTATGATAGCAGACAATTGTAAGATTAACTTTTGAGTCCATTGTTCACAAATAATCTTCAATTCATCCAAAGTTAAAGTATTTTGCTCTATTCTGTATTAGTAAGTAAAATGTAAGTGTTCTTCTCCTATAATTATAATCTTTAGTTCTTTCTGGTTCCCTCTACTGTTCAACCTTCAAAGTCCCATCTCATCATTGCCCCCCCCCCAACAACAGTATTTTTCCACTAGAAGATTTCTTATGGTTAATTTCAAAATTATTTCAAATCCCTCTGGACCCTTAATCCATTTATAATTTTAAATAAATCAAGATTCTAATCACCCTTTTACTGTCTATCCCCCCCCCAAATATTTCTTAAAAGTACTTAATCTTGCACTTAAAACTTCTTTCTCCAGGGATGAAGGGGACTCACCCAGTGAACATTGTAAAACTTGTCAATCCAAAGGTTCTTAATAGTTGAAAAGCAATCAAAAGGCAGTTCTAAAATTGATTAAGAAATGAGGCTTAGCCGAGCTTTTTGTCCATATAGGCTACATTACAGCTATGAGCTTGACAGAATTCTCTTGACTCCTAAATGCTCCATTCATGAGCTGACCACAAAAACCCTGGTCCCTGCAGTCTACTCAGGAGGAACAGTTGTCAAGACTGCCTGTGGGCAATCTTATGATCTCTCCTTTTTCCAGAGAGATTTTTGTGGCCAGAATTCACCTTCTGGTTGCTGATCTCTGTTGCAGTACTGTCCGTGCTTCTTCGAGGACATCCAGCTCGCCATATCCTTACCGGAAGCCACTGACTAAAATCAATTTATTTTTCTTTCCATTTCTGTATTTTTTTTAGTTTATCTTCATTTTCCAAAAGCAAAACTTAAATAATATTTTTAAAGAAATCACTTTAATTTTTGGCAACCTAGTCAAACAATCTTAGCACCTTTAATTGTAGTAATGCAAAATTAGCATTCAATACATTTGATCCCTGTAGCATTCCTCAATAATCAAAAGGATTTTGACTGGTCTCTGTCTGAAAATTTTTGAGTTTTGTTCTCTATAAACTAATGAGAGTGGGGTAAAAGATTCATTTTTACATGCTTTTTCAAATCCTGTTACAATATACAGTAATTTACTATGAGAAAATTTCTGACCAAAAACGTATAATTTAATCATTCATGGGATATCTGACAATTCTTATATTATTGCATAAAACTCCAGTTAAGTTTGTCCATTATCAAAATCTGTGTGTATGTGCATGTGCGCACATGTAAAGTGAAAATTTAGGTTAAAGGTCATTCTACTGAACAAGATGACACTTTGAAGGGAGGCTGAAGCTGAACAGAATTGCATTTTGCTTTCATTTTTTCTTGGGTTATAATTTGGCCTTGGGGAAAGTGAAACCTTAAATCTAGCTAAGGTTTTTTTTGACAGCCCCATTAATTTGCTATTGTTGTTTGAGTTGTTTTGTCTACCTTTCCATTTTTTTCTGAGTCCTGTAAAGATGGCATTTCAGATTCATACTGCAGTTTTTAGAAGCATCATGCTAAAAGGAAAGTTATCATATCAATTGAGGGAGGGGCACCTTCCTGACATGGTTGGATTTACAGGATGAATTCACTTCCAATTCCCAGCCTATCATCTTTCATTAGACACTTCAGTGCAGAGACTGAACACATGATGGGCTACTTGTCACAGGGACCAAGAAAGAGATAAGAAATGATATGAAACTATTTCCCTTGATGCTGAAACACAGATGGAGACTTCATTCTTACCATATTGTCTACCTTAGTGCTCTCCCTGAAGCCATTAACTATCATAATGATGGGCCTCCAATTATTTTTTTTCTTCCCAGTTTCCTGATGGCTTTTTGCTCGGTGACATCAAAGCACAGTATTTAGCAGCAGTTGCTAATCCAGGAATCATTTGCCCTTGAACCTGGAAAACACTCCAGCCAAGGTCCAAAGATAACAGGACAAATGCAACTAATAGAACCGTGGGGCTAGTAAGATAAATGAACTTGGACACACAATGTGAAATGTTGTATATATTCCATTGACTATATTCTAATTTAAATGAACTTGCTGTGTATTTGTGCAACTTAAAAACACACACAATGAATGTTATGTGTGTATGCATATAGTGTGTGTGTGTGTGTGTGTGTACCTACCTGATCTTGTCTGGGTTTGGAAACTAAGCAGAGTTGTTTTTTGTTAGTACCTGTATGGGAGACTACCAGAACTAGACTGGGAAAATTATAAAACATTTTAGAAGAAAGCATTGGTAAACCAATTCCATACTCTTCCAAAAAAATAAAACAACAACATGGCTAGATCCTTGAAATTACCAGAAGTCAGGCTTGGTTTTCAGCTCTGTTCAGGAATATGTAATTCACATGCAGAAGAGACAAGGACATGACCTCCATTCTACCAGCCTGCCATATTGACAAGGAAGGTCTAAGCAGACGTTTCACTTGAGATGGCCTGAATGTAGTTGCTATTTCCCAGGGGATTGGGCATTGTGCACAATCTTTTGCACAGAGGGCTACAACTACATCTTGACCTTCTAGTTTAATGTAGAAACATATGGGGATTGAAGAAGCAGAGATATCATTATTTCTTCTCCACAATTAGAATTATAAATGCCTGAAGAAAACAGATGTGAAAGGGAATACTAAAATGTGGTGAATATCAACACTGAATATGAATGTTGCCAATCCCTAGCATATTTTGTGAATCTCCAAAATACAGTAAGATATGCCCCAAAATGCCAAGAAAACATCACTAGTTCCTGGCATTCACATTGAGGGGGCTGTAAACATTCACTAGTGTACCTTTGAACATTTCTCTGAACAGACTGTCCTGGAATAGAATATTAAAACCATCTTGTCCCATGATCTCTTTGCAAAATGCAGCTACAGGCTAATTCTTAATTAATATTTTTTTGCTTTGGCTGTACCCAGCTGTAGTACTTGTTCCAGGCCTCCACAATTAATTAATTACTGAAATCTTTCTATATTATAGCCCAAGTTCTATAATCCACATTTAAGTAAACTAATTCTACTTCTGCTCATCTGGGATCCTTCTGGTATGCCAGGTCTTTCCAGTTCAAGACAGTTATAAAAGTATGCTAGATTGCCAACATAACACTAATCTTGCCAAATTAGAATTTAAAAGGGCTTTGCCCACATTGTCCATCTGTAGAGGTAAGCAATTCTGAAACATGTAGAGTGTTCTCTTCTATCACAGCAGATAAACAGAGAGTTATAATCCCAGGGAGATATGTTAGCCAGTGTCTTCTGTCTTAACAATACTCTAGTCTTCTTCTTCCAAGAAGTGGTATAATAACTGATCATATTTATTTTCTATTGGACAACCTGTAAGTTATTGGGTCCTCCTCCTCCTCCTCCTTCTCTTTGGCTGACCTGTGGAACTGCCTGCCACCTTGTTGGAAGGAAGTGGAACAAAGAGAGCCAAGGACCTTGAGGAAAACTCCACCCTCACTCCCCATTCCAGTGGGTTCCCAAGGATCCCTTCCCTTGAGGGGGGAAGAAGGCTCACCCATTGACCACCAGTGCCCCCCAGCCAGCCATACCTTGCCAGCAGGCACCTAAGTTGCTTCTGCATTCTTCCTTCAGTGCCCACCAATGAACAATAAAGCAGCAAAACTGAGAAAGAAATGTATGATATGGACTGTTTTAAATCAATGACATTTTCTCACTGAGTTCAAGGGAAAGTTGCTTAAAACTTCAGCCTCTCAATTCACATCTTGTAACTGCAACTGATTCCAATGTGACTCATGCATATGTACAACAGAAGACAAAATATAGCCTTTGGAGGCTTAGAGATATTTTTACAGGTGCTTATCTCTATCAAAAAAGAGACCATAAAAGAAGAACAGTTCAAAGAGGAGACTGATCTATACTTATTTCATTTGCTTTCGTTTTGGTGACAGATTTCCTGAAGTTTGGATTATACCAATTAACCAATTACTATGATCTTTAAGGGCCTCGTTCTAAGTTATATAAGCCCTATAAAGATATTTTTCACACCTATGGCATTCATGAATTTGCTTTGTCAATATTGGATAGCAAATCACCCATGGCAGCTTTGATCCCCTCAGTGGTTCAATATGGTTTCAACAGATTACAACATAAGAAAAGTATATAAAATGTATCAAATACAACTGTATCCCTTGTTAGAAAAGAAGGCACAATATTCAAGAGGAATGTGTTGAATTCAAAATCTGACCATCAGAAGACAATCAGGAACATTATATATTTTCGTTTCAAAGCAAGTCAATCTTTGCCAACTTTTCTCAGTATTATTTAGATTTTTTTTCCAAATCTTGACATTCGAGATCCTGTTTTGTCTGGAGGTGCCCCAAAAATGAACCTTCTTAAGTATTAAGCTTGTATTTGACATTTATTTGCTGGTTTTCTAAGGATGAAATTACGTTTTATGTACTTTACTATTTTGTTATTTTACTTCAGTTAAAGCTGGTGAACAAATTTCCATTTCTATTGTTTCATAGTTAGCCTTCCCTTCCAACCAGAACCTATAGAAAGTGATTTACAGACTAGTAAGGCTAGATCCCTTCTCCATGCCAGGCCCAAATGTAGGTAAAATGACAGTATAGACTTAACTACACTATTCATCCATGAAAGTTGGGAAGGGCAAATAGTATGAACTGTACTCCATGCTATTTCATGCTTTAAAACTCAACCTTTTTGGAGTGATGTTGAAAGCATGTTGTTGTACTCTCACAAAATAAACAGACAAGAAGAGACTTGTCTATTCATGAAATGTTTTCATGAAAACATGCCTATTCATGAAATTATGCCTGGCCAGTTGCAAATGATGAATTTAGTAGGAAAAGGTTGGGTGATTACAGTTCACTCTGTCCTCAACCTCTCAGCATATTTCCTGTCACCAGTCGCCCAGCTTACCTTTGTTTTTATTCTGGATAAGCACCTGCATACAAACTACTGGACAAACCCATTCTTATTTTCTAAGAATGCCTGGGAGTTGAGATGGTTTCCTGGACATAAAGATGATGCTGGAGGCTACCACCTTGGTTTGTAGCATAGCAGCTTCTAGAGTATTCTTATTTAATTAAAATAATCTATCTCTAAAATGTCAAGTGGGGAAGGAGCATGGATATGCCAAAGGAGATTTCCATGGCATTATACTGGGGAGCCTAGCATTAAAGAACATCCAATTTTTAAACTGCTGGGACACAGTTCCTGTTTATATCCACTTATGACTCTTGAATGCTACATCTGCAAAATGTGAATTGTATTCTTTATCAAAACGCAGAAAGGGCTTTTTTCAAATGCAAAGTTTCTGTAAGGGTGGTGTTATGCCATGTCATCACTTTTATCCGTCAGCAGTAGAGTGCAATACAGATTTTTATAACAGTGAAATGAAAGTGGGTGTACATCTTCACCTATAGGCCTGTGTTCTGCACTGACATCTTTCTGTTCTGCTCCACTGGTGTGTGAAGATGCATAGCATTCAAAGATTGAGTCCAATTTAACTGACACTCAAACACTCTATAGCTTCTCAAAAGTATAGGTTTCAATGAGAAAGCTCTGCAAAATATAAAGTTTTCCTCTGCTCTACCCATAAGTTTAGGCAAGCAAGGGAATTACTTGTAAACTTTTGTCATGCCTACAGAGATTTTCTGTTCATTATTTTTCTTTCCATTGTCAGTGTGCTGAATTATACTCCTGGCATGACACACTTGCCAATAAATTCCTAAGTAATCAACAGTAGCTGATGAGCAAGAATTTATGCATTCTGCTGTCCTAGACCCACATACAAAGGATTTAATTATACACCCAAAAAGCAACCATAGAACTTACATACATGCATTTATTGTATCTGCCAATAAATCAAATATTGTTTTTCTATTGCAATTTACCTAAGTGATATGGTTTTCCTCAAGCATTGCTGAGAAATTTATATAGGGAGTCAGGATTGGCTGTCATATTTAGTATAGGAAAAGCAATAAAATTGGTCATAAGAAGTGCACTGTTGCTTAAAAGGACGTATTTTTGAGTCTCAAAATAAACTATGAATCTAATCTTAATCCATTTTTTTAATTAAACACATCAAAAACTAACATGTCACAGCTTCAGCTGGATATTACTGATTTTGAAATGTTAAACATAATCCAAAAATTGGGTGTCTTTTAGACAGAGATAAATGAAACTAACTGTATATAATCTGGGCCACTGATATATACTTTTCCACATGATCCCATTAAATTTCTGTTTTTAATCCACATATTTTAAAAGAAAAAACCCACCCAAGGATTTAAGTATACATTTAAACATATACTTGAACACACATTTGAAGGCATAATCTCATGGTCTTTGGATAATGTTCAGAAATTTACTGTTTGTGGATTCTACCCCTTTGAGTTTGGAAAGGTCTGTTTCTAGAGCAGAGAATATTGACTGTGGATTCCTGATTCTTACTGGCCTCCAACATTTGCTCTCTTCAAAATAGGGAAATCCCAAATCTAGAAAGTGCCCAGAATGTCAAACCTTGAGAGACAATCTATATTTATTTTAATCCACTATTAGGGAGGGAAATAGATGGTAAAGATGTACCTATTAGGGTGCATAATTGCAGAATAGATCCTATGAAATGAACAATAAAGTTAGAAATACAGTTTGTATTTCATATTCTTCCATTTTATAATCATGGGATTCATAATTCAGCTGTGATCATGGTTAATGCTCATGTCCCACTTCCTGAGATACAAAGATGTCCCACTAACCATTCATAAAGGATCTATTCTGACAAAGTAGCCCTCATCTTATTGCCAGCCCATAGCTGAGGCATCCTAAGGCCACTTTTATTTTTTATGAAATGGATGTAATATTTTTCCTCTTATGACATTAGAAGATTGCTTTGTTCCATTATGCCCAGGAATCTGCATAATGTTGGATGCCCCCTCCCATTTAGGCACTGAGCCTCCGTGGATATTGGTGATGTTCTTGACACCTCTGTTGTGCAACTAGTTTATTTGGGGGGGGGGGGATAAAGGGTCACATATGGGAATAGTGACCTCCTATGAGACCAAATGTAGAGCTTCCAGGAAGCTGATCTTTCCATTGATACACAGAACTAAATTCTCCAGGGACTGATTGACTGACTTTAGTCAATTTATAGGCCAACTCAATCACCATAGCAACTGTTGGTGGCATATATGTTATCACAGTGATGAATTAAAAACAGCAAACAAATGACAATAGAAATGTTATAAATCATTTTATGTAATTTATTTGTAAAACACATAGACTGCCTATAACTACTCTCACTACTATATTCTGGACCATCTGTGGCTCTGACTAGTCTTCAAGAGCAGGGCCACGTAAGGCACATTGCAGTAGCCCAGATGGGAGGTAACTAAAACATAAGTGAACATGAGAAGAGACTCCCAATTCAAGAAAGGGCATAATGGATACACTAGATAAATCTGTGCCTAGCTGCCACTTGATCGTTACATGTAATTAGATGGTTTTTTATTGAAACTACAGAAGGCCACTCTGACTGTTGTTTTTTAATGCTTTCATTACTGCACTTCCCTTTGAGGAGCTAGAAATCACTTTTTAAGTGCTTATCAACTTTAAAAAAACAAAACCAACCAAAAAAACCCACGATGTTTGATTTTCAGCCCCTGGATGAAGAGAAACAGCTATTTTATCAGAATTCCAAGCAGGATTAAAATAGCCACACATGTTTTTAACCTTGTATTGATCTGTCAGGGAAAAACAGAGACGTTTGTCACTCAGTCAAGAGATCAACCATCAGAGTAACTTCATCAAACTCTTATTTTGAGTACAGTAGTTCCCCGCTCCCCACCCCCTGCCTCCACATTCAGATGACCAATTGGTGATTTGTTTCATTAGCAGTAGGTGCTGCTGGGTGAGAGGAGAAAGAATGGTGGAGATCCCACCATTGCTGCCATGTAACTAATGTGCATTAGAGTGTGTCAAAATATGGTAAGCATAGGAGGTTGGAACTGTCTTTCTTATAGTCAAATACTTTTTTTCTACTCAAGGATGAGAAAACACTACTGCAGGTGTGAGGAAGAGCCCCGAATGCCCCTTCTGCAGTAAACTGGAACTAAAAAGCTTAAGATAAGGCCAAAAACATGCTTATAGTCAGAGTGGCTTAATTTTGTGCTTCTTTCTCCAGCCTTTCTCATGGTTTAATGGACATGTTGCTTCCTGCTTCTCAGCCCTGGAGCTGAGGGACTGTCAGCTGTTGAAATAACAGACCTTTCTGTCCTGAGAAACTGTAGTTCTCAGCCTTTCACAACTGGAGCTTGCCTAAAAAACAAGAATATGAAATATCAACAGTGTCACCTTCTTCTTCAATATTTGAGATCAGTGAAAAAGGACTGATATTAAAACAGTCATCTGGGGATGGGGGGAATACAGTGTTTCCCCCCCCTCCTTTTATTGACATCCTTTATTAAACCCAAATATTGTAGTTCCATAAAAACGTTGATTGTTTATCAAGTTTCAACTTCACGGCTTATTGTCTGGTAATATGGCTAAATCCCAGAAAACCTATGGAATTATTTTTGTTTTTAAAAGTGACAGTCAAATGTTTGTGATTTCTTAGGAGCCCATTAACCGCCTCATATGCCACTGATTAGTTTTCTCTGGATTTACAGCACAGTTCAAAGGTCACCCATGTCAGCTGAATAAATCTATAGAGGTAGTCAATAATTTCACTATCTGTTGTTGTTGTTATTCAGTGCCTGAAAAGAAAAGGTTAGCTTAGTTAACTTAGCAATGGTTTAGCTAATGGTTTGTATGAGATACATACTGAGCAAATGGTTTAATCATTTTAACAGATGCTTCTGAGCTTGCAGCCATAGATTTAAATCCCAGCAGGGGATTTACGATTAGCCTTGCCATTAGCATAAATTGATCATTCTGATTGGCTAATCACTTAATTAGGAAGAAGCTTTTGCTACTGAGATACTTTGAAACAATTTCCATAACTATAGGACCATGTTGAGGTTAAATCTATTGGTTTTTGGCTTATGCAATAATTGTAAGTATTATAAATAGTGCCTACCTGGTCATGGTTACCTTCCATTTCTGTTTTTAAAAATTCTGAGAAGGGGCACAACACAGGAAAACAAGATACCAAGGAATGTGAGATTTAATGTATTCTCCCAATGTACATAGTGCCACTCTTATGCTAATACTCATACCATAGGCAGAACAGCAATAATGGTTTAAATACTGGAACAGTAACTATCTGAGTGAAGTTACATTAATCATTAGCAGGCTCCATGTGATTCATTTCATTGTTATTGGGACTCCTCAGGCAGGATAGCCAGATATTATTCTAGGGAGTTCAAACTCTCTATCAGAAGTTGAATCAAAGACTTTTGTACTTTAGGTAACTATATTCTTAGGTATATTAGGTAACTTAACTTGAGGAACTATCCAGATCCTGGGGCTTAGCACTTTCAGGAAAGGTTATATATAAACTCTATGAGAATGGTATATACAGTCCCTCTTCCCCTAACAAGGTACCTGACTAAAAGAAACAAGAATTGCTTTCAGATGAAGCTTTTCTAATGCCAGCAATGCACAACGTTTTTTCTGGGCCAAGGGCAGTCTTTCACTTTCAATAGTATTGAATAGTGCCTGGGGACCCACCTCAAAATGAGACAGTTGGAAGTAGGACAAATAGTAAATTTGAGTTCAAATCTATTTAATATGATTCACTTTCCAGGCCTATATGTCATGAATGTTCCTTTCCATTGTATCAAAATCACAATTTGGGAATCACTCAAGGTTTGTTGGAGTAACACGTGCAATTCTGGGGCTCCAGGTTATATTTTTCTGTCTTATGCAGTTACTCTGTTTCAATCATAGCACAATATGGAGGTTCAGACAATATCATCTCTATTTTGTAACCTTGCATGCTGCCCATACTTCCACTTTTTTCCCCTGATCACACAAACAGAATAGCTGAACAAATGTTTTTTAATTGGAGTGATAGGAGCTGTCTGCAAACATTCTGAACATCTGGGCCTCTGTGCATATCATGCTTCTGCCTATTAAATCTAAAGACTTCTGTCTGTTTGGGTTAAAGAGACTGCCTGTGCTCTTCCAGGTAGAATGAAAAACGTCTAAAGTGAGTTAAATAAATACTGCAGGTTGAATAGTTATATTAAAGACAGCATGAGTGTAAGAAATACTTATTTTTCTCACTTCACTTGCATTAATCAGCTTACAAATGCAATGGTGTTTATGTCACACCCAGCAACTTCTTGTTCATGGTGATGTCAATAAGGCAATTATCACTGCCTGTAATTCTGCCTTTTATTTTCCTCTAATCTTGCTGTTTTCGGTTCTCTGCCTCTCCACACATATACAACCCCTATTCAATCATTCAGGAGCACATGTTTGTGCTTGCATCTGTTCATATCTACTTCTGCTTGAAGATAACCCTCCATGGATCTGATGAAGAGGATGCAGTCATGAAAAGTTAAGCATGAACAAATGTGTTAATTTCTAAAACGCTACAGCTGTAATTATTGTTTTTGATGGTGAATCATTTAGCTTCAGCTAAACAGCAAGATTCTATCTACATGTTTTGCATTTTATATTTTTGTAAGCAAAATTATGAGCAAAATTATGAGCTGTTCTAAAGGCCAGACCAAGAGTTCTGAAAAATAATCTCAGTGGACCTGTTGCTACTTCTCTTTTGATGAGGCAGAATAGTTGCTGTATGATGACATCACAGAACAGCTACTGGAAAACAGCACTTCAAGAGCTTCTTTTTAAAAAATGCAAAGAATTAAGTGAGGCTGTCTCATTTAATTTCATTTAATTTAAGTGATCCTCTGAACTGTCTTCCTTTGCTCTAGCTAGGAGCCATGCTGACTGATTAATGTTGGCTGTTTGAAGTATACTCTTTTCTTATCTGGTCCTGTGCAGAACTCACTACAGCCTGGGGAAACCTGCTGGTAAGTCAGACCTGGGGGAGACATTGGTCTGCTCCTCTGTGACGAAGACAGAGTGGAAATAAGCAGCAAGCCATGAAATGGAAAACAAAATGGAAACCATTTATACATTTGAAAAATAAAATAAATTCCAAAATGTTACTACTATGCATGCATGTGTATGTGTGTGTTTATATATGTAAGTGTGTATATGTATGTGTGGGAGGATGGATGGATGGATGGATGGATGGATGGATGGATGGATAGATAGATAGATAGATAGATAGATAGATAGATAGATAGATAGATAGATAGATAGATAGATAGATAGATAGATATTCCTTTCCAGCTGAAAATAATCAGGAAACATAATTGCTCAGGGATTTAACATTAGTCTGAGAACACTACTGTTCTTCCTCCTGTCCACAGTAATATACTTTTCCTTCATCCTTGAGTTGTGAGGAAAATACGTAGGAATAACTATGCCTTACTTGGCTTCTATATACTACAGTTCCTGTTCCTTGGCAATGGGGCCAGTCAGTGTTGCTGCCCAAAGACACTGTCTCACAAGGTAGTTTCAGGACAGTAACTGGAAGAAGTGAGAATTTTTCTTATTAGTTATAAATATTAAAATCAGTGGTAGTATCCTATGTGTACAATTTCATACTGAATGGATTAAAATCTCCGGTGACTTTAATTCTGGGGGAATATCAATGGGAATATCAACTGCTTGGAAGCTCCTCATTCAGACTTACGTGGGGTCAATATTCCCATCTCTGAACCACCCCTCAAAAAGAAAAAAATACAATAGTAGCCCAAGAGAATTGTCTAGTCTCTGTGGCAGCCACAGAAAAAGAGTTATGAAGCCAACATCTGACCAAGAGTAGTAGTCCTGCAGCTGGGCTAATTGGAGCCCAGGAGACTGATGACCTCAGACCTCCCCCATGCCCAGTAGAATTTCTTCATGAGAGATTTTGTGACCTGGTAAGAGAAAACAACCCATTTTTATGCCAGAATTGCTAAAGCTGGCCTTGAGCTGCTTTACTGGCAGGCTGGCAATGAGATGGGGGCTGCCTCATGAAGACATGCCCTCAATGAATAGCTAGTCAATGTGTTTGCACTGTAGCAAGCTGAATATAAAGATGAGTTTCTACATTTAGACACAAGCATAATGGAGAACCACAGTAACCTTCTTGTAAGAATCAATTAGCTTAGAGTTGTAAAAATACCTAACAAGGCTCACCTTTCAAAAATAATTTAAATTCAAAGAAATCCTTCAAAAATTGCAAGGTTCCTGAAGTAGAAAAGTAAACCTCTCTTTTACAGGGTAAGAAAACTTTTGGAAAATTACATGACACATTTGAGAATATTATCAATATATAGTGAGAAATTCCTTTTATCTACCAGTCATTTCCTATAAGGAAATGATGAGATTATTCTAAAGGGACTATAGAGGACCTATTAGAGGCCACATCAAAATCCTCAACTAACAGGAATCTAGAATATACATAATTTATTTGTGTAGCATGCCTTCTGGCAGAAACTTTTAAGCAAGGGACCTTTCCATTGCCTGTTTGTTTTTCCTGGTGTTAATCTCCAAAACATCTGCATACAAACCACATGTTTTACCAGTCTGCCTTGGTTCCCATCATTGCTGCCAATCCACTTCTTGCAGACACTTGCTGAAAGCACGTTCTCATTCATAGAGAACAAGCCTGGGTCAATGCATTTCATCTTTCCACTCTTTTGATGATGGAGTAACGGGAATACTCCTTCTGATGATAAGTATGATCTTGAGATTTTTGTAGCTCCTCTGATGACAGACAGTTGTGTAACTATCTCACTTTGGGGGTAAATTGTATTTGACTACAAAGTTTGGCTCTGATCAGTATTGAAGCCAAGCTCTTAAAAAAGAAAAATGAGAAGGGAGGGTATTGTTCATCTTTGTTCTCATTGTTCTCTTAAGTCACTAAGACAGATTTCCATAGATACACTATCAAACCAAATAGAAAAGATCCTCACAGGCTATACGCACAAGATGAAATAAAGGAGAAGAAAAGAAAAACTTGAAGATGGATCACAGCTTGTGGATGTGCTTAAAGGAGAGACCTCCAGCGAGGTTCATAAGGAAACCTGGCTTTCGATGCCTTTGTCTCTTAGCAGCATCTTGCAGCATCTCTTAATTAATTAATTTTTAATATCTATTAATTTAATATGGGAAAAGCAGTTTGGAGACTGCTTTTTTTAACTGTGGCAAAAGGGAAAAACTTAGTAAATAGACAGGGATAATTCAATTTTAATTACACACACAGTTACACAGACACATCTATTGCCCTGGCCCTGTACAGTTCATTGTCCAAGCTCTACTGATTTGTTGGAGTATGACTCTCAAAATGCTGCTCAAAGATCAAATATGGTGTTTGGCATGGAAAAAAAAAAAAGGTGTGCACTTCTACTGTGCAAATATAATTTTTATATTTTATAAAATTTTATATTTTATAAACATATTTTATAAGAACCTTTATAAAATCATGAACTTGGAAGGGGTCATTTAAGACAGGAATCTGCAAGTGAAGATATCCCGAAGGTTATCTAACTTCCACTTGAAAACATTCACTGCAGGGGAGCCACCTTCTCTCTGGATAATTGGTTTCACTGTTGAAATGGTCTTCTGGCAAGGAAGTTTTTTCTAGTATTCAAAATGGATCTGCTTTCCTGAGTTTAAATCCATTATTCCATGTCTTGTACTCTGGAATGAGAGGAAGCAGGTCTTGACCTTCCTCAATGTGAACATCCTGAAGAATGTTGTCAAATTCCCCCTCATTTGTCTTTTTTCAAGATCAGTTAAACCCATGTCTTTAATCTCTCTTCATAGGGCTTACTTTCTAATCTCCTATCATTTTTGCTATTCTCTGTATCTGTTCAATTTCTCTAAATCCTTCTCAAAGTGCAGTGTCTAAAACTAGACTTTTGTTCAAGGAGGGTTTGACCAATGTAGAGCAACCACTTCTCATGATTTGGAAATTATGTTTCTGTTGATTGAACCTATATTGTAAGATTTCCAAAGTCTTATTTGCTAGCACTGCTACCAAAGCAAATGTCTTTTTCTATCTTATCTCTTATTTCTATCTCTACCTATCGTTTTATAATACTTATAACCTGCCTCAGTCCCAAAACACTTGGATGGTACAATATCAAAAACAAAACAAAACATAATAATAAATAACCAGATTGAAAAAATTAGCCATCCAAAGTAAAACCCATAACAGTCCATCCTGTGCTTCATATACATTTTGTTGGAGAAAACTGAACTAAAAGAGGAGTTGAGTAACTCTGCCTTTTCTTGTTACCTGTTAGCATTTTGCCTTCAGTTGGGATACTGATTCTTTTCTTCTCTTTTCCTTTTATTTTGAACATTATCTAAAGAAGCCCTTTTTGTTATTCTTAGCATCCTCCACTAACTCAGCTCATGCTGAGTTTGAGCTTTCCTGACACCAGCTGTACAGTTTTGGATATCCTGTCCAAATTCTTCCTTTGAGACCTGTCCTTCTTTTCATTTCCTGTGTATGTCTCTTTTCATTTTCCAGTCTTTTCTGAGCCTTTTGCTTTGTCACAATGGCTTCTTCTATTGTCTTTCCCACCTCCACCCCTTTACAGGAATTATTTGCATTTGTGCTTTTAGTATGTCCTTTTTAGCAATTCTCATCCTTCTTGAGTTACTTTTCCAATTAGCTTTTATAATTAGGAGATTCTACTTATTGCTCTGAATACTTATTGAATTCTAATTTTCTGATGCCCAAGAAAAGTATTTGATTACATAGGTTTGTTTTCCCTTAAAACTAAGAATTTCAGCATTGTACATCACTTTTTCCCAGTGCTCCTACTACTTCCAGTTCTTCAACTAAGTCTTCCTCATTGATTAGTACTGCATTAAGGATAAGTAAAGTTCTTCCTGATTGTATGTATTGAAAGACAGGACATTTATAGACATTGTTTTGATCATCTTTATAAATAAAAAAAAATGCAGGAACACTTCATTCCACCCATGAGAATTTCACCATAACCTCTACTTAAAAAAAAAAAAAAAACAACTTTGAAAACAACCCCTTTTCATAAAATTGAATTAAACTAGTAGAAAATATGGGGGGGGGGATGTTTTTGTGTTTTGCCCCAAACTACTCCCATAATGCTGACCACATTTGACTTTTGCTTAATCTCACTTTTTATCTTGGCCCACTCACTACTGGAATGCAGATTTCAATAACTAATTGGGTCTCAACAGGAAAAAGGTTTCTGCCTGCTGATTCAAAAGCTATTTAGGGCTGTTTTTCTCCAGGAGAGTACTTCCCATTGCTCAGATAATAACAGAAGAGCAACTCCAAGCTACCAATGACAGAATTCCAAACTATTAAATGTGTTATTTAAAAAAAAGACTTTAAAACATTTTTGCTTTCATAGATATTTTCTTCTCTTTTATGTAATATTCCCAACAGGAAATGCATTGATTCAAGTGAATCAATTATTGTGCTGCTTATTTACTGTGTAGTCTTACTGCACCACATAGCTTCCAGGGTTATTTTTCTGGCTATAATTCCAGCAAGATAAATCACAATGGCAATTTGCACATAAAAACAGGTTCAAGATGCTTGTTGCTCTTGCTTGACCTTCAGAATATAATTTCTTTTAATCTTTCTGGAAAAGTAAAAGGTTTCCTACTGTTTTAACTCATTAGGCTCATTAATTCAGAACTCATCCACTAGACATTAAAACCATCATGTATCCTACCTGTGAAATTAATTATACAAGACAAGATAAGAAGCAGTATTTCATTTCAGAAGTCTAATGCATAACTAGGATTAGACAATTGATAACTAGAATTTTTTTCTCCACCTATTTAACAACATTTGACTGTATCTAGATATAGTGCATACCAAGATTTTTGATGATGTGGAAGATGATTAAGATTCCACCTAAGAGATGGATAGAGAATTGTTAACCAGTGTAAAACAGCAATAGGCAAAGAAGATTGTACCATGTATTTAACAATGCCAATTTGTTCAAGAATGTTAATTAATAAAACAAAATTGAAAAAACACAGAAATCATAAGTTTGTTAGCTCATGTGTTCATTTATTAACAAAACCACAATAAGTCAAGAGTTTGTTTCATTCATTCCTAATGGATATTATGCTGGGATTGATGTAACTTGAGATCGCTACAGATATCTTAATGGCAGAAATTCTGTTTTTGAAGGTCCCAAACAACACTGTTAGTAACTCCCACTGAATATAATAGAACACAGCAGGTATATAGAAGAATTATTCCAGATGTTTCTCAAAAAAGGAATATATTTCATGAATTTCATCAAGCTTTGAGGGTAATGGAAATTCCCCCCAAAACTGAACCAGTGCTTTGTGAACATCTCAAGAAATCAGACCTAAAGTCCTCATATACTGTATGTATGAAATGTCCATTGTTGCTATCCTTTCCCATATCTACCCTTATTTGGGGCAAGACGATGGGGTGGGATCTCATAGGTTCATAAAATTGGTTTCCTACAATACTCCTGCTACCATCCCTTCTCCTGCCCTAGAAAAGTTTTGAGATCATCCAGTGGTAGGCATCCAATGGTAGGCATCCAGATGAGAGAAAGAAAAAAGGTAGCCTTTTCAAGAGCAAATGTTAAACTATTTTAATGCTGCTATTCATTTACCCACTTCACGTGACCAAAATTTTTTCCCAAATATCTTAATCTCAAAAACACTGATGACCAGTTAGACTAAAATCTATTTTTTCTTCCCCCTATCATCAATCAAACAATCAATCATCAACAATAATGGAGGTATTATTGGTATTATATACAATAAAGGTTGTAATTCTTGAGATTTCTGAAATTAAAATCTGGAATAGAAACAGACATTGAATACATCTGTTTTCAAACTAACAGCAGCGTGTATCTTGTACTGACCTAAAGAAGAACTGAAACTTGTAACAGTTGAAACAAGTAACAGTTGTGATTTACAGTATTTCTTAAGAAGTGTTCAGTGCTATATTTGCTGTATTTGAACCTCTGGCCATGAAAATGGGGAGTGCCTTAGAGCCCGTTTGGTTTTCTGCAGAGTCTCTAGCCTTAAGGCTAATTGAAAAGCCCTCTGCAAGCTATCAGTTCAAATCTCTGGTCTGATAAACAGAAAGAAGGGAAAGTATCAGAAATAGAAAGAGAGAGGAAAGAGGAATAACAGGGATTTTTTAAAAAATGGTGTGAAAATACAGAATGGGCAATCCTCTTTGCTTTAATTCTACTAACCTGTTGTTACAGGCCTCATCATTACTCATGATAATGAACATGAGCTGATTGACTCTATCCCTGGAGCTATTGCAGGTGGTAAGAACAGTCATCTTGGACTAGAGAGATTTCAGTTTGAATCCTTACTTACTTAGATATTAAGATTATAAGAATGTGTTGGGCCAGTTCCCATCTGTCGCCTAATGATTGGATTGTGATGAAGGTAAAATAGGAGGCACATGGACAAATTATAACAAGACTTTTAACAGAATCAGTCAGGTTTAATAGTAAAGACTGGGTTTAGGAAATGCAGGGTCCAAAACTCCACCCAATACTGTATGGAACTCATTTGGTGACTTTGGGATCACTGATGTTCTCTTTCCCTCTCCCTCTCCCTCTCTCTTTGTGCCATGAAGTCTGTCTCAACTCCTGGAAGCAGCCTGGACAAGTCCATGCATTTTTTTGGAAACATTTTCAGAAGCAGTTTGCCATTGCCCTCTTCTAGGGTTGAAAGCAAGTGACCCAGCTGGTGTTATGCCTAAGGCAGGACTAGAACATACAGTCTCCCAGTTTCTAGTCCAGTGACTTCACTGCACCAAACGGGCTCTCACCTACCAAGTTGGTATCAGGAAACTAAAGCAAGAAGCTATCCAGTGGTGTCTGCAGGATCTTTCTACTTTCACCTGAGTGAGAAAAGCAGCACCGTGGTATCATACCATATAATGGTATGTGGGAATGATCTTGGGAAATGGGAGGAAGAGATGCTGCCTAGAGAATGATCAGATAAGAGAAGGCATAGCTCCCAGCTGCATAACGGGCAGAAAAAGAGACTCAGAAAGGAACTTCCCTAACTTCTTAGATGGTAAATGAGATGGTGGGATATTTGTACTGTCGGACTTGCAAGATTCTGTTAATGTAGCCTTACAATAAAGTAGAATTAGCTGATCTGGTCATGTTTCCTGTCTGGCTACCTGGGAAGGCTGACATACCACAAGCTCCACCCCTGTGAGACATGCATGCAATATTGTAACATATAGAAAGGACTGGACACCCAATGCATCTTTCAGGCTGTCTCCCCTTGCCACACACCCCCAATCTTTCTGAGGCTATCTCCACGTTACCATTTGAAATGTCTTGAGGAAAGGCAGGATAAAAATGTCATAATGAATTAATGAAGAATGTAGTATTGCATTACATATGTGTTAGTAGGCAATATTGGATTCCTTAAGACCAGGAAGCAAATAAAAATTTGAATTAGAAAGGTCAAGATGGTTGTTGATGATCTAAAAAGAATGCTCTGATCCAATTCATTCTCTCTGATTGTTCATTCTGTTACCATATGCCATCTATTAGTTCACTTTCACTTCTGGTTAAGTTGAGGCAATACAAATTAATATGTGTCATCATTTGATGTGTTTTAGAATGACTGTTCTTCATCACAATACAGGAAGCGAGACTATAATCACACAGGGGGAGAGTATGTGAAAGCAGACCTCAAGCCAGAAGTTATCTCAGACTGTTGGCTATGTTCCCACTCATGCCTAGCTGGCAATAACAACTGTGGGAAATAGTTGACAGCCGCATCAGATTTAGGCTCCACAGGAATCAATCTCTGAAAGCCAAAGTGCTTCAGAGATCCTCTGGCGGGAAGTTAGAGACAAAGAGCAAAACAGCTTGCACTATTCTCATTATTTGCAAAACAAAGCATTTAATAAGGATGCCAAAATACTCCCTGTTTGCTAAGTGTAATCACTTCACATCTTACACTAATATAGATATTTAGAAATGTTTGCCATTCTTTTCCTAAATCCACTTCACTATGAGAGAGCCAGTTTGGTGTAGGGGTTAAGGCACCAGGCTAGAGACCATTTCTAGTCCCGCTTTAGGCATGAAGTAAGCTGGGTTATTTTGGGCCAGTCACTCTCTCTCTGCCCTAGGAAGCAGGCAATGGCAAACCTCTTCTGAAATCTTGCCAAGAAAACTGCAAGGACTAGTCCAGGCAGTCGCCAGGAGTCAACACTGACTTGAAGACACACACACACACACATTTCACCTATGAAATGAATGTTTTAATCACATTTCAGTTTGCAGTGCCAAACTCCTACGTATGCAAATATTGCAATATCTCTGAGATATTAACTTTGCAGCAGGATGCGCTCATTTATCCATTTATTTTTCTTTGTAAACTGGTAATTAGTAAATGGTTGTCAAGGAGGAAGAAAAGGAGGAGAGTGAGGCCGTGACCATTGTGAAACCTTTTGCACTGGCAATGTAGCTTTTTGAACCAAACATGCGTGATCAGTATGCCAGCTCATCATAATTCTGAATACGGTCTTGATATCTTCAATTAATTACACTGATAGCACAGGGACAATATTCCAAAGTGAAAATGCAGAAAGTGGGACAAGAGTTTTGAAATGCATATAGGAAAAAAAGTTCTTTTTTTTTTTTAAATCTTGTTCTTATAGGAATGAAAAAGCCAAATATTCCTATCATATCTATGAATGCCTTGGGAAGTGATGCAACTGATAGCAAAGAGGTAGCAAAACGGGAAAGGAGCAATCTTGTATAGCCCTAAAACAAGTTGAACTATACGCAATGGACACAACAGTTCTGCTAGGACAATATGCCTGTCAGGGTAAAGCAGCATGCATTAAAGCAGTGCTTTTCAAAGTTGGCAACTTTAAGATGTGTGAACTTCAACTCCCAGAGTTGAAGTCCACACATCTGAAAGTTGCCAGCTTTGAAAAACACTGCATTAAAGGCTTAGAGAAATGTGTTTTGATCCCACCCTAATATCCTAAAGTGTTAACTCCAAACCTAAGTCCCAGACTTCTCTACGTTTGAGAAACAAAGACTCCTATTTCTTTTCTGTGTATGAAGGCCTCTGTTCATCTTCTGGCAAATTCATGTAGAAATCTACTGCAAGCCTTCCTGCCCAGTATGAGAAATTCGAGAATATTAGAGACAGGGATGATGTGTATGGCCTTATCATTTCTATGCTTATTTAGGCATATCGTAATTACATAGATCTGTTTTTCTATTTTAAAATAAACATTTTTGCCTAACATTCTACTGATCCAGAATCCTCTTACTGCAAGGGCTCTGAGAAACACTTATGATTTAAAAAAAATATATCAGAGTTATTTTATATCTAGCTCAAAGTATTGGCAGTTATCCCTTTAAAAAGGAGGATGAAATGTACACATTCCATGAATTGATTTCTGAGTTTTGCACCCCACAGTTTCACTCTCACATCTGATGAAGGTAATTGCCTATACAAGCATTTTGTTTTGTCTCAGATAAAACAATTTGATAGCCTTAAAGTGTCCTGAACTCTTTCAGGGAGGATCTTTTTCTAACAAATAAAGCACCTTCCTGCCCATGTGTATTTCCACAGAGAAAGAAATCTATAGTGAAATTAAATAATAACAGGATTTTTTATAATGAAAATTTAGGACCAAGGATATATTGGAGATTATTAAACTCCTGAAAGTTCATTTCTACCAACTGTATTTATACTGACTTGAACTATGAATCAGCCCAAGTGAGAGGGCAAGGATTGAACAATAAAATGAAATACATTTTTTTCTTTTCTTGTCAAATATAATCAAGGATTAGCATAAATTTCTCTTCTCTTTGGAAGAATTTAGAAAGCAAATTCCTTTTCCTCAAACTATCTGAGAACTCATAGCAAAAAGTACAGGAGAATTGATTTGTCTACCATTAAGAAAATCTTGATGTCTATAAAGTACTAGTAGTTTTCCACATTCAATCTATCACCATTCTCCAAATACACAGGATATTAGTAGCCTTGTAGCTTTAATTGAACATTCTTCCCTTCGTTTGTCAGTTTAAGCCAGAGGCAAACAATGTTTTTGTGGCCAGGGGCTGCACGGTTTATTTGTTGCTGCTACTGTTGTTGCTTTTTAAGTGGCTAAGGACTAGAATGGGTGGGACAAATGTGTTATGATATCACATGACAGAGCTGAGTTTTCCAGCATGTTTTCAGGGCTTTCATTTGGACTGGACATCCATAAAACAAAGAGGAGTCTGTAGTTTGCAATTGTCCTTTTGCCCAGGTCTTTATGAAGATCAGATGGGGGATTGCAAAAGGCTTTATTGTGGATATCATATGATAGCTTTCTACCACCTGATGCCTTCCAGAAGCCTTGCACTACAACTCCCAGAGTGAGTAAGCCAAAGTAATTCAGGCAAGCTGTGACTGATGTCACGGAGGTCCATTTTTGTCCCTTCTTCTGTCTAGATTAAATGAATGTGTGTCTTTAAAACAAAGCAGGAAATGTACCTTTAAAAGGAAGCTGAAATAAAGCTGAGGTGGTTGGCAGAAACTTTCAAATAAGCAAAGTGCAAAAATATTGGTTATTATGGTTGGTCACACAGTCAGCCAGATGCTTAGACTGGATTTGGCATTTTTATTCACCTATCAAGTCCTTCCAAAGGACCTGGGACAGGCAAATGTTGTTTGATGGTGTTAAAGGTATCATTGCAGGATATAAGCTGTTCCAAGTAAAGCTGCCTTCTACAATTGACTAATGGTGATTTTGTCAATGCTGATGGTCTTCATGTGGTGCTCCAGATGTTTTGGGATTGCACCTAAGGTGCCTGTAACTATTGGTACTATCTGTGCTTTCTTTTGCCATAGTCGTTCTACTTGTATTTGCAGATCTTTATATTTTGTGATTTTCTCCAGTTCCTTCTCTTCTATTCTGCTGTCTCCAGGTATTGCAATGTCCACTATCCAGACTTTTTTGTCTTTCTTATCAACAATTGTTAAATCTGGGGTGTTGTGTGGCAGGTGCTTGTGTGTTTGAATTCTAAAGTTCCAGAGCACTTTAGCTTCGTAATTTTCTATTACTTTGTCTGCTTTGTGGTCCCACCAGTTCTTGCTTGCAGGCAAATGGTATTTCTTGCAGACATTCCAATGCACCAGCATTGCAACTCTGTCATGTCATTATTTGTAATCAGTTTGTGCGATCTTCTTGCAGCAGCTAACTAGGTGGTCCACTGTTTCTTTAGCTTCTTTGCAGAGGCAGCATTTGCTGTCTTCTCAATTCTGGCTTTGTATGCATTTGTTCTGGAGACTTGGTCTTGTGCAGCCAGAATTAGCCCCTCTGTCTCTTTCTTCAGTTTTCCTGCTCTTAGCCATTGCCAGGTCTTGTTGTTATCTGCTTTGCCTGCTAGTTTTTTTGTGTACTGGCCAAGTAATATTTTGCCTTCCATATCTCTTTTCTATTCTTCATTTGGTCTTTCTTATAGGCCAGTTTGGTCTCTTGGGTATTCAGTAAGCCTTCATGGTGTACTAGCTTCAGGGCATCTTCTTCACTGTCCTTCAGATATTCTTCCAATGTCCTTTTTTCTTCTGCAACTATCTGGTGTACTTGTAACATTCCAGGCCCACCTATGCTCCCTGGTAAGTAGAGCCTGTCAATGTCACTGCATGGATGAAGGGCATGATTCATTATCATTATTTTTCTGGTCTTCCTAGTCAGGGCTTTTAGCTCAGCTTAAGTCCAGTCCACTATTCCAGCTGTATATCTAATGACTTGAATTGCCCAGATGTTAATCACCTTGATGGTATATCCACCACTGAGTTTGGACTTTAAGATGTTTTTCACTCTTATGATGTATTCACTACTAACCTTCTTCTTGACTTCAGTATGCTTGATGTTGTCATCTTGAAGGATGCCCAGGTATTTGTAGTGATCTTCTTCATCCAAACTCTTGATGTTATTTCCATTGGGCATCTTGATTCCTTCAGTTTTCATTATTTTTTCCTTGTTGATGGTAAGGGTTGCACATTTGTCTAGTCCAAACTCCATTGCAATATCTTGGTTGTATATTTGGACAGTGTTGAGCAGCAATTCCAGTTCAGGTGGTGTTTTTCCATACAGCTTCAGATCGTCCATGAAAAGGAGGTGGGATAACCTGGCAGATGTTTTTGATGTTTGATAGCCATGGCCTGACTTGTTCAGTTTTGTTGACAGAGGAATCAATGCAATGACAAACAGTTGGGTGATAGTGAGTATCCTTGAAAGATTCCTCTCTTGATGTTAACCTCTCCCAGTCTATTGCCATTGACCAGCAACTGTGTCTTCCATTGTACCATTGATCTTTGCACAAAGCTTCTGATGTTTCTACTGACTCCTGTTATTTCTTGGCACTTGATTATCCAGTCATGTGGCAGGGAGTCGAATGCCTTCTTGTAATCAATCCAAGCTACATTCAAGGTGGTCTTCCTTCTCTTACAGTTTTCAGAATCATTTTGCCAATTTGGAGCTGATCTTTTGTCCCTCTGCTGTTTGGGTGGGTTCCTTCTGCTCAGATGGGAAGAGATTTTTTTCAACTAAGTGCTGTTGGACTGCATCAGCTACCACACCAGTTAGCAATTTGAAAGTTGTTGGCATGCAGGTAATCGGCCTGTAGTTTCCTAGTGCTGCCCCTTTTGCTGGATCTTTCATTATCAGGTAAGTTTTGCGAGATGTTAACCAATCTTTAATTTCACCTCCTTGCAGTATGTGGTTAAAGTGCTTGGCAGTGAGTGGGTGCAGAGCAGTCAGTTGTTTCAACCAAAAACTGTGCAGTTCATCTTCACCTGGTGCTGACCAATTCTTGATCTTCCTTGCCCTTTTCTCCATCATTTCTGCTGTTATTACAAGTTCTTTCATTTCAGCGTCTTTTTTATTCTTACTGTATCTATGTCCTTTATCCAAGCTGCATTCTTGTTGTATTTCTTTGGGTTGTCCCATAGCTGTGCCCAGAACTACACTGTTTCTTCTTTGTCAGGTGTTGACTGGTTCATTGCAGTCTCTCCATTGATGGATTGATAGAAACATTTCTGATTCAACTGAAATTGGAGATTCTGCCTATATTGTGCAATTCAGGCTTCCTATCTGCTGATCTTCTTGGCTATGGCTGTTATTTGATGCTTTATTATTTCCAGTGCTTCCTTGATTTTCCTTGTTTCTAGGTGATATTCCTTTGGTCTTTTTGTTCTTCAGCTTCTTTTCTTTTATCTGTTCTAGCTTGCTTGCATCTGATCTTAGCATGCTGATCTTATTTTCCAATCTGATCTTCCTTTTTGGTGGTGCATTGTTTGGCTTTTTTTCTTGTTTGCTGATTTTGTATCCAAGGTATTCAGTTATAACTACAGCCATGCTGTACATTAGTTGGCTTGTTTCTTGCAGTGAGCTGGTGCTTATACTTGATATTACAGTATTGGCATCTTTTAATACTTTCTTTGTAACAAGCTTCAATGCAGGCAACCTTATTCTGTCGTTTTTGTGCTGTTCTAGATGCTCAGTTATTCTTAGTTTCAGTTCCTCTTGTTTTTTGGTCAGAGGGCTTTGTTCTTTTTGAGGAGAAGGCTCTACTGTCTGAGCTCTTCTGGCAAGGCTTTAGTTTCTTTGCCATGGGTAGACCTTTGCAGTTCTACCAATTCTACTTCTGTGAATATTTTATTTCATGTTATAAATCAACATTGATCTGCTAGCCTCTGTTCTGCTATTTCTGATTCTGGATGTTGTTCTTTCCAGAAGTGGAAAGCGCATTCTTTTCAGATATATCTCTTCTCATTGGACTTGATTCGTAACAGCAGATCATTATTTCTTTGTTTTCAGTTTTTGTATATTTACGACAGGTAAACAACTTTTCTTTTAGTAGTTCTACAGCTGCTGGCCCTGGTTGCTCAGCCAACAGTCCTGAGTCCTGTAGCCCACCTGTCACCAGATGTCCAGGAACTAGAACACCTAGTGCAGTCCTTATTGACCCGGGCAGTGACTGATCCAGTATGGGTTTCTGTAAATTACATCTCACCGTATTGTTTATGGGAAAGACACTCTTCATCTGGTTCCTCTGATGAGACCTGCCCAGTATGGTTGAAACTCTGGCATAGCTCTCATCCTCCTCAGAGCATACAAGCTCCACAACCATGCAATAACAATAACAACAACCAAGGTAGCATCTCGTTGGGGGTTGTTGTTATTAATTTCTCACACTTTCCTAACAAAATGGCTTTAGAAGATTAAAAAGACTTTGTACTACTGTAATACTTCTATAACTAAATGAACCAGTTGCATAAAAGGCTCTTCAGTTGTATAAAAATGCAACTTCTTGATCCAAACTGTCCAGCATGGAATCTGTTTCCTGCTACAATGTAGTGTCTTCTGGCTCATAGATTGTCTTTGCAACAGATCAAGAATGGGGAACCTGAGGTTCTCCTAATATTTGCTAGATTCTTATTCCCATTAACCCCAGCCAACAGGATTAATGGAGGGTGGTTGCAGGAGAACAACATCTAGAGGACCTCAGTTTCCTTGCCTCTGACATTGCAAGAAATGTAAATTACCAGCATTAAAATGAGAAGAAAAGAATCTCTGTGATAACTATATCTGAAGGCATTTTTCAGACATGCTGCTTAATGACCAATTCTTTTGATTAATGTTGACTTATTTATTCACAAGAAGCATGAGAAACACTCACATTGGACAAATGGTATCTTCAAAATATGTGTGTTTGGTTTGTGTATATGTGCATGTGCACACACACACCAAAACATAATGGAGTTATACTAATTCAGTAATATTTTTATGGGAATGCTCCAGAGCAACCAGGAAAAGTGTATACTTTTTACTTGCTTGCTTTCTGAAAAAACTGCCTGCTTGTAAACAGAACAGTCTCTGAGTAGTATTTTTTAAGTGCTGTTTCCTCTGTACAGAAAGCAAACAAACTGAGTCTAAGTTTATTGGTCAATGCTGCCAATAAACAGACACTTTAATGACTAGAGAATTACCTCCCATAACTGGAAACCCTTTGTTCACTAGCAGACCACCCCTAAATTTCTCCTACCAGCAAGATTTGATCCTTCTCTTGTTTCAGTATGAACCATGCAGCTGTGATTTCACACAGCTGAAAAAAGAGCAGTTTTCAGACCAAGAGGGACATTGCAAGCCCATTTTTCCACTGATCCTCATTGATACCTCTTCTTCTTCAATTAAATAAAGACAAGTGGGCAGTTCATCCTCTCAAGAGAAGGGGAGTAGGAGAAAAGGAACTATCACTGGTCCAGAATATGATATAAAAATATACTTTGGTCACTGCAGTGTGCAAGATAAGTGTTGATATATGTGTGTATTCTTATAGATGAGGTAGAATTATAGTTGTTCAATTGATTCTGACTTTTCATGACACAATGGATAGTATTTTACCAGGGCTGTCTATCAATAATTGCTTCCTTGAGTTCTTGCAAGCTAAAGTTAGTGTCATCAGTTGTAATAGCTAACCATCTTGTCTTCTATCAGCTTTTTTTTCAACTACTTTTGATTTTTCCAAGTATCAGGTTCTTCTCCAAAGGCTCATACCTTCATGTTATATGTCCAAAATATTTAAATTTTAGTTTTGTTTCTACTAAACTGCTGTGAGTAAATTCATAGAAAAACAAGGATATACAAGTTAAATGGACAAATACAGTAAATAAATAGTCCAGTGACTAGCCTGATTTTTACTTCATTCATTGAAGTAAATGAATAGTTGAAACATTCATTCCTCTTGCAGCCCAAGGAGTAGGTATTTTGAATTTATCATTGCTGAATTTAAATTCAAATTCTGAGTAGTTATGCAGGTATAAGAGATGATGAATGTGAGCAGGATCATTGGGATGGAGAAGAAACTTCACGATCTCTCCCTCCTAGTGATTTCCAGTAACTGCTCATTTTCCTAATGGCAGAAAGAAAACAGTGATCTGTTCCTAGCAGGTAGGTGGAATCCTGGGATCTACCAGCTCAAGTGGACTTTCCAAGGAAATATACTAGGCCTGTGGAAAGCTGCCTTAGTGCTTTGCTCAAGGGTCAAAGGTAATATGAAACTATCATTTGAACTGATGTGTTGGAAAGCATCCACCTTGTAAAGCATCAAGGCTGGGCCAACCAAGGCTGCCTTCAGCAGTTGCTTCATTTTGAAGCAAGTGGCTTTTGTGCATGTGCTATATATTTACAGATCCCAAAAGGCCAGAGAAGCAGTTGGAGTGAAGTATAATGACTGTTCCAAACCAATATCTACTGTACTGAGCAGTTTTGTTTCATGGATCTGTTTTGGTCTGGTGATTTGTTCAGATTTCCTTCAATTAAAACCACCCTATTGTAGCTCTGCAGAGCACTATTATATATGGCCCATGGTTTGCCCACCTGTGTGTTAGAGACATTATCCACAAATGAAGATGTGGAAGACTGAATATAGAATATTAATTCCAGTCTTTCCTGAAGGAATCATCCTATGTAAGATAAATTGCATTCTCAATCCCTTCATCTATTTCTTTGAAATTGGACAAATTAAGTCTTGTCAGTAGAAAGCTGTTATGTCTGCAAATGTCATCCCATTATGTAAAAATAAAAAGAGTCATTTGTAGCTTTCCTGTGCTAGTCAATGAGAAGCATGAATGTCATTTTTTGACTCAGATACCAAAATCAAGTGGACAGCCTTTACTTCAGCCCAAATCAGAATACCCTATTTCACAAACCACCAAACTGGGACTAAATCAAATCTTGTGGCCAGTCTATATATACTTAATTTGTAATATAACAGATACTGTAGCACGGCAATCCCCTTTAGCTATTTATAGCAATAATATAATCATATAGATTATTCTAAAATATCAGGAACTGGAAGAACTCATATTCAAAACTATATAATTATAAGCTTCAGTGACATATTATGAGGTCTGGAATAAAGAAGTGCTTTTCCTGGTGTTCTTGCCTTAAATAATTTAGACCATTCAACATCATAATATAAATGTATACACAATGACATACTCTCTCTACATATAATTACAGCAGTAAACTTACAAGTGAGCAAAATTCAGTGACCGAAGCAAACCTTAAGAACTCTAACTTTAATTTTTGACTCTGTACTGAAAACTATAAAGAGCATACCATGGACTGCCATTGAAATAAATGGCTTTATTGAGGCTGAACTGACAGCATTGAAACTGAATAGACAGCTGTGTTTCTGGATAGTGTATTTTATCAGATAATAGCCAATCCACAATTTTCTTTTCTTTTATATATATATCAATTTATAGTGCTGCCCATCTCACAGAAAGTGACTCTGGGTGGTGTACAACAAGGATATAAAGCAATAAACATATCAAAAAACAGTCATTATTGAAAACTTTAAAAAGCATAAAGCACACAAGAAATTGGATTAGTAGGGGACCCACCTCAAGTTCTCACCAGTCTTCTGGGACCCTTCAGGCCTGATGACAAAGCCAAGTCTTGAGGGACTTCCTGAAAATGAGTAGGGATGGTGCTAACCTCACTTCGGGGGTGAGACTGTGTCATAAGGCAGGCACTATGGCAGAGAAGGCCCACCTCCTGGGACCCACCAAGTGTAGTTCCCTCATCTTTTACTTTTACTTTTTTTTTTCACTTTTGCAATCTTTTACTGAAATGTGTTTATGAGAAAGGCAATGTTAATCTCTTCCCAGTTAAGGTGAAAATTAATTCAGATTTAAATTACTCTCATAACCACAGCCAATTGAAATATTTGGGGGAAAAAAATTGCTAGGATCTCCCCCTCCTTCTTCCCTGATGTCACTAACAACTTGGAAAGGACAGGCTTGTAACTGTGCTGCTAACCCTGTTGGAAATTGTTAGCTACTCTGGAGATTACTCCAGATGATGGAAAGATAATCTGCTTCCTCGATACATCTGCATATCCATCTGCACAGTCTCTCAAGATTAGGGACATTTCTAATAAATGCCATTATAATTTTCTGTCTCTCCCCCACCCCCACCCCCAGCTTCCCTCCGCTTTGCCCTTTATCACACATTCATGTCTGATAAACTGCCATGAGTAGCAGAAAGATTGTTTTTATATACTGAACACGGTGTGGCTTACTTTGCGAAAGGACTGACTTCTTTGACAGACACACAGTATGCAATTTTTCATCAGACGTGCAAAGCCATTTTGAAGTCAGCATATAATTATCTTCATTCCTGCAGGCCTCAGAATGTTGAGAGAATTGAGAATTTACTATGTACCCCTTCAGCTGACCAATGGGGGAGAGACAGAGAGAAAGAGAGAACAAGAATTGTTGTTAAGTAGAAAGAAACTTTCTTGTTAAGTAGAAAGAAACTTTCTTTCCCCACTTTGTGCCAAAAATGATGGCAATGTTCTTCATTATTACTCGGCTGCAGCAAAAATCCTGGAAAACTCACTTTGATGAGTTACAGACGGGTGCCACATTGGAGAAAAATCTTTTGAATCATTTGAGAAAAAGCCTTAGCAATCAAGACAAAAGGCATTCAGTAGAGGTTATCACCACACTAATAGAAACAGGGTAACACTGAATTAATTTGGAAAGATTATATACAGTAATGTAACCAAACCTTAGTATACGATTTTTAAAAAGAAAAATGTTATATCAACCTCCTAGCAAATGTTCTTTAGAATCCTAATTATATATAACAAACTGTACACTAAAATTAGCATTAATCAGCATTTTGTTACCCTGGGGACATAGTCTTAACATGGAGCTTGTAATGTGGGATAATTTGCAATTCCAACAACAGTTTAAACTCAAGTCAAGGTCAACATTAAAAGACTGTAGATGAGCACGTGCAGAACTTATCAAAGATGTGTTATTGTCATCTAGGCTATGCAATCATTGGATGCATTTTCTCTGGCATGTAGCAATGGTTGTCCTACAGGTAGGAAAACTATAAAATACCTAGTGTAGTAATTAGACAGAAACAACCAGAAATAGAAAAGATGGAAATTATATTTGCATAAATTATTTATGTCCAGTTCTGGATGTCATATTTCAAGGTGAACATTGACTAACCTAAGCATGTCCACAGAAGGATAGTCAGGATAAAGAAGAAGTCCTGCAAAGATTGATTAAATCTGTTTATATATTAGACTAGAGAAGAAAGGGGACGCAGTGGGACAGCGGCTTAATGACACTGAAAGTTGCTGGCCAGAAATGGTCAACAGTTCAGCGGTTTGAGCCCAGCTCCATGCAGCAGAGTGAGCTCCTGCTTCCTCCCCAGCTCCTGCCAACCCAGCAGCTCGAAAACTTACGTGAGTAGATAAATGGGGACTTTCACCCTGGTGGGAGGAAAAATGCTGCTGGCGCTTGCACGGGAGACAGGGACCAGTTGCCGGTAACACAGAAGCTGCGCATGCCTGAAAAAGGCACGAAGCAACAGAAACCCCGCCTCCTGCGCTCGCCAGCTGGGCTCTGCTCTAGGAAGGAGGCCATGGCAAACCACTTCCGAAACACCTTGCCTTGAAAACTGCAGGGACTCGTCCAGGCAGTCACCGCAGACTCGGTCACGATTGAGCGCAGATAAAAGAGAGAGAGAGAGAGAGAGAAGAAAAGCTTAGAAGAAGACATAAGGATGGTTTTAACATATGTGAAAGTTTGTCCAATAAACCTGTGTCTAAATTGCATGAGGGTAGATTTGGGCTAAACCACAAGAGAATTTAATAGGAAGAACTGTTCAACAATAGAACAGACTTCCTTAGAAAGTAGAAACAGAAATCTCTTTTTCTGGACATCAATGAGACATTAGCTGCATTTTGATGACTTCCAATGTTCACCCCAGCTCTATAATTCCATAGACTTGGTCATGGGAAAATGCATTACAAACACAATTAAATATATTAGCACAATTACAATTAGTGTAGAATGAACTATAACATCACAGAAGTGTTACCTCCAGCCAATGAGTGTAATCTGGTTTACCAAATGGACTAATTGGTCTTTGATGAATTCTTGAATGAGGCCAATCCCATCTTCCAGACCAAGACCTTACCTCCCATCTAATCACTGTCCATAATTATTTCTACCTCTTTTATTGCACTATGCCTGATTCTCATCCTTCTATTTTGATGGGAAAGACAAGAGATGGGAAAAACCAGCATGATCACAGGAAGATGCTCAGTGTTAGAGATCCTGGCTTCTAATTAAGATGGATTATAAGTGGCGATTTGATGGCTATTTGCTTTCATATCTATGAAATAGACATCATCAGGGGAGTGGGTTAAAGACCGGATCATATAATAATTATATGACCATATAATTATATGACCATAAAACCATATAATAATTTAGAAGAAAATGTCATTTTTATTTTTCTTTCCCTAACTTAGAAGCTAACAAAAAACAAAAATAGTTTCAAAAACCAAACTCATTAATCAAGAATGTACTGATCTCATATCTCATAGTATAAGAGGAACATAGGAATTAGTATGTTGATATTAATAGCTCTAACCAAATGTTTTAATCGTAAACCACTTCGTGTTTTTCAGTCGGAAACAATACAGGAATGTATGTACTACATGTTATATGTATGTATAGTATGTATAAATAAATAATGCACTGTAGGGCAAAAGACGTAATCTAGTCTCGGGGATTTCAATATCTTATTTACTTGTTTACTTTTTTTATAATGGAAACCTGATATGCAACTTCCCTGGCAGTTTTGAAAAATCCTATCCTAATGAGAGAATATAACTGAAGTGGATAAAATTAATCACCCACACTTTATTACCACCCCAAATACTTATTATTATGTTCCATCAAGTCAGTGTTCACTCTTAGTGACCATATGGATGGACCTTCTCCAGAATGATATGTCGCCAAACCAACTCTTCAGACTTGCCAATAGTGCACTCATTGCCACTTTGATTGAGTCACTCCACCTTGCTGCTGGATTGTCCTTTTCTCCTTTCCTTCCATATTTCCCAACATTATGGATCTCCCAAGGGAATTGGGTCTTTGCATAATGTGTCTAAAATATGATAATTTGAGCCTGGTCATTTGCCCCTGAAATGAGAACTCTGAATTGATTTGTTCTATGATCCATTTTTTTGTTTTTGTGTTTGGCTATCCATAGAGCCAAATGCAAGAAAGCAAAATGGCTGTCTGATGAGGCTTTACAAATAGCTGTGGAAAGAAGGAATGCAAAAAGCAAGGGTGAAAGGGAAAGATATAAGCAACTGAATGCAGATTTCCAGAGAATAGCAAGGAGAGATAAGAAGGCCTTCTTAAATGAACAATGCAAAGAAATCGAGGAAAACAATAGAATGGGGAAGACTAGAGATCTCTACAAGAAAATTGGAGATAAGAAAGGAATGTTTAGTGCAAAGATGGGCATGATAAAGGACAAAAAAGGCAGGGACCTAACAGAAGCAGAAGAGATTAAGAAGAGGTGGCAAGAATACACAGAAGAACTATACAAGAAAGATCTTAATGTCCCTGATGTCCATACTGGTGTGGTCACTGACCTTGAGCCAGACATCCTAGAGAGTGAAGTCAAGTGGGCCTTAGGAAGCATTGCTAACAACAAAGCTAGTGGAGATGACAGTATTCCAGCTGAGTTATTTAAAATACTAAAAGATGATGGTGTTAAAGTGCTGCACTCAATATGCCAGCAAGTTTGGAAAACGCAACAGTGGCCACGGGATTGGAAAAGGTCAGTTTATGTTCCAATTCCAAAGAAGGGCAATGCCAAAGAATGCTCAAATTATCGCACAATTGCACTCATTTCACATGCTAGCAAGGTTATGCTCAAAATCCTACAAGCTAGGCTTCAGCAATACATGAACCGAGAACTACCGGATGTACAAGCTGGGTTTCGAAGAGGCAGAGGAACTAGAGATCAAATCGCCAACATTCGCTGGATCATGGAGAAAGCACGAGAGTTCCAGAAAAATATCTACTTCTGCTTCATTGACTATGCAAAAGCCTTTGATTGTGTCGATCACAACAAACTGTGGCAAATTCTTAAAGAGATGGGAGTACCAGACCACCTTACCTGTCTCCTGAGAAATCTGTATGCGGGACAAGAAGCAACAGTTAGAACCGGTCATGGAACAACCGATTGGTTCAAAATAGGGAAAGGTGTACGACAAGGCTGTATACTGTCACCCTGCTTATTTAACCTATATGCAGAGTACATCATGAGAAATGCCAGGCTGGAAGAATCACAAGCCGGAATTAAGATTGCAGGGAGAATCATCAACAACCTCAGATATGTGGACGATACCACCCTAATGGCAGAAAGTGAAGAAGAACTAAAGAGCCTCTTGATGAGGGTGAAAGAGGAGAGTGCAAAAGCTGGCTTGAAACTCAACATTAAAAAAACTAAGATCATGGCATCTGGACCCATCAATTCCTGGCAAATAGAAGGGGTAGAAATGGAAGCAGTAACAGACTTCATTTATTTGGGCTCCAAGATCACCGCAGATGGAGACTGCAGCCATGAAATTAAAAGACGCTTGCTCCTTGGGAGGAAAGCTATGGCAAGCCTAGATAGCATATTAAAAAGCAGAGACGTCACCTTGCCGACAAAGATCCGCATAGTCAAAGCTATGGTTTTTCCAGTAGTAATGTATGGCTGTGAGAGCTGGACCGAGAAGAAGGCTGAGCGCCGAAGAATTGATGCCTTTGAACTGTGGTGCTGGAGAAGACTCTTGAGAGTCCCCTGGACTGCTAGGAGGTCAAACCAGTCAATCTTAAAGGAAATCAACCCTGATTGCTCATTGGAAGGATCGATAATGAAGCTCAAGCTCAGATACTTTGGTCACCTAATGCGAAGAGAGATCTCTTTGGAGAAGACCCTGATGCTGGGAAAGATTGAAGGCAAAAGGAGAAGAGGACGGCAGAGGATGAGATGGTTAGATAGCATCACTGAAGCAATGAGCATGAAACTGAGCAAACTCAGGGAGGCAGTGAAGGACAGGAAGGCCTGGCGCAATATGGTTCATGGGGTCACGAAGAGTCGGACACGACTTAACGACTAAACAACAACATCCATAGAGCCAGTCTGGTGTCCTGATTAAGCAGCTGGACCAGAAAGTGAAACACTGTGAGTTTTAGTTCTCTCTTAGATAATGAAAGCAAGCTGGGTGACTTTGGACAGTCACTTGCCCTCAGCCAATACCATCTCACAGGGTGTTGTGAGAAATAGGAGGCAGGAGCATTATGTACCTGTATTGTACCCCCCCAAAGGATATCATAATCATAATCTAATCATAATCATAATCATAATCATAATCATAATCATAATCATAATCATAATCATAATCATAATCATAATCATAATCATAGTCATATTGGTCTTCTCCAACACCAAAGTTCAAAAGCATCAATACACTTTCTATTCTGCTTCTTTAAAGTCCAACTTTCACTTCCATAGAGTGTTACAGAGAAAACAATTACCTGCACAATTCCAATCTTTGCAGCTATAGACACATCATGGCATCTGAATATCTTACTCCCCTACCAAGTGCTAGTCTGTGACATATTTCTTGACTGCTGATTCCTTTACTATTGATAGTTGAACTCAATAGGCAGAAGCTACCTACCACTTCAGTATCTTCACTGTCAGTTCTAAGATTGTTGCTGTATCTTTGTCATTATTTTGGTCTTCTTTGTATTTAACGTTAGTCCTATTTTTTCCCTATGCTCCTTGACTTTCATTACTAGAGCACCAGATCAAGGCAGCCTAACGCTGGTTAGGGCTTGGAGAGGCTGGATCATCAAGTTACGTTTTACCAAACAGATGCCTTCCCTTTCCTTGATAGACATTTTTAGGAACAAGGTCAAATTGCTTCATCAAAATCTTGTCTACTAAATTACATCCCTGAAAGCATCTCAGAATATAATGTAATCCATTAAAGCCTAGTGGTTTTTATGCAAAATAAGATTGGAAAGAAATAATGTAACAACATACTAGGGTTAGAATATATGAAACAGCTTTATTTGAGATCAGATTTTTTATAGCCCGCTATTGTGACCCACACTGTGACAGCTGTAGGAAGCAAGAGTCTCATGTGGAGAAATGTATAAATAATAATAATAATATTATTATTATTAATAATAATAATAATAATACAACGTATCTACAGAGCAGCTTCAAAATGTTGTCAAGGTGATTTAGAAACATTTTATGTATATATGCATGTTATGTATAAAGAAATAAATGAAATATTTATTGAGCTATAGACAAAGCCTGATAAAACCTTAAAGATCAACATATCTGTTAACTATCATGGATAAACGTTTTCTTCACCAGATGCATGAAACTGTACAAACTCATCTCCCCACCCACACTCCAACACATGTTTGAGAGGACGAGTTAGAATCAAATGTTGTAAGTACAAAGAACTTTTAACCTGTTATTAAATCTGTGCCCATTTTAGAGAACAATGATTTGTCAATTTCAGTTTCTCTTGATTCTCATTTTTGCGGTCTTGCATTAGTCTGGTGAGTTATTGTGTTAGTTTATTTATTTAATTTGCGCGCAAAAAGTAATTTGTTGTTGTTGTTGTTGTTTAGTCGTTAAGTCGTGTCCGACTCTTCGTGACCCCATGAACCATATTGCGCCAGGCAAAAGTAATACAAGTTTGTAATCTATACAAATATATTGTGTAAGGAATTTTCCCAGTATATGGATTATTGCAAGCTATTCTCTGAATACAAAGTATGCTTTTAAACTAAGTGACTGTGCTGATCACAGAGCACCCATATTTGTGTGTGAACTATTCCCCAAAATACACATTTCTATATACTTTTTTATTGGAGAAATGCACTGTAAAATTCAAATAAGTAAGATACAGATAAAGAAGAACAATATTTTGATTCACATATTGGTCCAAATATAACAAATTAGCTACATTTGTATTAACATGTGGACTTAATTAATTTCTCCTGTCCTCCAAAGCCATTCCATTTTTTGCACAGATTGGCCATTTTATCCTATGCCAAGATCTGGCAGGCACAGACCCATAAGACCCATACACTTTCTCTACGGAAGCTGCCAAGAGTTATTTTGATTGAGGCTGCATAGAAATATGTGCAATCAATCAATCAATCAATCAATCAATCAGAGACATCCCCATCTCCCCTATACTGCTAGAAATTCATAAACTTTTATTGAAAAACTTCAGAATCCAACAGGATCTTGCATAAAACATGTGATTGTTTACAGAAATGTCATGAGATTTCATTGCTATTTTATGATATTTTGGTGGCTCTGTAAGAGAATTTGAGAGATTTTGGAGCTTTCATATGGTTTTATAGAGATTTAAGGGATTTCGTGCAATAACTCATGAGATCTTGCTGGAAAAGCTTGCCTTTTCCAGCATAAATGACCACTGTTGACCAATGATGGTGAATGTCACTTTAGAAGATGAACAGGTATAAGAACTAATTTGGAAGTTATTATTTGGCCCTGCAATAGTGTTGTCAGAGCAGATATGGATTCTGAATGTATATCTGGCTTTGTTGCATTTTATTTTGGATCTGTGTTGTCTGTTGTTGCTAAGTAGCATCTTCTTTAGTTTGGAGATTATAAACAAGTATAGACTGTCCACCCAAGTTTAGGGCAATATAATTATTGAAGATATATTGATTGATTGCAGCTTAATATCTTGCATTTTCTTTTTGTTTTTCCTATAGTAAGTTATTCCTTGACCTTCTCTCCCCAGAACACTGTAAACACATGTCAGAGATTCATGAAATCATTTCTCCCACCCCTAACATATTTGTTATTAAATTGTTCATCACAGTTAATCAGAATATCTTTTAGATGTGGATGTTAAGAAGATACAGTAATATTTAAAGAACCCCCCTCCAACCTCTTACTGGACATTAGTGCATAATTTTGTATAATAGAGGGTAATGTTTCTTTTTCGTTCACTAAAATAGTTTCCACTCAGTTTTTCCTGACATTTGGATCATTCTGTATATTTATATTTAAAAACGAGTTTGAGTTTCCAGTTTGAGAAATATCAGAAATGCTATAAAATAAAATATAGCCTTTTGGCATCTGAGCATAGTTTGCTAATATCCATTTAACAACACCAACATCTCTCTCTCTCTCTCTCTCTCTCTCTCTTTCTATCTTTCTATCTTTTCTCCCCATCTCTTTTTCTGTTGTATGCATGGAGACTTGTAGACTCCAACAATTCAATTCTGTTCCAATGAGCTTAAAAATGAAACATGTGGCAAAATGTGTCCTAAAGCTTTTTCAAACAAGATTAGTTTATTTTTTAATAATCTTGGGGAAGACTTAATTCTAATGCACCAGAAAAAAAAATTATAATCTTCCAATTTAAGATATAAGATGCTAAAGAAGCTTAAGGAAAAAAATTCAGAAGATTTCCTCCTCCTCCTCCTCCTCCTCCTCCTCCAACAGAAACTTCACTTATGGTGCTGACATTGAGGGCTGAGATGTGCAGTGTTGTGGAGAGACAGGCCTGGCTTAACTTTCAAGAACTTCTCTGCTGTTTCCACCTCAAATTATCATCTAATACTCATGTTCCAATGACCCACATCTTTAACATGAATTCATCTACAGACTGTCGTGCCCTATCATGACAGGACATGACATAGTAACCATATGTTGATATATCCTCACAATACAGCCTCCATCTTGGGGCCAGTGAACTACCAGGAAAGTGGATTTTTCCACTGGAAATGCAATACAACCTCTTATGCAAACCTTCTGATTTAAAGGAGGAAGCCTGGGGGAGCCACTTGGCCACTAGAGATGCCTCTCTTTTCCACCATGGGTTCTGTGCCTACATGACCATTTGTGCTTTGGCTGCTAGCAAGAACAGAACTTCACAGCAGTTAAAGTTTTCTTTTTTCTTTTGAGATTCCGGTAATAATGGCAACCCCATGGAAGGAATTTCACAAGATTGCTATTCCTACTAGTCATCTCTGTTTGGAGCTGGTTTCAGTTTTGGAGCTGCCAGTTCTGATGACCTTCAGAACACCTTCCTGCTGCAAAGGACACTATTCAAAATAATTCTAACAAAATAATAATTTTACTAACTTAGCTTGCTTTCCCATTCAGGACATGATTTTTTGCTTTTCACATCAAAGCCTCAAAGAATGAAAGTTTTCTGCATCAGAAAACCCAAGATGGAAGGAAAAAATATCCTTCACTGTTAAATAAATCCTCAAGAGTTGGACACCCTTATTTTTTCCACATAACTTCTTTTTCCAACTCTTAAATTTAAATTATGCTAAACGACTGCGTAGACTAACCAAGGTATCTAGGACTGAATAATATCTTTTGGTGTTCTCAATGAAAGAATTGAAATTCTAACTATAAAGTGTAGTTCCATATCAAAGATTAAATATTATAGAGTTAAGATTTTGCAAAACCAAGTCTCTAAGACTAATCAGATATTAAACTTGGGACAGAGAAGCATGTTCTGCAAAACTTTTGAAAGTCTCTATTATCTCTTAAATAAAGAGCAAACTGCATGAGAGGATACTTTTCAAAGAAATGCAAGAGAAAAATCAAGAAGCAGAAAGACAACTGAAATGAGACTTGTATTTGAGCCAAGTAGAAGAGACCAGCACAGCTTTTTTTCATGTTCATGGAGAGGTAAATGATCCCATACAGTAGCTACATGGCTCAGTAGCTCAGGTCCTGGAGAAGTCCAATGTTTCTGTGAAATTCCACTTGGTGCACAATTATGGGTAGAAAAATGAGAATATAAATTTGTTATGCAAATAAATTATGAAAAAAAATCCACTAAAATGGGGCTATGTCATCATCAGATTTAGAGTTCCCTTTCATAATTAGAAGTATTATTTATGCTTGTGAGTTGGGTCTCTCATATTCATTATGATGGGACCAGTTTTTATAGTTTCAGGCATCCAGTTCAACCACTCTCCATGGTATTAGGACAACTTATGCTTTTGGACTTCCTTTGATTTTGCATCAGTGCTCTTCCCACCTTCATGTATTTATTGAAGAGCAAGAATTACGATTTCAGGATTTTTGTTACATCTTTCTTGATGTACCATACAAGACAATAATTAATTCTTATGTTCAGTTCAACAAAAATCTTGTTCATAACTGATCTCATGTGGATGCCTATTTCATTTTTACCCAATAAGTCTGAAGTCCCCTAAAATCTGTTCAGCTGTGATTCATTCCTATAGTTCTGCATTCTTTGTAAAGCACATCTACACCAAAGCTATCTACTGCTTATTAATAATAGCTTTAATTTTACTTGGCAACTTCAGATATACTGCCTTGATTTGTTTAAAAGGCTAAAAAAAAAATTACTCCTCGCAAGCGTTAGGGAAAACACATGCATGCACAAACTCTCCTATTGTGTGAACCATCTGATGTGAAAACTCATTTGCTTGGTTCGTGTTTTGAAGTATAATCATTTCTCCAGAATTTGGACAAAATTCAAATGTAGGAAGTGCATAACTTAAATCCCAGATGTTATGTAGTGCATGCTCTGCAATGCACCATATAACATGACTAATAACATGACAGTAAAGTGACATTATGCACTGTGAATATGTCTAGCAAATGCTGTTTTTCTTAGAAATACAGCTGCCTCCATATCTACCCCTCCTTTTTTTAAAAAGAAATGTATGCAGAAAGTATCTTGCTGGGATAAAAAACAGTGCTAATTAAACTATTATTAAAAAGTCACAAACAGCAAGGAGCTCATTCAAGTCATACTTTGCTTATGTACACTATAGGCTCAATTGTTATTGCAGGCATAACAAATCCAGAAAAGCAAAATTGAAGCATCTTATATCTAGAAGGACTTCATAGCCTTGTTGTGAAGAAAAATTGGAGAAGAGAGTAGTATGTATGCTGCTTTGAAGACCTGAAAGAAAAGGGGGTATAAATCTAATAAATAAATTATAAGCTTCAGCTAGTCTCCTTTATTAACTTCAAGGCTGTGTATACTATGTGTAGTTCTGAATTATCAAGCAACTACAGGGATTCTGTTAATGTACTATCAGAATTTCTAACTGAACTGAAGCAAATGATCTCAGAGATGATCCTAAAGACCCTAATGATCTTTGAGGCTGTTTTCTCACACCAGGCCTACCAATCCATCAGCAATTTGATTGAGATTTGGAATCTTGGTCACCCAGGCACATGTTATGGTGAATCTTCAGTGAACCCTAACCCATATTGAATCCTGTAGCATGCCATCATTGATGAAAGAGTTCTGAATGTTGATGTGAGAGGAGAAGAGGTTTAAGCAATTATGTGGCAGATCTAAGAGTGAATATGAGCGGGCACAGTGATGACATACCCACAATATCTATGCAGTAGGGGTTACAAAGGCAAAGAAATATTCTACTTGTAACCATAGAATTCAGCACAAGCAATTATTTCAGCTTTTGGGGCAGATGACCAAGCCTTTATTAGTTCCAGACAGCAGTAGGGTACCAGCTGAGCTCCACTACGAGTAATTTGGATGGTTCTTCATGTATAAAATTGCTTGGAAACACGGTTCCAATAATCCCTAAGGTCATTATATCTTCTTTTTCAGGCAGAGCATCTTGAATCTGTGATAAGGGCTTTCTTAAGAAACTATGTTTGGATTAAGCTATTTTTAACAATGCTGCCCCTTCTAATATTCCATATTTAGCCAATCTGGTGATGAAGATGAAGGCACTGCAGGTCCAAGAGCTTTTCAATGAAACATATTATATTGACCTTCTCTGGTCTGAGTTTAGGTTTGGATTTGGCACAGACCTAGCCTTGGTTGCCACGAAGGAAAATCTATGCCATGAGAGAAGCAGGTTGCATGATATGTTAATATTCTTCTATCTCTAATGGTTCATGATTGGTGACCACAGAATCTTGTTGGAGCACTTGAGAAAACTAGGGTTTGAAGGTTCCATTTTGTTATAGTCTTGCTTCTAACTCTTTGGGCGCTACCAGAATCTGACACCTGGATACTTCTGCTCAATTCCTTAGAAAATCTCCTTTGTGGTTTTGCAAGGTTTTCATTCCCTGTGTTATTTAACATCTGTATGAAACCACTTGGACCTACAATATAATTTGAATGCTTGTAGTGATGATGCAAAGTGTCAAGGAGCACATCGTGCACACCTCTATTTTAATTCTTATTTGATTGGGGGGGGGATGTTTAAGGATTTTGTTCATTTTTAAAATGGTGGTATGTCTACTTAAAGGCATACATTAGTGTTGCCATCTCAAAATGTCAGAAATGAGACCACCAAATTTTAGTAATGATGGTTAGACAAACTTCTGGGGCTAGGAAATGGTTCTTCTAGATCCAGCACTGAAACCAGACAGCACATAATTTCAGTGACCCCTGAAGTCAGCCTGGAAATTGTGAGTGGTGCCTCCTGAAGATCCTACATACGTGGAAGTTGCTCCACCACTTTCGTTCCGAGACTAATTCAAAGTGTTTACAAGGCTTATCTGACTTGGGACCAAACTACTTACAGGACAGTCTACTCCTGTACAATCTTTTAAAAACTATGCTTGCTCCACAGTAGAGTCCATGTTCTTAATTAAATGTTTAATTAAATTGTTTTGATAATGTTTTTAGGATTGTTTTAATTGCAGTTCTGCTGTTTTAATTATATTTTTCTAAACTGTATTAACCCATTAAAATAAAATAAAATAAAATAAAATAAAATAAAATAAAATAAAATAAAATAAAATAAAATAAAATAAAATAAAAGGTTTAGTTTTCCCATATATACACAGCTGTTTTTTCCTCACAAACCCAATCAGTCACAGAGGCTCATACAATGTGATTAGGTCACGATGTCAAGTAGCAAATTGAAATTACCATTTTATGCGTCAGTGTCACTGCAGGTTGTTGAAGCCAATTCACCCATAAGGACCACATCATATTTAAATTAAATATAAGAGTAGGAAGTGGTGTTCACCTGCTTTTGCAGACTTTGCCATTCCAGTACAGGTGTTTGCATCAATTATTTCAGACATTTACTTGTGGGTTGCTCTCAGTGATGATCATGCTTTTTGTTTCACCTCTTACATTCCACCACAACTAAGAGAAGTGAATGTTTCTTCCATTTGTTGTCCAGATTACAAAGGTAAGTTCCACTCTATCCTTTCCTACCCTGATGATGGCAAAATGACAAAGTGTGGATTGTGAAATCATGGTGCAAGCTCTGCCTTTTCATACTTATGTTATGACATCGCACACAAATATGTGTGTATGTGTATATGTGTGTGTGTGTGTGTGTGTGTATGTGTGTGTGTATGTGTATATATATATATATATTTCATATATATATGAAAGAGCTTGTGCTGTGACATTGTAATACGTATTTCTTAACTTGGCCCCCTTGTCTGCCTCCCCTGACTTGGCAGTCCACAAACAGGACCATGAACTCACAAAATATCTTTGAATTTCCCTTATCTAGAAAAGTTAAGCATATTATTATTATGTTGTTTGCACAGTCAGCCAGAAGTTTAGACTGGATTTAACATTTTTATCCACCTATCAAGTACTTCTCAAGGACCTAGGATATGCAGATGTTGTTTGGTGGTTTGATGGTGTCAAAGGTATCGTCACAGGACATAAGCTGTTCCAAGTAAATCTGTCTTTTGCAATTGACTGATGGTGATTTTGCCAATGCTGATGGTCTTCATGTGGTGGTCCAGATGTTTTGGGATTGTACCTAAGGCACCTATAGAATGCAGAATGTAGAATGACTATGGCAAAAGAAAGCAAAGATATTGGTACTCTCTTTGCTTTCTTTTGCCATAGTTGTTCAACTTCATTTGCAAGTCTTTATATTTTGTGATTTTCTCCAGTTCCTTCTCTTCTATTCTGCTGTCTCCAGGTATTGCAATGTCCACGATCCAGACTTTTTTGTCTTTGTTATCAACAGTTGTTAAGTCTGGGGTGTTGTGTGGCAGGTGCTTTTGTGTTTGAATTCTAAAGTCCCAGAGCACTTTAGTTTCATCGTTTTCTATTATTTTGTCTGTTTTGTGGTCCCACCAGTTCTTGCTTGCAGGCAAATGGTATTTCTTGCAGATATTCCAATGCACCAGTATTGCTACTTTGTCATACCGTTGTTTGTAGTCAGTCTGTGCGATCTTCTTGCAGCAGCTAACTAGGTGGTCCACTGTTTCTTTAGCTTCTTTGCAGAGGCAGCATTTGCTGTCTTCTCAATTCTGGCTTTGTATGCATTTGTTCTGGAGACTTGGTCTTGTGCAGCCAGAATTAGCCCCTCTGTCTCTTTCTTCAGTTTTCCTGCTCTTAGCCATTGCCAGGTCTTGTTGTTATCTGCTTTGCCTGCTAGTTTTTTTGTGTACTGGCCAAGTAATATTTTGCCTTCCATATCTCTTTTCTATTCTTCATTTGGTCTTTCTTATAGGCCAGTTTGGTCTCTTGGGTATTCAGTAAGCATTCATGGTGTACTAGCTTCAGGGCATCTTCTTCACTGTCTTTCAGATATTCTTCCAATGTCCTTTTTTCTTCTTCAACTATCTGGTGTACTTGTAACATTCCATGCCCACCTATGCTCCCTGGTAAGTAGAGTTTGTCAATGTCGCTGCCTGGATGAAGGGCATGATTCATTGTCATTATTTTTCTGGTCTTCCTACTCAGGGCTTCTACTTCAGCTTGAGTCCAGTCCACTATTGCAGCTGTATATCTAATGATTTGAATTGCCCAGGTGTTAATCACCTTGATGGTATGTCCACCACTGGTTTGGACTTAAGATCTTCCTCATTCTTTGATGTTATTTCCATTAGGCACCTTGATTCCTTCAGTTAGATGATGATGATGATGATGATGATGATGATGTCACATTTAACAATTAATGACCAAATGAATGTGGTGATGATGCAAAAAGTCAATATGTGATATTTGTAATTTAATTATTCTTTTCAGGATATTTAAGGATGTTATTCATTTTTATTCACTTTTAAAACTGTGTTACGCCTACTTCAGGGCATACACCAATGTTCTCATCTCAAAATGGCAAAAATGACACCACCAAATTTTAGGAATCATGGTTAGACAGACTTCCAGGGATGGGAAGAAAAAAGGATTGCAGAATGTCCCTCTCCAATTTCTGTCACTGAATGGGCCTTGGGATGATCCAAAAGACTGAATCTACTAGATGAAGAAAAGTTTGGTGGAGAAATGTGAGTTGCACATAGCAGTAGAGTAGCATAGCAGCACAATAAATGAAGAGATTTTTAAAAACTGGGGCTGCTCCTGGAACTAATCAATGGCTTGGGGAAACACTCTCTGTGAGGTGCAATTAACCCTTGTGTAAGATGCCAGTTTTGTGTAGTGCTTAAGGCAGTAGGCTAGAAACTGGGACACCAGGAGTTCTAGTCCCCCTTTAGGCATGAAGCCAACTTGGTGACCTTGGGCCAGTCACTGTCTCTCAGCCCTAGGAAGCAGGTAAGGGCAAATCACTTCCAAAAAAAACCCTGCCAAGAAACTGCAGGGACTAATCCAGGCAATCACCAGGAGTCAACACTGACTCAGGCACCAAAAAAAAAAAAAAAAGCCTGTTAGGCTTAATTTGAGCAGATTTCATAAATGCAACTTAGTACTTGCCACTGTCTGTAATAATAGCACTAATGCATCTGCTTCATCTCTGCTTCATCTCTGCTCACTTACCTAGCATACCTTCCTGACATCACACTTCAGTAATAACATCCATCTGCTCTGTTGTGTCTGTCATTTCTTTTCTTTGTAACATATTGTGACACAGACTTCATTTACCTAAACTTATCTTGGCAACTTGTACTTCATTAAAGGGAATCCTGCAATCATCAGTTTAAGCTTTCCCCCACCCCCATCTGGCCATGCATAGCTAAGCTTCATAAATCATTCTTTCACTTTCCATTTTGTGGCTCTTGGAAAGGTAACATTATTGAATTCAGATCACTTGAATTGACTGATACTAAAATGTTTATTGACCAGCTTTTAGTCACTGAGTTTTTGCTTTTGAATGCAGACAGTAATATAAGCTAAAGATTTAGATATTAAAAAAAAACCAAGGATGTTATTAATATGTTTTATACATAGCTATAAATACTCTCAATGGCAGGACATTCCAACAAAGGTGTAGCAGAAACCAAGCAGCATTAGTGTACAGTGCCTTTAGCCTTCTGGTCCCTTGCTTAGTTAACTCTTGCAAAGAAAGAGTTGAGTATATTTTGCAGGCTCTACATACTGTATATGGGGATCAGCAGTCATTTCAAGCAAAATGGGAGACATAAAATAGTTCGCAGCAGCCTCCTCTAATCTGCTGCCCTCCAGATAGCTAGAAAACACCAGAAAGGTAGTGGCTAATTTGGTTCCTAAATGAGTTTCTGTCACTCTCTTGCAAATGGAAAATAGCATAGGACTTCTGGATTGCCTAGGTCATCTATTAAATATAGGAGTCAGGTCTTCAGCACTTGTCTGGTCAACAGAATAATGCTTGATTTAGCTGTACTTGAGGCTTCAGCTTCCAGGCTGGAATCTCTGGTTTTCAATTCTTTCATCCTTCCAACTATGTCCCCCTCCTCCCAATTTTGATGAATGAAGCAGTAAAGAACTTGATTCAAATGTGGTCAACTATGCTTCAGGACTGATCAGACACATTGACATCCATGTTGTGTCATGTATATGAGATGGGTGGCTATATAAATTGAATTAATTAATTAATTAATTAATATTAAACAAATAATTTTAAAAATGGCAGGTGGTAAAACACCAGGTTTAGATGGATTCCCTATTGAGTGGTATAAAACATTTATAGATCTTTTCGTGCCAAAACTGTCAAGTGTATGAAGGGATATTTGATAAGGAATTTTTTCACTGGCATTTAATCAGGATTATATTACAGTTATACCAAAAGCAGGTAAAGATCACACTCAGTATGCTAATTATCATCCAATCTCATTGATTAACATTGATACAAAGATTTTAACAGCAGTGTTAGAAAATAGATTACAGCAAGCGATATCATTTGTTATTAAGGAAGACCAAGTAGGGTTTATACAAACTAGGCAAGCAGCAGATAACATTAGGTCAGTTGTAGATTTAATAGACTTGAATAAAGATAACAATCAATTTGTAGTTTTATCATTAGATGTTGAAAAAAATACATTAACAGCACATGTTTGCTGTACTAAATAGATTCGGATTTCCTTTAGAATTTATAAAATGGAAACAAGATATTACATGAGTTGCCCACATCTAAAGTAAAGGTTACTGGTATGTTTTCTGCTACTTTCTCATTATTTAGAGGAATTAGACAAGGATGTCTACTTTCACCCTTGCTTTTTGATATTTGCTTGGAACCCTTGGCTTGTGCTATTAGACAATATGGGGAGATTTACAGAGTAGTACATAATTCAGTTGAACATAAACTGGTTTTATTTGCAGATGGCATTCTTATATTTATTTCTAAACCTCACACTACTATTCCAGTGTTGATGCAAATGATAGATGCCTTTAGTAAAATAGCAGGATATTCTATTAACTGGTCCAAATTGGATGGATGGACAAAAGCAATAAATAAGATTTGTAGCAATTTCTCTTCCTCTTCCTCCTCCTCCTCCCCTTCCTCCCTCCCCTTCCCCTCCCCCTCCCCCTCCCCCCCTTTCCCTGCTTAAATTCCTGAACTTGTAGGAAGCAACCAGACCATTACTTATCTGGCTCATGAACATCAATGTCCATATGAATGGCCATTTAGGGATACTCATATATAGATGAATTCCAAATATCACCACATGTAAGGCATCAAGTAGTAGTCACAGGATTCAGTCTGGACCTTGCAGTGCTCAACATTTTATAATTAATGTTTTGGATGAAAAAGTGATGGGCTCCTCTTCATTGCATGCATTCAAACAGAGGTTGAAGAGCTATCTTTAAGAAACATTTTAATTTGTATTCCTGAATGGGGTGAAGCACGGGACTTTGGCCCCTTTCAGCTCTATGATTTGATGAGGATAGATAATGTTGCTTTTCAGTTTTCCATCCTCCCTGACAATTGGCCTGGTAGTTAATGATAGCCTGGGGCTGATGGCACTTGGAATAAGAAAAAAACTGGAGAACATTCCATATTCCTATTATTGGCAAAGAGCTTGCATAATCACATTGCCTGAGATTTTTTAGATAGAATTACTGGGGATAAAACTTTCTCCTTGCTTGTACTATTCCAGGAAAAAAATGTTGTGAGTAGAAAAATAAATTCAAGCAAATTGAGATTTCAAAAAACAGATAATGTGCTAGCAAACTTTTGTTGTACCTTTCAATGGAATTCAGATTTTTATACTGTCTGTGCAACAATAAACTTATTCCAGAAACTTATTGAGAAGTAAATGCACATATGGCAGGAATAATGCCACCAGCATATTCAAATTAGCTCAGATTAATATATGGTTAGGGATGTATTTTATTTATCTTTCAGGTAAAGTTTGCCTTAAGGTTAAAATCTAATCCTAGAATAAAATGATTTCCTATGCTTTTCTTCTCATCTTGCAATGATTTTTGCTGATGAGAGTACTTATTATTCTCCAATAGAATGTAACATGGGCACAGATTAATATTTGTAAAAAAAAAAATTCCTGTGCAGATGTTAGTTTTATTGGCTAAAGATAATGGCTGCTTCTGCATTTTTAACAGTCTTGCAAATTCTGCCTAATTGTATTAGATGGAGTGAAGCCATCTAAATGCAAGCAGATACTTTCCATTTGCAACTACTGTATTATGTTCCATTAGAAAAGTACACCTTAACTGCTGGGAAATTATCTTAGTAGTTTATATTTTGTAGCTGATGTAATATATTTATATTGCTTAAATTCTGGTCAAGGGCTAGAGAAGTGAAGTAATGCACCTAAATATAAAATCAACTTAATGTTTATATACAGGGTGTACCAAAAGCCTGGTCCCATAGGCCAACAGATTATCTAAAAGAGACCATCATATTAGAATTTGCAAACATCAAAGAAAATGTTATTGTACTTAAGAATGTACAAAGGTCATATATCAAATGAGTGAGAAAGTGTTTAGAAGAAAATGGCAACCAGCCTGAGATAGTTAGACAGACAGATAGACAGATAGACAGATAGACAGATAAACACATACTTGAAAGATAATTCTTTGGTTTGGGAATTTGGTTGTTATTGTTTTGTAAGTACTATTACAGTGCTGCTAATAAATGTGGCAGAAAATGAACTGAACCCTTTTTAAAAAATTTTTAGAATAAAGTTCATTGAAAATGCCTGGCCTGATCAATGCTAGTCACTTGCATGAATTTCAACACAACTTGTAGCCTTAGATGGGAAGTACCTTTATTACCATCCTCATCAACAAAGCAATTCCCTAAAGGCTAAAAATTTATACTGTAACAGATTGTTTGCAATATACTTGTAGAAGGCTCTTTCTATCTGAAAAGATTAATTACAGTATTGACTGAATAAATGAATCAATAAAGTTTGTGTTAAAGATGGGAGAATTTTCTCTTATTTCTATTCATTTCTTTTAAGGTTGGATTTGTTCTAATCAGAATTTCTTTCCTGCAAAAACCATTTGAAGTATCAGTTCTGGAACTGGAGAATATTGAGTGTATCACAGCTTTTAATTCCTTCAATTCCATTTCCATTCTCTACTTTACTAATGGGCATGTAGCTGGTGACAAAACATTTTTTTAAAAACTTGCATCAAGGTTCAAATTTCGCAGTTTTACTGAGACACATATGTTCTATATATTGGAAAAACACCTTCAAATATGTTACGATACAATTATATGCAAAAAATCAAGATGACTGTGTCTTATCTGTGCAAATGTGCACCTAACTAATGTTGACACATTAGTCCCATCTCTTCATTTGTTTCTATTGTACTTTTACTTTGTGTATACAGGTTGTCCTCAACCTGAGACCATTTGTTTAGCAACTGTTTGAAGTTACGATGGTATTGATTCCCTTAATGACTGTGTGGTTTGTTTAATCACAAAAATTGTCATAAATTCGGGTGTGGTCACATGATGCCTCACTTAACGACTGCACCACTTAACGAAGAATTTTATGGTCTGTAATGTGGTCATGTGATGGAATGGTTTGGTGAAGGCCGCGCTTGGGGAGATAAGCATTTCCTTAGCCCCCAGAAAGAGCGTGGGAAGGTGAAGAGGATGAGACTGGCACCACCCTAAGGAATTCACAGTGTTTGCTTGCTGGCTTGGGGAGTTTAGATTCAGTCTGGCGAGACTGATGTCAGGTTCAGCCCAAAGAACTCCATGAGACAGTACAGATATAGTTCTATAGCATTTATTAACTTTCACCTACAAGACAGGAAAGTGTTGGTTCCCTAACCATCATTATTCATTCTTTTAGAAATTTTGTATAATGCCTTTCAAAACTAAGTTTTCCCATGTGGCTTACAATACCCCATTGCTCAGTAATTGACTTTGCTTTACTATATATGGTGATAGGGTGATAATTGGACCTCTGGTGTGGGGTATGTAACTTTTAATAAAGATGATAGATAGATAGATAGATAGATAGATAGATAGATAGATAGATAGATAGATAGATAGATAGATAGTCAATCCATATTGTAGTGCACGTTCCTCCATTCTATGGTTTTCTTTTTCCCATGAAAGGGAAACCTGGATAGGCTTTTGCAGTTGAATATGAATTGTAGGAAGAAAAAATATATGAAGATCTTGTTATTTATATCGTCAATCAGTAAAGTGGATTTTTTTCTCAGCTAGCAGTCATGAAGGGATTAACAATTTTATCAACACATGCATTTTTGTACCTTATGATAACTCTCCTGTTCTTCCCTTACATACAGCCAATTCACATTTAATAAATGCAGTTCTTCTATCTTTGCTTTAAGCAGTGCCACGGGAGACTAAGCAACTCTCCCAGTATTAAATAAACATCACAGTTATTTTTTTTAAAAAAAATGTGTTGCATTCATCCTGGAGCAGCATGTCCTTATGTTCCTATGAAAAAAGTAGCACTTTCCAAATATGCTAAGACTACAAATTACAGTTTGCTATAAGTTAGCAAAATCCTTAAACCTTTGAGAATAAAGACATATTGAAAAATCTATTTTGCTAGCTATGTTTTTTTAAAAAACTTTTAAAAGCATTCTTTATGCCAAGAAAAAAAAATGCAGTGAAGGTGGAAAGACATTATTACAGAGGCATTAGTTGGCTTTCATCTGAAACTTTTGCACTATTATTAAGAAGATTTTCCCTTTCGATGGTGATTTTTTAAAATAAAAGCCCTATATGTCATTTTCTTTTCTTTTTTTTCTTTTTAAACTAAATTTTAGATTTTTTTTTCTTTAAAAAGTGGTATTGGACAATCTGGATCTTATTGTGTGGTGGCCATCACCATGTAGAGTGTGCTGATACTGTCTACTCTTGGAGACACGAAGTCCCAACCAATATAGAGGACCTACTCCTGAGTTAAATTGCTTCTTGTGGTAGCATGAGATCTCTGGCAGAATTCAACAGAAAAGTATAGATTTTATTTTTTATTTATTTTTATTTATTTATTGTTTTCTTGCTTGAGTTATAGCCTACTTTCCTATAGGCAATCAGTGTCATACCTGCTTCCTTTAATGTTGTCCTCTTGACAGCAGCCTGTAAAGTAGCTTGGGCTTAGTTCCTGACAGAAAGACACATGAGCTTCCACCATTGAGCGTGAACTTGTATGTAAAAGGTAATAGTTGCATTACTTAGTTATGGCGTGTGTCAACTGAGCCAATCCACACACATGAGCCAACTTCCAGAGTATCCAAGAGGCATAGGGCAACAACAACATAAGGTTAAAAAGAAATATAACCTTCTATGTTTCTCAATACTTTTATTTCTTTAAGGTATTTTGTTCACCATTTGTTAGCTGCTACAAATGGATTACTTCAAATACACAGACACACAAAGACAAGAGAAAGAAAAGAAAAAAGAAAAGGAAAGAAAGAAAGAGAAGACAGTTAATATGAAATCTCAGATTATCCAGTTTACATCTCACCTGATTTGTGTATGTTTATGGCCTCCCTGTTTTTGATGTAGATTACTCTTAACTCCTGTATATCATAGTGAGAAATATTATGTCCCATCATATTCTTTCTGCAGATATCCCAAATTAGAATTTAGCTTTGAATAAGATTATGCAACTACCATCCAATGTGTACCATAATTTTAAGTAACTGAAAGGGCTAAGGCTAGCTAAGCTAATATTAGACTGACTGAATTTGTGATAATGCAGCCTTCTCCTAGCTCATAAGGAAAGGGATACTTTTGCTGAGCATAAGGCTTTTGTTTTTCTACCTTATTCTCAGGGTACTTGAAAATGTCTTTCAAATTTCTCTGTAAGCTCTTTTGACCTTGATTGTTGAAAGAAGTGGAAAGTGCTACTGTTGTGGTGGTGATGGTCTGTTGCATGTTTTCATATTACTATGAAGTTCTCCATACTTCCTACTGTTAAAAAATCCAGTGGGTAGAATTATTTCCTGATACCACCAGTGGATTAAAATAAAACATGGAAAGCCAAAGAAACTGCTGACATTGGAAATAATTGTGCAATGAAAGACAAAATGTTCAAATAGAAGCCTTGGTTGCTTCATGAGTAACTCAGAACAACATCAGTTTTCACACACAAATATTTCACAGAAATCCTTTTCTCTCCTGAAAGAAATTCTAAAAGCAAACTCCCTTTTATCCAAGTGGATGAGAATCAATAGGGGAAAAAATCAGATCTTTTTTTCTTCACAGCACTACCCAGAATTACTCTCAGCCCAGCCTAATTTTTATGTCAGCATTACAGTGATTCCCTAGTCAAGATGAGGGCTGTCCTGTTCTCTGACCCCTCCTTCTCTCTTCTTCCAGCAAATCTCTCTTTTGGAAGACTTTAGAATTAGTTGGGGAAATATTTCTGTGGCAGACAGGATGTTTTAATTTCCTCCAACTAAGACATTTCATCCCCCATCCATAGATTTACATGTAAAATCTATTGTAGTATTATTTTTCAAGGAATAGTCCTATAATTTAGCAACATGTTTTGCTTTCACATATGAACGTTCTTCCATGCTAAACTCTAAGCAGTTTCTCTGCTTAGAAACATATGACTGTTACTTTCCGCTTGAATTCAAACCCCTATCCCCTTCTGTGAATGCATTTTAATAAATGCGCACTAAAGCAAAATAGCAAAGGTATAATATAGATATGTTTCTGGATCTGCTCCAAAAAAGCACTTTAACTTTAAATCAGACTTTCCAATATCCTATCTGAATTGGAACAAAAAGAAATGTAAACATAAGAGTTTCCTGAAATTCTAAACAAATATACAAACAAGATGTTTCTGTTCATTTCAACTGTTTTTGGTATTCAGATTTCTGTGGTTACCTCAGTATTTCACACATGTTCTATTTTATAAACAATACTTTACATGTTTTGCTTTCTTCTCCTTCTCTTTACTTTCTGGAGCATTCTTCCTGATGTTGGTGTCTTCTAGAGATATTATCCTATGACTTTCATCACTCCAAATTGTTATGCTGGCTTGGAGTAAAGGGAACTGAAGCTCAACACACCTGAAGCCAAGTCTTAAAGGAGTTACAGCATATACTGCATAAACTACAACACTTTATGCACAAAATAAATCCAATATACAGTTAATGTCCTACTTATGTATTATTCAATTTGCATGTCCACTCTGGGTGGTGAACTCTGAGTGGTGAACAGGAAGTTCAGAAAGAGCAATACAGTATCAACAAAAACTGAAATACATCACACCAAAGGCAGCCCATATATTCACATCAATAACTCTCTAAAAGTCGATTCACCTAGTGTCCTGGTCCAGTGTCTGTGGGAAGAGCAAGTTTTAATGTCTTATGAAAGACCATCAGGGTAAGGATGTCCAAATCTCATGGAGTATGCTATTCCATAGGGCAGACATGACAACAGAGAACATGATAGTGCAGATTAAAATCATCATATATGTAATCCATTTCAATATGGTCCCATCTCCTCTACATTCATCAGAATAATAAAGTAGATCCCAGTAATCATTATAAAATAATGAGACTCCAACATTTATAGTGGGCATCAAATAGTACCATTTTTAAAATGGGGCATCAAATAAATGCATATTTAGTCCCTTTTGAAATATTATGAACTCTGACAAATGAAATTGGGGAAGATTATTCTAAATTAACAACTTAATAACAAAAATAGTATATTACTAACTTAAGTTTTTGTTACTCTTGCCTTTTTTTAGAATGTTTATTCTCCTCTGAAAGAGGTGTCTATTTTTCTGCTTCATTTTCAGGGTACATTAGCATTTCAGTAGGATTTTATTCTGTTCTTGTTGCATCACAACTTCTTCAAAATCTATTGTTTTCCAGGCTTCCTAATATGAAAAAGATGCAGGGTGGAAATTCCCAGATGAAGTCTACACTTGAGATTTAATGAAAGCTTAATGGAAAGAGGACTGTACAGTAAGAAGCAGGATAGTCACCTGACCTTATGCATCTCATAACTAAGGAATGTGTAAGGACCATAGTACAAACCCACAAAATTGGTGAAATACTGGAAAATTTCAACTTCTATTAATTTTTTCAGTCATGCTACAGGCCACTTTTTAGGATCAGTTTTATTAGAAGATGCAAAATGAGAACATATAGATTTCTAAAAGCTGAGTCTTTTCATGCCTGGGGGAAAAGCTAGATTTTCATGGCCTTCCAGATCTCAGAGGGGAGGCTGTTCTATAGGATGGGCACCACAACAGAGAAAAATGTACCTTCCTGGTCCTGCATTTAGCACTGTTGGACAGTAATGACACACCCATCCCTGTTAGATCTAGGAGGATGGGAAGAAATTACTGGAGACAACTGCTTTTGAGTAACCTGGCCCTGTGCAATGTAGGTCTTGTCCTCTGTTGTTTTGCAGTATGATCTCTTTAAACTTTTCAGATATCTGGAGATGGGTGAGGGACATATCTTTATTTATATGTCAACCCTTAATGATGACATATTGTGCATGTCCCTTGATCCCTGTAGGTGGTAGGTAACATGCTAATTAAAAAAAAAAATAACAGGCACTACTTAGCTGCAAGAAGGTGGTGCTATAATTTAACAAAAATAAATCCAAATCAATCCAAATACTTAAGCTCTTCAAAAACCGTAGTAGATATTCATTGCCTTGCTTATATATAAAGATGAATGCACCATATTTTACTGAATTTAGCACACTGTAAGATCTTTGAAATAAAGAGATAATTGAAATAGAAATAAAGAGATGCTTGAAGCAGAATTCAAGCAGAATTCAATTCATAATTCAATTCAATTCATAATATTCATAATATTCAATTCAATTCATAATTCAAGCAGAAAGACTTAAACAGCAAGTTCCACTTTTGAATAACTCACATTAAAAAAATTCAAAAACAAATATCAAAATCTCAGATCTAATGCACAGGCAAATGTTACTGACTGTATTCTGAAACAACAGAAAAAGCACATGCCATGCCTGTTGAAAACCCATGTACCAAATCAATACTTTTCCTAAGAAACCTAACATTATGAGAAATTGCCTTATATTCTTGTATCCTTATTATTTGCACAATTGTCTACCTTCTCTCAGTCTAATTGCAAGGTAGATGAAGGAACAGGTGCATATTTCAAGCTCTGTTAAGCACTACAAATTTTAAGTGTCTCTCCAGACTGATGACTGATTGCCATGAACCACTTGGAAGGCTTGAATTTTTCAGCAAATAACATGGACAGGTTCCCATCAAGTTTCTCCTTGCAGCTCTCTCTCAGTAGTTACCAAGCATTAACAGTTTTGCTAATTAAACTTACAATGTGGAGGAGAAATTTTAAATAGAATTGACCACACAGCTTTCTGCTGAACAATCTACAGCAGACAGCAGGAAGCCAAGAAGCAGTCATCCTGAGCACAAGATTTTTCTCCATGGCAAAGGTGAATTGATGAAGACAAAGTGATTCTTGCTCAGAAGCAACCACAATAAAACCCAGTGTCAGCTTAGGAAAAGGGACTTTCTGCAGTTGGGACAGACAAAAAAATTAACCCAGTTGGGTCATTTTAGCTTGGCATTGCCAAATTGTTACAGTAACTCCATGAACAATTTACAGATTTTTCTTTTGTGGTGCTTTGTTTTCCTTGCACAGCTGGGGACTAGCTGTTCTAGCCAAATAGCATGTTGTCATTAATTCACTGGCCTCGAAAACAAGGACATTAAGACAGTTGTGGATTTATTTGGAAACGTAAAAGGTCACATTTAACAGAAGTTGCCCTGTGATATATTTCAGCATAACATGCTCAAAGGAAACCACACACTTTCAAAGACATAGCAGTGGGAAATATCCGTCTACTCTTTAGGAGATTCAAGAAATTTGCTGAACTACCTAGTACAGATAGCTCATGATGAGTGAGCATTTCATTCATACATTCAGAAGTAAAGGTCCTGATATTCTTAACTATGAAAATGAATAAACTCAGGTCATTTTTCTTTCTTTCCTTCTAATAATACGATAAAATAAAGGCTGATTTACTGATGTCTAAAATAAAAATTCAGGCTACCTTTCATCCCACATTATCAACTTGGCACTAACAACATCTTGGACTCATTTTTATTGATGTTGCTCAGGGTGGACAATTCATTTCCCATCCTTGTTCAATTATTTGTGTTTGTTTGTTTGTTATTAAATTTATAAGCCTGTCCCACTCAGTTTGCAACACTGAGCCAAGTACATGAATAAAATTCAAAACACAGTTTTTTAAAAATATACAATATAAAACCAATATGACAAAACCTAGTGGTCTCTAGTCAATTTTGAACTTGATTTGCTAAAAACCTGGTTTGCAATGGTCATATTTGGTTACTTTCCAAATAAATAATTATTTAGGTCCACTAGGAACTAAAAAGCAAAATCATAAAGCTATTTTTCTTTCATGAAACATGCAGTACTCACTCTGATTATGTAAATCTAATCCAAATCTAAAGAGAAATCTATCAGAAATACACTATCAGTTATGACTGTGGGCAACACATGCTGCTGGGATCAACAGTGTCAGAATGGCAGGCATGAAGGGATGATGGAACCAATTTGAGGTTAGAACCTCCCCCAAAGATGAGAGATCTTTTGGAAGACTGTCCTTGTTTTTCTGTTATTGTTTCCATCTTCAGCATCTTTACACATGGGATTGTAATATTGCTTCTTTTCTCTTCTAACAACTCTCTGGAATTTTTTGTTAAGTTCCTTCCTGAGATCGTTGTCTTTCTTCATTTGATCTGAATAATCTTTATTCCCCCATTTTTTCTGCTTTGATTTCATTCCATAGTTCTACTGGTTCCCTAACAATGAGGTTAAGGATTTCAAAGTGATCCCTGATGTTCTTCTTGAAAATGGCAGGTATATGCTCAAGATCATATCATAGGAACTGTTAGATTATTTTTCCACTTTAGCTTGATCTGGGATTTGCAGATGAGCACTTTGTGATCTGTTCCACAGTTATCCTCTGGACATATCTTTGCTATCTTTGCTATTGTAAGAAAGCTCTTCCACCTCCTTGTACCAATGATATAGAAACTCAGTTTGATTTCTATGCACTTCGGTGATTTCCATATATTGTTATTTTGGTTGTTGGACAATTGTGTTAGATAAAGAAATAGATAAGTAATTATCCTGCTTCATTTCCGTTTCCTGGGCCATACAGTCCAACTACATTTTTTTCCTTAATATTTCCAACTTTGGCATTCCAGTCTTGTTTACATGTTCTGTCAATTTCAGATTGAACTTGACCATAAAACTTGTAAATTTGCTCTTCTTCTGCATCCACAGTTGGAGCTTAAACTTGGGCAATTGTCATATTAAAGGCTTGTCTGCAAAATTTAGTTAGTATTATTTAGTTATTGATTGCACCAAATTCAAGAACTATCTTTTCTATTGCCTTCCTGACTATGAAAGCAACACCATTTCTTTTTGTTGTTGTTGTTGTTGTTCATGTCCTGAGCAGTACACATATGAATTTTTGACTGAAAATGTCAGATCCCAGTTCATTTCAATTTGCTGATGCTCATGATGTCAATGTGTCATTGATTCATTTAATTTTCAGTGCATTGAATTTCACCACGTACATGTCGCCAATGTTCCATGTTCCCACTGTAATTCTGTCTTTGCAGCTTTGATTTTCTTTTTCTGCATGAAAACATCAGCAACTATACATCCCATAGATTTTAATCTAGTTGCATCATAAATACCATTAGTATTTGAAAAGATCCTTAGGTCTTCCTCAGTCACATGTTGAGTGCCCTGAGACCTGAGAGGCCCATCAGCTGGCACTATATTGTCAATCACTTTATATTGTCCATCTGGTACAGGAGCACAGAGATGATCTTAAAGGAGGTACATGGCAAATTTTAGTAAAACATAAGCTTAGCCCAAGAAAACAGGAAATTGTAAGAAAGAAATTACAGATTGCCCTGCCCTGGTTCTCTTTGATATAAGTGGCAGGGAAGGGGAAATGTTGTCAGTCTTTCAAGGTTTTGTTATTATAGTCTGTATCAAATAAGTAGAGTTCTAGTATTTATTGTGGTGTCTGGTTTCTGTCATGGCCTACCATAAAGGGCTGGCATTATCCATGTGGTTTTCTTGGTAAAATAGAGAAGTGGTCAGCTATTGCCTATTCTTGTACAGTATGAAATGATGCCTCTATCCTTGTCATTAAAGTGATCTATCTCCAGCATCTCCCTATATCATAACTGTGCAGCCTATGTGCCTGCTTGTTTATCTGGGCACATAGGATGTCTGTCATGTTTTGGGTGATCCTGCTGGGATTATATACTCTTGGTATACACACCTGGCATTCTTTGCTCTGTTCCCTTCCAGAAATGCACACACATACCTGCCACAATAAGGCAGAACAGCAGGACATGAGGAAATATCTATGCATTCACCTAAGAGAAAGACCTGGCCTGGCACAATATGGTTCATGGGGTCACGAAGACTCAGAAATGACTTAACGACTGAACAACAACAAGAGAAAGACCTACTTTGCTAAACAACAGAATCATAATCAACCTCATAAACTGTATATTTAATATGTTGACTATATAGTCAGTATATTAAATCAGATATATGAAGTAAATGTTATAAAGTTACATAAGCTGGGAATTAAACCATTTTGAAAAGGCTGTGTTCTTGAAGGGTACCTATGAAGTGTGAAAGTGTACCTTTGAAGAAGGAGGATAGAAAAAGTATTGACTATTTTGAACTTTGGTGTTGGAAAAGAATACTCTGGAGAGTACCATGGATATTCAAGAAAATGACAAATGGTTCTTCAAGCAAATCAACCCAGAGTTCTTATTTGAGGCAAAAATGACCAGTCTCAAATTATCCTTTGGATATATTATGCAAAGATGCAGTTCTTGTGAAATGTCTATAATGCTGGGAAAGGTCAAAGAAAGAGAAAAGGGGGATGACCAGCAGAAGGTGGATGGACTAAATTATAGAGGCAATGGATACATGGTTGAAGATCTGAAGGACTAGATTGGAGCCAGTCTTCCTGGAGAAAAATCTGTTTATATGGTCACTAAGAGTAGACACCAGTTTGAAGGTACATAATCAATAAATCAATATAGAACTCACATATAATGGGGATGTAGAATCAGGTACTTTAGAGTTCTAGGAAGGCCTGGGCCACTATAACAAAATTAATGACAGTATATAAAAACATTCAGTCGTATAAATGAAGACAACATTGAATTTTTGATTAATTAAAAATGATCAAATATCTACATTTGATTCTCCCTTTTAGTGTGAGGTTCAGGTAAAATGTCCCTCTTGGCCATCTCTCTGATTAGCCCTGTATGTTGTGGCTCTTGCTCCACAACATTTCTTTCATGCCTGGACAAATGGTTGATCTTGTACTGAACATATTCATGGATGGTCTAGACTTCATAAAGTCTAAAAGTACAGTTTAAACTCCAAACATATTAATTGACAGAGCCTTAAAAACAACTGCATGGTTTAGTTCATAGGCTGTTTGCAAACGTTACAGTTAACAAATGGGCATCCTACAAGCCTAGTGATAAGACAGGGATGTCAATTGTCCAGTCTGGCAGTCTATGGCCTCCACAATTATGCATAGATTCTGTCAGTGTATAGCTTTGTTTAAATAAGCTTCTGAAGTACTCATATATGTCATAGACAATATTGAGCATTTTTATGTCAGAATTTGCATCAGAGAGCTATTTAAAGGAAATGCTCCAATATAGGAATTGTGAATTATCCTTAAGTCCATAAATGTCTTCTTTTCTCTTGCTCTGTGTCTCAAATAAGGAATGTGTGTGGTTTCATTAAATAAAGAGAGACTGACCAATCTCTTAAATTTATATCCTTTCTTAAGTGCCTTGCTGGATCACAGCCTTAGTCAATAAGCAAGACTAAAATTACTTATCACTGTTTTTCGATTCTTTCTGTTCCAAGCATTTACTTAAGGAAAGTTCCTGGAGTAACCAACTTGCTTCTTTTATCCAAGTTAAAAGGGAAAGGTTAGTTCAAATAAAAGAAGATATTAATAAATCACTCTCACATATACACATATCACAGGCTCATTTCATTCCAGATATCGGAGGGATACAAAGGTGGTGACTCCCTCAAAATTGCCCCAAGATGTTTCTTTAGAAATTATTGTAAAGATCTTCCAAGTTGTGCAAGATCAGTAATTGCAGGCTAGCTTTTTGAGAATGCAAATGGTTTGCCATTAAAAGCTTACCTATAATAAACAACTACTTGAGCATTGGGTTCTTCTTGTTCCCTGAACTTGATAGTTTTCCTGCAATTTCATTACCAGGGTAAGTAACTTCAATAGTATGTGGGAAAGTGGAGTTTGCTGGTTCTATATAGTAACTTGTCCCGCCAATCTTGTTTGGAGTATGGTTTCTTCTTTGATGGTTCTTTAATTAGGGTATTGTTTCTTCACTGATTGTTTCTCTCATGCTGTTTCCTGCTTATCTGGTATTGGCTGCTAGGGAGGATGTGCTCTGGGCTCTTGTTTCCTTCCTTGACTTTTGGTTACTGTATACCATGTAGATGGAGTTTATCTCTATGTGTCTGTTGAAGGCACATGGCTTCCAGACACTTTGTAGTAACCAAGATCTGCAGAAAGAGGAAACCAATTATCTCTTTAACATCTAACAACACAAAGGATACCCACACAACTTCATTAAAAATTGCCTGGCAACACAACTTATTGCAACCCGACCATATAAAAAATAAAATTCTTCCACACATCAAAAGCATCTCTGAGACAATCTCTTGGCGTCAGACTCTTGGCGTCACTGTAACACACAAAGCAACAAAAACAAAAGCCCTTCAAAACATCTTAGGAACCCAGTAACCAAAGAAGTAAAAACAGGAATCATCTACAACATACAATGTAAGGACTGTAACAGTTACTATGTAGCACAAACAGGTAGAAAGTCTAGCAGAACACATCCATGAACATCAACTGGCAGTCAGAAGATGTGATGAACATTCCTTAATCTTTCAACACATAGACAATTTCAACCACAGTTTCAATTGGGAAACTGTTGACATTCTAGACCAAGCCAAATCCAAAAATGCTAGGGAATTCCTGGAAGCTTGGCGTTCAGATAAATCAGTCATCAACATGTGTGTAGAGATAAACCCCATCCATATACCATTTAAGAGATGATATATCCAAAAGACAAGGAAGGAAACAAACATCCCAGAGCACATCCTCCCTAGCATCCAGCACCCAGATCAGCAGGAAACAGCACTGGATGAACAATCAAGGAAGAAACAATACCCTAATCAAGGAACCATCAAGGAAGAAACATCCCAGCCAAAACTGGCAGGGCATGCTACTACATATAAAGGGCCAGCAAATTTTACTGTTCCATGTATTGATGATGTTACCTTCCCTGGTAATGAAACATCTGCAGGAAAATAAGCAGAGAAGCTCAGAGAACACCAAGAACCCAACACTTCACCCCTGAGCTACATATGTTCTCCACTATTGGAATTACCTGGGTATGTTGTAGCCTGTTCCAGTATTGGCCAAGGTACAGTCCTGCCAGTGGCCACCATCTGAATTTAGTAAGTCCTCTAAAATATTTCCAGGTTTCAGGATGTCATGGCTTGACATATCAGTAGAAAAGATTCCCTGAAGTTTGAAATGGATAGCTATGAATATTAAGTTGTTGAAGTCTCTTAACTCCATCCACCCGCACACAAATCCAAATTTCCACTGCCCTCCTTTAAAACAACTAGTCTAATTTTATTAGCAATGCAAAATGTTGCAAATAAAATAGCAGTTAGCAACAACAGTTGATTAATTTTAATGATTGATAATTGATGCTCAATATATGCTTTTTTAGTATTCATGATGGTTGCTTTGGAAACAGTTTTGGCATAAACAAAGCTAGATATAAATACCTGAAATAATATATTCTGGGTCAGCTTTCATAAGATTAGAAAGTGCCATTCTGGCACTGATCAAATGTCCTCAATATGAATAGGATGTTAAAGGTATCTATGAGCCAGGCATCAATTCTTGATTTTCCTCTTGGTGTAACAATAACTGTTGAATGTCATGGAGACATTTAGTAAAGCTCTCTTCCCTTTGGCATATAAATTACCTGTTTGGAAGTAATTTAAACTTGCTAAACTATTATGCAGATCAGAACATAGTTATGCTTCAGGCTACGCACATCCCTAAATTTTGTGATGCGGTACTTGACTCAAAAGAAGAAAAGGCAAACTAAGGTTTTTTATATGAAACTGGATGGAATTTTATTTTATTTTTATCTGTTTCTTTTTAAAGGAAGAAAATAGAACAGAATGAAACATCGTAAGACTAGCATTGAAGGGAAATAAACTGTTTTGGTTTGTTTAGTGGATATATGGAGTTGCTTTTGGTCCATCTGGTTGAATACTAGAATATCTACCTGGAAATACCTCTCTGAGACAGTTTCCCCCCAACCAAGCATTTTCCAGAAAGGGAATGACTACAGCACCTGGTTGGGAATTCTGAAAATTATTATCTTAACACAAGTAGAGGCACCAGACTGTGGAAAGCTGCTTTATATATCATGCAAACATATTTACTATATGAGTATTTAATGCATGGTGTGGAAATACCAACACAAAGGCTTAGTCTGTCCTAGTAGATCATCCCATATTGCCTGGGTGACTTCAAATTAGATTTGTCCCTCCTCCCCATGGGGCTTCAAGCTTTCCTTCAAAGCTCTACTCCCTTCACAAGACTTCCCATGAACTGAGACCACAAGGCACGTTTGCAGGTAGCCAGTTGACTTATTTGCAAACACAGCTCAGTTTCAGTCATGCATATCTCCCCTGGGGGAAAAAAGGGGGCTTGCAGCATCTCCCCTTGCCTTTCCAAGATTGATATCCTAGCTGGGGCACTTGTAGATCTACCAGTTTGTAAGAACAAGGTTCTTAATACCCTAAAGCATCTGACCACTTATTTGCATGTAATAGGATTTTATGTATCATCTACTTCTCCAGATTCAAGGTGGTTTGCAGAAACAAAGAAAATACAGATTTAGTAAATCTGGAGTGGTTACAAAAGCCAACTATAATTAAATGGCCTTTGGCCCAGGTTTTCTATTACAGGTCACCACTGGGTTTGAAGTCCATTGAAGTTGGAAGGCTATAATAAATTTTATAAATAAATAAACAAATAAATAATTTATGTTATTCCTATTTTAATTGAAGAATTAAAATTATTAGTTAATAATATTTTCTTGCTTCATATTATACAACGAAATAAAAATAGAGAGAGAGGATCTCATCTAGTTCACTTGATTAACAGAGTTTACCTGTTTTTGGTTTTTAATTTTGATCAGTCTTGGACAACATCATGTGACTTTCCATATCAGAGTGAGGATCTCTCTGTGTTTAATTAAGGGTGTAAAGTTACCTTACCAATAAGGTAAGCAGTAAGTAAACCTATTCCACTAAATTAGATTATTAAAAAATACTCAGTTCATACTGACACTTTGAGGTTTTTTGGGGTTTTTTTTTTTTGTTTTTTTTCATTATAAGAAGTGTAAGGTACTATTTGTATATTTTAAATCTAAGTAACATTGAACAAGAAGTCTTTGGTTTACTTCCTCTTTTCTTTCTCTCTTTTTTTTTGGGGGGGGGGGATGTTCAATTGCAGATACTTAGAAAAGCCCATAAATTTGCTTGCACAAAGTGTTCCATCTATGAAAAAAGGAAGAGTATATTGCAATTAAAGGACTACAGTCCTAGACTCAACCCAATCCTAAATGCCAACATGGCCAGAGACAACTCAACCAACAAGGAGTTGAATGAAATCAAGTGAGTATACCCCATACTATGTGAGATTCAGAAATTATGACGGTGGGGATACTCCCATTGGATTTAACGTGTGAAAATTAGTTAGAATTGCTCTCAGTCTTAGTTAATTTTATCTAGGATAGATCTTTTTTCAGGAGATCACTTTCTAGGAGATTCTTGTTAGCAGAAAAATAGAAAGAAATAACTTTATTGTGGACATTAACCAGCACAAGGAGAGGAAAAATGTTTATGCCAATGGCACGATACAAAAGTGCCAACCTAATCCCACCTAGTCAGCATACGTATGAGGTAGAGTTTCATTAGAAAGAAGATCTATTTAACTTAATGAAACAATGCTAAGTTAAATATTGCAAGATACCACTGTAAGGATAGCTACAGATTACTTCAATTCTGTAGCATTCAGCAGTCTCAGATTTTTTTTTTCTTTTGTATTAAGCACATAAAGGCATCTGTATTAGACCTATAGAAGAAGGCTAAGCAGATTTAACCACCCTGTTCTTTAAGTCCATGATGAAAGTCTCTTCTTTGGCTGCTTTGAAAATGCTTCATTTCTGGCTTTATCTTTTCTGATCACTCTTAAATTCTTTAGATTTCTGAACAGGATAACCTTTCCTTACATTATGCCCTTTCACTGAAGAAAGTAAGCTTGGAGAATAAAGTCCTCGATGTCTTGCACCTATTATATTTCATTATCCTTCACTAACTCCAATTACTTCAACAAGACTACTCTATAGAAATTGCCAGGGCACTGTGCCCAATTACAGTATATCTGTAATCATCTCTTTTTATAATTGTTATTCATTAGGATAGGAAGTTTTTGATGATTTTTTCCATTTTTGCAAAATTCTCATTTTTTATTGCAAGCTCTATTCAGCATTGGTGTTTATGAACTTAGCTTAAAACAAGGATATGTATATATTCTTAAACAATTTTCCTATTCATGCATTTTTAAGTACTTTGGGAAATGTGCAATTTTTCAAGCAATTTTTTCATAATAAACTACATATTTTTCTCTAACATTTGTGCTCTTTTCCCATAATATAAGGTCTTTTTAGGGGAGGGGGGAGTCTTGCCAAAGCATTCAGAAAAATGCCATTGTTGATATATGTCAGGAGTTTCTTCATATGTTTGCCTTACAACAAAATTTCTTATCTGACTTTTTTTTTTGCAAACTTTATTCTTTGAAGATAAACAAATTCACATTGATAATTTCAGTATCTGACCCAAGGGCCCACCCTTTCTTTCTTCCTCCCTCTCTCTCTCCTTTCCAATATATATTGACAGCTCTTTGGCTCACTTTTCTCTGACTTGTCCACTGCTAATCCAGCTATCACTGTGAGTAGATTTTCCCAAGAGCTCGCATTACTACAGACTACCCCAAAACATTAATTTAGTTCACACTTTTTAAGTCATTGGGGATAAGCAATTATCCCAAAACATTGTCAATATTATGACACAAAGAAGTGGGGGGTCGGGAATTAAAGTTCAAACAAGGTTAACTTGTTCCATGATTTGTAAGAAGAGTGAAGTGTATTTGTTTAATCATTTGATTAACGAACTGGAGGCTGAGATGTAAACGATTATATATGCTATAACTAGCGCAAGACAGTAGTCTACTTCGTCTTGCCCAATTTGATGGGGAAAAATTATTTTAGATATTATTTCACAGGAAAAGAGCACTGTCTTAGGTAGAATGTGTTCTTACATTTAGTTACAAAGTAACCAAGGGATGTGGAAGTTTGTGAATGCCCTTCCTTCACTGTGTGATAATGTCTCCAGCAGTCTAAGTCTCTCGGTTTCCCGTGTTTCAGTGAAGCTTCACAGGAAGACATCAGGAGGGCATTCCTACTGTCAAAGTGTGCTTCCAGCACCAGTGGGAAGGATTTCTACCCCTCAGACATTGTCCTTCCCCTGGAGAGATTTTGGAGAAATTGTCGCAATTTCTCTTCCTAGAAATTTAGAAAGAAATTTTTAATGGCATTTGTGTGCAGTTCCACCAGACAAACAGTTCTCCTTTTCAGGACCTCTCTTTTGACTTTCCATAAGCACCCTCTCTCCGAGGACTGGAAATATGAAGCAAATGCTAGGAATGGCCACTACGTTAGTTAACACGGTCTGAGGCCACCACACTGGTCAAAGGCAAGTAATGATGAGTCTGCAAGTCCAGTGGCTGGTTCAAGATAGGCAGATGGAATGGCTCCTGAGGCTATAAAGTGTGAGAGCTGCAACAGCAACATTTTGTTCAGACCATAAAGAAAAGCAAGCTTAAAACAGCTGTTTCAAGAAGCAAATAGGTATCGCCTGATTTGTTATGATTACTACTACCATTTTCCCATTCACCAATTTATCTTTCTTGATATAGTCTTATATGAGTCTAAAAAGCTCTGCACCTCCAGGCAAGGAAACATTGCATAAATATGAGAGATTTTGGTGTATGTCATTCAGTTTATGCTATAGATGTCAGAGATTGACTGAACAATGAATATACCACCCAAAATAATACTTAAATCACTTTCTCTAAAATAAATCAATCAACCCTATACCCTATACTCTATACACAATGCTATCAGAGGCCTGGGCCCAGACGCAGCCCCTAAAACCTTTGGATGCAGCTCCTAAAAACCTTTAAACTGCCATTTAGTGGTTACTAAATTGTAATGTTAATGTAATCGAATCCAAAATTATTAAATACAGGTAGTCCTTGACTTATGGCCACAATTTGGACCAGAATTTCTGTCGCTAAGCGATGCACTTGTAAAGCAAGATGCCACGTGACTGCATCACTTAGAGACTGCAATCCTGGCAATTCCCCTAGCTGTTGGTAAGCAAATTTCACCAGTCATTAGCCGAGGACCCTCCCTAATCCAAGCCATTCCAGTAAGGTTGTTGTTGATGGCTTGCAAGGCAGAGTAGCCAAAAAGGTAGAGATGGGGGGGAGATAGGCGGGTGTGGGGAGTTGAAGTGCCACTGCTGTCATGAGTGCGGGTGGGCTGCCAAGTGCCTGAATTTTGATCACATGACCACAGGGCGCTGCAAGAGCCATAACTACAAGGACCAGTCATAAGTCACTTTTTTCAGCACTGTCATAATTTCGAATGGTTGCTGAATGAATGGTTGTAAATTGAGGACTACTTCTGCATAGTTGCTGAGTACATTTATGAATAAATTATATTGGATTGTGATTAATTCTAAATATGAATAAAGTGACTATATGCATACAATGCCTTGTAGAAGCACCCTGTAACGAGCTGCCACCTGTTGATCCCAAATCCAGCAACTTTCCTTGCAACCAATATTGATTCAAAAGAAAGTTCATTTATTGAGAATAAGTGTACAGATCCAAAGCATTGCTAAGACTGATCAAAAGCGCGCCAAAAGCTGTTTTTCTTACTTCCCCCTCCCCCCCTACATTGCCCTTAGTTCTTGGTCCTCTGATTCTCTTGCTGGTATGACCTTGAGCATGCCAGAGCTTGTGATAAGGAGCCATCTGCTTTTTAAAGGTTTCTCATCCCTACTTCCCCCCCGCCCTTTTACAATGGCAGAACCGCAGCATGTAAAAAACCATTTTTTTTTCTTTTTAAACTAGCCATCTAATAATCTATTATAAAATCTTGCGAGGATTCTGACACACCCTAGTGCTTAGAGCAATCGTTATTTTGGGGAAATGTACCATTTAATGTATGATGAAGTCCTTTGACCAGGGGAAGGGAGGTTGAGGTGAGGGGGGTATTTTGAGGGGGCAAGAGGGTAGGCAGTGATATCATAATAGTGATGGTCACAGGGAGATATGGTAGGAGACATGATATGGCCTTTTACCAATGCCACATTCAAGTCCCCTATGAACAGCTCCAAAGCCTGGTCTTCAGAGCTTCAGTGGCCTCAGTCTCTATCTTCTGCTAGTTAATGTAAAGTCAGCCTTTGATAACCACACTCATCTTACTATCAAATTATACATTTCTTGTCCCAGGTTGTCCATGTGATGTTGTCAAAGTTCTTTCCCAGTGCCTAAAGGTTGAAGTTCTAGACTGGAAGAAACAGGTTTTGACTGAATCCTAGCAAGACTAAGTAGCTGTTGATTTTAGATCCGGATGGGGACATACTCACCCTTATAGAGCTGCTGCACAATTTGGGAGTACTCCTTGACTCACAGTTCCCGCCCAAGGAGCAGGTGGCAGCCATGGCCAAGACAGCCTTTGCACAAATCTACCTTGTATATTGGTTGCATCCATTCCTTGGATTCATAGGTCTTACTTATAGATAATCATGACTTAAATGAGTGCCATATTCTTTACATAAGTCTGTGCCTGAAAAGCATTCAAAGCTGCAGCTGGCCCAGAATGCAGCAGCATATGGGCAGTTTTGGGTGCACACAATATGCCAACATAATAGCACTGCTGTGTTAGCTGCTTTGGCTCCAGATAGGCTTCCAGGTGCAATTCAAGGTGCTGGATGTCATCTTTAAAGCTGTGCATGGTGCAAGGCCATGTTATTTGTAGGATTATCTGTCTCCAATGGTTTCTGCCCCTCCCATCAGACCTGGAGGGTGGACACGCTCCCTTCTGTGAAATACTGTCATCTGGTCTGAGAAACAGGAGGCATGCCTTCTTTATTGCAGTGCCTGTCCTATGGAATAGCTCCCCGAAGATCTGGATAGCCTGAACCCTCTTTGCCTTCCAGAAGTTCTTAAAGACCTGGCTTTTACCTCAGGCACTGGGGCTAAGATGTTAGAGCAGGCTGGTATGCGTGGCGTGTTCCATATTTTGAGACAGTTTGCAAAAGGCCCATTATTGTTTTTAGATTTTGTATTCTTTTATGACTTTCATATTGTTTTATTTTATTCATGTGTTTTGTTAGCCACTCAGAGTTATTAGTTACAGTAAGATGTGTGATCATATACATTTGTTAAATAAATTGATGCATAAAATAGAACAACAAAAAGTTCTCCTTGTTCTTAAACAATTAGCACTCACTACGAAGGCATTTTTTTTCCGTTTCTTGGATGCGTGCATGAAGAGATGGATGCTCAGTGTTGCCTACCCAGTCTTAAAGAAGGCTTTAGTTCCTCTGCCTCCAAGTTCCAGAGTCCCTTTCGGAAGCATCTCATTAATGATAACATATTTCCTGGGTAAAGTTCTTTCTTTTCCTTTTCTGAAGAGTGTAAGTGTGAGAAATAGCAGACAGCTCCAATTCCCTTGTGTATTCACCTTTCTGCAGCAATATTTCAATGTTAAGTATCTGCTTTCTTGCTTTTCTTTTTTCACCCTTTCTTACTCTCTGACACTTACAATAGCATACTTTAAAAGCTATGGTATAATTATCGTATGACATGTAACAACATATTCCCTATGAGGGTTCTGATATTTTTACTTGCAGAGAGCTCCAAAGGAATATAGTATCCCACATAGAAAATTATTAGAGTCCCATGCACATATTTACTTAATTTCAGGGTGAATCATCAAAAATTTGCAATTTGTCATCCAGTTTTAATGCTGTGAACTTAGGAACATGGCTGCAGTGATGGGCCAGATGAAAACTAACCAGCTGAAGTTTAATTCAAACAAGCTATCAGGACTATTAATATCTGGTTCCTCAGACTGGACATGGTCCATTCAATCTGTTCTCCAAACTGCCCTAAGACTCATGACTGCCATGTTTTTGGGTACTTGAATACTTGGGAGAAGAAAAAAAAAGAAAGTCAGTAAAATCTCAAGTACATATCATCTTACAATATTCTATTGCTTTAAGATATAGTACGTTAGTTCTTAGTATGACACAGGGTTTTATCCAATGCCCTAAGGCTAAAATACTACAAATTAATATAGCATTTCTCTGAGGAAGAGAAGCTGATTTGAAGTAATACAATTGACCTAGCAGTAAATAATGAGAAGATAAACTGGACACTCACACCCATGGAGCTTTCTTAACTCAGGGTTCCTCAACCTTGGCAACTTTAAGACGGGTGGACTTCAACTCCTAGAATTCCCCAGCCAGCCTTGCTGGCTGGGGAATTCTGGAAGCTGAAGTCCATCTGTCTTAAAGTTGCCAAGGTTGAGGAACCCTGTCTTAACTGACAAAATCAATTCAAGAAAAGAATGTAGGTGTCTCTATGGTATGAGATTATCTTCAATATACAGACGTGCTTTTGCTGTATCGGTTTTAGTTACCTCTGGTATCATATCAATTCCAGGAAAGAAAACAGAACTCATATAATCAAATCACTTGAAAAACTGTCCTGATTGCACATCTGAAGATGAGATATGGAGGATACATATAAATAATTAAATACCTGTAACTGGAGCAGATTCCAGCTTTTAAAAATATTTAACAAGCAGTTTTTTGAAAAGTAGGTAAAAATTCAAGTCCAGTCATAAAGTGTGGTGGCTAAAATATAAGCCCTTATAAGAAAGAAAGAAAGAAAGAAAGAAAGAAAGAAAGAAAGAAAGAAAGAAAGAAAGAAAGAAAGAAAGAAAGAAAGAAAGAATTGTTTATGATTTTTAAAAATTGGAGTCAATACTCTAATATTGCATAGACCATGCATTAGATTAGACAGGGTTATTCTGAGGAGTCTATAAGCTTTTTGATGACTGATACCTTTAGGCAGGCCGGTAATATCAATGTCACTATTTGGAAACCAGAGAAAAATAGTGTGATGTAATATTCTCTTTGTGGCATCCTTAAGGGTAACTCAAGCTCTGAAATCTAGCAAATTGCCCAGGCTCTGGGGTTTTTATTAACATCTCTTTAACAGTAATGCAATGAACATAAAGTTAATCCTTCTTCAGGTTCTTTACATGCCAATAATAGATTTTAAAATACAGAAAGGACAGTCCATTAAAAAAAGATTTTAAAAGATGCAAATAATAGAATAAAGTTAGATCAAAAATATTCTCAGCAGGTAATTCTATCAACTTGAATCTATTAAATTTATGAAGTGATTTTCTATTAATTACAATATCCAAATATATGACAGAAAACAATAAGTACATCTAATTGGTTTTAAAATAAAACAGGTATCAGCTAGAACAATTTCCCATAAATAGCATTTCTTCCAGCAATCCCAAGTTTAGCAGAACAGACAATATTATTTAGAAAACAGAAGCTGAAAAAGTAGAAAGTATTTATATCCATTTTAAAAAGAATTTATCTTTAGACAGGATCCCAGATTGATTGATTGATTGATTGATTGATTGATTGATTATGTGCCATCAAATCATTGTCAACTCTTAGCAATCACATAGATAGATTTTCTCCATGATGATCTGTCCCTAACTTGGTCTTTCAGGTCTTCCAATGTGCATTCGTTACCACTGTAATTGAATCCATCTACTTTGTTGCTGGTCATTCACTAAGTCAATTAGTGGAGATTCTATCTTATTATCCCCAGAATATAGAGTAGCACTTGATTGGCTTGTGGTGATGGGTATGGAAAATGCTGATTGCTGAGAATGACTAGCTGGAACCTGATAGAAGCATTAAATTTAAGAAGGGAACTATGTTGCACCATCATGTTAAACCCTGTCTAAACAATTTATAGGTATAGACAAGTCATGGCATCTGAATATATTTTCCAAGGCCTTCATTACTAGCCTTCATTACTACTCTACCAAATGCTGGTCTGTAGCATATTTCTTGATTATGATTGATTGATTATGTGCCATTAGGACAATGTTGACTTTTAGTGATCTTCTCTAGGATGATCTATCCTTCACCTGGCCCTTCAGCTTTCCCAATTGTACATTCATTGCTGTTGTAATCAAATCCATCCAGTTTGCTGCTGGTCATCTTCTTTTTCTCTTTCCTTCCAACTTTCCCAACATTAAGGAATTCTGAAGGAAGCTGGCCCTTCACATACTATGTCAAAAATATAACATCTTGAGCCTTGACATTAGTGCCTCAAGTGAAAACTTTTAATTAATTTATTTTATGATCCATTTGTTTTCTTGGCTATCCATGGTGTTCTCATGATTCTTTTCCAGCAACAAAGTTCAAAAATATCAATGCTCTTTCCTTCCTGCTTCTTTGAAGTCCAATTTTCACTTCTTTACAGTGATACAGGGAAAACCCTGCCTAAACAATTTATAGGTATAGGCAAATCATGGCATCTGAATATATTTTCCAAGGCCTTCATTACTACTCTACCAAGTGCTGGTCTGTAGCATATTTCTTGACTGCTAGTTCCTTTAGCATTGATAGCCAATCCTAAAAGGCAGAAGTTATCTACCACTTCAGTATCTTCATAGTAAGTAGCTGACTAATGTCTAAATATAATCTTGAAAATACTTCACAAAACCTGCCAAAAGTACACCTTTGAATAAGGTTTGGAAAAAGCCAGTGAAGTGAGCAAATATTGGTGTGCTTTGCTCAATCCTAAGTGGCCCCTGAATAAATTGAAATCTCCAGGATGCCCTCAAATGCAGGTCAACATTCAATAAATTGCCTTAAATTAAAAAGGTGTGGAGGACTGATATAGGCCAGAATGGTATGGGTAGTACAGATGTAAAGGATCTCAGCAGCTGTACACCTATCTGCTAGTCCAAATGCTAGGTTAACAGGATTCCTGTAGACATTTGAGTTTCGGCAAACTTGTCAAAAGAATGGATAGAGTTCTACTGTGCACAAAGCATAGGGCCTGTTGCAAAGCATACTCTGTTGTCATGGAGAAGAAGAAACTTTTCATACATTATTGCAGAGAAAGTAAATAGAGTATATACTGTGTAGTATATACTCTAATTTGTTTACTGGTTAGCATTATATTGCACAACTTTCTTTTAAACCACAAACCTAACGAATGTACAACACTTTGGCATATTAAGTGGGGAGTTAAAGAACATGTGTGGGTAAATGAATAAACATAAATCCTTTTACTGAGAAAGGAGACATGGAATAATGGAATCGTTGTGAGCTACTCCCACCCACACATCACAATAGGAACTTCGGTGGATCAACAAAGAACTGGAAATTAAAGAGGAATAGAAATGAACAGCATCTGCCTCTAAAGCGATGGAAGAACTATGTATAAATAAATATAATCACCAGCTTGCAAGAAGCAACATACCTAATGTTTAACTCATTTTTTTCTACCTTCAGGTGCAACAACTATTTATACTGCCTTGCATAGCCCATTGACATCAGTGGGTGCATACAAATATTAGTAATCTCTGAATAGGTTTTAGGGTACTTCCTGAAACATCATTACTGAGACAATGCTGATTAGTGGAAAGCCACAATTTCTTGCTCACGTGTTGTCTAATGTGGCCACTAGTCCAGAAAGTTTGGCAACTCCTGCATCGAATAAATACAATCGAATGAATAACATTTTGGTCCATTTCTCACAAATCTCTTGCTCTTATACCTTTGCACTTGGTTATCTAATGTAAGACAGTTTTGTTCTGTTTCTTTATTCTCCTGTTAATTATTCCTTCTCATTCAAGCCTTTCTCTACATAATTAGTCAAATAACTCTTATGCTGCTTATGTACCTGTGGTTAATGGTGTTCATATACTGGCACTATTTTCAGAGTACATCCCATATTCAAGAAACTTCAGTACTAATATTTTGTTTTCTTTTTTCTTCCTCACCCACCCTCCATATACCTGGGGAACATGACCTAGGGTTTTAGCAACAGTATATCAGGACATGTAGATAAAGATCTTAATTTTAATCTACATATAGTAAGCACTTTCAAATCAAATTTGGCTCATTAGTATGATTTTTCAGACTGCATCCTTGACATTTCCTAAAAAGATCAACATAATATCAAAGGTCTGCATCTAGCTTGGCTCAAATCCTCTAAATGTATTCAAGGGTAACTATAGTTTATGTAGACCACTTAAAAGAGATTCCACATAGTGCATTCTAGTTCCTTATATGTGCATATGATTTCTATTTAGTCAAAGAATGTTGGAAGTGGAAAACATAAATGGGCAATGTTTACACTGAATTAGTTTTGCAGATTCAAGAAACTTCACCAAGCAATGACACTGATCTTTCACAAACAAATAACTCAGCAGATCTTCCAAAGAAAACCAGAAATTGTACAAAACTTCACTGAAATATAGTTTCTACTAGGAACAATTCAGGACCAGTTTAAAAGCATTTTAAAGGAACCTTCTTAAGAAGGTTCAATATTTGTCAAGGGGCTTAAGAATACAAATATTATCAATGATTCTAAATATTATCTTTATTTCATCACCACTAAGAACAGATAGAGATAATCCAACCACTTACCTTATTCAAAGAAATTCCTTGTTTGAAAGTAAAGGGATATGCAGTGAGATATTTTCTCTGTGCTTGCTGACCTATTTCAAATCAAATGTAAATATCAGAATGGATTGTAAAGGAAATTGTAAGTACTCTTAAAATTTGCTCTTTGGAGTTGCTTGAATTTGTGCGTTTGTGCGTATATGAGAGAATGCACAAGATTCAATTCACTACTCAGTTATTTATAGTCTTGCAGTTTTTTGCCATTTCTTTGTAGTGCAGAAGATATGAAAAATCCCCCAGAAACTTGAAGAAGAAAAATGTTGAACTAGGACAGGAATCTTGAACTCTTTTTGACATTAATGCAAAGTTTATTAGCCCAAAGGTGGCAACAATACCAAAAAAAAAAAAAACTTTTTGAGTCAAAAATGAGAAAAATAAAGATTACACACACACACACAATTTGTATTAAGAATTTTGAATATAATAATAACATCTGATACAAACTAAACTTAAAGAAAGAAAAGAGAACAGAGAAAAGGAGTAAAAAGTGCAAGGAAAAAAAATAAAAAAGAAAGGGAGAAGAAAGAAAAGTAAGAATAGAATAAAGAAAGAGAAAAGAAATATGTAAAGTGACTTCCAACCATTATCACAACAAATATAAACAAATGTAGTGACTCTTCACCCCCTCTAAGGTTACAGACATTTATCTCTTCATCCCATATACCATCTCTTATCTATAAACAAATCCATAAAACAAAGACTATAATTTTATTATTATTTTATTATGTGTACTTTTATGCTGCTTCTGTCGAGTGAATCTAAGCAGCTTACAAGTAAACAAATACGTGACATATAAAAAATAAGTAACATTACAAACTAAAATAATCATAGACATTCCTTCTATTCTAATTTCATAAAATCAGTAAATGTTGGTGCCATACATCTCCTAAGTATCTAATTATCCTGTTCTTAATCCCTAACTGCTTGCTTTAATAGCCATGTTTTTTAACATCAATCTGAATATTAGTAATGAGGCTGTAGCTTTCATTTCTAATGATAGCCATTTCCAAAGGAGGAGAGCTCTGGCAGAGAACGCTCCTCTATAGATTTTCCCCACTAGATCTTAAAGGGGAGGGTACTCTTAATAAGTGCTTTCTACCAGCCTTGGGTGTGAAGATTCTACTTGAAACAAATGGTCTCATAGATATCCAGGTCTTAAGCCAAGTAGAATTTTAGAGGTTATTATCAGTACTTTGCTTCCATATCCAGACACAAACTGGTAACCAGTGTAGCTCCTGCAGTGTAAGTGTTATATATGAGACACTCCCATTAAAACATAGGTTATTCACTGACCTTTTCATTCCATGCCTGGCAGAGATCTCCAACAAGACATGCAGTAAATCCTCCTCCTTGGTCATCTCATTCCCTTCTTTGAGCAGCACCATTTTCCAGACAAATTTCCTTGGCCAAACCTCACCTGGCCTTCCAATTGCCCCTGTCCAGAAAGCCCAGCACCTAATACAGAGTTTGATAGGCAGGGGTTCCAAGAGAGTTGTTCAGTGTGAGGTAATAACTGTGTGGCTTGATTGACCAAGCCTTGCTGTTGCCAAGAGACCTGCTGGATTGGGCCAAGGTGAGTTGTGAGGCCACCACTGCCAGGCTGTTCCCTCTTCCTGGAACACTTCTAGGTTTCACTTCGACACAGGAATCAATGTGGCTTCCTAGGCAGCATTCTCAAAATATTATTGCAGGCTATAGAAAATGATTTGGAGATCCTTGAACTTGATGATATTGGCCATGATGAATATTGGCAACTTTTTGGAATTCCAACTGCTTCTGGACAAACTCACTCCTCTCAAGTGGCCACTTCAAATAAGATTTGATCAAGATCTTTGAAAATGTCAAAGAACTCATGTGAGATTGCCAATATCTCATAAAATTTCAGTGTATTTTCACTTTTTATTAATCTGGGGAGTTTAGGGATAACTTCTAAGCTATACTTACTCATGTCAACTTTACAAATTGGATCTAGACTCCTAGTACCCTCCATCTTTAATTAAAAAAATGTACCCACAAATATAGTTCCATGAGAACTATACTCCCTAATAATACAACATCATTCCCAGGAATATTCTTAAAGAAAGGGAGATATTTTAAATTTACCTTTGTCCTCATTCGTTCATCAGGAAGTGACTAGCTTTCATTATTCTACCAGGGGAAATGCTGTGAAGGAGTAGCAGAAATGTTACTGTCCTATTCTTCCATGTTCCAGAGAAAGGGGTATCGGAAAATGTTCAGAGAAACATTTGATCCATGAGAAAGATGAAGAAATTCTGATAAAATATCTTCATGTATTACAGGATCCCCAAACTTTTGAGGTTGTGGACACATTTGGAATCTTGAGAGCATGCTATAGCATTCACACAAAATGTTAGCCATAATGGACATGGCTGATCATAAAACACCTACTAACTAGAAAGTGAAGTGGTAAGATGACTCTCTATCATACTGTCCAGCTTCAGACTGTTCTTTACCACCTCATCTTACATTTCTCTTTTATGAACACACTCCCAAACATGGCAAGATACTGCAGCTGTCAGCTTTTTTTATTTTCTACAAATATCTCTGGCATCTGTGTGTATCCCAGATAATTTCTTGGAAATAAACATTGTGTTTGAGACTGGCTTTGCTTTGCATCATGCTACTTGCTTATTTATTTATTTTTGGTTAAAAGGGAAAAAAAAAAAAAAAGCCAGTGGGGCAGGGAACCTTTCCATATAACATATATTATAAAAAGGTGGGGAGCCTGGTGGCCACCAAGAAATATTTAGATTGTTTAGATTGTTTTATTGGCATCCATGAGAACAATATTGCTGATTCTGCATATATTAAAAGTACATACAAAGGAGACAGAGGCAAACTCCATTATCCTCCTGTATATTTTTAATGCCTAGAGATTCTCTTTGTACCCAGGGCTACACCTCTAAGGTGCCTCTTAGATAACTAATAGATAGACTATTGAATCACTTTTATTTATTATAGTAAAAGGGAGTAGGGACGGAGAGTAATGTGAAAAAACATATTAGTGGAGAATGCATGGAGATTCATAGGAAGGATGAGAATCATAATAGGGAAGTCCCTTGTTGTTTAGCATTGACAAAGCCTGAATGCTGAAATTTCTTTCTGTTGAAAATGCCCTGAAAAAAAAAAAAGGGAGGGGAAGAAAGATGACTCACCCAATTCATTTAAAGTTTGTCCCATCCCAGAAACTTTAGAGAGATTAAATTTTTTAAGGTCTAGTAAGAAAAGCGTAAGGGGAAAATGTTTAATTAAAAAAATCAGATATTACTATAAATCTCTTTTTTTCATAATTTCAAACTTAATTGACTACTAAAAAATAATGCTACATTGATAAATCAAAAGATAGCAACCCATTTATTTTAACCTTGATCAAATAAATTTTGTACTCTTTCCCCTTTCTCCCCTCAGATAATGTCCTAACATCTGCTTTCTTTTCATGCTCTCTTTGTCTCTTCTCCCAAAGTCGTTGGCATTATTAATAAGCCCCTTTTGTAAATCCAGTATAAATAGGTTATCCATGTCTCTGTTATTATTTTCACTATATCTTCTCACGAAATCGTTGACAACTTCAACTAGTCCCTTTTCTAAATGCAATATAAAGAGGTTATCCAGGTCACTCTTTTGGTTTAGTATTTGTGTGTGTTTTTTAATTATTAAGTCATCAGCCAGTTTTATCTGTATGTCCAATAATTCATCATTTTGTATATCTACTATTTCATCTTTTTTCATCTCTTTCTTATAGGCTATCATTTTTAAATCCACATTCAAATTGATTTCAGTTTTATTCAATGGAACTGGTTCCTCTTCAATGATACTATCTAGTTTCTCTATAATAGCAGATAACTTTAAAATTATTTTCTGAGCCTAGTAGTCATAAATCTCTCTCAAAGGACCCATTGATGTATTTATTTCCTTTTGGTGCCCTCTAGTGACCAACCTTCAAAATCATCTTATAAGTTATTTGTTTTCCAGATATAAACATAAAACGTTTCCCATGGGAAGGATTCTTATAATTAATTTCAAAGTTTTAATTCAAGTCCATCTGGACATTTAATCCATTTAAAACTTTCTAAAATCAACACTGTAATCACCTTTTTGCTGTATATTCTAAAAAAAAAATTTTTTTTTTTTGCCAAACCTTAAACTTGTAATTAAAATTTCTTTCTTAAAGGATTGAAGAAAAACTTACCCAGTGAATATGATCAAACCTGCACTTCTGAAGATTCTCAATATTTAAAAAGCAGTAGGAAAAAAAAAAGTAAATCCAAAGTGATTAAGAAGTGAGGTTCAGTCAAACTTTGAGTCCATAAAGGCTACATTGACTGCTGTGAGCTCAGTGGAATCTTGCAGCTCCCAGCGGTTTGCAAGCTGATCACAAAAATGTCAGTTTCTGCTGTCTACTCACAAAAAGCAGCTGTCTGGAGTACATATGGATGATCTCAAGATACCTCTTTTCTCTGGAGATATTCCAGCAGTCTGGATCCAGAATCCCACTACCATTTTCATCGGTAATGTCTCCCACTCTCCACAAGACGTCAGTTTGCCATTTCCTCACCGGAAGTCCTCCTTCATCCTGTATTGTTTGCTTATAATGTACCTTAGCTTATGGATTGTGGAGGGCATAGAACAATTTATTGATATTTCATTTGTCATTAGCTCCAGAAGAATTACTTTTTAATTAATGCATGTGGATAGCAGAAGGAAACCAAGAAAGTCAAACTTAAAATGTTCCTATTATTTCCCACTTTCCCAAATGAAGTTCTATGAAAATCATGGATATATCTCTGCTCAAGGATATGGCCAAACTCATGAGGACCCAGTGGGTGTCTGGCAGGGGCAGGAGTTGTTTTTGAAGCTAGAAGCTATTTTCTTTCCAAAGCCAATGTTAATCAGGGATGTATCAAATTGCCAGAATGGATGGGAAGTGAGTTTTAGCACAGCACAGTTTCCTATTTTTTTTCCCCTGGGAGCTGGGATTTTTTACTTTCAGAAGTGCATTAAGATGAAACCACAATGCTAGATTTCAACATGACAACCTGGAAAAATCTGGGGTTTCATAAAAGGGGCTTGGGACTTCATGGAATCCATGGGCCAAAGGTCAGAGGTTAGGATTCAGAGGATAAAATCAAGATACTGAAAGATATAGGGGTGAGTGACAAAGTATATGCAGTAGCTGTTAGGGATAACTTTACAAGACAGAAGGAATGGCAATGAGAGGAATGAATATCACTTTATATTTCCAATTCACTTATGTACAAGAGGTAAATTGTACGATCCATTTCTGGACTCTCTCCAGTTTAACAAAATTTACTACAAAACTATTCCTCTTGCTATTTATAAGCTTCTATATAACGTGAGATTGCAGCCTCATAATCACCATTGTAGGCTGTTTTTAGATTATTCTTTATATATTTTAATGGTTGCCTATCAACCGAGCACAAGATCGAGTTTGAACCCGACTTTCATGATTTAGATTAAAGTCTAATTCAGCTTAGACTCTGACCGGAAATGAAATTTCACCCTTTCCCATTGATTATATTGAGTTTTTTTTTTTTTTAAGTCTATAACGAATTTGCCAACTAACAAGAGCAATTTTGTGCAAGAGGAAGACAAAGTGTTGAAGTCACTGAAAGATATGTTAATGGTTGCTCTTGGCTTGCCCTTAAACAAATGGGCGTGCAGACTATTTATTTAAAAGAGCTTTTCTGTTGCCCATTTCAGTTTATCAGAACCGTCAGGGCAGCTTACCATAATCATAAAAACAATACCAAATACCAAATAAATCTTAGAGCCATTCCACTGAAAGCAGACACAGGACAATAAAACAGGGGGAGAAAAATCAATACATATCTTCAAATACAGTCAGCTTATGTAAGGGGGCGGAAGTTGTGATCCAGTAAAAAGGTCACTGCCATCACCAAGACCTCCCAAAACATACCACATTTGGAAAGTGAAACTAAAAAGCTTCTGTCTCTAGGCATCACCTACCTAACTTCAGAAACTAAGTGTGACTGCAGATGTGAATCTGAATGTACGTTTTTGATGAAATCTGAACACATATTTTTCCTTACAGTTTCATTAGTGTAGGGACCTATATGCAACTAATTCCTTCCTTCAAAATTTTGGCATTCATAACCTTTATTTCTTGGCAATATTGGGTGGAATTTGCAGCCTTCTGAAGGAGAAAAAGAAACCTGGCAACTTTCAAACAGATAGGTGCAAGGATCTGTGCAAATACAACATTTAAAATTTGGTGGTTTAAACAAAGTGATTTGCTAATTCACTAAATTTTAGGGGAGGAATGTGTAGGAAAACAGCATATAATATAGAAATGCTACTAGCTTTTTGTGCTTAGTACCTTTCCTTGTACTTTTCAAAGGAACTAAAAACTGATTTGCTTCTACTTTAATAAAACATCAGTATGTCGACAAACACCTGCTTAAAGAAAATGAATCTACCCCTTCTAAAAAGAAAGAAGGTAGGGGCACCACATTTCATGAAACAAAGCATGCCATAATATTGGTTTGGCCATAATGTTGAAAGGTCTTAAAACCAATTATCAGTACAGAATTCACAGGCTACAACAGGTCACAGGGTAGTGTACTGGTTATGTACAAAGCTTTGGAGATGGATTCACAAATCATCTGAATGTAGGCTTGCCATTCTTTATTAGTTTGGAAAGCAATATGTAGTTGTGTAAAGACAGTGGAACAGACACAGCCTGATCACCAGAGAATAATTGCTAGTACTCCTGTGTACAGGTTGCCAACAAAGCTATCTCAGGTTAAACTGAGAAGATTGGCGGCACTATTCAGGACAAATTACTCACTAATCCAAATATAAACGTGCTGGTTTATGAGGAAAACAAGTGGTTGTGCCAATAGGCTTACTGAGAACAATAGATTAGCCTAAGTGATAATGAAGAGAGAGCCATTTTGCTGTGTATGACTCTTCTTATGAGGTGGGGTTTGGATTCCACAAAGACATGCTTCCAAGTGACTTGAATGTCAAGTGCCAAAAACAGAAGACTTCTACCACCTACATGAGTAATGTAGTAGACACATGTGTTTGTGACCTGCAATGTTCATTGATGAGCTGCAGGGTTCTGGCACTTACCATAGCTTCAAGTTGGCAGAGATAGATTTGTATGAGTCCTACCCTATCTTTTATGATATAATCATCTTTCCAGAACATGTAGACTGAATAGTGCTGCCAATCGTCTCAATTTAACCTGAGATAGCTCTGTTGGCAACCTGTACACAGGAGTACTGGCAATTATTCTCTGGTCATCAGGCTGTGTCTGTTCCACTGTCTTTACAAAGTCTGGACTTTCCATATTTTTATTCAGTCCCAAGGAAATAAATCAACTGGGGATTCTTCTGATGGAAGAACATATAGGCAGTCAAAGAAGCTGTAACATTTCAGAGAATTAAATGTGCAGGGATCTGCTTCTTGGTTCTGTTAGTGATTTGGGCTTAATGTTTCTTTGTATTTTAATTTTTGTAATGCTTGTAATTGTTTTTATTTTATTTTGCTGACAAGAGTCATTTGTTGAGATAGGCAGCCATATAAATTGAATGAATAAACAAACAAACTGGAGTGGGGGAAATTCCAACACCATTTTCCACCTTGTAAGAATAATAATACACACGCAAAAATACTATGAACAGAAATTCCAAAGCACTCTGATAATGCATGGGATTTTCAGGTGATTGAAAGTTCAGTTTCAGCACAATCCCAATACCCATAACTTTCTTTCTCAAAGTCAACAATTGGTACCTATGAATTGTCAAGTATTTATATATTAACCAGCTAAATATCTTCCCCAGAATAGCACTGCACTCCTTCTCTTTGTCAGGCTTCTCTTCAATGCTCCATTCACTAAATAAACTTCTGCTACCTGTGGATGGATGGATGGATGGATGGATGGATGGATGGATGGATAGATAGATAGATAGATAGATAGATAGATAGATAGATAGATAGATAGATAGATAGATAATGATACTGTTCTAACACTATTTTATTCCAGAATCTTTAATCTATTCCTCCACAATGGATTATTTTCAACATATCCCTAAGATTGCTGGAAACATTTCTGAGATGTTCTAAATGCCCCAAATTAATTCCTGTCTATGGCCTTACCCTCAAACTTGGGTCAATACATTTTGGAAGTAACTGTTCCTGAATCAATGATTCAGCATTCATTACTGGCAGATTTATTTACTATAAGTTTAGCATTTCACAACATGCTTTTGCATTTGTACATTGTTATTTGTGTATTATAACTGGTGTGAACTTCCTTTGGCTTATTACAGAATTGGTTAAAAGCAGAAAGTTAACTCGTCTGTGCCAGATTTTGGCTTTTGGAGACTATTGATCACTGCAAGTAGAACACATCTAATATCTGTAAAAAGTATTCTCAGACTTTCTATCTACAAGCTTCTTAATCTATCTTTTCTCCCCTCCCTTCACCCAAAACTCACCTGTGTTGGTAGTGATAAAAACACCTATATGTTAAGCTTCTTTTTACTCCTGGAATGCAGATACAACAACATGCCATACCCTTGGATCCCTGTGAAAAAATATTTTTTTAGTTGTGCAAACAAGCATTTTGAAAACTATGTGTTCCAGGCCTCACTGCAGCAGTGACTAAGCAAGTTTACAATTACATAACCTAGGAATTATTGATGGTTACACATACTCCAAATTGATGGAGAACTTCTTAGAGAAATGGCACTCAATTTATGAATCAGCCATGCAGTAATGAGCTAAAAAAATCGTTTTCCTGTCCACATGAAAGTTAAGAAATTCCGTATTGAATTCCAGTTCTGCAATGTTTCTCATCTCCTTGAGAACTTGAAAGGATGCACATTTCTATGTGACTATGAGTTGTCTCGGTCAAAATATATCTGTAATATACTGTATATCAATGTATCAGTTCCTTTTAGTCTGTATTTACTCCTAACCTTATTCTATGCCATGGTGTATTTAACCATTGTATATTGAATAAAGCGTGAAACCTATACACAGGATAGGAAGCCACAGTCCGGATGGAACATGGCAAAACAGACTGGTTCAGGGTCAGCAAAGGAGTGAGACAAGGCTGCATATTCTCCCTTTATTTATTCAACTTGCTGAATATATATGAGGGAATCTGAATTGGAAGAAGATGATCATTGTTTGGAGGAAGAAACATCAATAACCAGCACTATGTTGATGACACTACTCTGATAGCTGAAAATGCAAATGATTTGTGAAGTCTAGTAATGAAAATAATAAAAGTAATGAAACAATGAGAAAAATGATGCTACATTTAAATATAAAAGAGAATATATGGGGCTCAGGGTTGAACCGCTGGGTTCTTGGTGCTCTGTGAGTTAATTGTTTTCTTGCTGTTGTTAAACTGCTAGGCTAGGTCACACACTGCAAGAGAGAGCAGGGTCTGATGGCTGTTTATATATAGTAACCTGTGCTGCCCGGCTTCATCTTTGATGCTTCCTTGATTTGGGTATTTTTTCTTCTCTGACTGTTTAGCTGGTGCTGCTTCCCCTTAGCTGAACGTTGGCTGCTAGAGGGGATGTGTTCTGTTTGTTTCTTTCCTGGCTTCTGATTGTATCTTTTAAATAGTATGTAAATTGACATATAAATTATCTTTATATGTCTGTTGATGGCTGATTTGTCTGCAAGCCATGTTTCCAGGAATGTCCTAGCATTTTTGGATTTGGCTTGATCAAAAACTTTAACAGTTTCCCAGCTGATATGTGGTTGAGTTATGTTATGAGATTCTCACTGCCAGTTGGTGTTTTTAGATGTGCTCTGCCAGTCTTCTACCTGTCTATCTTACCTGGTGGCTGTTGCAGTCCTTACATTGTATGTTGTTGATGACTCCTGTTTTTTCTTCTTTGGTTGTGGAGGGATTTTGTTGGTTTGTGTGCTACAGTGATGCCAAGTGATTGTAGCAGTCTATTGATTATCTCAGAGATGCCCATGATGTATGGGACCATTATACTTTTCACAGGTTGTACTGGTTGTATTATAGTGGATTGTGTAGTCATGCACTTTTTGATGAAGCATTGGTATCTTTTGTGTTGGAAGATGTTGTATAGGGATTACTGATGTTGTTGCCTAGCCTGGTAATGAAATGTCTGCAAGAAAATTACCAGGAGCACCAAGAACACAACAATAAAATATAAAGAAGACTCAGCTAATATCAACTAGTACAGCAACCAGCTTTAGAACTGATGAATTAAATGATGCAATATCAGTTTGTATTTTAAATAGGATGATGCTGTCAGGTTTCAGCTAGCCATTCTTACCATCTATGAGGTTGTTAGGAGTCAATACCAACTTCATGGAACATCATCATCATATTAAATAATCTATGCTACATAATACATTAAGTCATAAACTTTGGCTGAGTTCACACAATTTACTAATCTAAAACCGAACAGATTATATCATGTTTTAGCATTGTATGTGAATTTAGCCACAATTCCATACTAGTGAAATGAAGGGCACTCCAGTTGGTTTGCGACAAAGTATGAATGTCCTGTACTTGATTCTTTCATGTAAGTTAGTCTTGGCTGTTTCCTCCTGAAACCTCTGTCTTAGTAACAGGTACAGTTTACCTAAGAAGATACATAAGAAGTATCTGTCATTGCCTTCAGTCCCTTACTCTATCATATGTATAATTCATATATCGCATTCTTAGCCTTTTTCATGTTAAGCAAGGATGTGAGCATGATTAATGACATTTTTCAGTTCTTAGATCAGACTATGCAGCGCATGTATCCTATGGAGATTATTACAGTTCCAGCCACAGCCTTTGACTCAGTACATTGCTTCCTCTGTTGGAAAGCCCCACCAGCAGTACATAATTAAAACAGAAGAAAAAGAGTTATAAATTAACACTGATGCAATTAAATAGGGAATTGTCACTCATAGGGTGGTCATGCCATTCATTAAGAATTAGACTGCTTGTCCAATTTACTACTTGTTATTTAGTTAATTGTCTCGACAATTGAAGGAATGTCCATTGCTGTATATTTTTGAATGAGTTCCATTTCATAGTCATCCCACTGAGGCATGATTGCTCATTATTTATCCAAGTGATGGCCAATTTCAGATCCATTTTAGGGTCATATATCAATATTCATAAGTGAAAATTGAACCCTGGGGCAAATTTTGTAGTATATGTAATACACTTCCTTTTTGTTCAAAACAAAAGGACCTGGTAATCATAAAGTTCATCATCATCACATCACCACCTTTTTATTTATTTGCATCCCTCTTTTAATAATAATTAAGCTGAATGAGGCGCCAGCCCCAAAAACCAAAACAAAACCTGCTATATTATTGTTCTACAAAACAATTCATTTACAACTTTAAACAAGCACAGCAAAGATACACATTATGATTAAGGCAAAAGAGAATACAAACATAACATTGTGATCATAGTGAAAATAACATAATATCTGGTACTAAAAGTTGCTCTCAACAATCATCTTTATTACACGATTTCCTTAAGCAAATACAGCAACATTTTTCAGCTGTTCTCAGTGCTTGTCTTTTATCTGCCCATTTACTCAGAATCTTTTGGGAGTCAGGTAGCATCTAAATCGCTCTGTCTCTCTCCCACCCACCACCTACCTACCTACCCAGAAAAGCAAAGGCCAGATTTTTCAAGACTCTCTGCTAGATAACCTGACACTAGTCTATGGACACTTTTTTTATTTGGCTAACATCGCCCCTGTACTCTCACATATAAACTCTCTCTCTGCCAGACTCATATACAAGCTCCATCAATCTCTCCCAGTATATCAGGTATAACTGTTTTCCAAGATTATGACAATACTTTGAATGTACTCAGAAAAAAAGAGGGAAAAAATACCATTTATACAGAAAAGCATAAGAAGATCAAGCATATAAAAAGGAACATTAAACAGCTATCTAATATCCTGCCTTGGCTTGGATATTAAATCTCATTGCTTAGGGCACCAGATTTAGCACAAAAAAGGTGCTGAAAATCTGTGACAATAACGAAGAAATAACATGTAGGATATTAAAGGTATAACTTCTGTTCCAAGGTACATCTTATAATTAAGGTGGCTACAAGATTTATAGATGATGTAAGTCCTTCCTTGACAACCAGCTGTTTTCATTCTTTCTTTTTTTGAGTAGTCCTTGTTTTATCTTAGTCTCAGGAATATCACTACTTTCAGTTTCTTTTTACTAGGTTCTTTTACTTTTTGACTCCTCAACTCTAACTTAAATTTCTGAGAAATTGCAATAGTTTAGCCAATGGCTAGGCAAAGATTACATAAAGACAACTTCTAGCTAGCCAAAGTTTAGGTTAAACTTCACATTTCTAGGTTTTCGTGTGTGTCTTTTTTTCATCTCGAAACCTATTTTGGAGGGAGAAAAGGAAAGCTGCATGTTGGTATATACCTCTGTGAAGATTAAAGGTTTTATAAAATTATACCAAAAAAGAAGAAAGAAAGAAAGAAAGAAAGAAAGAAAGAAAGAAAGAAAGAAAGAAAGAAAGAAAGAAAGAAAGAAAAAGGGAGGGAGGGAGGGAGGGAGGGAGGGAGGGAGGGAGGGAGGGAGGGAGGGAGGAAGGGTCTGTTACACAATGGATAGAAGATTTATGACATGATCCCTATAGCCTGACTTCTTTGGATGCTCACCCATATCAAGCTTTCTGTTATGGTGAAAATCACAAAAAATCAGGATACAAGATGAAGCAGTTACAATGCACCTTTATTTAAGTTAATCTAATAGCTGTAACAAATTCTATTATAACTGACCTCTCAGCTTTGGAGCATCTTAGGTTTCCTTCTATTTAGAAGGGTAGAATTATCTATTTTAGATAATGTCTACATCCTCCACTTTTCTGAGAAGTCTCACATCACGTTTGAGGGCTCTTAGAAAAAAAAATCCAGCCTAGATTTTCTCCTGAACTCACTCCTTTTATTCTTGCCATAATATTCTTCAGCCTCCCATGATTGTTTCAAGGATTTTTTTTTTTTTTTTTGTCAATTCAACTGACTCTAAAAGTGAGCAGGATCAGAAAGGATTGGTTAATGATGCCCTCCCCAACCAGATGCCCTCCAAATTAGTTGTGTCCTGTTGGTTGGGAATACTGGGAGTTGTATTCCCAACACATCTGGAGGGCATGAGTTGGGGAAGTCTTCATTACTGTATTTCGCACATCATAAGATGTGAGATGGGTGGTCACAAATTTGAAATATAAAAATAAATTTTAAAAAATATAAAGTAGGTATAGTAGATAAATTTCACTCCTCTCTACTCCATCAAAAATAATGTGGGATAGTTACATCTAATCACATCTAATTACTGGCTGTAATTGTCAGGGGATTCACATTGGAGAAGGAGAAGGAGAAGGAGAAGGAGAAGGAGAAGGAGAAGGAGAAGGAGAAGGAGAAGGAGAAGGAGAAGGAGGAGAAGAGAAGAGGAGAAGGAAGACAAAGAAGAAATCAGCTAGAAAATTGCTACATATTGCTCAAAATAATAAATTTATCTGAAAGGACAATGAAGGTGCAGTCAGTTGATTAGGGTCCATTTTGTGATCAAACCACAAACTGGAAGTACTAAAGTTAAGCCATGATTACTTATACAAAGCTATTGAAGTGATCACGAATTACACCATGAACTTTGCTTTTGGCAATACACATTTTGGCAGAAATCCTCTGTATTGTCATATGTAGTTAAATTCCAGTGAAGGCAATGAGACTTGAAAGCACATAGCTACCCAGACAAAACTGCAGCCAAAGCATTTATTGTTAAAATATAGCTTCATGCCATTACACAGATCTGAAAAAAAATTGCTTGCAGACACAAAATGTGTGCAATTACAGTAGTGGCTACTGAATTTTAGAGTTGATGTCTCAGAAATCTAAAATTTATTACTTTCTTTTTCTCTTGCTCAGCTGCCTATGTGCTTGCCAGACTGAGATCCAATCAGCATGTACATACGGACTGCTGAAGAGCCTTCACTTTACACTAAAAAGTCAGTGAAAAACAAAGTAGGTGAAAAAGTAGCTCACATTGAATGCACATCTCTGATTCATAGGCTTGCAAACCACTGCCATGTGAATGCATGCTTTTGAAAATAATTTTTCAATTTTTGTTTTATTTTGTTTTGTTTATAAATTTTAGAATTGCAGACTCTTTCCATCTCGAGAAGGAAAAATAAACTTACAGTTAAATTGTCCACTTCTGTTTGCAGCAGCAGTAGCAATCTTAAAGATCACCAACAGAAGATCCCCCAAGGGCCAATGCAACCACTTTGAGTCTGGCCCCCAAATCTCCAAATTACTACCGAATTGTAATTTTTTATATGCCAGAAAGGAGAAATTATTAAATATTATACTTGATAGGCAAATGATCATATTAACTATTTTTATTACTGTGGTGGAAAAGGTACCCCCCATCCATATGTAAACTGCATTCACTACCAAACCTCTGAACCCACCCCCACCCCCACCCCATATGAGCTGCTTAAACTGCCTTTGTAAGAAAACATTCACAGCAAGCTGAATTGACCCTGAGTGGCAACAGGGAGATGACTCAGTCAGGAACCTGTGGCCCAGTAAACCAAATTGTTTCTATTCACTGACCATATCTCAGAAATAATATGGCTAGCATGCTGATCTAGCAGAAAGGGATAAACAATAATAAGGTCACATGGATGGGTTTATCTAAAACATTCCAATGCCATGCTGTAAATTCTATTGTGTCTGCCTTTTTCTTCATTTTGCCTTCACCTTTCTTTGCCTTGCAATGTAGTGGTGAGGCTCCATGGCAAACTAGACATCCCTGAAGGAGCAGGCACAACACTGTGGTGAAGATCGGCAAATTCTGGCCAGTGGAGTCTCTCCAGGTAAAGAGAGATTGTGAGATCACCCATCTGCACTCTGGACAGCAGGAACTGTGGTTGACTTGTGAGTTGAGCAGCTGGTGTCGAGGGATTTCAAGCAGGTGCACAACCGCAATGCAGCCTGTAATGGACATAAGGTTTACAAAAGCCTCACTTTCTTAATCACTATCACATGTAATCAATTTACAGTTAAAGAAAAATTTTCTGATTTCTTCCTATCAAAAATCTTCTGATTGGCAGGATAAGAGAAAGCCACTTGGTCAGTCAGCCTTCTTTCTGGATTAAAGGAGACAAAGAAAAAAGTTTTAAAGGATTTAAATCTCTAGCAAAAAGCTTAACAAGGATTGGATGCAAGTTGAACAGATAACGGGGACAGTAATTTTGAAAGATTAATTTTTGGCGAAACTGCTGATGAGAATATTGGAACTAAATAGATAAATGGACTAGACTGTCATGGGAATGTTGCTTGTTTAATATTAAAGAATGTAGACAATTGGTGGATTTTACAAAACAAAGAAGGTAACATAATGTGAGACAGACTGTGACTGTGGCTGTAATTACAGTGCCAGGTGAGAGTATTAAGGATATGGAAAGGCAAACGGGGGGGGGGGGGGAGCCTGCCTATTATTTTTTACCTTGTAATTGAGACACTTTTACTTTTGGATTACAATATTAGAATGGCAACCACCAGAAAAGCAGCAAAAGCAGGAGAAGGAAGGAGAAGGTCATTCAAACAGCCTGCAGAAAGAGGAATTACCACAGAGTTGTTGCAGAAAATGTTCAAGGAATTAGGTAAGACGTTGTCTGAATCAGTTAATGCTTATTTGGCAGCTTTTGAAGAAAGACTTGTAAAGATGAAAGAGAAAATGAAAGAAGTTAAGAAGATGGAAGAACCTATAGAACAAGTAACTTGAGATGAAAAACAAATTAATAACAAAGTGGAAATTTTGAAAAGTAAAACAGAAGCTATAAATAGAGAGAGGGAAAGAGATTTAGATAATCTGGCATTACTAGAATTGAGAGAAAAAGAATTCTGCTTAAGATTCAGAGCGATTTAGAGGATTTTGGTGAAGATATTAGAGAAAAGGTTATCAAAGCCTTATCAATTTTTTTGGAATGAGATGAAGATGAGACAGAGGCAGAAATTGACAAAGTTTATAGAATAAATACAAGATTTGCAAAATTAAATCTTCCAAGTGATGCCCTGGTGTCATTGTCAGGAAGAAAACAAGAGACCAAGTTCTGCAGCAGCATTTTAATAAAAGATTGAAGATTGATAATACAGATGTAATTGTGCTTAAAAAAATTCAAATTAGAATACAGCGTAAGAGAAAAGAGTATTTTTTTTCTGACTGCTAGGCTTAAGCAGAAAAATATTCCATTTCAATGGGACAAACTGGAAGAAGTAATTTTTACTTTCAAACAGCAGAGGTTTCCAGTGAATTCTGTGCAGAAAGTGAGAGAATTTCTAGAAAAGTTCAAAGAACTGGAGACAATACAACTGGATGTGACAGATCAGAACACACAAAAGCCTCCACAGGTGCAAAAGGAAAGGGAAAGGGAGGATATTGAATTAGGTGCTACAGGTATTTTCTAAATTTTTGTCCTGATTATGAATTACAAATGCTTAACATGGAATATAAATGGAGCTCGTGCTTCTCCAATGAGATTTTTTTTTTCATTATTTGAAAAAATTTAAATAAGATATAATTTGCTTACAAGAAACAGATATTAGAAAAAAGGATATAAAATATTTGACTGACAAAAATTTGGGTGAAGAATTTCTCTCAGCAGGAATAAACAAACAAACAAAAGAAATGGAGCTGTTTTGTATATAAATCCCCAACTACAACCAGAACTTATATTGACTGGTAAACATGGTAGATATGTTGGGGTGGAACTTACTTTGCCTGGAGTTAGACTCTGATAAAACATAGCAGTAAAATAAAAAAAAAAGAGAGGCAGTTTGATGTAGTGGTTGAGGCATCAGACTTGAAACTGGGAGAGTTCTAGTCCCACCGAGGCACAAAGCCATTTGAGTGATCTTGGGCCAGTCCCTCTCTCTCAGCCCTAGGAAGTAGGCAATGGCAAACCACTTCTCAAAAATCTTGCCAAGAAAACTGCAGGGACTTATCCAGGCAGTCTCCAAGAATCAGACATGATTGAACAGATAAAAAGAAAAGAAAAACTCTGATATTGAGAATTTATACTCCAAATGAGGATGAAGCAATGTTCTGTAAATGACTTTTGGACAGACTAATTGGCTTTTCTTATTAAAATTGGTGTTTAATGGGAGATTGGAATGAAGTGAACTCCCCACAAGTAGACAGAACTTCTGAGAAAAATATTAAAATTGCACAAGGTAAACTACCCAAAGTTTTTTTATTATTATTATTTGATGGACAATTTAGAGCTTGTTGATATGTAGAGACATAAAAGTGGCAATTCAAGAGAGTATACCTATTTTTCTGAAAGACATAGATCTTTTTCAAAAATAGACATGATTTGGATTTTAAAGAATTTGACTACTAAGGTTCATAAAGTAGAGATATTACCAAAAACCTTTCAGATCATAATCCAGTGAGTTTGATTTTTAAATGGAAACCCAGTTCTTTCAGATGGTTCAAAGGAAATGCTGTTACAGAAAGAAGAAATAGTGGAGGACTTATTAATTAAGATAATAAGAAATTAAAAGCGTTTTTTGAAAATAATTTTAATAAAGGTACAGATGTAAGAATCATTTGGGAAGCAAGCAAAGCTTTCATGAGAGGTTACTTCATACAACATAATAGTGAACTAAGAAAGAAGAGGCAAGAGAAAACACAAGCTATTTTGGATGAGATAAAAAGAAAATAAGAGGAATTAAAGAAGTTTCCAGAGAAGATAAATATTTATCAACAAATGAAGCTTCTACAGTGACAATTATCTATGTTAACAGTAAAAGAAGTGGAAATAAAAATGAATTATGCAAAAAAAAATTTTTTTTGAGTTTGCAAATAACCCAGGGAAGTGGTTGGCATACAAATTACAAAAAGAAAAAGAAAAGAAAATGATACTGAAATTACAAGAAGGAGATACTGTAATAACAGATAATGCAGCTATGCAAAAAGTATTTCATCAATATTATTCCAATTTCTATAAAGGACAAGAAATTTCCCTGGAGAAAATAAATGAATATTTAAGGAAGCAAAATTTACTGAAGGTTACAGACAAACAGAAACAGACTATGAATGGACCCACAACAATAAGGGAAGTTTGCGATGCTATAAAAAAGACTAAAACAGGAATGGTGCCTGGACCAGAGAGGTTACCGACTTCTTACTATAAATGCTTTGAGGATAAACTTTTACAACCTCTACAAAATACGATGAATTCTATATTACAGAGGCATCTTGCTGTAATTTTCACTGTGTCTGCCTTTTTCTTCATTTTGCCTTTGCCTTTCTTTGTCTTGCAATGTAGTGGGCCAAAAGTATATAAGCCCTGGTTCTGTTTTTGCTCAGGGCCATTCAGCAAGGTATCCAGCCTTTGATGGGGGTCTAGTATATACCGTGTTATTTCTTGTATGCATACAAATAAAATCTTGTTGTATCTTCAAAGTAATTTGGTTCCTTTAGGTCAGGGTTCCTCAACCTTGGCAACTTTAAGACGGGTGGACTTCAACTCCCAGAATTCCCCAGCCAGGGAATTCTGGTAGTTGAAGTCCACCCGTCTTAAAGTTGCCAAGGTTGAGGAACCCTGAGTTAAGAAAGCTCCATGGGTGTGAGTGTCCAGTTTCTCTTCTCATTATTTACTGCTAGGTCAATTGTATTACTTCAAATCAGCTTCTCTTCCTCAGAGAAATGCTATATTAATTTGTAGTATTTTAGCCTTAGGGCATTGGCTGGGGAATTCTGGGAGTTGAAGTCCACCCATCTTAAAGTTGCCAAGGTTGAGGAACCCTGTTTTAGGTGAGCCAGGTTTTGGCCACAATATTACATTTAAATATCACAGGAGTAAATTTCACACTATTGTGGTTTTTGGAATCTGAAACTTAGTATGCCATTCAACGACTCTGAAAACTTTGCACATTACCTCAGTTGGAGCAGATTCTCATTCAGGAAAATGTAGTAATGATGGGGACAAGTTTAACACCAACAACAGGATGGAGAGTAAGAGGAAGTGTTCTTACTCATCTTTGTAGCTTTTCTGTTGCATTTTGTCACTGAGGCTATCACTTTGATTTGACACAAAGCTTGCCCTGAAGGATCAAAATGAAAAATATATACAAACTGCTGAGTTAAAAGTTTCTCCCTCCTTTTATTGCAGTAAAATATTCTGAAACACCTCATAATTCTTCTACCTGTTTTGTATTTGTTGAAGGGATTCAAAGTTATAATCAATCTGCCAAACAAACATCATTAGAGGGGAAACACATTTTTGGTTCTTTGTGAAACCTTTAACTCACCAAGAGTGGGGTGGGGTGGGGTGGGGGTGGACTCAGCATGTGAATAAAGATTAGCAAGGATTTATAATGGTAAATGTAATTCTTTCCTACTCATGGAATTGGATGAAATTCAAGGTCCTTGAAATTGTATTATCTTTTGAATAAAAGAAAATAGAAAGGAAGATAAGTCTGTATATTAAACAGTTTCTGCAAAGAAATAATACATCTGCTCCTGAATTAGATATGAGACTGAGGGGAAGGGAGTTGGTAGAAATCCTCATTAATGTGCAAAAATGAGGATCTTCTTGGTTCTTCTACAGAATCTGTTTAAATTTACAAAGGGAAAAGCAACCTAAAACCCTTCTTATACGTTTATGTAAGATTTATATAGTCTCTTTTTTAAAAAGAAATCCGGTTTCCATTCATCATCGTTCCCATAAACTGTAAATCCACAGTGATGCTTTCATTTCTACAGGTTGGCATTTTGTTCTGAAGGTGCATGAGTCATAATGTAAGAACTATCAAGCTGTTTTGTTGTTGTTGTTGTTGCTGTTTGTTTATTCATTATTCATTTATTCATTTATTCTATTTATTTATTTATTCAATTTTCATTCCACCTAACTCCAACTGATTCTGGGTGGAGCACAAAAATAAAGAGCAACATAAAAACAATAATATCCAATAAAGTAGACTGGAACAAATTACAGAAATAACTACAAAAAATAATTATGAGAAGGCAAATCAGGCAACAAATCAAAATATAAAGCATCGCAAACAAGGGAGTCCCATCCATCCTATTCCAAGGCCTAGGAGAATTGCCAGGTTCTCAAGGCCTTCCAGAATGCCATCAGGGTGAGGGCCACCCAGATCTTGAGGGGACCTCATTCCAGAGGGCAGGCACTGTGACAGAGAAGGCATGATGTCTAGCTCCTGATAGATGGGAATGTTTAATAGAAAGGACCTGGAGAACACCAACTCTGCCAGCTCATACAAATCAGGCAGAAACCATGGCAACAAGGAAATCACATTTTAGCTATGTTTATTTATTTACTAGATTTATATTCCACCTTTCATTCAGGAACTCCAATGGCATACATAGTGTACCTCCTGAGTCCTGAAAGATGACATCTTTAATCGAGGAGACCCAGAGCACGCAACTCTAGCAGATCATACTGGATGGGTTGAAACCATGGGAAGATCGTCAGTTAACCAGGTTCCATGCCACATAGGGCTTTATAGGTAATAACTAGCATCTTGAATCACACCCAGAAGCACACTAGCAACCAGTGCAGCTCATGGAGCAAAGGTGTCACATGGGAATACCAAGAGAAGCCCATCACTGCTCACACTGTTGCATTCTGGACCATTTGAAGTTTCTGAGTACTCTTCAATGGCAACCCCATGTAAAGCATGTTATAATAGTTGAGCCATGATTATAATTTATTAGATTTACATGGCTGTGACTATTATTTGATTTATATGGTGGCCCATCTTATACAATCTTATGCTAGAAAACAAACCAATGGATCATTGAACAAGTCAATCCAAAGTTCCCACTAATGGCACAAATGACCAGGCCCAAATTATTCTACTTCTGACCCATTGTGTGAAGTCCCAGCTCTCTGGAAAAGACTCTATTGCTAGGAAAGGTAGAAGAAAAGAGAAAAAGAGGACAACCAGAAACAAGGTGGATGGATTCAGTTACAGTGATGATGAGTGCACTATTGGGAGACTTGAAAGAACAGGTTAGGGATAAATCATCATGGAGAAAATCTATGTGGTCACTACTAATAGAAAATAACTTGATAGCACATATCAATCAATCAATCTTATACAATATAAATCTGGGCAGCTAACAACAACAACTTATAAAAATAAAATAAGACCCCCACAGAATTAAAACCATCAACGCTTCTGTACCAACTATACATGTGCAGGGCTCAGCTCCCATTCCTTGCCTAGTACCTGGGGAAGAGCTAGGTCTTCACAGCCTTCCAGAAGGCCAAGAGGGTAGGGCCCTTATGGATCTCAGCTGGAAGGCTGTTCTATAGGACAGTCACCACTATGGAGAAGGCCTGCCTCCTAGGTCCCACTAAATGACATTGTTTAATTGAGGGGACCTTGAGGATCCTCACTCTATCTGATCAGGTAGGAGGGTCAGATACATATACTAGCAGAGCCATTTCTGAATTGCAAATGTAAATTGTAAATGTCTTACATACTTTATGGCTACTAAAGACTTGTAAGATTCTCATATGAGATTCTTCTTAGCGAATCACAATACCTTCTTACACAGCAGCAAGGAAGTCTTTACTCCTTAACATGGACTAGGAAATACTTCTTGATTCATAATAGCCTATCATCTTTAAATGACCTCCTCACTAATATTTCTGCTTCAACCAGAACTGATTATCTGCCTGAGGCCATATCTTTCAGGTGCTGAGGTTATGCTACAAGTAGAAACAAAGAAAGTGGTGGCTTCTCATATACACTGTATTTGTGTCTGTGCAATATGCAACACTCCTATGAATGCTATCTGTTTCTGCAAGTTCCATATAACATATATAGTTTTTGAGCTATTGGGGCAACATGGATTAGTTGACATCTTAATATGGGATAGGCAACTAATGGCTTTCCAGAGATTGCTAAACTTCAATAACCAACAACTTCAGCCAGCATAGCTAATGGTGAGGTATAGCTGACATTATAGTTTAACAACTTCTGGAACAGTTTGTTCACTCTCATATTAATGGTTGTACAAAAATTATAACAGATGGATTCCAATGGCTTACAAATGTTATGAATTGTTATCTGTCATACTGTCTTCTTCTCTTGGTTCACGGAATACTTTTGTGTGAAATCATCATTTAAACTTGCTCACTCTTAAGAGACCTTTAGTCTTTAATTCTGGTATACACTGTCAGAACTATGAATGACTCATGGAAACTATCCAGTAGGGTTGCTGTTAGGTAACCTTAGATTTCAGTGAGTCATCAACAGAAACCTTATTAAGGACTTCTTTAAGAAGTGAGTCCCTTTGGGAAGTTTCCCCAGTTAATAATAGGTTTTCAGTATCCCTGATCCTGATTAGCATAATAATAGCCCATACAAATATAACACAATGGCAAAAGTTTTCAGTTCATTACTTCCAAATATTAGTTTTCCTTTCTGCAAGGTATGCCCTGTAAATTAAACTAGATGAAGAATGACATAAAAGAAAATGGGATATGATATAACCTCTATTCATAGGCCATCTTGGCACTCAATCTATAGAGTCTAAAGAGTCAACTCCATGATGACCTACAAATAGAAATTACACTTATTTCATCTTCCACTTCAAAGAACTAGCCTCTCTGTAGAGCAAAGCATGTCATCATATATCTATGAACTATTGCACAACCAATTATTTGTTTGTTGGTTTATTGGTTTGTATCCAGAAGCATTCCTATCTATGACTGATGGTCTTCACTCAATGATTGTGTACCAGAGACTCCAAGGTCTGCAGGGGTGGCAAAGGCATGATGATATTACCGTAGGATGGGGCTGACATTTTCATCTTGTTGCAGGGGAAGGTCGGAGATTGTTTTAAAGGGAAGTAATTACATTAAGCCCTGAAGAACTTAATACACTTATTTTTCATGTTTAGCAGTCCAATAAAATAAAATAAAAGCTACACAATTACACTGTCTAATTTTCACATTTTGTCACCAAAATTTAATAGCACAATCACAGAACTCCTCTCAGGGCTGCAGAAATAGAATTGAGTTGCTCACCCTGGGATACAGTGTTTTACTGATATGAAATCTATTTACTGATGCTTGGGGATACATATGAAACATCTTCTGTTACTATTTATAAATATCTGTAAACTGATATCACATATCACAGTATTTATCTACAGAAGAAGACATCAGTCTGGTCAGTTACTGGCATCTGTCTGTTACAACAGCAGAAATCAAAACAATTTCTTTATCAGTATCCAGGCTGTTACTGCCACACTACTAAACATGATCAAAATAGTGCTAGATCCAAAGGCTCTACAAAACTTGTGAATACTTGGAAGTTTCATGTTGGAGACCCTAATGCCAATAAGACCTTTGGAAATATATAATAAAAATAATAAAAATATTTCCTTCATACCTCTTTTAAAAAAAATGGGAAAGTATAAATGCAGTTCATTTATCTTTTAAAAGAATTAATTAAAAGAGCTACAATTCCTGCTTTTAATAGATCTTTTTAAAAATGCATTTAATTTATAAACCCCTTAATTTTCTGAGAACCCAGAAAAATTTCCCAATATGTAAAAATGATACAACGTATAAAATACAGAGTTTATAGCTTTATTACTGACATTACTTAGTATCAAATACTGACCAAAACAAGTAATTCTCATCAGCTAAGATAATCTTCTCTACATCAAACAGACATCCATGTTAAAAGCTACTTTTTAAAAGTAGCAATAACAATGAAGGCTACCTAATATCATTCTGCAATGATCATTCTACATAATCATCACTCTCTTTTTTTGTTTTTGTTTTTGTTTTACCAGGCAAGTGTTGCACAGTGTACTTCTACAGCTATCATAAGATTTGGCCACTCAAAAGGAGCCCATTTTATCCCTGCAATTTGCAAGGTTTTCCAAGCTAATGCAGTCCCTCAGCCTCTTTATGGCTCCCAAATTTACTCTTCTGCAAAGCTTAACATTCCTGAAAATATTCAAAATAAGTTTATTAGGGCCACATTGATCGTCCCAAAAAGTATTAAAAATGCCATCTTACAGTAGAGGCAGGTATAGTCTTAATGGATGCTAGAACATGGTTTCTTCTTGTTGCCTTTTGACTAAAGTTAACTTTACTTCTTATAGGTTTGGCCCCATTAGTACTTACAGATTGTTTTAAATCATCATGGCTTAAAAAAGCCCTAGATAAGCCCTTCATTTACTGGGCTTTTCTATGGAAAGTCTGTGATCATTAGGTTTTGATAAAGCTAGAACTACCCTCAAACAACACATTTGGGATATAGATTTCCAAACAAATTTAAACAAGGTGTCACGCTCCAATATTTATCATATTCTTCCAAAAGGGTTCGCTTCAGCCTCCTATTTATCACCCATCACGATTCTGAAATTTCGTAAGGCCTTCACTTTAGCCAGTCTGGATGCGTTGTCCTCAGCAGTCCTTTTTGGTCATTTTAAGGGTACTCCTGAGTATCTTCAGATATGTCCATGTGGTGGTGGCTCAATAGAATCTCTAAGCCATATGCTACTATGTTGCTCCCTATATAAGGACTCTAGACAGACCTTGATTTATCTGATCTTGAAGAAATTTCCAGGAAGGGAGTGTGATTTCTACTTATTGTTAGTTCTTTTGGACAAAGACTCAAAAATATCTTCCCAAGTCACCCAGTTTTGTGCTACCATCTGTATGCCGCATCATTAATTATGTTTGGATGCCTATTTACTCATCACTTCTTATAATACTATTTCTGTTCTGTTTTATTTTTTATATATGTTCTTAATTATTTTTAGATCCTATTATTGTTTTTCTGTGTTAGATACAAAGATAGATAGATAGATGATAGATAGATAGATAGATAGATAGATAGATAGATAGATAGATAGATAGATAGATAGATGTAACAGTTCTATATTAGATATATTATTATATCTGGCATTATGGCTGTAATAAACTGATTTGGTTTGATTTGATAACTACACTGGAGTTTGATAAGCTTTATTACATTTCAGAAAAATTATAAAAGAAGAACATAAAAGAATAATGGATATATTGTTCAGATTCAATATCACTCCCTAAATATGGGACACTGGAGACAAGAATGGTACATTTCCTATTTTCATAGATGCTAGCTCAAAGAAAGCTGTGAAAGCTTTCTGAAGACTGGAATTGTTCATTTTAGAAAACAACAATCTGGTCTCTTTCAGATGTATAAGATCAGCATCATTCCTCTCCAACATCCTAGCTCAATCTATCTGGTGGGCATGAGGTTGGGCAAGTTATTCTACATGTTCTTTTGTTTTTCAGTGTCAATACGGACAGTTAAGTGAGCTAAAATCCATATAAAAGTTGAAAGACCTTGTTGATTGAAAGGTTGGAGTTCCCTGAATATCCTAACACAGATCAATTCATGCTGCAAGCCAAATTAAGAACTTTCTGATAGGTGGCTAATGTTTAAAAAACACAATTTTCCCCCTCAAAAATGTTTTAAAGAGTGCATTTTCTGAATCATGCAACTATATCATAATTGCTTCTCCCCATATTAAGAATTGTCCAATATAAAGAAACCTAGCTATAAAACATCACCAACAACAACATATCCAGGCCAGAAATACCAGGAAAAATCATATCCCAAACAACAAATTTTAGCAATATAACTAAATTTCATTTCAGCTACAAAAATGTGAACATTTTTTGTATGCCTATCAATGCCTATAGCTACTAAGACAACATTCAGGGAAAGTGCCAATTATTTATACAAACATTTATTTACCCATCTACCTATTTAAGTTTAGAGAATTCCATATATCTCCAAGACTGTCATAAGATGATTTTTCTTTTGGGGGACCTAATGGCTTCTCTTTCTGCGCACAGAAGCAACTGTGTGCCTCTGATTCCTGATCAGCAGTTTTCACCTTTCAGTTTGCCATTAAGTATCTTGCTTTTTGGATTTTGAGGAGCTATGAATCCAAGAACCTGACGTGGTGTGGTACTTTCCAAAACACTGCATTCAAAGTGCCAATGAAATGTTCATCCTGGAAAACTTTAACCTTTAAGCAACATTTCATGTTGCAGAGAAATGGCAGGGAGAGGAGAAAGAAGGACATTGTGGAAACATTTTATCCACCTGTTTTCTAAGGAGAGGGGAGGGCAGGGCAGGGTGGGGAGGGGAGGGGAGGATGTGTTATGAGGTCATTCATTGATAGTAATATAAGTTATCTGAAATACCATTTTGTGTTTGTTGGTAAGTATCACAAAAATTTATAATAGCATGAAAATAAGATACTGTAACTCGTTTTACTTCTTCTCTGCTTCTCCTTTCCTCCTCACCTTCCTTGGACACATCATTCTTTTCCTATTATTTTCTCCCAAAGATGGTTAGGTTTTGGCTGGTGTTGGTCTTCCGGGCTGTGTGGCCGTGTTCTTGAAGTTTTGTTTCCTAACGTTTCGCCAGCACCTGTGACCAGCATCTTCAGAGTGCAGGAGCACAGACAGGAGCAGTTCTCTCTGTGCCCAGGGTGATGTGACCCTTCTGTGGGTATTTATAGATATCTGAGGGGGAAAGGGGGGATTGGGGGTGTGTGGGGGGTTGAGTTACTGAGTGGCTGCTTGTTTTGGTGTAAGCATCTGTGTGTATCTTCCTGGGGATTAGGCAGGGTTTTTTCTTCTATTGAATTGTTAATGAGGGGCTGCTGGGGGTGATTAGCAAGTTCATTGTGGGAACTGTTCACATGTCCTGGTGGTTGAGCTGAGTTTGTTGACCTTTTGCAGGCTGTATTTTTCAGGATTGGTAGCCAGGTTTTGTTGATTTTTAGACTCTCCTCTTTTTTATTGAAACTGTGCTGGTGTTTGTGAATCTCAATGGCTTCCCGGTATAGCCTGGTATAGTGGCTGTTGGTGTTGTCCAGTATCTCTGTGTTTTCAAATAGGATTTTGTGTCCAGTGTGCCACACAGCCCGGAAGACCCACACCAGCCATCGTATGCCGGCCGTGAAAGCCTTCGACAATACATGGTTAGGTTTTCCTTTTCACTATCTCCTTTGCACTACTGAAAGTACTTCTCATTTAGTTTTTTTGGCTGTGCATTTACCAAGTGACTATGGGTGGATCACAAAGCTTTGAACCCTCCGAATACAGAAAGATCAATAAAAATGTACAAGTATGGTTGCTTGCCAAGTCTGGATTTTAGAATTTTGCTGGGATTAGGAGCACATGTCCTGACCTATGCTATTAAATGTAGAAAATAAATGGGGTTTTGTTCATTATACATCACATGTCATTTGCAAAGGTAAGGATTAAAATTAATTTCTGATCCCCAAATGTCTGTATGTAGCATTGAGCACAGTCCAGAGGTAACATTCATATATGTTAAATAATTTATATTTACAAGGCAATTCAGTAGAAGAGAAATTCAAGGTGGAGAAAAGAAATTTAATTTAATTTTTTCCTCTGCCCTGATGGCAGCAGGGAAAGTGGAGATACTTTCCTTTTCATATCTCCACTTTGAAAACCATTTATAAAAGCTTTCTCTTATTCCAATTAACTAGAATATTCTACTTTGGCCAGCTTTCCTTATGTGTTGCTCAGAGGAATTTCCAATTCTGTTTTCTTTGAACAGCAGATGTCTACCAAATACTACAGCATGGTTGTGGAAATCTTCACTTCAAAAATGTTTTGCCCTCCAAGGTCATTACGAGTGTGGAGATATGTTTATAATGCTTAGATCCAGTAGCGTCTGCAGGGGTGGGGATTAAAATCTGCAAAATAGCAAGTCCAGCATTGTAATTGAAGTCACATCCATGTACAAAGGAGGCAGGGCTTCAATTATGATGCCATGCCCCTAGCTTGCAGATTTTGACACACACAAACACACACACACACTCCACAGATATCTATGTTTGGATCCTGCTTATAATGTTTGGAAAGGTCCAATGTCCAACTAGTTCGCACATCACCCAAGAATATAGGAAAAATGTGGAAGCAACTGAACCACTTGGAAACAACTACTGGAATTTTAACCAATTCATTGACTGTTGAATGAACAGAATGCTGCGCTAGATAATTTTTTTCTGAAGCAGCCCTGCTTTCCTTGTATTCTTATCTCAAGGTTGAGATATGAATTGGTTCTACGAAACCTTGAAATTTCTGACTGAACCGTTCCTATTAACTGCAAGTACCAGTTATTTTTTTTTTCTAAAAAAATCTACTTTGAGTCAAGTAAAGGTCACAAAATGCTATTTAAATCAGTCACAAGGCAATGATATTTCACTTGTAAGAGGGACAGTAAAGCATTCATGTTTTTGGTTGAGTCTCTCAGAGAATTTAAAGAGAACAGTCATTGTTTTTTTGTTTTTGTTTTTGTTTTCCCCTACAATCAGAGTTTTATTCCTTTCTTACTTCAGGGCAAAGATCCTTTGTTATTTTTCTGACAAATTCATCTGTAAGACCAAAACAATGAGTTAACACTATTTTCTCCTTTGAAGTCAAAGGAAAACATACTCTTGTTTATTATGGTCTTGACTAATGGAAAAATAGAAGATCTCTCTTTTTAAAAGTTCTTTTTAAATACTATAATTCAGTATTTAAACATTTTAATATTTAAGTATTATAATCAGGTTGGAGACCTGGAGGCAGAAAGACAATCGCTCTTGGACTGGCTAAACTCATTCAGCTTTATCTGAGCATTTTTATATCTTTCAAAGAAGAAGTTCAGCTAGATTGAATTGAAACCACAGGCTAGGGTCTTCCTTCCTTCCTTCCTTCCTTCCTTCCTTCCTTCCTTCCTTCCTTCCTTCCTTCCTTCCTTCCTTCCTTCCTTCCTTCCTTCCTTTTTTTCTTTCTTTCTTTCTTTCTTTCTTTCTTTCTTTCTTTCTTTCTTTCTTTCTTTCTTTCTTTAACATGGAACATTCTAAACTGGAGAATGGATATTCAAGCCCAGGAACTCTATCCTACCTTACAACCAATCACTACATTTAGTCTGAATAGGTACAGTCTAACATGTTTGTGTAGACTGTTGATAGATTGTATATTACACAATTGATCTGCCTTCTGTTTATGCTAATCTGTGGATTGGAACCCATTCAACACTAAATAATAATAAATATTACTAAATAATGATAACAATAACAACTCCTAAGCAATTCTCCCCTCTGCATCCCAGTGTTGTAATGGGTTTGGCATAACAGTTGTCTATTTACACTGGATTGTTCATGCAGAACTTTATATATCCTTTACTGCTTGCTGGTTTTAGTATTCATAGGCTTTGAGCCTCTTATTAAAACCATTCCTCATGAAAAACTTCAGAAAAAGTCAATGGAATCATTGAAATCAATCTATTTGTGAATGAATCAAGGAATATGAATGTTTCATGCAGTCAGTAGTCACCCTGGTTGGCTCATTACAGAGGAAATATGTCTGCAAACAGACATTTTCTTCTGCTTTATTATACACATTTCCCATTGATTCAACTTCCTGTGGTAGTAGGACACTTCCAGATACTCAGGTTTCTCAAGAAATCCTTTCAACTTCCTTTTTAAAAATCTGTTTCTTTTTAAGTATTCGTCAGGCAATACAATTCTGTTTCTGTAGTATTCTACAGAAAGGTAACCCGTCTGTTGACAGGGCAGGGTAGAATATGGTTGCTTTGCTATATACTGAAGGCAAAACTACAGTATATATATTATCTATATATTATATAATAACCCATATAACATGGGTTTCCTTATATCTATTTTATAGGTTTATTTGTGAATTGAATTAGTCAAAAGAAGGAAGAGAGGTTATACAAATTTTCAGCTGGAAACTGGTGGACAGGGTTGGACTCCACTCAGTGCTGCAAGGCACGCTTTGGTGGAATCTATACAGAAAGATCATACAGATATACTCCCACGGTAATTCTTCACAAATTTCATTTATATCCCATATTGGAATTGCCCATCTATTGGCACATAAAAGAAACCTTCCTCTTCTGGCAAACTGCAGGCACAAGGAATAATTTTAATTAGGACCATACCAGATGCAAAAGGTTAAATGACCTCTTTCTGTACCATAATTCAAACAGAGCACAGGGCAAAGTCTGCATTGGTTATTTGTTTAGCCAAAATCCAATTTAGCACCAAGTTAAACTGTTGGTTCAACTAACCCAGTACTTGAAAACCAGCAGAAGTCTAGCTGCTCACATTCAGAAATGTTTTTCACAACACCCATTTCAAGACTCTTGTCTAACCTTTTCATTTGGAGTATTTTGCCAATTCTAATTATTAATCTTCTGGATCTTTTCACATATTGTGAACATATTCCTTTTCTCAACTTTTGAGTGTTTATGTATGTGTATATGGTGTTTCCTTATTTTACTTCATTAGTCTCTCTGATGACAAAGGCTTTGTTTTTAATCTGAAGTTTTCAAATGTGGGTGGTTTTGCATTCTTGAGAGTTTTTGTTGTTGACATTGCTGTTTTTAAGCTTGATTTTTTTAAAGCTTGAATCTTGTATATTTCTTGGAGCACTGAATATAAAGAGAAAAGCAATTCAGACATTTTCTACATATTTAAAAAACTGCAAAACTGGATTTCAACTTTCTTTTTATACATTTTAGAATTCTGCTCTTATTTTAAACATATCTATCATGGAAACTTGTTTATTTCAAACTGTTTTTGGAACCATCTGTGATGCCCGATATCATTGAAAATCAGTGTCTGCAACACAGATTAACCACATGTGCTGGATTATCTATTGTAGCATCAATAATATTTATTTTGATAGAATCAGCTTGGGGCACATAAGCCCCTTTATCTGTTCTACAGCTCTCATTATTTCTGACATGCCAGAATTAATGTGTATTTTCTGTTCCCCAATCCTAAAATTAATGCTAACAAAAAAGAAATAGTTGCTAATTAGTCCATATTGAGGTCTTGCACTTTTCCTGCATAGCAGTTATAAATAGATGTTCAATTTTTCCCTGTAGCCAAGATCTGTAGCCTTGATGATAAGAAAGGCAAATAAAAAGCAGGATCATCTTCACACATATAAAAGACAAAATCATTACAGAGGAGTTGTTCACTCACTTTAAGAAGATGAACTTGTAAACACAATGTTACTGAGACTGAATAAATGAAATTTCAGGGAAAAGTAATCAAACAGTGTACCATCATTTCTGTAAGGCATTTCTGAAAATTGGCATACAATATTAAAACAATGTTTTCCAGAAAGACAAAGAACTAAGTAATAGCTAAGATCACATCATCTTGTTAAATTTGGTGGACTTCATCCATTTCTGTGGTATGATACTACAGTATATGGCAATGAACTTTTCTCCCTTTAAAGAAGTGGAGGAATAATGAAAAAGGTCAGGTAGGAAGAGAATAGAAAGCATGAAAAGTGTGCTGAATGGTAGTATAGTAGATATTCCAATAGAAAGAATAATAATAGGAGTTGTGCACTGAACACAAGATTCTGTATAGACCCATTTTCACTCTTCGGAAAATAGATCAAATGAGAGACTGACCGTTTTAAATAACTCATGTCAGAAGGAAGCGTTGGGAAGCAGAAGATTCATACAAACAACTATATCTTTTTATTATTTAGCAGAGGGAAATAAAAGTTCTAGCTAAACCAGAGATTTATGATGGAATGAAATTGTCAAATGTCAGAAAAATAAATGTAAGAGTTTCAGAGCTAAAATTATTTTAATTATGCTTTCTTTTAAAAATCTATTACGCTGTTTTGGAACATACTTCGATCACAGTTATAAGAGTAGTTTCTTACTCAGTTTTAGAATGCTAGACATGATGAATTTTGTGTAAGATGAGTCTTCACAGATTGTGCATACATGTAAAATATATATGTTAATCTATCCTATCATTTACTAGATGATTTCCAAGAAAATTACAGACATTATAGAAGTTGGTCTTAGTTAAAAAACGCCTTACCAGATTACAGAAGGGTAAGAATTTTTTTAAAATTCTGCTTCATTCTGTGTGGTTTTTTTAATAGAAAAGTGTTTACAATAGATTTAAATTAAATGTATATGCATTATTGTTCATTATCTGGGGTTTTTGTCTGCCCAATTTCAGAGTGATATTGGAGGGAGGAGCAAGATGTACAAGGGAAGTGTTTGCAGAATTTGTGATTTGAGACTACAGCTTTGTTTTTCTGGATGACATTTACAAAGAACTTACAGCAATATGACTGCAGAACCACTAAGCCAATCCCCTTGTATGGAGGGTAGATCTGTCAGTCACACTGTTCCATGCTTTTCCCATCCTCCATCCTTTTACACATTCTGGTGAAAATATAATTGAAGATAGTAGCTCATGTCTTCAAGTCATTCTGTAGGAATATTGTCTCACTCTACTTGGTTCAGCTTGATTTGAGACAAGAGATCTGGCCCAAGCTGATACTCCTAGAAAATAATAAAATAAATGCATTTCATTTTTAAAATTTTCCTGGATAATTAAATGGCAACTTATATGAAGTTAAGACTGCTTGACTTGCATTGTACTTTCAGCATACAGAAAGAGATTTGGGCTGGTCCAAGGTCACTCAGTTCATAGAACCAATTTCTTTTAGAAAAATATGTCAAACAGTAAAAGTTCCAACCAGCAAAGAAGACAATCCAATCATTCAGTTGGATTTTATTTCTTTAGTAATATCTCCAGAAGTACCAAAAATGTTATGTTCTTCCCTACTCAGTGCTTAAATTTGCTCAAGGATTATTATAGCATCTCTATAGATGATAATTCTGCAATTTTCTTGCCTGATTCTCATATACCTAATGTTGTATTTGCACTTGGGGCTCTGCTGTGCTGCGTTTTGTTGCATTTCTCTATTTCTAATTCTAGCTTCAGGAGTTTTAATAGGTTTTGTTCACCCTCTCTCCCCAACTTCCTTATGGTTTTCCAATTATTTTGACTCCGGGGAATACTTACAGAATTCTGACAGGAACACCTGGGACAATATCAAAAGAAAAGATTACTTTAGCCATTTACACTAAATGAAAGCTAAGAAAGGGGGGGGGGGGGGGAAGAAACAGCTCCAAATACATAGTTGGGTTGGATAAGATACATGTTTCTTCATTTCATATTCTATCTAATCAGGCAATTATTGTCATACTAAATGGAGATTTTGCTAGCAAAGCCTTGAAGACATAGTAATTTTTGTGCAGAAATATTAAAGCTGTAGCAGTTATGCTGCAAGGATTCTATTATCTGTAATAATAATCGAGTTCTAAACACAACTGAGTAATAGACCATGAAAAATATGCAACTGCGGTATCTATCTATCTATCTATCTATCTATCTATCTATCTATCTATCTATCTATCTATCTATCTATATAAGTTTTTCATGTCATCATATAGCATATATTTCTTGCAAAGTTATGTTACAGTTTTTGACATTTTTCCTAATCCTGATAATCAATAGACTATTTTTCTTCTAAGAAAAATCTTACAATATTATCATTCAATTCAAATTCAAGTCAGAGAAGTCAATTTGAATATGACTAACTCCAGATATAAGTATCTTCTGGGAATATCACCCATACTGAGCTTCTATAGACCCAGGCAAACAATGTCTTCAAATAAAATGGTTTCTGGGTAATAAAATATCGTTGGCTTCAGAGAGTGATTTCCTCAGCCAAACAAAAAAGTAAAACTTACCAAACAGTAAAACTCAAACAGGAAATTAAAGATTTTGATTATGCAGACAGTAGTGTCTACAGGGCGGGTGGTGGGGAGTGTCAAAATCTGCAAGGTTGTGGGTGTGGCATCATGCTCCAAGCTCTACCCTTTTTGTGTGTTTTTTATATCACACACATTTACTAAAGGGAGAGGGTTTGCATTGCAATGCCACACCCACCGTCTTGCAGATTTTGACTGTCCCCTTGTGGACATACCTGTAATCAGAGTCTAGTAATACTGGTCCTTTTTGAAATATGTATTTTATCCAAAAGATAGTGTTATATGATTAGATAATATGGATTTATACCATCAATGTTTAAAAAATAAGGAAAGGAAATAAAAGAGGAGGCAAGACTGGAAATACACACACACAGACACACACATATCCTAAAAGACAAAGGAAGTTCTAAAAATATGTGACAATTAAAACTCTGAATAAAATCTGTGTACTCAAATGTGGTGTCTCCAGTGAACTATCAAATCTTGTTTGTTGGCAACCTTCAAATTGCTGCTCAGTGAAGTTTTCCAAAGTGCATTTGTTGATAAATAGCATGTTATGTGCATTATGCTTAAAACTCACTCCTATAGCACTTTCTCTGCATTGTTCCTGTTACTCTGAAATACGATGCCTGAAAAGATCCCAGGTGACTAAAAGGATGTCAAGCTGAAGATTATGCATTTGAGGTTAACTACTGTTAGGAGTAGTTCCAGCAGTAATAAGCCCTTTCAATTCAGGGAGTTGAAAGCACACTTCAAATATGAATGGCTTTATCCTTATGGATCTCTTGTGCAATCAATAGGCAATAATAGTCCTCTTACTGAAGAACAAAATTAGAGATTAAATGAATCTTTTAAATATTCACACACACAAGGGAACAACATGATGGCAACATGTGGAAGTCCAAGAGTTACCCAAAAGTAACAACCCCACAAATAATAAATTCTAGTATTACATTATGAACTTCTTTTCCCCTTCACAATCAGCTATTGGTGGCCTCTTGGGTAGCAGATTAACAGCTGACCCCTAAGAATAAATACAAGAATTAAACATATTTTATTGTAAAATTAATTTGTCTTCTAACATACAATTGTATGTATGGGTATAGGTATAAGCATATCCATAGGTATATGCATGTGTGTCTGTGTGTCTGTGTATTGGAGCTAGAAGTGCATCAAAAGATCTAACATGTGGATAATTAAGTTATTATTCATATAGTAGTGTAAAATAAATGGACTAGCTCATATCAACATTCACAAGAATCACATTCTTCAAACAACCTCACCACCAAGGCATAATCATCCAAGAGACCTCCTTGGGAAAGGCTCACTAGGACTAGATGAGGCTTCCCAAGGTGAGTTTCTGCCCCCAAAACAAATTTCTGCAGAAATGGACAGCAACCTAATTCAAGTGTGCATTTTAGCCCTCTTCATAAATTATGAAAAAGAAATTACCTATAAGATTGTGTGGTTCGAGCTGTAAGCTCTACCTCTAACACGTGATGTTGCACTTCTCCTAGTGACTTCCTGGGGTCTGTACAAGTACAGTTATACATATGAAGGCTTCAATTCAGTCGGGATTCTTGCTGATGTAGACCTTTCCGTTCATAAGTTCTATCCTCACTAATGCCTTCAAGGAAAGTGATATCTATGATAGAGATATCAGCCATTACTAGGGAGTTGTCTGGCTATCAGCTATTGAAAGACAGTGTATCTGCTAATAAAATCCTAGTAGCAGGGGCCAGTCACCATAAAGATAGAACACCAGATGACCTTGGCAACAGTGTTATGCAAAGATGATCTCTATTGTATGTTCAGTCTCATGAACATACAATCCCATTTTCTTTGTCTTCTTAATTTCTTTATTACCAACATGTAATTTGAAAGTGGTTATGTAATTAAAAGCAAAATCAAAAATAATATGGGAGATAACTCTGCCCCAAGATGATATCAGATGTAACCAGAGTTATATTTCAAGTATCTCATCTCCACTAATGTCTTAATTGTTTTCTTGAAAAAGCCCCAAGATGTTAAATATACCTAAAATAATAATCTATGTGTGTTAATTTGTGTTGAATAATTGTAGCTTCAATATACAGAAACATGGCCAAAATAATCTTCCATTTAAGTTGATGTAAGGGACACTCCAATTTTTATTCTATGCTTGACTGAACTCTTGACAATCTAATTTAAAATAATCTAGCAAACATCTATAAATAACAGTTGAAAGCTTATTGTTTTGCAAGGAGTGAGTTTAATCCTCTATAAATAATAGGCATTTTAAGTATCTAGGGCTACAAATCCACAACTATCATCAAAAGCTGTTGTAACTGAAGATAATGCCACATTTTTTAGCAAATTATATTTATGTTACCACCATTGAGTAGTCTCAGGAGCAGGTTATAATTCTCATTTCATTTAATAAAAGAGGACTTAGAAATTCTTTCAAAAGGAAGTTACTTTCAAAGAAATCTGTATGGGCAGTGTGGTATTCTTACATTTATTTAGTAATGAGGTAGTTTAAAAAGTCAATAAGGTGGTCTGTTTTTTCTGTACAGTTTTTCTCTCTACCAGTTTAACAGGCTTTCTAAGTTCACACATTTCAATTAAAGTTCAGGGAAAGAACTTCTGAGGGAACTCCCCCCAATGGTCCTCTTCAGTAGCTGTGCTACTGTCACAACTATGGGAGAGAAGTTGTCTTCTTGAGAAGTTGTTAGAGAAGTTCTCCTCCTGGAGATGTTCATAATCATCCAATTTCTCTATTTACAAATGTGGTGGAGGATTGCAAAAGCCTTTGTGCTGGCTGCTAAAGATGTTTCTCTCAAATACAAAACATTAGATGGAATGCTACTACTATACCTGCACATCTGTGAATGTAAGTTCTTTTCCACGAATTAGGTGGAAACTTCTTAAAACAGTCAATTATATAAAAAGCATTAGTGTTCAAAAACCACAGTGTCATTCCAAAAGTCACTCCCAACTCTCCTAAATGATTTGAAGCTGATCCTGAAACATGTTCAACAAGGTAATATATGTATAAATGTATATAGTTTTTAAATATTAAAACTCCTATGCATAATGCGGTTCATCTAGCTTTATTGGCTAATGTTTTATGGCAGTGGTCTATTATGCTGGCTGTGGCTGAAAATATAATATAACTGGATTTTTTTCTATACCCCCCAAAGACATTTTGAAAATGAGATATAATATCTCATTTGTTTTATCATACTATGCAAAATCGTATGAAAAATCTGAACAATGCTTCAAAAATGATTTGGAAGAAGTGCTTTGGACCTCTTGTGAGCCCAGCACCTTCTGTTAGAGCCCTGTTTGGAGCTGTAGTACAGATGGAGCCCTAGGGGGTTTTTTTTGGTGGGGAGTGCATGCTTCACATATAATTAGAAGAATTGCTGCAGAGCTTGTACAATCAGCGAATCAATATATTAATCATTAATTCAGCCTGAATTTCTTCAGTCTTCCACACTTTAATGAAGGGCAGAAGGATGTTCTGCTGTGGTCTTCTCATACGAAATCCAAATCAGTTCTTCCAAACCATTTTTGAAGTGCACATAGCCTTTCTGAACAACTTTTAAGTTTCATTGGTGTGGGGGAAATCTGAAAAATAGCTGAATCCCTATGTGAGGGAAAATAAGTTTTTAAACTAAGGTTTTAAGTAAGCTTCAGTGTAATTGTAATAGCTTGCCACTTTTGGTTATAAGGATTCAATATAGCATTCTTTGTTTTACATGTGAATATTAACATCTTGTTCTATGACTGATGTGCCATCTTGATGAGCCATCAAGTCAGTATCGACTCTTATCAATCACATAGATTTTCTATAACTAAGTCCACCCACCTTGCTTCTGGTCATCCTCTTATTCTTTTTCTCCCCTCTTTTTCCAGTGTTAGAGTCTTCTTCAGAGACTTAGGTCTTTGCATAATGTGTCTGAAGTAGGATAATTTGAGCCTGGTTATTTGGTCTCGAGTGAGAACTTTGGGTTGATTTGTTCAATGATCCATTTGTTAGTTTTCATGGCTGTCCATGATATTTTCAGGATTTTCTCCAACACCAAATTTCAAAAGTGTCAATATTCTTCCTATCCTGCTTCTTTAAATCCAACTTTTGCTTCCATAGAGTATCACAGGGAGTAGCATTGCTTGTACTATTCTGATCTTTGTAAGCATAGACACATCGCAATATCATCACAGTATGGTCTTCTTTATGTTTAATTTTACTCCCATTTTTTCACTATGCTCCTTGACTTATTACTAGAGCTTGCCAATTCTTTGCATTTTCAGCTATCACAGTAGTGCAGAAGCAGAGATTGTTGATGCTTTTTCCTCCCATTTTAAAACCATGCTCTTCTTCATCCAATCTAGCTTTCCTTAATATATATTAAGCATAGAAGCTGAACAAGTAAGGGGAGAGTCTACAGCATTGGTTCTCAACGGGGGCAGTACCGCCCCCCGGGGGGCAGTGGGAGGATGCTGAGGGGTGGTGAACTTGTTTTGGGCGGTAGGGGGGCGGTGGGCATGTTTTGGGCGGTAGAGGGGCAATGAGCATGTTTTGGCATTCGAACTTAATTTTAAAACTCCCAAAAAAATTATTAAATCAATTATCTGGTTTACACCATTTGTACCAGCAATAAAACGAACTTACGCGACAGCTGCTCTCACGCACTTCTAAGAATGGTGAGACGAATTTGTATTCTAGGTAGGCTGACCTTGAAGAACTCGACACTACGATTCTTCTCTGATCCCAACCAGCACAGCGCATGCGTCAGCTGTTTTCCCGCGTGATTAATCGCAGCGCGTGCGTCAGCTGTCTTCCCACGTGATTAATCGCAGTGCGTGCGTTGAGCATCCTTTCAATATGAATGTTTGATTTGACCCGTGTTTCTTGAGTTGCTTTTCGTTCGCTTCATTTCTGTTTTTTCCCCTCAGTTTCAATTTACTTTCATTGTTTATTTGGCCAGTCGGCTAGGTAAGTGCACTTATTAGTTCTTTATTAGTTCTTTGTAAATAAATGTATTTACAGCATTTTGAAATAAACGTATTTACATAAAAGAGCATTTAAGCATTTTTTTTGCATTAGTCATTTTAATTTTAATAAAAGGAACGCAATTACCTTCCAGGGCAAAAGTATCGAGTTAAATCGAACAAATTTGGTGTGTAAGTCTACTGAAAAAAATTACTTAAAATTTTGCCTTGTATAAATCAGTAACTCCCCCCCCATACCCTAAATTACAGGATTTTCACAAAGGGTGGCGTTGAAAAATTTTCCGTTCCTTAGGGGGGCGGCAGCTTCAAAAAGGTTGAGAATCACTGGTATACAGCCTAATCTTACTCCTTTGCCAACCTTTAGCTTTGCCATGTTCTGTCTACTATACTATAGTTTTCTGACCTTTATGTAGGTTTTGCTTAAGGACAATGAGGTGTTCTGGGATTCCCATTTTTCTAGGCACATCCCACAGCTTGATGTGATCAACACAATAAAGGACATAGTGATTTCTTTTTCATATCCTTTGGCCTTCTCAATTATCCAGTGTGCATCAGCAATAATATTTTGTGTTCCTTGGCCTTTTTTAAAGCCGGCTTGAACATCTGGCATCTCTTTTTCCATGTAGGCCTCTAATCTGCATTGGATGATCCTAAGCATTTTTTTTGCTGATGTGTGAAATTAAGGATACTGTGCAATAGTTTACACACTTGGTTATCTCTCCTTTTTTTTTTTTTTTTGGCATTGGAAAGTAGGTTGACTTCTTCCAAACTGTTGTCATTCTCCAGATTTGCTGTCATAGCTTGTGTAGGAGACAAGAAACTGCTAATTGGGTGAAGGATTTTGAAAGGACATTAGTGCACATCTTTAATATAAATGTAAGAAATAAATACTGGCCTATACTTTGCACCAAGTTGTTTCTGATTATATTCATAACAGATTTAGCAGGAAATATCCTAAATGCATCATCTCTAAAGGTTGTGTTGTTTTCTTTTTAAATGTCTAATGATCAGCTATATACGGGGAGCAGAGATAAATTACCATCAATAATAATTTGTCAAATTGATAATGAATTGCAATAGTACATCTACTGTAGCCTTAACAAGGTAATTATTTTACCTTGAATCTGATGTTTCATCTATACAGCTAACAAGTTACAATGGAGCATGATAACGTGATGTTAACTTAGCAATTCACAGATAAATAAAGGATTGAATCCATGTTACATGCCATATTTTCAAAAACTAAGATCAATACTGTACAGATTGGACCCAGACTTCAACAATTAAGATCATGAGGCCTGGGAAGCGCTAATTGATAAAGAGGGAACTGGAAATCAATTTAAAGTTGGTCCATGCTAATGTATGCATTAAATTATTATTGTGTCTATCAATTTAAAGAAATGAAAGCAAATCAGTATATGTGATCCCATTCAACTTTCCTTAAGATGCAGGATTTTAAAAAATGCAGGTATACCTGATATATGCCCTCATTTGTTTCTGTGTACAACTTTCCCCAAAACATTTTTCTTTGTATTTTTGCAAATGCACCATGATTTGTAAAGCAGTTTCCAAAGAATCATATTAGTAGAGTCCATGCATTTCTGTTGTCCAAGTCTTAACAGAAGTATCTATTCCCAAGTTACACTAAAATAACTAATCAAAAGCATTATTTTATGCTTGAATCACTGAAGAGATTTTTTTTTTCCAGCTAGAAAAACAGGCCAAGGCTGATTGCTTTCAGGTACTCATACTGAATCAACAAGAGCAATGGATTGCTAGACAGTTGTCTGGGTTCCTCAACAGGAACCTATTTCTACATTGATAGACTGAGCCTTAAAAAGCTAAAGGAAATCAATTATTGGTCAGAACCCAGAAAATGACTCTTTGTTCTAGACTCTTAGAACTTGCCACCTAGTCTCTTAGAACTTAAAGGGCCAGTATTTAGGAGGTCAGCCCTTAATATATAAAGGTGTGGTTGGGAAGGCTATTAGGTTATTTTGAAATTCATCCTGATTAGCTACTTAATAGGGTTTAGACAGCTTTCCTATTCTCTTACAATTACTTCACTGGGGAGTGGAGCTCAGCTTCATTAAGGTCCAGCAAGATTCATGTTCTTTCTCTGTATAAGAATAAGGTAATTTTTCCTGACAGAAAAATTGCAGTTCTAAATTATTAATATTATTGTTGGTCGCACAGTCAGCCAATTGTTTAAACTGGATTTGGCATTTTTATCTACCTATCGAGTCCTTCCCAAGGACCTGGGATATGCAGATGTTGTTGTTTGATGGTGTTAAAGGTATCATCGCAGGAAGTAAGCTCTTCTAAGTAAAGCTGCCTTTTGCAATTGTCTGATGGTGATTTTGTCAATGCCAATGGTCCTCAAGTGGTGCTCCAGATGTTCTGGGATTCTACCTAAAGCACCTATAACTATTGATACTATCTTTGCTTTCTTTTGCCACAGTTGTTCTACTTCTACTTGCAGGTCTTTGTATTTTGTGATTTTCTCCAATTCTTTCTCTTCTATTCTGCTGACTCCAGGTATTGCAATGTCCACGATCCAGACTTTTTTGTCTTTCTTATCAACAGTTGTTAACTCTGGGGTGTTATGTGGCAGGGGTGCTTGTCTGTTTGAATCCTAAAGTCCCAGAGCTCTTTAGCTTCTTTGTTTCTATTACTTTGTCTGTTTTGTGGTCCCACCAGTTCTTGCTTGCAGACAAATGCTATTTCTTGCAAATATTCCAATACAACATTGTTGCTACTTTGTCATGCCCTTGTTTATAGTCACTCTGTGCATTCTTGCAGCAGCTAACTAGGTGGTCCATTGTTTCTTCAGCTTCTTTGCAGAGGCAGCAGCTGTCTTCTCGATTCTGGCTTTGTATGCATTTGTTCTTAAGGCTTGGCCTTGGGCAGCCAGAATTAGTCCCTCTGTCTCTTTCCTCAATTTTCCTGCTCTTAGCCATTGCCAGGTCTTGTTGTTATCTGCTTTGCCTGCTAGTTTTTGTGTGCATGTGCACATGTGTGAACTGGCCATGTAATACTTTGCCTTGCCATGTCTCTTTTCTATTCTTCATTTGGTCTTTCTTGTAAGCCAGTTTGGTTTCTTCGGAATTCAGTAAGCTTTCATGGCATACTAGCTTCAGGGCATCTTCCTCACTGTCCTTCAGATATTCTTCCAATGTCCTTTTTTCTTCTGCAACTGTCTGGTGTACTTGCAACATTCCAGGCCCACCTATGCTCCCTGGTAAGTAGAGTCTGTCAATGTCGCTGCCTGGATGAAGGGCATGATTCATTGTCATTATTTTTCTAATGATTGGAACTGCACAGATGTTAATTGCCTTGATAGTATTTCTTCCACTGAGTTTGGACTTAAAGATATTATTATTGTTGTTGTTGTTGTTATTGTTATTTAAAAATATTATTGTTATTATTTGTTTATCTAGATAGATAGATAGTTAGACAGATAGAACTTAAGATGGTGACCATACCTAAAATTTACACATGCGCGCGCACGCACGTACACACACACACACACACACACACTAGGCATATCCAAACCTTCAAAGAAATAATTATATTTAAAGTTATTTAAAATATATATTATATACTCCTGGTATATAAAAGTGTGGAGATGGAGGGTGAGATGGTTGAATGTTTATTACGTACCTGTAATAGCTACCTTTACAGCAAAGTTTTGACATGTGCCTCTGGTATTACAAGAATTGCCAGAATTCACCAAGAAGCACTGCAGCTTCAGTCCATCAAGTACAGAGATGTCCTTGCGTGGGTTGTTATCACCATTAAGAACAAGCTTGTATTATTTCCACATGTGGAATTTGTGCATCCAACCTTGTGAGTGAATCTTTTCTGTTTTCAAGGACTTGACAGCTTTTATACTGCTTCCAATTTTGCTTCCATTGGAAAGGACTTTTTTTTAAAAGATCTCAAAGTAAGGGAAAATATTATTGACACCTAGTCAGAATAGATTGACACATGCACCAGATCTATTGCCATTATTATTTTTTTCCCATGAAATGCAATAAATAAAGCCAAAATATGTGGACCCTACAGTGCATTCTATTTATTCTGTACACTTACAGCCTCTCATTCTTCCATCATAGAGTTAAATAGGCTGTTTCCAAATGTTTTCTATCCCAGCATGACTGGACTATGGCTTCATCATAACGGGAATGCTATGTACCTTCACCCCATATATTAGTCTATGATGACAGACAATAGATTGTTTTGCCCCATGTTTATCTTATCCACCCTGCCAATTAATGAAAGTAATTATTTCCTATGGCTACTCTCCTCTTTTGGAAATGTGATTCCAAATTCTGGAATCGTGCAGAATCATTATTACATGGGGCACGGTCTATTTGGGTAAACATTTCTCCCAAAGGGGCTACAGAGGAGTAGATCTAGTGCAGCAGCAATGTAACATGTAAAAGCAGGGCAATACATGGTTCTGCTGCATCAGAGTATCACTCTGTCAAAGACTTGTTCAAAGTTCCTTCTAGGCTTTAGCCAAGCTTGCAAGATGTTGTTGTCATAATTTTTTTTCATTGCTTGATTCCCATTTTCCAGTGTGTGATAAGGCTGTTTATATCAACATGTTCCATGGGACTTGCTTCTGAGAAAACATATATAAATTGCACAGTGAAGTAATCACATGCAACTTCCCCTGAAAAGATGAATTGTAGTGCTAATTTTAAAAAGTATTCAATTATATTAGAATATAATAGCAGGACAAGGATTGAGTTCTGCAGGAGAAAAAAAGGAGGCAGGGGATCTATGCTATGTACACTGCCATGAACTCTTGGAGGAACAAGAAAGAATAAATCTAATGACTAAAATAAATGCATCTTCTAAATTTGTTTGTTCTGACAACTATTTTCTTTCTCTCTGAATTTTTTTCCCCACATTGTAGTCCCTTCTATCCAAAACAAAATGCTTTTGAAACTAAGAGATTCAAGAGTCCCTTAAGATATGCCTTTATCCTGTGTAGTAGGCTCCCCCCCCCCCAAAGTGGTTTGTTTAAACTGGAGACCAAGAAATCCTTTATACTGATTTTATTGACAATTTCAGTACCAGAGGTTACCAGCAAAGACTGGAGAGGGGTGGAGTTAGAAGCCCTCTTTATTAACACATGCAAATTAAACTCTTCATTTAATTGGTTATATTACAATTATAATTAATCAGCTTTAACTTAATAGGTCATTACTGTTGCACATTGATAGAACCATCTTTACTGACTGGATCCAGTTAATACTCATTGGAGCACCCTATTAAGGAAATATTACATGAGGTCACCTCCTTACATAATTGAAGCTTTTATTCCAAACAATACCCTTTGCATCTTCCTTTAATTTGATATTTTTCCTAGCCACTATTAAAAAAAAAAAAAATCTTGGTTCCCAGTGATACCCACTAGCAAATCTCAGCCATCTAATTTATTCCCAGCAGCTTGCTTGCATTCTTGCAGTAAACACTTTCACTTATCTTGTTAGTGCCTTGTTACTTTAATCATGGCTATGTATTCTAGGCACCTGCTGGCTTCTGCAGAGTCTATAATACAAGCTGAAAATTGCTTACTAAAATTCTTATATAATTTGGGGTTCCATTTGAGACCCTCAAGATTCCTCTTTCACCTCCTAGGAAGCCCAAAGTCAAAACATCTCAAAGCCTAATAAAAAGGTCCATGTGTAAAAAATAGAAGATGGGTGTCTCTATAGCTATATTTCTTTACCTTCTTTCTGGTCTACCACAGCCCTAATGTGAACCAAAAGACATTCACATATACAGAATAGGGAGAACAATTGGCATTAGTAGCATTTGAACTAGCTTTGTAAGCTCCCTCTCTCCCTCATTCAAAATATATTATTCTCTGCAGAATAGCAATGAATCTTGAATTAATATATGAAAGTGGATCATATAATACAAATGTCTGCAGGAATGAAGCTTCACAGATACAGGCTTACGTATATATTAGCTTTTACATGAGCAAAGGTTCTTGCTGTCATGAAATCCAACACATGAACCAGAATCTTCATCCTGCAGACTCCATGCTGGTCATTAAAATCATCATTTTATTGATTACAGTGAGGGAAGTTGGCTAATTTGTAATACTCACTGTGCAGTCCAAGGGCTGAAAGCACAGAACAATGTCTAACCAGCCAAATTCAGGATCTGAAAAGCGAAGGCAGCAAGTTTAATCCAAGACCAATCTTGAGTTTATGCCGGGGCTACCATATTTGGACCATAAAAATCTAGTCAACCGCCAGAAGGCAGCAAAAAAGTTAAATTTTTCTCTATTATTTGGTGCTATCTAGTGGTTGTCCAGATTCTGGCAGCCCAAATAGGGTGGCCCTAGGCAAATCAAAACTAAGTAGTCTTGATGGGGAACATTTGGGCTACAAAAAGAAAGCAAAAAATGTTAAATTATTTGTTTAACCTACTAATGGTGTACAATGAATACAAAGACAAAAAGAAAAAAAGAAGAGAAAGGAAGGAAGGAAGGAAGGAAGGAAGGAAGGAAGGAAGGAAGGAAGGAAGGAAGGAAGGAAGGAAGGAAGGAAGGAAGGAAGAAAAACCCCAAAATCACTTTGATGGAATGTTGAACGGATCCTGGGAACACAAAGGAGAAAGATCATTGCAGGAAGAAGATGGACTTTTACAGCAAATATTTCTTAGTTCAGGGGCAGGCGGGAGAAATGTGAGAAAGAGTCACTCCACCTTAATCATACTCAGTATAAGCTGATAGGCTTTCAAGACTCTGTTACTGACTACCAATAAAGTTCATTCCAGAAATACAAATGGTTCTTGTTTCCTGAGTTTGCCAGGCTGAAGAGCTTTGTAATCACAATACCACTCCCTCATCTGAAACAGAGGATGAAACCACCACAATCAACCACAAATATTTTTATTAGGTATGAAATAAAACTGATTTCAGTTGTTACTAGAATGACAGAAAAGTTTTCAATAACTGGGTATCTTCAGTCATGCAGAGTCAACAGAGGATTCTGCCATGATCCCTCAATGTTTTTGTAATAATAATTTTTATTTAAGTGTACAGAATCAAAGATAAAAAACTAATACAGACTAAGAAAAATATAAAAAGTAAAAATAAAAAATAAGAGCAGAGAAAAAAGAAAAAAGTATTAAGGAGAAAAGAAAAAGGTAAAGAAATTACTTCCCTCTTCATCAAGACAAATACAATTTCAGTAATGTATCACCTTCTCTGATGTTTCAATAAAAGATCTCTTCTTCCCATATCTCATATCTTATCTATAAACAAATTATAAAGCCTCATCATCCAGTCCTAATCAGTAAAAGTCCATTAAGAGTTACCAGAAATAACAACATATATATTTTAACCTTAATCAAATAAAGTTTATATTTCTTTCCTTTCCTTTTAACACAATAACTTATCACTTTCTCTAAAAATGCAGCAAAAGATCTCTTCTTTCCATATCTTATCTCTTAACAAATCCTTATCATTTGGTTGTAGTCAAGAAAAGTCCATTAAGAGCTAAAAGAAACAAGAACATATATATTTTAACCTTGATCAAATAAACCCACTTTGTATTCCTTTTTGTTTACTTTTAACAATCTTGATCTTTAATCCATTTAAATAGTGTCCCAAAAGTTGATTTCTCATCATTTTCTCTTTGTCTTCTCATAAATTCCTTCATAATTTTAACATGTCTTTTTTGTAAATCCAAGATAAGAAAGTTATCCAAGTCACTCTTTTCATTTATTATTTGTATGTCCCTTTTAATTATTAAGACAACAGCTGGTTTCATTTGTAAATCCAGTGCAGCATCTTTTTCCATATCATTCTTATAGCCTGATTTTTAAGTCAACTTTCAGATCCTCATTCAAATCAGCCTCAGTCTCTGGTTTGCCACTAAAATATGTTCCTCTTCAATAACCTCTTTTGAAACAATTTTTATAATAGCAGACAATCTTAAGAGTAATTTCTAAGTGCATCGTTCCCAAATATCCTTGAGTTCTTCCACAGTCAGATATTTTTGCTCCATTCTGTATTAATAAGTCTCTTCTCCTTTACTTATAATCTTTAGTTCTTTCTGGTTCCCTCTAGTGTTCAACCTTCAAAATCCCTCTTATCATGTTTTTTTCTAATCAACAACACTTTCCCACAGGAAGGTTTCTTACAGTTAGTTTCAAAATCTTCATATATATATGAATTTTATTATATATTAATATAATATATATATTATGTGTGTGTGTGTGCATGTATGTATGTGTATGTATATATACATTTATATATATATATGTGTGTGTGTGTGTGTATGTGTATATGTGTATATATATATAAATTTTAAACAACTCACAGGAAGCATTCTTGTAATTACTGTAATTTCAAAATCTTATTTCAAGTCCCTGTGGCCCCTTAATCCATTTATAACTTTCAAAAATCAACATTCTAATCACCCTTTTGCTGTTTATTCAAAAATATGATTTTTTTTAAGTCCTTAAACTTGCATGAAGCTTCTTTCATAAAGGATAGAAGGAAACTCACCCAGCATGATGAAACATGCCTGAAGTATGCAAACTCAGTGTCCTTTTGTAGACTTTGAACTGCAGCTTGGGGAGAGATAAATTTCGCTCAGCTCCCAGAGCTCTAAAACCTGCCAGGGATTTCTGTCTTGTGGTCTCCTTGCAGAGAGCCATGTTGGAGTACTTGTGGGCAATCCTGGTCCTCTCCTTGCTCCAGAGAGGAATTCCAAGGAGCTGATCCAATCACTGGATCCTCGTTCTGCCATGGTCATTGGCTCTGCTCTCGCCAAGCCATCTTCAGTCCACCATTGCTTCCCCAGAAGTGATGAGCCCTCAGTGTTTCATGTTTACTTAGGATTCCTAACTCCTGAATAAACCTTTATTCCTAGAAAGCCTTGCTTGAAGCTTTGCAATATAGTTCTCAGTCAGGAAAGTTCACGTGCCAATGCATGATAACCCCTTTAAAAGTTTTAAATATAATTAATTATCACCTCTTCCCACCATTGCACCAGCATTCACTAGAGAGAGAGAAAGAGAGAAAAGCATTTTAATTCATTGTCAGTTTGTTCTTTGAATTACTAGCTAGACTTTATCAAAGTTGACTATTTCTGAAATTTTATGCTGTGCCTCCCTATAGGATTTTAATTAGATATATTAAGGTACCTGTAATGGCAGATGAAATAGCTGATATTAATGTTACCCTTGGCATGATTTCAATATAGGTCAGCACAGATTAGCACTGGAAAAAAAAATGATACTGTGCCAGGTAAATGAAAATAAAATTTTGATAGAAGATTTTTGTATTAGTACTGGCTAGTGACACAGTAAACTATGCTTTAGAAATAGCTGACAGAGAAGAGCTCTATTTGTAAACCTACAGTAGTTAATTTCATATATATATACATACACACACACACACACACACACACGCACACAAACTTTCTATTATATATGGCAGTATTTCTGAATCTTGGCCATTTTAAGATGTGTGGACTTCAGCTTTCAGAATAGCCCAGTCAGCATGCCTACTGTGGAATTCTGAGAGTTGAAGTCCACACATTAAAATGGCCAAGGTGTGGAAACACTGATCTATGGTATTCCAATATTACATTATGTCATTTATTAGTGATGGAAAAGCACTTTGGATTAGAAAGTTCACATCTGAGAATTTTCTCTCACATCTGGATAGTTTGGAATTAAATGAGGGTGAGGTGAGCATTCAGGGTTTTTGGTTTCTAACCAAAAAAGGTAGAAAGCAAAATCAGCAAGCATTGAAAACAGACGTTCCAGTATCAGATGGGAAATGCCAAATTTTGTTATCTAATAAAACTTAAAAATATATATCTAAAACAGCAAGGTAAATGAAATAATGAAATGGAAGTTACTAAGAGGAGAATTTTAAAAATCTTCCCCAAATATCTAAATATTGTCTCCCCACAAGATTCAAGGCCAGTGAGAGTTATTCACTTCAACTCTGAATTAAATCAAATTGACAAAATTGGTCAGCTATGAGTGATTGATTGGCTGTTTGAAATGTGGGATATTCTTCTACCAATGCTTTAGGTGCTAAGTTTAAATTAGGGTTGTCCTCCCCCTCACTCACCCCCATTTTCCAAGAGTCCTCATATTTAGCAACTTAAAGTTAGAACCAGGCACAAATTGTTTTTTAAACTTCTGCACAAAATGTGCAGGCATGGAAATTTGACAAATAACTTCTCCAAATTTTCCAATTATTTCTTAAGGGCAAGACTTCTTTAGAGATTACTGTTTTTAAAAAATAGACACACTAATATATCCACTAATGAAGTTACCTCAGGATATATCCTCATGATTTAATTGAGGCTGGGGAAGTTGCAAACCATTGTACAGTAAAATATGAGACATTCACACCCATACACCATGGCCACTTCATAACTAAATAAATACAAAAATTCTAATTCATTTTCTTTAGTAGTTCTCAGTCTGGCAGTATACATGGTCTCCCCCACCATCTGATGATGGGAAAACATTTAAAAGGTTCATATGTCTTCTGGCAACCTGTACTCTTCAGAAGATTTTCCCTGGCTGGGGAAAGGTTATAGTATTTGGGTTTGATTCCAATTTTGCACTTGTGTTAGCTGTAATCAATAAATATTATGATCATATTTTCCTATTTGGCAAAAGGAAATCATATCTTATTATAAGTCTACTGTTCTCTCTCTATCCTCCACTCCCTGGGCAACATTTACCACTGCTGGGAAAATATAGGCCAACATATTTTAAATTATGCCAACTATCATTTTTAACTCCATTATTCTCTGTTACTGGAAGGTAAATTCGAATTTCTTAAAATTCTGGGCACATCTTGAAGTACCCCCAGATACCGCTTGTCTGACTTTTATTGAATTTTAAAGACACCATAAGAAAAGCATGGATCCCAGGATTCTAAAAAGTTCATCATATAAATTGACAAGTAACAACAACCTTTCAGTTATCTTTGCTGATTTGACAAAATGTGTCTAAATATAAGAAGCTCTATAGAACAGAAAAGGCAGGATACTTAAGAACCTTTATTAAGTCTGACACTACTCACAAAATGTCATAGATCTGGTTAGAATATGACATTTTCAAGAACTCGGCCTATTAAATATAAATATCCCAAATTAACTGTATCTTGCTTCTACTGAATTGTACCATAAGAACTTAGAATTTTAAGCAAACGTAGCACTGTGGACTCAAAAGTAAGTCCCAATGAATTCATCCAACAAGCATCCATCACACTATACCTTCAGTATACAACTACTAATACAAAATGAATTTGCAAAAACAAACATAAGGAAACAAGAGTTTTGAGTGAAGAGCAGTGACAACACGAAACATTCCCAAAGCTCTCAGTGGAAGAAGAAACAGTCAGCAGAAAACTACAGAGGATTTGAAACAGAAATGAGGCAATAGCATTTAAGCAGTATGGAGGGAACAGCAGTGTACAGTCCCTGGGAGCTAGCAGTAGGGCAGCACGTATAGTGTGGTTTTAGAGCAGGTCCAGTATATGCTTGGCACAAGTCCTTTTATTTCACCTTAGAGAGAGAAAATGTGTATGTGTGCGTGTGTGTGTTTTGGATACAGAGGGAGAGTTTTTGTGTATGTGCCTTAGCTTTGGGCATCAGGAGTTAAGCAGAAGATGAGAGAAAGGGGATCAAGAAAAGCCAGCCTACATGCAATAGGTTAACTGGGGACAGCAAGAGAAAAGAGACAGCAAGAGAAATGGAGTGAATCCTTGAGTGACTTCAGCTACTGATGGAGAGAAAAGCTTTTTTTTCCCCCTCCCTGGCTGCCCCTCACCCCCCAAAGAAAAGGCTCTTGAATGTCTCTGTCCAATGCTCTCTGTTCAAAGGAATCATTGTGAATCATCACCTAGTCCAAGAATTGGTTCACCAAAGGCTCCCACTTCTGATTGCCTTACAAATGATTGCCTTAGAATTATCTGTAAAATATCCCCTTCCTCTTGCATTCAGGGTGATCAGCACTGATGAGATCTGAAATCCAATCAACCTTTCAATAAGATGTCTACATGCTTGCTCCCTGTAGGCAGCATTAGCATTAAAACTGAGCAAAAAGTTACATTTGCAAGTGGGGAACGGCACAAGGGAAGGAGAATGGCTTATAAGCATAGCCCCAAAGTAACCTTGCATCTCCAGTGCCTACCATGTTATGATCTCCGTCCTGTAGAATCCTAAAACGGTAAGGCACTGGGATTTCAGGGGTTGTTGTCTCTCAGGATAAGTTGAAGAGGAGTTAGTTTCATATCAAATTGGAGACTTCATTGCATTAGCTATAAAACCCAGGTAGCTTTCCAGTATCTCTTATTTCCTTCTTTCTTTTTAAATATAAATGCTATATCCCCTTGATTTTCTATTCTACTAACAGGACATGATCTGAGAAGGGCATTTTTCCAGTTTTTAAAGATAGGGAGCAAGCTTTGTCAAAGGACCTACTTCTTTGTTCATCTTCCTTTTCTTTTCCTTATGTCCATGAGGAGGGAGAAATGAGACACATTCCCATGGCCTCCTTCCCACTCTCCAAAGCAGTTTGAAGCAGACATGCTGACTTCATTCTTACTTGAGCATGAAATGGAGAGGAAGATACTGACCATACAAATGAGCCAATCAGTGTTCTCCTTCCAGATGACCAATGGGACCTTGCCAAAAAAAAAAAAAAAAGGCTTAATTTAATCTATGCCCAATTACTGGGGTTCCTGTAGCCAAAAAAACAAACCAAAAAAAAAAAAAAATCCTCACCTCCCTAGCATTGCCACTAATTTCATGCTTTTCAATAAGTTATTTATTTATTTGTTTGTTTGTTTGTTTTTAAAATGTGAGCATTTGTAACTGGCTGAAACTGCCTAATCTATCAAGCTGTCGTGTCTCCTGATTAAAAATTCCCATTGAATTCTGGGGACATGGCATGTCATCACAGAAACAACCATTTTCTCAAGAAACCTGAAACACAGCATTCCTACTGATCCCCTATTGAAGAGAAGGGGAAGACAAAGAGAACTCTTGACAATTCCACTCCTCCAAAATCAAGCCAATATTCCTTTTACAAGACCTGGGGAACACTGCCAATGGAGAAATGACATGCCCACCAGCTCTGCAGAAGTTCCTTTCTGAAAAGGAGGAGGAGGAGGAGGAGGAGGAGGAGGAAGCTGGGGAAGTTGCAAACCATTGTACAGTGAAATCTGAGACATTCACACCCATATACTATGGCCAAACTGAGACAACATCATGAGATTACAGAGGTCCAGAGCTGGCTGAATTGGCACAGAATTCTCATGTAGAAGTGCACATACACTTTAGCTGGCTACATGTTGGAATGGTTATGGGAGGGACTGGAGCCTATTGATTAGCTGGCAGGTTTTATTTTCTTGCCCTTCTTTCCTTCCCCCAAGACAGCAGCTTCTTTTTGATCTCATAATCCAAGACAAAAATACATTATATACCCCAAATGTGTATATGAGAGTTTACGAGTACAGCTAGCTTTTGTGTGAAATTGCATTTCTTGGGATAAAACCAAGCAGAAGTTGAAATCATCTTTGATCTATCTTGCAGGTCAATTTATGTGTCTTATATTTATGCAAGCATATTAGCCATTTTCTCATGAATGTAGAGTTGTAACATGCACTCAGTTCTAAGCACTACTCTTTCACCCAACTAGCAAAATGATAGTATGCAGAAGTTTTATTTTGGGTTTTAACCTATTTTTCCTCTTTCTCCCTGTTTTTGTGCTGTACACTAAAATTTTAAACATTTGGGAGCAATGAAAATCAAACCAATATGGACTCTTGCTGCATGTTATTGATTTAAATGTCACACCAGAATACAAAAATATAGCAAATATCAAACAGAAAGTGTTCAGATGTTTTAAAAATGTCAACAGTTCACTTTTTTGTATTTTCCCCCCAAGGATGCAAGAATAAATAATTATTTTATTGACTAAGGAGTACATTATTTTTTATGTCTATTAATCATGTTTTCTTTCATTCCCTGAAATTCTCATTGTGGTTGTTTCTCAGAGTTTCAGCATTAGACTCTTTGCTAAGCTTATTTCTCAAGTTCTAGCCCTTTAAATAACTAACACATAAACAAGAGAGAGGGGGGGGAAACCTGCATTTTTTTCTACCAGTTCTCATTTAATTTCATTTAAAAGAATATGCTTTCAAAATGTTTTTCAAAGAACCTTCTGATGAAATTCTCATGGGTGAAATATGGTGTAATGGCATTTATTTAGTTATGAAATTACCAAAGAACATGTGTGAATCTCCTACGTTTCATTGTACAACATTTTCTCTGGTCATCACGAGCCTTCCTGACTTCTTTTTTCCAATTAAACACAAAGGAATGCCAGCATGAGGCTAGAAGAGTTGGCAAATAAGCTTTTCAAAAATAAGTTTTTTCAAAAATAAGTCTTTAAAAACTAACTATACCAGACATTACAATTGTTTTGTGACGGTGTCATAGCATAGTCTCAAAATTGCAGATCTGCCCTCTGGCCCAGAAAGGTTAAAAACCCAGATGGAGTGGCGTAATTCATGTCTTATCCGTATCCCTCTCACACATACCATGCATATCTTTTGCGTGTTTACTAGAAAAAAGAAGGGAGAGGATTTCCCTCTTTCTTCTATAATGTTTTTTTCCCTTGATCTAAGCAACATGCTTCATATTGCTGGGTTCCTTTTGAAAGTAGGACACAATAACTTTTTAAAAAATGTGTGTTTCTGGAAAGAATTACTTTATTAAATATATATTTTCTAGGAGCATTTATCAAAGACAGGAAAACTATTAACAGAGGTCATATAGACGGGGAGAGAAGAAAGAAAGAAATGATAGAGGGAGGGAGGGAGGGAGGGAGGGAGGAAGGAAGGAAGGAAGGAAGGAAGGAAGGAAGGAAGGAAGGAAGGAAGGAAGGAAGGAAGGAAGGATACAGCTTTAACTGTTTATCAGTTTCTCATATATTGTACTTGTGAATGTGTAGAAATAGCTAGTATTATTTCTAGGCCAGAGACTTAGATACTGAAATTGTGCTATGTGCTGTATAGTATTTTCCAATTTCCCGATAGTCCTTTTTGCTTAAGGACAATCAAGCCTTAATTTTCTTTTGTTTATACTGTTGTGTAGAGCTGATTTTCTTCCCTCATCTCTGAGAGAAGTAAAATATGGACTCACTCCCATTTTCTGTGTTATAATTAAATACATACTAATATTCTTTACCATCATGTGCTTAATAACTACAAGTACAATGATACAAGAAACTAAGTGGAAAATCATTTTAAAGAAAGGATGCTTATAATGCCAAGATATAATACTTGTGTTTTTACCTGCCCATATTATAATCTAACTCTAATTGCTGGGAGAAAGGAGGCAGTTTTCAAGACCAAAGACAATTATTCTGTATGGTTCTCTGAATTACACCAATGGAGTAGCAGCAAACTGCCCCCTCCTAAAAGGACATTTCAAATGTAAGAAAAAAACAGGAACAGGACTCTAAGTTGACACTTACAAAAATTAGGGTGTTGGCAAATTATTCCCAGGACAAGTTATTGCTTAACCGGGAATTTAGGAAAAAGGAGTAGAGGGAGAAGGATGACATGCTGAGTTTTAGGAGTGCCAGTCACTTTGGCATTTAGGAGCTGAAGGTAACTTATTGATTTTTTTCTTATAGTCTTGGAATGGCCAGTAAATATTAGTCCTTCATGAAAGTTTATGTTGATCAGCAGAATCTTTTAACTGCTTCCATTTAATGAGCAAGACCACCTCACCCATCAATTAGTGAGCCCAAGAATCTGGCTTCATTAAGAATACTGATAAGCTAATTTATTCTTCCTCGAAAGTATTTCCATATACTACATATTAGTGTCAAATTGATTGCCTAACTCAGTCATGTTCTATTTATTATGATAGCTTTGTCAGTCTTGACTCTTAGCAATTATATGAGCAGGTCCGGGCAGTTTTCTTGGCAACATTTTTCAGGAGTAGCTTGCCACTGCCTTCTTCCTATGGCCCAGACAGAGTGACAAAGTAGAAGTAGTTATAAACTACTTAACTCCAGAAGAAACTATATCAGATAATTATTATACATAATTAGACCTGTTTCCCTACTTGTACCTGAAATTTGGGTGTGGCTCCAGTAATCTCTCCTCATTTGTTGCAGAAAATTGCTAGTTATCAGGTATATTAGCGAATTTTGGCAGGAAGTGTTTTTGCTTCTGAAATTTGTCCACAAAGTCTTTCAGAACTCTTTCTCAAGAGTAATTATAAACTGTTAAGGTTAAAAAAAAAAAAAAAGTTGAGAAGTTAGCTATGAAAAATATTCAGAATGATATGATTTTTAAAGTTTGTAAACTTTACATCAGGCTACATATAAATACACCTATGACTAACCCAGCATTTTTATACTGAAAATTATTAAGAATTTTATCCATGGGAAAAGAAAGGACAATCGGCATACCTCCTTTTTCTGTAGTTTTCCACAATAGCCTTGATTTAATTATTTGGTCCATTATGTGTAAGATGGTGGCATGCATTTGCTTTACAGAAAATTGAGTTGCAACATTTAAGACGGACCCTCCAGGGTAATGCTGGAGGCTTTAATTCAAGGATGTAGGGGAAGGGGGAGATTTGTATCATGCCAACTTTGTGTAAAGGATCTAATATCTCTATCCTGGTTTTATTTACCTTTTTTTTCCTCCTGCATAAACAGATAGGCAAACAGTGAGGAATGTACAATGGAATTTTCCACTGGCTACAGATAAACCCAAACCACAGCTATATCAGTCCTTGGGGCATGAAACCAATGAAGAGAGGTGACAGAACTCCAGAGATATACAGGCAATCTGCTTTATTCCCCTTTGGGTTTTACCACCACCCAGGTAATAAAGGCATATCAATCTTCACACACACACACACACACACACTATCATCACAGAATATTTTTTTTAGGCCAATCACCTTAGCTCATATTACTTTTCATCATTCTTAAGTCAGCCAAGGGATTAAAAGAGGAAAAAGCATTCCCTATTTGTTTCCGTCTTTTTTACTTCATGATGTTTTGATAGAAGATTCTTTCTCCTTGCCAAAAAGGCAACAGCAGGTGTTTATTTTATTCGCCACTTCCATGAACAAGCCTGTAGTACAAATTGAGTGAAATGTTGTTGCCATTCATAGCTAAAGGGTTCCTGGTGGTTGCCTTGATTTCATGCTGGAGCTGAAAAAAGAGAGAGGTCATTAAAGATGCTCTCCAACCGGAAGGAAGGAAAGGATCATAAGGGATCATTTAATAAAACACACAGTAGGTTTCAATTCTCCATCTCGATTTAAGATTCTGGTGCTCAAACTGACATGTCTGCTTCTGCCCGTGCCATTTGCTCTTGGTTTGATAGTGTGGCTGTCACGTCTGTCCTTTTTTTCTTCCTGCAGGTATTTGGCTTCTCCAGGGAATACTATCTTTGTGAGAATGAGGAATATGACACTGCAGGCTGGGGCTGGAGTGCTAATGGATCACTGAATGACAGCTGAGCCTTTTCTCAGAGGCATTGGGCTCACTATCAGTGCCAGGAACACAAAGTCTCTGTGCTGAAGTGTGCCAATTTAATTTCTGTCACATGTGACCTAAACTGTACACACTGGGCTTCTTTTAAAAGCCTCTGTTGACAAGGCTCATGCTGACACAGGCCTTAATGGAACACTGGAAGATGTTAATAATAGAATAATTGCAATAGAGTAAGATCTATTTTTAACTGATGTAATACAAATTTAGAGTAAATCAAAGAAAGTAGATTGAATGGACTCAAGGTACATCAAGGCACATTAAATTATACACATAGCTGCAAGTTTTCTGCCAAAATTAGAAATCTAGATTTCTTTAATAATAATTGTTTTTAAAAGTCTGCTCATTTTCTAGGGGAGTTGCTAATAAAACAGTTCCTGAAAACATCTTATAGAAATAATCATTCTGATTAATATTAGTATCACCTCTGTTAAAGTACTATTTTTATATATGGGAAGCACTTTTTTGCTCTGATATAACTTTTATTGCTTGTTGCTGCTGAATGAATTCTACAGTGCAAAGGATTTGCTCACATACACACTATTGTAGATCTGTTGGCAATAAAGACTAACTGTAAATCCAACATTTTAATTAGTGTTAAATCTCATTTTTAATCTATCCAGAATTAAAGGGAGAAACAGATGAGCACTTTTATAAGGTCAGTGGCAAGCCTTATGATTCTAATAATAAAAGAAAGCAGAAATAATTATGTGTTGCTTCTTGTTTTATTATATAATTTTGACAATGTGCCTGAAGGATGAGCCTTGTAGTAAGCAGAGGATCCTCCTATGGGGGCACATAAGTAAGTAATCATAGAACTACAAATTTAGAAGATACCACAAAAACAGTAATAAGGAATGAGCACAGTCAACTTCAACTGTCTTCTTGGGCTTATCTTAGAATAAAGGTGATTTCAAGACAATGCTGAAGGAATAAAGTTTTGCCTTTTGATGCTAAACCACACCACCATCAAGGTTTCTACACGTCCATGGCAAATGGCCAAATGGTTCTGCACTGAAGAATTGTGTGAAAGTTATCCTGCATTCAGGTGTACTTAAAAGAGAATTACTAACCCTTTCTGCAGCAACTGAAAAGATGAAAAGATGAGAAGATGATCTGTTCTCCAATCAACTCTGCTGAAATCTTCCATTTACGTCATGCCTCCTTTCTCTTCCTGAACTGTTTTTACTGAACTTGGACATCATCATAGCTTTAGAACTCTAAAGACTGTTAACTAAATGATGAGGAAAAATTTGAGATAACCTTGATTAGAATGCTCCTGTTCTTTTACTGTGGCCCACATTTCACAGAGCAAATATGTAAACCCAAGACCACTATTAGGGACAGATCCTTATGATCCAAAAGGACAAATAACATTTATTAAGAAAGTTATATACTTTAATAGAAACCTCGCATCTCTCAGCATTCTGTTCTCATGGTGGGGGAATGGAGAAAAAGGGAAATGCTATAGAACTAGTGGGTTAGTATGCAGCCTGGTCATTTTATCCTATTCTTATTAAGATTCATACAAGTAGTATATGTTTTATATAAATTGTGGCTGTTTGCATGTATTGTAGAATGCTACATTACATGTTTATAGTTGTTGTGTTTGACTTGTTTTAGTCATATTGTTTTTGCTGGTAGGTTGTTAAATTAAGTCATTTCAATGGGCCAGAATTTTGTAGCTATTATTTCCCCTTCCTTCCTTCCTTCCTTCCTTCCTTCCTTCCTTCCTTCCTTCCTTCCTTCCTTCCTTCCTTCCTTTATTTTTTCTTTTTAGAATATACTTTGGATTTTTCTCTTTTTGCACATAGGGGTGTACATACAGCATTATGTTGTTTCAGTCCTGATTCATTGTTTTGGCAATTTGAATCTCTCTAGCTGTCATTGACTGTGGCTGGAAACCAACCAGTCAAATCAGATTATTGCAATTTTTTTAAAATGGACAGATTTAGTAGAAAATTATCTACTCTCTCATAAGGAGGCAAAGAAAAAAAATTAGACAAATAGTATTTTGTATGAGTCATCTTTCAGTTTGTATCTACCCATCTGAAATGTTGCAGGTTCTTAATAAGTCTCTTTGATGCAACCTGAAGAAGTGTACATGAACATTTTCCAACTTTGAAGAAACTATGAAAATCCCCATCTTCAAAGAAATATTTCATGTCTGTGTCATAGTCCTAAAGAATGTTTAAGGCAATGCAGGACTGGTTGCGGGAGAGTTTGAAATTTATGAAAGGTTAGCAAATTATTCTATATGCAATATTATCATGTTTTGACTTACTAGCAAAGGAAATGATAGTTGTTCATTTTTCAATATTAGATACCAAAATATCTGAAAGCCTTGCATATTATACAACATGACTTGGGGAAGACACCATCTGCAGCTCAGCCTCAGGCAGCAAAACCTCTCAGGCTGGATGTAGCTCTTGGATTAAAATGACTGAAATCTAAGTAGGTTGAGCATCTCTCTCTTTCACAAACACACACACAATAGGACAGGGTTCTAATTGCAATGTGGGGGACTGTCTGATTAATTTTCTGACTGAATGATTTGTACATTATCTTTATTTGCCTATGCAATCACATTCTAGATAGGGAACAGCAACACTGGTTGCATTGATCAAAGTTGTATTGTATAAAATCCTGCTATCCCAAATATAACAATAAAAATATTGAATAATGTTTTTGCTTTTAAATAGCCTCTGTGAAAACACATATATCTGGAAACTTCTGGTGGACAATGAAGTCAGCAAAATAGGTTCAGATCAACCTCTTTCACATTATGTTTGGGAACATCCAGATATATACACTCATGTATTATTTCATTCAATTGCACGTGATTATTTTAGAATTTTGGTTATAGTGAAATACAAAGGAAAAAAACTTAACATATAGTTCTTAAATTATTATTTTTTCTATATAGGCCATCTAAATGAAAGTATTATTTTCCTGCTCCAGCAAAAATTGCAGAAATCAGTTTCAGCTGAAACCACAATAGATCTATACCATGTTCAAATCTATAATAGTTTTACTTTGTATGGAGTTAAGTTTGAATGTCATTCTCATTGTTACTATTGGCATGCTAACTAGGAAGACAAGCATATTTATACTTAATATTACTAGTATAATGTAAGACACATATTCAAAGTTTCTGAATTCGGGAATATCTGTGAATATTTATAGATACTGTGTCTTTACCAATGGCACCCCTGTTTCAGAGACTGGCAAGTCTGTTGCATTCAAACAAAAAGTGTAAGTTTTTGTAAATTTTATGTTTTCAGCAATAATAACTTTTAGAAAGGGTATTTCCTGGCATAGGAGTTTTATGTAGTCAACTGCCAGGAAAAGCCTGGCCTGATTCTCAGTAACTATGAAAATACAACAATGTGTTAATCAGTTAGTTAAATAATTATCTTTATTAATGCTGAAAATGTAAGGCTAGGCTAGGGTACACAGTGCTGCGGCTTTGACATTTGAACACATATCATATCCCTCCCACCCCAGCATAACATTTAAAATCTGCAAATGGAAGTCTGAAAATTAAGTCTGAGGACAGAGTGCAGCAGATAACCCAACAAGTTGTTTTATGAATAAGAGTATTATAAGTCCTACATAAAGAAGAAAAATTGGAAACTTTAGAAAAGTTGATAAGTTGATAAGGTCAGACTTGTAAGAGCACTCAGAATCCACAGGAACTACTTAATATCAATGGACCCAATAGGGGTAAACCTATTGGTGACATCCAATATTGCATAAGTGGACTTATTTACTATATAAAATTTATTATTCAACAAATGTATATCGCTGCCCATCTACCAGTGGAACTCTGAGCAGCCAATGACAACAACAAAATAAAAAAATAAATTAAAGTAACCAAACTGAGGCACTGCAACAAATGCCTTATCCACATATCCCATATACTTATACCAGGCTCCATTAAAATCCCAGCCCCAGTGCCTGGGGGAAAAGTCAGGTCTTCATGGCCTTCCATAAGTATAGCAGAGTCACGGCCACCCAAATATACAGGGGGAGGGTGATCCATAAGACAGATACTGTAATAGAAAGCAGCTTTTCAGCAGGTGATTCTGCTTCACCGAAGTCCTAGAACATGCCCAGTCTGCTGGATCTAGTAGCACTTATGACATAACCCAATAAAAATCCTCTTTCTTTGTCTTCCTCTTGCAGGCTTGCATAGCTTCATTCGTGCTGGGGAATCAATCAGTCCTCTGGAATAGGTATGAAAGTGAGTAGTGGAAATCTGTTCCACTATATTTTTTATTATTATTATTATTATTATTTTTTACACAGTTGGGTTTAACTCATAACTAATTTCTTATTTTCCAATATCCTTCCATTTAAAACAAGTTGCTAGGAGGTTGTTCATTTAGATTACCTTTAAAAGAGAAAGATTGAAAATTTTTCCTACAGATGTACAAACTTGAAAGAAAAAAAAATACTACCAAAGTAATAAATTATAGTAGATTTTTATACCTATTTCCTACTATTTCTGAGTACAGTTTAGGATTAAAAGTTTAGAATACAGGCATTTGCACTTATAAATGCAATAGCCCCGCTCAATTTAGCAAAGCAAATTTAAAGTTTATAAAGATTTAAATTTAAGCAAAATTATGTTTAGAGCCTACATTTACAAGCTACATAAAGAGAAAAGTTTCTCTATGTGCAAAGCAGGCACAAAGGTACACGTCAGATCAGTCAAGAAAAAACCCTAATATTCATGAAACTGCGGCACAAGTTTTCACAATTTCTAGTTTTTGGGTCTTCCTGTGATCATACAAAATGTCTTTTTGCTGGATCAGGAGTAGGGTTTTTTTTCAGGAGTAGATCTTTATGCTGCTTGCTTTACTAACATTTCCAAAAGAACACCAGGGAAATTGTACGAATTACATTATATACAAGGTCAAGGTAATCAGGTGATCATAAAACATCATAACCCTGCTTTAAAAAATCAGTAATAGTAATAGCTCATCACACTATACTAGTAGTATCTTCTCCTATAAATTACATGTTTGAACCATGGGGCATGAAGCTCAAATTTCCTGTTTTTGAATTCCCATGGACAGAATGTAGTTTGCATGTTGCTATCCTTGCTTTCCCTATTTGTTGTGCCAGACTGAATGTTTTGTAATTTTTACAAGAAAAATATCAAAAGAACATTTTTCAGCACAACTCTTGTCTGCTTGTAGAAACACTGAAACCTACTTATACAGAACATTTGCCAGGCAAAACTGAACAACTCTTCCTAGTCTCAAAATCTTCTTTGCAACAAATTATTTTTTGAAAAAGCCAAGAATTTCCTCTTTTGAACTCCTTAATTATTTCTTGTTATGTGTATTTTTCCACAGAAATTCTCTATAAATGCATCCTATAAAAAACTCTTTTTAAAAAATATGGAACAGCGCATCATCATTCCCATATTTAAAAAATGGGGGAGGCAGCTAGAAGTAATGTGCTGAAATTTTCTTCTGGATTTTATCATTTCATTTAATCAAAGTGTTTCCTTTGCTTTTATCTAGCATTTTCATTTCATTTAATCAAAGTGATCCCTTTCTACATTTCTTTGAAAAGAAAAAAAGAATTTCAGTGAAATGCTCATGGGTGAAACAAAGTGCTTTTCTACTTATTTAGTTATGGAATGACCTAGACGATATCTGTGAATACTCTGTTTTTTATTTTTCCAAAATCTACAGCTTCTCTCTCTGCTCAGATTGAGCAATATTAGCAGCCAGAGAGGCTTCTGGGGGATGGAAAGCAATAGGATTGAAAACAGCATCATGTACTATGAGAACAGATGAGGGCAAGGCTGGAAGTAAAGAGCTTAGGCCTGAACAGTCTGTTTTCAAACTACAGGGCATGAATCCTCTATATCCAACACCAAGGAATGAATGCCAAGAAATCTGTTAGGGTGACAGAAAGCACTACAAGATTGCAAGTTTGGAGTCAAAGGCCTTGATTGCTTGATTCTGCAGTAGCTGATCTCCACTTGTAGAGTTATTTATGTATGAAATAAAAGTAACTTACGTAGCCAAGCCTTCTTCTTGCTTCTTTGCTACTGCTTCTAAGTATGGGTATGAGTTCTTAGAGAGAGATTGCCTGGGGCAATGCTCTAACTTGTGCAGTAGCACCATCTTCACACTTCTAATATAAAATAATCCCAAAGATACTATAAGGAATGTCTTAAAGAAATTCTCAAGTATTCTGAGAATAAAACAGAAAAACAGAAGACTATTTTGCATAGTAAGACAATTTATAACAAATCGCATGACAGATTTTATCATGGCTTTACTTACTTTTACATTAAAGTGTTGCTTTCACTATAAACGTCCAGGTTGGGAGGAAAGATGGGGGAGGGGGAGAGAAGAAAGCACACTCGGTTATAAGGCCAGGATGTTCAATTCCACACCACAATTGCAGGCAGAAGTCCAGAGCTACACTTTGGAGAAAGGGTCATCATTCTAGTAGCACCAGATGGAAGAGATTTTCCATTCCCATTAGCATTATGAGAGACATATTTTAGCTTGTTAAAATACTGCCAGAAAGGTGTTGGCTGGTGCGGCTGTTGGAAAGGGGAAATTCAGCAATTCCACAACGGTTTCTTGATCAGATACGAAGAGGAAGAATACCAGTTTACTTTAAGCTTCCAAGTGTTGCCACTGAATGTTTTACCTTGTGATAAAAAGAGACTTTAATGTACCAAAGAATCCATTCTGGAGTAAACATGCAGTATATTTACATTTTAATATAACAACTTCACAAAAATGAAAAATATGTATTGAAAATTATATATCATATCACTGACTGAGACTAACTTATAGACATCTCAAAATAGTTCCCAACGAACAACTTTAAGATTCAGAATAATGCATGAACCTAGCCTCTGTCTTCCCCTTCTTTCTTTCCCTTGCTCCCCTTTCACATCATAAAACTAAATTTCTTTGGTAGGTTGTTTCTGTTATCTTGGGAAATTTTGTGTTATAAGAAAGACAGAGTGGAACATGCAGGCAGAGCAAACATTCTTGATGTATTGTATATATGAACTGGGTTTTTAGGTATGTGTGTATGTGTGTGTGTGTGTGTGAGAGAGAGAGAGAGAGAGAGAAAGAGTGTGCTATTGTGTTCTTGATGGTAACATTAGCATCTACATTTCTTTTCATCTATATACTACTAAAATTCTACTGTCTGTTCGATTGTTTGCAACCTTTAATTGGGCAAAATGGCACATCACAGGGCAACAATTTTTCAACCAAGGCACCTCAAATGGGCTAATATACAGAATGTGTTCTGTACAGGAACACGTCCTGTAAAAGGAGGGAGGGAGGGGGGAACTGGGAGGGAGGAGGGAGGGAGGGAGGGAAGAAGAGGTGGGAAGGGAAGGGAAGGGAAGGGAAGGGAAGGGAAGGGAAGGGAAGGGAAGGGAAGGGAGGAAGGAAGGAAGGAAGGAAGGAAGGAAGGAAGGAAGGAAGGAAGGAAGGAAGGAAGGAAGGAAGGAAGGAAGGAAGGAAGGAAGCTTTCTGTCACTCCCTGCCACCTTCCCACAAAGAAAGTTAATGGGGAAGCTAGCAAGAAGTTGGAAGTTGCTCCCACTCCTACTGATTTTTTGCCCGCCCTTGGTCATTCGGTTTCTCTGTTTAGGTAAGGAAATATCTCTGAAATGATGAGCCAACATAACATGGGTTGTCTAGTTGGTTTCCTAAAGTTCTCAGATGTACAAATGACCACAGTACAGTCTGGTTCCAAAAATACTTTTTTCTACATGGGTAAAGATACATGAAGAGGGAAGGTTATCCCAAGTCTCATATCCACTGTGATAACTTTGATCCATTTCTTGATAGAGTAACGTCACAAGGTCCAAACAGTTTTATTTTTATAGAGGTTGCTACCAGTTTACTAGGTGAAAGTTCTTTTTCTCTCTCTAACTGTCTTGCTATGGAGTGAGATGAAATTTCAAGCCCCTCTTTGAATGTCTTGTAAATGAACAGTCATAGAGGTACATACAGTGCATTGACTTTGTGTTTCAGTGAATATCAAGATTTATTGTCCCAAGAGGTATATATTGACTTAAGCCAACAAAAGTCAATAACTCCTATTTTACATGCTCTTGGCTGCAATTAAGCAAAAACAACTAGAGGGGACAGCTACACATCTTGCAGGGTGAAATCTTTATTCACTTGACCATTAAACATGACCTTTTGTTACAACTATATTAAAAAAACAAGATTCAAACCCTTTTCTAAATGTCTTTGAAGTTGGAAAGCTTTTGCCTGTTAGTTATCCAACATGAACACATTGCCTATTATGAACATGCTGTTTTTAATCACTTTTTCCAAATTTACTGGCTCATAAGCTATAGCTCCAAACTAGCACACATTAAGATGTATATCATACCTAACCCTGTGCAACTTTATGGCCTTTAAATTCAGTCTATTCTATCAACTTAGCTTCAGATAGCAACTATTTTCTTCCACAAGCCATATGTTTGCAGAAGCTAGCCAGTCTGAACTTTAGGATCATCTTATTTTAGAAGTTAAAGTGAAACATCACCTGAGTCAGCTTGCTAGTCCCCGAACCATTTTTTTTTTCTCAATTCCAATTGCTAAAAGAAAAAAAGCCATTGTTGCTTGTATTTGACCTTCATTAGGGACAGTAATATGTACCCGAGACTTTTACAATAAGCTATAGGCATGACTCAAATTCCCTTAGCAGCTGGCCTGGAAAAGATTATTCTTTGCTGTCTTTAATTTCATTTTATTCCTGGCCAATATATCTGTCTTTTCTTGAAGAATTAAAGAAACACTTTGTTGTTCCTGTAGTGGCTGAAAAGATGGGCAGCAAGGAACATCTCTCTAGAGACTCTAATGCAGTCTGATATTAGCCCCCTCAACTTCTCTTCCAATAATTGCAAGAAAGTCAGGGATTTAAAAATAGTGGCAGTGTAGCGGAGCCTTATGCACTGAGCAAAATAAACATCAGGTAAAAGACAAAAAGCTGGAAGAATTGATTATGCCACTTGGCTGCTCTCCTGAGAAGCATAAAAGAATCCGGGACATGCTCTGCTACCTCTTGCATGTAGAAGTCAGGCATTGAAAACAATACACTGACATCTTTCCCATGAAGATAACTCCAACAAGCCCAGCAGCTGATTTCACTATTCATGTTTTTGTGTTTTTCCCTTCTTTGATTGACAACTACAGAATATGTTTTGCCAGCCTCATCTTTGTGAATTGGATTTTAATCAAATAATAGTAGTGGGATAGAAGTTTTCTTTCTCAGGAAAACTTGCAAAGTTAAGAAAAGCTCTTCCCATTCTGCTAAGAATGAAAACTCTTGATTAAAAGTTTGCATAGGCTCTTATGTGCTAAGCAGGAACCCTATCCTGAAAGTGTGTTTGAATGCATATAACTTTCTTACATTGGACTGTACTTCGTGCACTTTGGTTGATTGTCTATTAGCTATCGCCACAACTTTGTCATATACTCCTTGCTTGATGTTTCTAAGAACATTTCATTCAACTTTGCAAAACTCCTTGTTTGTGCATCTCTGCATAATCTTTCCTGAACATTGTACATTCTGAACTGAAACCCAGTGCTGGAGCTAAGATTTGCCATACAACGCTCAGTGAATCAAGGGAAACATTAAAATACATATATTCGATTGGGCTGATTAAAACACTGGCATTGGCCACCTTCCTGGTTTCTGTATCTGTAGACATTTACTGAGTAGTGGTTTGATAATGGACAATTATGAAATGTGCTATCCATTGCATCATCAATATTGACTCTTCCAAGCAGCAGCAGTGGGAAACAGTCTACAGCAAGGTCAAGATGAAGAGAAAGGCAAACAGCCACAAGCACTGCAAAAGGGTGAATGTAGACCCTCCATTGCAAAGGGCAGGCAAGTATTGACAGGAAAAGATCTGAAGGCTGCAAAATTTAGAGATGCACCTCCTCCAGGCATAGTAAGCTGAAAGGGGGAAACTACTTACACAACAAACAAACAAACAACAGAGACTAAAGGGCAAGCCAAAGGAGACATGAGTTAGTATCTTTGAAGGAGCATTCCAGTGGACTTGTAGAACAAAAGGATGGATTCAATGGATTGCCTCAGATCAGGCTCTGTATTCTCCCCTACAATCTTAGGCATGGATTCAGGGCTGCATGCCAAAAACATCTCATGGAAGTATTCACAAAAATTAACTATGACATGATTCACTTGAGCAAAACAAGAGTATCAATTGCAACACACAATAAATGTCACAATAATGGTGATGAAGTGCACCATGACACAGGTGAAGGCCCACACCACATTAGGGGGATCAGATTCATTGGGGCTGAGCAACATGTGCCAAACATGCAGTCTTTACAAATAGTCTCCTCTTATCTGACTACCTTGGAACTGAAAATAAAAGGTAGAAAATATTCAATACTGTGTTCCCCACAGTGATTATGATGGTGATGAAAGTTTTCATGAACAACTACTCAACCAGCTTATACAAATATCATCATAGGAGACCTAAAGGCTGGAGGGGAAATGGGCAAAAGCATTGTAGATCAATTTTCAGATGATGAGAAAAATGAAAATATTGAACAATAGTGATCTTTGCAAAGTACTAAAAGATATATGTGATGAATACCTATTTTGAGAAGGCAGCAGGAAAGTGCTGGACATGGCACTCCCCTATCTTGTAAACCAAAGCAGAAATTAATTATATACTATGTAATAATGCAACATTCATCACAAAAGTTGAAGTATGCAGCAACTCAACATTGGCAATGATTACAAGCCAATAAGAAGAATGCTTAGTGATGATTCTCAAGAAACATGACTACCATAGATGCAACTCTACTTAAAAACAAATTCTGAAATAAAATTGGAAGTATAGCATGAACACATAGTTCAATAACAATATGAACAGCTCATTGAGAAACTCAAAAAATGTGTCAGTGAAGCAAAAGTTTTGAAAATAACTGGAAAAAGTATTCACGTTAGCGATATAACTAGAGATCTCTTAGTGAAGAGAAAGAAGCTCAAAGGAGTAAATATGCTTCACAGGACTGAATTCTGTGGATTGAACAGCAAGATAAGATGATAGCAAAAAGAATGAAAATTGCCAAACGTGTGAAAGCAGCAAAGGCATGAAGCAGCATTATAAAATGCTGGAAAGAAATGTAACTGTCAGCCCTCCCAGGTAAACCAGACAGCAAACATGACTAGATGAGCTAATTCTACTTTATTGTAAGGCTATGTTAACAGAATCTTACAAGTCTGAAAGTACAAATCTCCCACCCTCCCTATTTACTGCCTGAGTAGTTAGGGCAAGTCCTTACTAAGTTTCTTTGTCTGGCCATTACTCTGTTGAGGAGTCCTTTCTCTTTTATCTGATTCTTCCCTAGGTGGCATCTCTTCCCCCCATCTTCCAAGATTACCCTCACATTCCATCACAGCAACAGAAGAGAGGGCTTTCAAAGGCCCTCAGTAAGGATGACAATGCCGCCAAAACTAACCAATGAGAAATTGAAGAATGCTAGCATTTTTACACTGAGCTTTTTACTTCAAAAACAGCCTTCCAAAAATACCATTATTCAGATCAATATTCAGTGGTACCAGAAATCAGATCAAATGAGGTTCTTCATGCAACTCAACAGGCAAAATCAGAAGAGGCCGCAAGGACAAAAATTATCACTTTATAAATCTATAAAGCTGGCAGAAAACCCCTAGTGAAACAGCAGATCAAACTACTTAATTACTGCCTAGACATGGGTGATACCCTAAGCAGTGAACAACTTCAAAGACAGTTCTAATATTCAAAAAGAATGACTCAGAAAAACTAGCCAGTTACCACTCAATCTGCCTTCTCTCTTAAGTCTACATGCTCTTTACTCAAGTTAAATGAACAGGATAGAGAAAAAACTTAGATAACACCACAAGATCAAACCAGTTTTAACAAAGAATATTCAACCATAACAACCTCCACAGAATCAAATAGCTGATGGAATGAGCATGAGAAGCTCACATGCCTCTCTCTATGCCTTGTGTTTGTTGAATATGAAAAAGCATTTGACAGCATAGAAATGAATGTGATGGTGAAATCAAGGCATTGATGAGAACTACACTCAACTGATTAAATTAAGAAACAGAGGCTTCTTGACCAACATCACTCTATTTTACTACCCAGTTAACATCCCTATACCCCTTCAGGCATCTGGCAAGACCACACATTCTCCCAAAGCTCTTCACAGTGACCCTTGAAGAAATTTTCAGAAAGCTTAACTGGAGAAATAAAGATTTAACACTGATGGTTGAGAAGCTCCAGCTTAACAATAATATTGTGATCATTAGCCACAATATCCAAGGAGCTGAGCAGTATCTACATGAGTTCAATATGGACAAGTAGAACAGTTGCCCTGGAATCAACAGGAAAAAGACTCCATCCTCCTCATGAAATAAAAGTAGATGATGAACTGATAGAGAATGTTAGTTCCTACATCTGCTATGAGAAAGAGATTAATTTGATGCACACAATCAACCTAGAAATATCCCACCAAAGAACTGTGTCATAGTTCAGCTTTAATTGCATAAAAGCAATTTTATTTATTCATTGGATTTGTTAAGTCTGCCCAACTCCAAAAAGACCCCATACTACAACATTTGGGAAACACCAAAGCAACAGTGGACACTTTCAATGCCATAATTATACCAGCAATGACCTATGGCTACAAAGTGTGGAGTCTAACAAAACCAGATGTGGAGAGTCTAAGTAAATGATGATGATCAGCATACAATGGAGAGGTGAGCAGTGAAGATTTCATTCAGAGACTGAATCTAAAATGTAGAAATTCATTGCAATACCAAATTTAAATATGCCATCCAAGTAGCATTAAGTGGACATACAAGTGGGCAGGGAGTGCCTTACACATGCTGGAAAGATATGGGCTTGAAAGATTATATTCTGGTAGCCCTTAACTTTGTACACCCATACGCTTGATTCCTACAAGATGACGCAATAGAAGTAAGTAAAGCTATCTGTTGTTACTGTTAGGTAAAACTAGACTTGAGAATTCTCAGCTGCTGTTTCTGTATGTGAATTGGCAGGATTACACTTGCAGTACAATGTCATTTATTTTATATTAATGCAAACTAACCTCTCAGCACTAACAGATAAAGATGAAAGGGTAGTTCCCATCATGATAGGAGTCACTATATCAGCTACAAAAAGTGGAAAGAGATGGCATGATGTGAAGCAAGGTATTTGCTGTGTATTTTGGAACCTGTACATTTGGGACTGATTTTGTTTAACGGTTGTGCTTACATTTCAAGCACCATGGAAAGAAATATGCAGGTACTATATCAGTCAGGCAGCTATAACATGAAACAGAAAAAATCACTTTCAAGCAGATTTGAGGACTTTCCAAAGTCTTATAGGTCTTTCTGAAGAATAGCAGCCATGAAAAGAGCAATAAAAAAAAAAGATAAAAGAAAAACGAAAGCAAAGATTTAGGTCAGACATTTTGAGCTAAGGTGAAAAGCGGTTTCTCCCAATAAATGCAGTACATTAAAATTAAGAAACCGATAAGCCCATTTCAGACTATCAAAGGGAGGCGGTTTAAGAGAGGCAGGATCCTGTTGGTAGAATACATCCAAAGTGGAAAATGCTTTCTTTTTTAGTTTTTAAAAGGAATGTGTGCAAACATGAAGCTTTTATATTCGTCTCCACCTTTTCAACAAACCAGGAAACTCTAATTTCACTTACCTTGTCCAGATTTCATGCACTAATGCAAAGGATCCTAGAGAATTACATCAATGATTTTCATGTGTGTGTGTGTGTGTGTACACACCCACAAACATACAACACACATACATACACAGTGCTGGAATACATGGCAAACTTTTAAACATGAAGTTGACAGATAATTCCCTTTACTTCTTGTTAGTGTGGAGACGCTGTATAAAATTGACAATTCTTTTACAATAGTTGAAGCACAAAGGGGAAATTATTCAAATTTTACTCATTTCTTCATTTTATTTA